>NW_017729029.1:57900222-57986187 GCF_001723915.1 Gavialis gangeticus
ATTTATTTTTGTGTAAAAAAAAAAAAAAAAAAAAAAATTCAGCAACCAAGAAAAACTCTTACATGAAGCTAAGCTGGATTTTTTGCTTCTTTGTGATCTCACTCTGCATTTAAGCTGAAGTCTTCAACTTATTTCATATGACCACTTCCACCAATCCAGTGAAACTAATCTTGCAGCTGCCTTGCCTGCATGATTTCCACTGAAAAAAATAAGAATTTGAATGAAGAGTAAGAGAAAGGTCCTACTAAGTCTGCCTAAAGAAGGGTGTTTGTACCCAAAAGCTTGCAAAGAATATTTTTTCCAACTGTTTAGTTGGTTTAATAAAAGATATTCATTCACCCAAACAATCTTGTCTGCCTGTGTCCTAGGACCAACGTGGCCACAACCAACAACCCTGAAACTGTGTCCACTACATTCCTGTTGGTTGGGCTGGCTGTTGTGTGGTGGAGTGAGTGTCTCTATTTGATCAGAAACTTTATCCTGGCCAAATTTCATTTATACATATGTATCCACAAAAGTTTTGATTTTAGCAAATTAGCTTTTTTTGATTTAATGCCCCTACCCTCCCCAAATTCCCGCCCCTGCCCCAACAAACCACAAACCCAGTTTCACTGAAAAAGTCCTGCTTAGCTCCTTGTAAGCGTTTTTCCAGTTGCTGAATTTTTTGATACAAAAATAAATCTCTGCATAGTGGCCAAACACACAGCTTTGCCTCTCCTGCCCTACAGATGCCTCAGTATTACATAAACTGCTTTAAATGTCCATTATTTTAAAAATTTAAAAGTCCATCATTAAAAAACAAACGAGCAAAATAAAACGCTTTAGAATAGTATTGTGCACATGAGGCGCGGTGGGTTCTGCTCTCTGGGGAAGCCGCTGGGTGCATTATCTTGGGAGTGATTAAATGACTGGCAATGGCCCTGCACTGAAGGAATACTAACGCTAACATTAGCGCTTTGGAGTAATGAGCTCTTAATATGAGCTAGACCCCTGCTGGCCCCAGGCGAACTTCTAGTATTGAACCCCCCATTTCCCAGAGATAATGATAATAATAATTGGACAATGGAAAACAAAATTACCATTTTTGGGCCCCCTTGCTGGCTGGGCCCTGGCTAGCCACCTGGTTCACCCACGCCTGTGTCCGGCCCTGGGTATAGCTTAAAGAAGCTGTCTCAGAGTATTTAGATTTTGATGTTAATATCATGAGAGAACTCATTTCAGATATTAGGAAAATAAAGTTTTCTTTTATGGATCAACTGATAGCTTTGCTATAATATATAGCAAATGCTTTCCTATATGCATTCAATTCACTTTAGAGTGTATTTGCCCTCTTTTAGAGGCAGATGATTGCAGACTAAGGCGACGCACACGGTTTTCACAAAATCTGTCAGCTACTTTAGGACCCTTTCCTGCCTTTTCTAATTCCACGTGCACGCTTGCTGAAATCACTGGGAGTTTTAACATGAATGTAGGGCCTTAAATTCTTACCTGCATTGAGGCAGATAAGTCTTATGATCAGTTTATGATCTTTGTTGACTTTACTGCTAATGATTCTGCTGACCCGGCAGGCAGCCATAATGAGGGTCAACAGGCGGGATGCATTATCTGAAACTTTTAATATTATGATGCTTTGTGCAGTTCTCAAGATTGACTCAGCATTTAAATTAAACTTTAAAATCCCTTATTAATAAAATTGAATGGGAATTGCTACACTTGTTTGCTCTCATTTTTTCAGGATATATCAGTCATGTTGGTTCCTGTTGTGATGCTTTGATAGTCTTCCTTATTATCACATTATTATCATCAGGTGACCTAATCACAGATGGCAAAAGAGAGAGAAGATGAGTCTGATAATGCTATGTTGTTTTGCTGAATTGTTTTTAGATATGAGACTATATGTGCTCCTAATTTCTATTATTTTAAGGGCCAGCAAGTAAGAGTGAAATGTAAGGATTTCTTCTATACTTACAGCTAGTTTAGAAAAATGATAATTACTTTTTGAGATGCTAATGGAAGCAAGCACTTTTCTCTACTGTAGTAAGAATTAAAAACACTTCCATGTTCGGATGAGGTCTGTACTAAGGTGGAAGCCAGTTTTCCTAATATCGATCATTGTTTAACGTGTTTCTTTTCATTCTGAAACTAGCCGCTCTAAATTGATATACAGTCGCTATTGTGGGGAATGATGAAAATTGCAAACAATAAACCCATTTCTACTGACTCTTTTGTCTGTCTAATAATTTATCTTATATCCTGTTTTTATTTACATATGGAGATGTACATAAACCCTTGTTTCATCTGCTATTTAGCTCTGCTGTGTCTCCTTTTCTCCCAGAGACTGGAGGACGGTGGTGTCCCAGGGGTCTATCTATGTTTCTCCCAACTATACAGTTAATCCAGTTAAAGATATCACCCACACAATCCTTTCCCCTTGAGGCTGTTTGACGTTAAGGCTTCATTTCCATGGGTTCCAGCATTTGTGATGGATCTTTAGAGCTCTTACCACAGCTTAACGTACTCTTTGGCTCAGAAGTGCAAAGTACTTTAAGACCCATTGAGTTAGACCATTTATAAATAATATACTATCAGAAAAATGACCATGCTGAGTGAATGTCATTAAACCCCCCCTCCCCCAACAACTTAGTGTCTAAGGAAGACTCTAATATAAATATTTCACAGAGCCAAGGAAGCCTCTCTATAAAAATAATTATCGGATTAATAAAGATATTCAGTGAACTAAGTATTTGGCAGTTCTCTTCCCCACAGAGTAATGCTCATTTAATTGGAGGAAAGGTTTGTGTTTAAGAAACATGGGACAATTTTTGAGCCTATAAACTTCAATCCAAGTACTGCTGATAGGTAAGGGCTACTCTATTTATAGTCTTTTTTTGGTCAAAACTTTTATTTGATGGAAAATTGGTATTTTAAACTTTAAAAAAATTATGGGAAGTATACTCCTCAAAACTATCTGATTTGTTTTGGAAAACCAAAACATAGATTCATAGATGCTAGGGTTGGGAGGGACCTCAACAGATCATTGAGTCTGACCCCCTGCCTTGGGCAGGAAAGAGTGCTGGGATCAGATGACCCCAGCCAGATGCCTATCCACATTTTTGATGAGAAGTCAACATTTTTCATAAAGTCCATTTTTGTCCCGTCACTACTGTAGATTTTCATTCTGAGATGAAATAGCCTACAGGATTTCTAATGATTCCTTTAAAATAAGAAGTTACAATTTAATAAAGGAGCCATTTGCATGCAGTTAGTTTTCTGTCAGTAATTATTTTATCACCAAAACCAAGATTCTTGAGGCTATATATGGAGAAAAAGATGGGAATATGTTGGAGAATAAAAGCAATAAGAAACTGAAACAGAATTTATGGTTCAAATCCTGTCTGTTCAATGCAAGCCAATTAATTGTAAAAGTGTTAGAAACCCGTAACCTTTTAGAACAATATTTGCAGTGAACATCTTTGAAAGCTATAACAAATTGCAAGCTTGATTCAAGCTAGGCTTTCAACCAACAGGTTAATAAAAACAGAGGCCCCTTCAGCTCTTATTCTTTCCTATGACCCCTGAATTGTCCCTGCAGTTTAGTCAAGTTTTCCACCAGGACTGACTCAGAATTACATGTTACATCCTACATTGTAATGTAACATTTTCTATTCTTTATCAGAATTATGTCATTGTTGAATTAAAGTTTACGTGCTAAATATAAGGTGTTGATTTAGGTAACTTGATGAGAAAATTGGAGTGTGTTTAAATTGGACTTTGAGTGAGTAGATCGCGTTAGTACCGTGAACAATGCATTTGGATGAAGCAGATCTTTCATGAGTGTTGGGCGAAGTCGATAAAATTAAAAAAAAAAAGGATCAGGATTCTATCCTAGCCCACAGCAAATTTCATTTAGATGACTCCAGTCTTTTCCGTTAGAAAGAGGAACAAACAATCAATCCTTTGATGTGCTTAGCCTACAGAATGGGGACTCTGCTACTTCCAGATATAATTGCCCAAATTTATCATGTGACGTCAGGAAACGCAAGTGGGTTTTTCTGTTCAGCACAGCAGGGGAAGGAGGAGATGTGACTGAGTTAGGGTTCTTTGATTTGTAGAGTCCTAGCATGGCTTTGGCTATCGCAGCTCCGCAGCTGCTCATACATGTCCATACACCGTAGCTTGGGCACAGTGTTTAGGGACCAGGACATATCAGAGTTTTTCACCCTACATGACTCCGGAGAAGTGAGGGAATTGTAGAATTCTGAAATGTTTTATTCTCCCTTGTTAAATCAAAACTGAGTACGCGTAGTCGAGTAGATGACCTAGTATCCTCTTTTCTTCTTCCCATATGATCAACTCGCACATTGTTTCTGTCATTGCCTTGACCCAGAATAGATACTGCTGAGTAGCAACAAAGCCTATTGCTCAAAGAAAGCAGTTGTGTTCAACTCCCAGCCAATTAAGTCCTCTCTTCACTTGAGAGATGACTGAATCAGAAGACCCAGTTTCAGCTCAGCTGTTCCTTCAGCCTGTTTCAACATAGTAAAAATATTCAGTGGATGAACTGTAAATATAATCAGATTGGACATGGGTGTGCCTGATTGTAGAATACCCATAAATCATGTTTGAAATCTTGTTGTCATTGGATTATGGGGCAGCTGATTTATAACTGGAGACCCCCTAACTTAAAAGCGTTTGCTACCTAGAAGGACCCTTCATGTGTTGCTTCTTGCTGAATTGAATACACGTGCAACCTGTATTTGCTACACACATAGCACATTAAAATGCTATTACAAACGCCTGACCTCTCAAGATTAGTCCTTAATCAGATCATTCAAATAATCAAAACTACCCCTAATCTGAATGCTGGGGTCTTTTTCATTTGTGATTCAAATAAAAGGGACTCCTTTGCAACCCAAAATGGACTTGGCCTTTCACTGTTGTATTTCAAAGGAACCTCTGCCCTAGAGATGAGAAACTTAGACACACATTGCCCACCCCCACGCCACTATGGACATGCCTAGCAGCAGGTTTCTGTGCTATTCTACACCTCCTAAAGCATGTCTGATGTTCATTTTTCATTTGCCTTTTCTCTATGGGGACAGTCATGTAGGCCACAGCACTCCTTGTGTTCCTTTCCTTTCCTTCCTTGGATGTTAGGGCATGTACCTTGTCACAAGTTATTAAAGACTTTCCTTCTTACAGTAAATTAACAGGACAATCTATTAAAAGGGAACCCATTGCACTGCACCAGGTGACAGCTCTTTGATAGAAACAGAATGTTGCATCCGTTGAATCTTCAGATTGACTTAACATGTATAGGTGGCTTTTAATTTTTAACATGATATTATGACTTTGAAACGTTAAGGTCTTAGAGTCTTTTGGCCGATGTGTCAAGCTGTAACCTCCCATCAGCGTTTTCAGCAGGTGGGAATTTGTCAGTTTGCCTTTTCCTTTAATGGTACTGTCAAATTAGCTGCAAATGCAAGATCAGAAGCATCTCTTAACATTATTTATATGGAGAAACAGTGCTAACACTTTACAGATCTGCATAACTGGCTTTTGAGGAGCTGAATTATAGTAACACAGGAAATAGAAAAAAATGGTTTTGCTATAGCAAAGCATCTGATATATCTAAGCTCACTTAAATTCCTGAAATACTCATTCCTTGAGGAAACCTTGATGTTATTGTTTAGATCTACTACTTTCTCTCAGACTCTTGAGGATGTCAGAGGTGGTTTGGTTCTTTCTTTCCAAGGTTGCTTCACATTGATTCACATCCTTTGAATTTCAAGCCAGAATGAACACAGAAGCTCTGCTTTACTGCAGACAAGGTTCTTTGGGTAGATGTGATATTTTTTATGAGACCAACTAAATAGTTGAAAAATTTGTTCTTTGCAAGCTTTTTGGCACAAACACCCTTCTTTAGGCATAGAGAGAGGCTGTTGGTGTTTGGTGTGCTTTCCTGGGTAGAATATGATTTTTTCAACTATCTAGTTGGTCTAATAAAAGGTATCGCATCTACCCAAAGAACCTTATTTACCTATGTCCTTAGACCAACACAGCTACAACCAACAACCCTAACATATGGAAGATACCCAATTCTGCCTTACTGCAGTCTTTTGGAAACTTGCTTTTGTATGGCCAGCCCTAATGACTGCCAGTACATTATTTGGAGTGTAAACCAATGCAGTGCTACCTTTACGGGACAAGTTTTTGTGCCTCATTCCCTTCTTTCTCACCCCCACAGGACTAAAAAGCCCTGATGCAGATGAATCACTGTGCTTCTGTGATGCAGGGTGAGGTCCAGGTGCACACACAACCTCTACCACTGGTACCCAATCTTTAGGGCCTGTCGGCTCAATGAGTGGTACGGTGTTAGTCCATGGACTGGATCCAGTGTCTGGGGCCAGGGCCTGATCTGGCATGCAGGTCTGGAGTAGGCCTTGAAAATTTGGCAGTGGGGAAGCATTGGCTGTGTTATTTGCAACTGTTCCTATGCTGTCAAATTTTCAGACCTGTGGGGGGAGCCCCATGGGCCAGATGAAATGGCTCCGAGGGCTGGAGGTTGAACACTACTGCTCTATATATGACAGTGCAGTGTAATGGAAGCATCAGAAATAAGGTCAATAATGCATTTTAAGATGCTCAGGAGAACCTGGAGAGTTGTCTTCGCTGCTGGAGATGGGAGGTAGAAGGGAAGGAGGATGGAGACTGTAGGCAAGACCTCTCCATGAGTGAACCCTGGGGCATGAATTTGAGTCTTGCTGTAGACTCACATGCATAGCAGGGAGGTCATCTTCAAAGGCAGTCAGTTAAAATGCTAGCCACTTCATTCCTTTGTGTGCCTTCAGCTACCAGGTGTACCTTGCTGAGATTAGCCTAGTGGTCACCTAAGCTTGAGAGGTCTTTTGACTCACCTGTTTCCCGTTATTTTTCTGTAGCAGCAAACTGTCTGGCTGAGATTGCCGGAAGTGTGCAGCAAGATCTTCCTGTGTGAGGAGATAAATGCTGCCCTCCCTCATCCAGCACCCTGAACCTGCCCCAGCTACTCCAGCAGTGCCTGAGGCTACTTCTCTGCTGCTGCCTTCCTCTGCCCTTTGCCATCCTCAGGCAGCCCCAGATAGATCTCCGGTGCCCAGGGGCCAATGCCTGCAATTTCGCTTTTCCCCCTTCCCCCCGCAGTCTGCAGCCGAATGCTGAGCGGGGGTCAGAGGGGTCCTCTGGTGGGTGATTGCCTAGCCTAGTTTCACCAGAAGTGCCGCCAGGGGACCAAATACCCCCTGGAGGGCCCAGCCGGTGCCCCCCCACCCCAGGCCGATGCCCAGGGGCATGCCCCCCCCGGTCATCTCATTGGTATGCCACTGGACAGCCCCTATGATGCCCCTCCCATGCTCCCAGCAGCATGCCATGCTGAGAGTGGGTGGACACACAGATGGAGCCACACGCTACCCATCCTTTCAGGTTTTTAACACTTGGCTAGACAAAGCCTTGGCTGGGATGATATAGTTGTTGATGGTCCTGCTGTGAGCAGGGGATTGGACTAGGTGTGACCTCCTGAGGTCCCTTCCAACCCTAATTTTCTATGATTTTATGCTGCCTTGCTTGTCCCCTCCACTCCTCCCTTGCTGCCAGAGCCTGCAGAAGGGGCCACAGGGCTGGTCGCCAGCCTGTGAGACCTCGTAGAAGCAGCCTTAGCCATGGGGTTGCCCTTGTCCCCTGAAGTAGAGACCAGGAGTCATAAGGGGCCAGTTAGATTGGTGATTCTCACCTTTTTTTAGCCTCAGGCCCCGCTTTGTATCTTTTCTGAAGTTAGATCCTGCTCAGTGATTTTCAGTGAGGCTGCTATGAAATTCAGAAAAAAAATATGGAGTTGTTTTCAGTGCTGGTTTCCTTGTGTAGGGGAATGGAAAATGTTACATGTTTTGAGGACAGTATAAATACCATTCTGGGTATAAGAGTGAAGTGCGCTGTCAATTTTAATTCAGAAAAAAAGTGTGCCTCGGGTATCAGAAGTTTAGGAAACACTGTTGTACATGTCCTGTCACATAGTCTATGAAAGGCACCAAAATTTAAACTGGCATTAAGATAAAACAGGGACAATAATGAAAATTTAAAGTGATCACATTCACTTTCAGTTCACAAAGCTGTTATCTATTGAGATAAGGGCTGAAAATAAGTGACAAAGAAGAACATTGTGAACAGGGCAGTTGTCTGCTATTCATGGACTAGTCAATTAACCAGTAAACTGTTTGGCAGTTCCCTTACCTTTACATAACTCTGGTATGACAAAGACAATAGATTTGTTCACCACAGTAACTTCACAGGATGGAACAATACAGACTGCAGGGAGAAGAGCATTTCCTGTTACTCAACTATCCCAGTTCAGTCGAAGTACATTATCTAAGTCTGGTGAAGATGTTACAGATCTGGTGGGTCAAATTCATCGAGGCTGTGATTCCATTGTATGTGCCGTACTTTACACCAGAGAGAGATTTGGAGAGTACTGGAATCTGATGGTTCTCATTGACTTTGTGGGGTATTGGGTTAGGGTGAGGCAGTGTACTAACATCTTTTTGTCCCATGGTGGTGGTTTTGTGCTTCTTCTGAACAAGTTGTTAACTGATATGGAAAGATGAGGGGAATTCCTAATGGAATTGTGGGAATTACTTGGCATAGTCATGTAAGGTGAATGCACCATAAAATGACCTGGATCAACTATAGAGGTTCCTGAGTTAATTTGCCTGATGTTTTCCTTTGCCCTTCAGCTCAGCTAAGCTAGATTGTCCAGACTTTGGATCCAGAGGTCCTAGGCCTTCGTGATTATCCATCCTGGGCACTGTTACAATGGGGACTTGTAAGACTTCAAAGGTTTAACTTTGGATTCTTGGCCATCTAGAGCTTGGTTTCTGAGAAGTAAATTTTACGGGTCACAGTTTTAAGTGGAAAACCAGTTTCCTTCCTATGTTCACCCCTTGCTCTTGCGGTGTCTACCACACTACACTTTCTGCTTCTCACTTCCCTTTTTAGCTTTTTGGACAGAGTTTTATATAGAGAGGGGTGTATAAAACAGCATATATATTTCCAAATCCGTAGCAGAAATGATCCTTTCCATACCTAATAAGTTATTGTTCCCCTAGGTTAGTAAGAAGCCATTGTTCTATACCTAGTAGATTATTGGTCAGAATACAGGTGAGGTGGCCAAAGATGCAAGATAAATGTCATTTTGATTCTGTGCTCTACAGTTTTTCACTTGGATGTCACCAGCACACATTGTGTGTATGTACAGCAATGAGAAATTTGCAGGTGGCTTTTTTCACTGAGGTTCTTTAAATCTAGGATATTCTATGAGATTTGCTGGTTTTATTGCATGTGCCTTTGTTATTCACGATGAGAGATGCCTGAACATGTGTTTGCTTGTTTATATTTATGCAAATAACTGCATTAGTCAGATAAATGATTTAGAAATAGTCTTGGGTTCTTTCTTCCCCTTTGTAACACCGTTAAATGCAACTTGGTGCTATTTGGAGACCTAAGCATTAGTTCTCTGACTTTAAGATGCATTGGACACTCCCAGCACGCAGATTAGACCCATGTTATCCATTAGGTGAAAGGTCTTTCCTACTCTATCTGCACTGCTAGATGGTCCACCATTTGCATGCTATATTGTTTTGTTCAACCTTAATTCTAAGCATCTGTCTCAGAAAGCAAAGGCTTGACCCTCTTCTCTCTTGCATTAATTCAGATATATTCTACTAAAGCAAACAGAATTTTGCTGGTATAAAACCAGGGTATGTAGGAAAGAATATTTTTTGACAGAAATTTATTTCTGATACAAATTTTGACTTTTTTTCATAGATGGAGTGAACTTGCTTTTAAAGTTGCAATCAGAACAATAATTTGATCAAACTACTTGGGGCTGTGATATGTTGTTGCAAACAGTCAGCTCCTGGGTTTGAACACTTTGTAATGCAGGAGAAATGTGGTCTAATGTTGCCAACACATTGGTAGTCAAGTGTTGCCAATTAGTAAATGAGGGCTGTCCTATATTATGTTAGTGAGTGCTGCATAGTCATCATCTGTAACGCTGATAACAGTGCTTCCTTACTTCACTTAATTTTGTGTTACTTGTCTAACTTTCCTTCAACATGTTGATATACGTAGATGGTATGAGTTCTAGGAACACAAAGTACTAGCATATTGGGAAGGGCAATAGAAATGGAAGAATCATACTTAGAAAGTGGGAACCAACCTTTCCTTTTTCGGAAATTCTAAAATGTTGATTTGGTTTTTGTCCCGAAGTTGAACCAAATGTTGAATTTTGAGATTTTCCACACAATGGCATTTGTGAAAAATTCAAGGCAATCCAGAATATTTTATTTGTGTTTTAACTTTTTAGAAGTCTTTCTTGAATTGAAAAATCAAAATTGTTCTTTAATTTAGTCTGAAGTTTTGTCTTCTGCATTTCCCTCCTCTCTTCCTTTGATTGTTTAGCAAGACTGACAAAGCTGTCAACAATTAAGTAGCAATTACATTTCTTACAGCAAACTAGAAATCTAACTGAGAAGTAAGTTGGCAGAGGATTATGATTCATTTGCTTGTCAGCTAATATTTTCCACTCTTGCATTTTATACCTGAATTGTCCCAATTTTCTTTTGTTGGGTTGTGTTATTTTAAATCTTTTCTGACAACTTTACTCATGGGAAGGGTTAACCCTTTTAAGGTAGAAACTAGCTATAGAGTCTGAATATGTGACGTCACTTGGCAGATTGCTGGGGCCACTTTCTGGTGGTCTTTGAGTTGTCGGAAAAGCATATCACATAAGCTCGGATAAAACACTGTCCTAATACAGCTCTGTAGGTTCCAGTACCTGCGCTAGCTCAGTGTCTACGTGCCCTGGTGGACGTTATACTTAGTACCCTGGCCACATGTCCAAACAATTAATTGTGCAGTAAAGCAGGGAATAAGCCACAAAGTTCTTAAATGAAATATGTGTAGTAACTTTGTGTAGCCGTCTCCCGTTTCACCTTAAATTGAATGTGTGGCTACTCCTAGCCTTGGGAACATGTTGGCACCCTTCAAGACTCCAGTGTATTTCCAAGTCTGGGAGTCCTAGTCAGATGACTGGCACTCCCAACCACGGAGTGCGCTGGATCCAAATGTCCTTGCGTGCATCTATGGCTGGGAGCACCGATCAGCCGACTGTTGCTCCAGGAACAGAAGCACTGAGCCCCTGGCTTCATACTTCCTGGTGCAGAGGGAGCCCAGGCTACCCCAGCACCGGCAGCATGGTCCATTTGGGATCTGATCCATGGTTCCACAACTGTGCCTCCCGCCATACGTGTGTGGTATGGCAGAAAGCCTGCTTGTTGGGGTGGCAGATTCCACCTTTACCCGAATGTCTGTCAAGGGCCTCAATGCTGCTGAACTTCTTTGTACAACGTGGTACTGCTCAGCCTAAGTAAGGGTGAAGCATCACGCTGTTAATGATTCTTACTTGCTGCTTATCGCTCTTCCTTGTTCAAATATTAACAGGCCCAAAAAGGGAAGTCTTGTTCATTTTCAGGACAAGCTGGGTCATTATTGTGCTTTTTATTCTGTTCTGAATAAATTAGCTCAAAGATGGAGAAGTTGCGCTTGGTAGGAATGTGGCTTTTTTCTGCCAAGAGCACATATATATGTATGTAGATATATATATATATATACAGTTAAAAAAATCTAGTTAGTAGAAAATCTGGAAACTAAACATTTGTGGACAAACCTAAGAACTGTAAACCAAATATTTCCTTTTTTTCAGTTTTGTTTTCCCCCCAAGGAAAGCGTGGGTTTTCTGTAAAAACAACAACAAAAAACCATTTAATTTTTCCACAAACTGATTTTTCCATCAAAACTTATACACACACACAAAAAGGTTTTGAAAGAATTCTTCAACCTGTTTCTAGTCCTTTGTTTAATGCTCAATCACTCTGCTGCATTGGTAATTTAATTAAGTGGATGCAGTCACTAATAGCACTTTCATACAATGGGCCACCAAGGTATTCTTTCCTACTAGCTGCTGCCAGTCACTATAGGTTTCAGATTTATTATTTGAAGAAATGCACAGTAAAAACTGGATATCCCATTCTCAGTCACTTTGGCTGTCTAGTACCTATTTATTTCAAGGCTTTCCTTGCTGTCAGCAGATGCCTCTTTTTTTTTCCTAGTTTTTATTTTGTTGAGGAAATAGCTTTCTAGTACTACAAACAGTAGATTATTAAATATAACTACAGAAGTGCCTCAAGAGTTATAGACACTTGATCCTCTAGTGCAACACTAATTATATTGTTTTCTTCACAATTCACGTATGTTTAATTCCATTTCCTGAGCTTGATTTGAGGGGGTCTGTTTCTGACATCCCAACACAGAGGGGATTAGCTACTGATTTAGAGCAGTAGTTGCTACCCACCCTATCTCTTTGGATTAATACTCTCTTTTCCTTCTCACATTTTTTTAACTGGATGCCTTCGTAGTCTGCACTGTGGTGAAATGCCATGCAGTGAATTTTTCAGCTCTCAGTCACACACTGTTTAGTTCATGGCTGAGTACAAATTCCCACAAAAGCCTTTTTTTTTTAAGTCTGCATGCTCTCTTTCCAATAATAAGCATTAAAAAGGCCCTCCAGCAAAAAATGCTAGGTGATATTTATTCCTACTTCATTAAATCAGTGAAAGAAAACAAACACAATTTATTTTGAAAATGTAATTGAACTTTACCAAAAAAAAATTCCAATTATGTGAGGCAGGGGACTGAACACAGGCTACTTTAATTTTTTCTAATGAGTTAAATAAATTGTTTAATACTAGATTGTTTCAGGTACAATAGGCTAGAAAATACTCAGACAAGAAGTTTAGCGGTGCATAATTAGTAAGCTATTAACACAAACCTCACTGTGTAGCAGGTTGAAATGAGGGCTTTAGTTTCAAATTAGTTTTTGGATATTAACAGCTTAATGGTTGTGGAATTTTTAACAGGATCTCAATAATCTTACATTTTAAATAAGCTATAGTAAGAATTTTCAAGGCAGCTGTTAGGAGCATTAAAAGCCAGCTTCCCACGAGCAGGAGAGCAGCAGCAGAATTCATGAGCTATCAGAAAAAACAGAACATTTGTGCAAAGTACAAAATATTCCTAAAAGCAGGTTGCATTCATTATATTCTCCATCAGTAAGCACTGTTGGTACAGTTAGACAGTTCGGTGCCAACTCGAAGTTCAATGCCAGTAGAAGGTCATCAGAAAATGAATGGATTCCAGCACCACTATTACTTTATGAGCCATTGCTCATTTTACCACTTGAACATTGGGAGAGATAAATTTTATAATCCTCAAGTTATTTGGATTAGCTGCTTAGAATCTTTTTGTAAATTACAGGCCTTTAAAGGACCTCGTTTTTACTTCTGTGAGCAGAGAAGAACTTATCAAACAAAAACACTGCATACTGTCTATGTGCCAAAGACGCTCATGGGAGGTTTGAATGCCTCCGAACAAAGCAGTGCCAGAGACATCTTGAGCTGAGTATGCTGGTCTTAAAGTAACCGGGCATAGATGCATCTTTTTAATAAAAAAAAAAAAGTAAATAATCCCGACTAGATAAACCATGCCAGCTCCAACGTTACACGTGTCGGATCTCACGCTGCTTGTCTTAATGAGGCAGTATTTTGTGGGGCAGCTCTTGCGAAGAGGAGGCATTTCCGTGCAATAAACACGCAGCTAGTCATGGATGTGATGATCGTCTCTGTTTTCGGAGATCACATAATGAGAAGGATGGAAGCAAAGAGGGCGGGTGGCCCAGCGGTTAGGGCACTCATCCGTGACTTGGAAACCTGGGGTCCCTTCCCTGCTCTGTGTCCTTGGGTGCGTTACTTGGCATCTCCGCGCTGCAGTTTCCTAGCTGGAAAACAAGGACAGTAACAATGCCTTTCCTCACAGGGGCAAGGATTTCTTAGGGCGACATCTTTATTGGACCAAATCCAATATTGGAGTAAATGAAACGCAAGGAATTTCCTGGGGGAATGACTGGAAACCAACACAGCGGAGACCTGTGGGGCTTTACTAGCTCCTCTTCAGTGGCTGACCAGGAGAGAGGGGATTTTAAGCTCTCTGTGCAAACTCCAACTTCCCTGTAAATCAGCAGGAGTTGTTCCAACCCTTCAGGAAAAGTCCCAGGGGGAAATGCAGAGTCCTGCTTAGCTTTACAGCAATACATGGGCTTCACTTCCCTTGCAACAGATTTATTTGTACAGAGCTCTCATTCGATATGTGTGAAATGATCCCAGCTTAATGAGAGAGGTGCAGAGTTGACAGATACAGATTAGGTATTAATTAGCTGGACACAGGGATCATTATTGATCTCAGCCCTTCATTAGGCTAAAAGCCATCTCTGGCAGCTGGATTGCATTAAAAGAGCTATCTGTTAGGTTGCAGTGACTGGCATCTGTCCTTGAGTCGGGAGTTTTAAACGCCCCTGCCCTTTTCTGTTATATTTCACATACAGATCAATCACCCGTATCGGGAAGCTCAATTATTTATCTCCAGCGTGTGCATTTTTAAAATAATTGATAAGTAACCATGTCTGGTACTCTGAATGCAAGGCTACAGCATCAGTGAGGAGCAGCATGAAGGAAGGAAAACCAGTGGCTCTATTTCAAACCTTGCATTCATGGTCGGTGGCCAGACACAAGCGTTCAGAAGTTACGAGTCAAGCCACATGAAAATCAAGGTGCTTATTTTTAAGTTGCTTTATTTGTATGTTGCTAGATGCACTGAACTTTGTACTTGCTTTTCGGTGTTGAAGCATAGTCGGTGCTTTATTTCTGAAAGCTACTGAAGGCCTGTACCATAAGATCAGTGGTAAAGTCACGAGAGGGGCAACATTATTTAAATGCATTTCAATAATATAGTTGCCTGGTGGAGTTGCATGTTCTGTTCTCTTGGACGACAAGTCAGAGCACCACTGAAGGAGTCATGATACAGCTGGATTGCTGTCTTTGGGGATATTCTTGGTATCAGTGGGCCTTATCCCTTTGAAGCCACTCTTTCTGTTGACCCTGGTGGCCATTGGCTGATGCTGAGGGAAGGTGGACTTGATTCACTACTCCACTGCTAATATAATAGACCTTAACTGAAATGGAAGTGTGCTGCCATAAATCTTCATGAAGAGGTGGCAATTCTGTGGCATGCCAGAGAAAGGGAATTAAGAAGTAAGTGGGAAGTGTCAAATTAAATCTCTCTCAATATAATATTTATACAGTACCTAGCACAATACGTTTCTGATTCCAGCTCTCAAGTGCTATGTGAGTATGAAAGTACTAGAAGGTGAGCTAGCAAATCAAGGTGATGCGTTAAAACAGCAGTAAATTGCTAGGTTTGGCTTGCTTTAGGTCAGCGTTTCTCAACTGTTGTGTTTTGAACCTTTGGGGTCACAAGAGGCAAGTAAGAGAGGTGAGAGGTATTGAGAGATTTTATTACAGGCTAAAAAAAAAGAAAATCTTTCTTCCCTATTTTTCTGATTCTTCCTAGTTGCCTTGGCCTTCAGGGTTAGGTGTTCTGTGTCAGCTTCTCAAAACACATGCATGAAAACATTATACATTCATAGATTATTTTCACCTTTATTTTCAAATTGAATATCAGAGGAAGATGATTTTTCTTTGATTGAATAAATTGAATAAATTGTCACCCACCTGGAAATGGTGAAGATCTCATGTACAAGCTAGATGCACAAGCGGCTGGTAGGTGCCTAGCTGCACACCTGAGTCCAACATTTAGGCACTATTGGCATTCCCAAAATCCCTCTCAGTTGCTGCCTACCTGTGTAAATGCATACAGTCCCTTGAATCCTTCACTTTTGCTAGAAGGCATGTGTAGAATTGGTAAAATCTTGACGGTGCCAAAGTCAGGCCTACCTTATGCTTGCCCCCAAAGGGATTCATACACTAGGCACTCTCTACACCTACCTCAGTGGCAGGTCCTGATCCAGACCCCACAGCTAACTAAATGAGGAATGGCAGCTTGGGGTGGCTGGGTCCCCTCTCAGACATAATCACCCAATGCCTAGAGCAGCGATTCTTAGCCATGGTACTGCAGGACCCTGGAGCGCCTTGAGACCCTTCCAAGGGTGCCAAGCATTGCCACACAGTGTTAGCACTGTTGGGTTTACAGACATGATTCACAAGATGAACCCAGAGATTTCAAAGAGAAATCCGTAGTTGTGGTCTTTCTGAGTTCTTTGCAACAGAAAAAAACCCCCCTGCTGTATTATTTTTCTGTAGGCAAAAGAAGAGTAACAACTAAGAGCTGGCATTTTCCGAGGGGTGCCTTGAGTTTATCCAGGGGTGCTTGAGTCTGAGAACATTGAGAATCACTGGCATAGGGTGATCACCATGGTTGTTGGGTAGTTGGTTCAAATCCCAGACCTCAGTCAATCTGATCGCTGGCCTAGTGGGCAGAAAATATTGACTGGGGTCTGATGTCTGTCTTAAAGAGAAGATTTCCAGCTGTGACCACAGAGTGGAGAGAGGTGCCTAATGCTAGGTGTCTAGGGTCATGAGTGGAGCCCTCTCAGTGTACTCTCCCCACTTCCTTAGGAAACTTCCCTCTCGGTGTACTGCCTTCCAGGAATCCTATTCTTGAGGTGCTGTGATGGGGACCCTGGCCAATGGCCATCAAACCTGGGCTGTAATTGCATGGCAGCCTAGAAGTGTGGCCTTGCAATACTTGTGAATCCGACTTCCCATAGCTCAGAGGCAGCTCATGGTCATGCTTGTTGGGACAAATCCTGGAGACTTCAGGCCTTACACAGACAAAACTCTTTTTGATGTCCAAAGGTCCATTGACTTAAAGGGGGCTGAGAATGTTGTCATTTCCTTTTAGTTATTAATATTTCTCTCATGGCAGCCTGAAATTTGCACTAGCCTCTGTTTGGTCCTTCACACTTTCCAAACAGCTTGTTCAATGGTGCCAGCCAGACTTGCATATTAATATCTATGTTTAAATGGCTTTTATCTTTAAGCATTTGAGCAGCATTCGGTACTGCATAATTTTCTTTCTGAAGAGGAGGATATGCCATTATCATCTGAATGACTGCCCTTACTCACTTTTAATTAATATCACTCAAATCTCATTTGGCAGCATGTTTCTTTAAATCTTTCTGGATAAAGGTACTGGGCCAATTACACTTATGCATTATATTTTTGGAAGTCTGCGAATAAGTGATTTGATGCTGAAAAGTATTTAAATTATATGCAAATAACACAAAACTTTTTTTTATCTTGCTAGAATTCCAGCTGTGTATAAGGAACAAAATGCTCCATAGGCAGAATGGTACAAATCATGTTATTTTTATGCCTGTCTTCAGAATTGAACTTTTTTTACTTCTTAAGAAATGCCTTTCTACCTTACAACCACAGCCAGCATCTCTAATTCAGATGTAGAGTCCAGTACAGAACAAGAATTCCTTAAATCTTTATGAAGGCTAACTGAACTTTGAAAGTCTGTGAACAGGAATACACAGAGCTATTTACCCATTTACTTTCTGGAGCATGGGGACAGGGAAGAGCGGGATCTTGGCCTTGGATGCAAATAGTGAGCAAAGGAAGAATTGCAAGAGAGACGTGTTATGGATCACAGTGTATCCCATTGTGCATTATGAGGCAGTTAGAGTATTTGTAGCTCAAGCGAAAAGAGTCATTTCAAATTTGTCAAAGTTAAATATAGTAATTTCAAATGAAATACCTACACCATTATTACCTCCTTTGGAAGTAATAATCACTATCCTTTTCAAATGGTCATTCTAGATCTTACATTCTTATACAATCTAGTAACGAGTTTGAACCTGCAGTCCCCTCTCAAGCAAATTAGAGGGAGTTATGACTGAGTAAAGATTAGAAGCCAGGGCCTAAAATTACCATTATCATTGTCATCAATTATAATTATAAAGCAGCACAGAGAAATTTCACAGAAGAAGAGACGTAGTGAGATATACTGTAATCTCAAGGGAACCGGTCAGTCATTAATGATAGGTAGGTACCATATTGTCATATTCATCTTCCATGTGCTTTGCAGTGCAGAGATTGAATACTCACTGTTTTCTGGACTGTCTTTAACAAAGTCATCAATATAGAGAGGGATGGGTACAAACAAATGGAGGTCCCTGAGCCACTTAACTTTAAACTCTAAGGTCTGAGCCTTTGCCCAGTTAAGCAGGTAGGAGGTTTTCACAAGGCAATTTTTCACTGTTAGAGTCCTAATGTCACCTGTTTCGTATAGCTGTCTTGCAGTATGTGTATGTGCAGCCTGCCTTGCAGTACTGAGTGTGCTTCGCTCGTCAAGTACATTATCTATACAGCATCTCATCCCTTGGCCAGCTGGACACTGGAATGGGCTGTTAGTGCTAGCCGAAACACCCAGATGGTGTTCTTTGCTTTTATTCCCCGTGCATTCCCTATCTGCTTGTCTATTTTCATGGTCATGTTTTGCCATCTATTTATTTGTGTAAGTAAAATTAAATTTCCCTGTTTTCTCCTCCTCTTTTATTTCCTCTGCTTGTTTTACATGGTGGCATCTGTGTAATGCTGTGATTTTAATTACATGTTTAGCATGCAAATTGATGAGATAAGCTTAGGAGATAGCAATAAAAAGCCAAGACAAATTTAAACAAAAGTCCCACAGATTCTGCTAAAAGTTCCTGCAGTTTACTCTGCAATTTGGCAGCATGGGTTAATAGCCTCCACATCTTTTCCTATTCCCAGTAAATATGTGTATTTGCTTGCACATAATGAGAAGAAACTAAATATGAATGCATGGTAAAACTAGGAGAGATGTAATATGCACTTGCTATGATTCATACAGTACCTAACTTTCCTTTAGACACCTATTAATTCAGCAATAAATATAAATAAGTCAAGATTAGGGGAAAAGTTAGCCATTTATCTTACAGGGACACTTTGGAATCCAAATTATGTTAGCAACCTAGGTTAACATCTACCACAAACAGTTCACTGAGTACATGGCGTACTACTCTGATGTTTAGCATAAATTCTGTGGACAGTCTGTTACTACCTGGCTGCATATTGCTAAGTGCAGGTACATTTTAAGAAAATTGGCATTTCTCTTGTGTTTGCATCTGATATCGACATAGATTCAGTGTAGAACCTAAGAAAGGACAAAGATATGCCAGTTATTAGCAAGCTTTCGGGCTCAGTCACCCTTGGTTAGGGACAGGGAGTCTCTATTGGTCTGAGACTGCACCTAAAAGCTTGCCAAGTACTCAGTTAGTCTAATAAAAGATATCGCATTTACCCAAAGAGCCTTGCCTGCCTATGTCCTTAGGCCAACATGGCTACAACCAACAACCCAGCAAAGATATACCATGCCTTTAAAACTGCAGTGCCAATAACTTGATTTGGCTGATAACGATTCCCAGTATCTATCTATCTATCTATCTATCTATCTATCTATCTATCTATCTATCTATCTATCTATCTATGTAGATACTGGGAATTATTATCAGCCAAATCAAATTATTTGCACTGCAGTTTTAAAGGCATGGTATATCTAGATAGATAGATAGATAAAATGATGTGTGTATGTATGTATTATTACTGACAAAGAATTGCAGGTGCAAAGCATCACACCAATCAGAGCCTTCTAAGTACACTTTTCCTGTTTTTCCTACACAGTAAATTCAAAAATAGGTGACATATAGGTGACAAGAATCCTCAGCTGGCTAGGTAGGTTTGATGTGTGGGTCATAACCAGGGATCCTGGAGGCCCTAGAGGGAGGGCAGCAGGGTGGGGAGCCTAAACCTGCACCGAGCAGCCCTCCTCCACCCCTTGCACAAATCTGGGGGGCACATGCCCCACATGTACCCCCTCAGGAGTGTGTGCAGTAGCAGGGAGACAGCCCTCTGCCACCCTCTGGAGGAGCTGCCTGCAGCTCCATCCCACTCCCTGCAGCCATGCATTCTGACCCGAGGCCCTAATCCCCATGCATTGCTGCAGCTGGGCAGCAGCCCCAAGCCCTGCCCAACTCCATCCCTCCCTCCCTTACTATGGGTGGCATCAATCCCCACCCCCCCACCAGACTTACCTGAGCGGAGCTACTCTCCAGGTTGCCTGGCTGCCATGTGCACGTGTATCTGCGCACATACACCTGGTGCCCCCTACCTTTTCCCACTCCCCCCAGCCCCTTGCAAGCTGGAACTCTGCCAGCTTGCAAGGGGAAACCCATCGTTTCCCATGTTTATCTCCTTTAAAGGAGAAAATCAGGGTTTTTTTCTTTAAAATGAGGAAATCTGGGTTTTACTGCATTTTTCATGGCAAATGGAAAACTCAGATCTCTGGTCATAACAGAGAGCCTGTATCTTGTCTTCTGAAACAGCTCTGATGTTCTTTCAGCAGGTCCAGTCCACCTATGCTTGTGTCCCTGCTACCTCATTGCAGCTTGCTGGATAAGTCTATCTTACTTCCACTTTTGTCTTAGGCTTTTCATTTTTGGCCTTTCCCTAGGGCTAAACACAGTCAAAAAGCCTGAGGCTGAATCAGTTCAATCTTTTGCAGGTTAGTCTAAGCTGCATAGATTGAACTGATTAGCAAGTGAACAAACATTTATTTTGATTCCTGAAATGCAGTCACCTGCCTGCAGTGGCCAGGGGGTGCTTGAGCACCACTCTCTGCTCAGCTAAATCAGTTAAATCTCCTACTACGTCCATCCAGGTTAAATCTGTTTCAGCCATTTTGAAAGTGATTTATGTGCACTGAACTTCTGTTGTGTTACAAATCTGAACCAGTTTCTGAGCACTTATGGGTAACTTATGTCCCTAGCCTGTGTGTTTAAGTGTGTCAGGCTTGCTGCATTTTCAGCCACACATCTGTATGCTGTAGACATGGCTCCAGGGATCAGGTATATATCTCCTAGTTCTTTTTCAGCATGATTGAACCAATCTGAAATCATTCTAAAATCCTGGCTTTTATGGTTTCTAATGCTTTTCAACAGCATTTTCATTTTGTAGTAGGTTCAGTGCTCCAAGTTCAGGGTTTACCACTGAATGAAGCAAATATAGTGCTAGAGATACAGTGGGGCCTCAGTAGGACAGATTTAGCTAGCTGATAATAGATGTTACGACCTAAAAGACATTGCAAAATGGTTTATTTTTTGACAAAACTTAAAGCTGGTAGAGAGTGGACATCACATGCTGAATCAGCAGGATAATAACTAGGCTAATGTGCTCCATGTGCTATGTAGCTGAGAGACAGCAGAAGAAAACTTGAAATGGCTGATCTGGTCTGAGGATTCTCCATGGATTATTTATAGTGCACCTTTAATGGGGAGCTCCGGGGTTTTAGGCACATTATAGTAATTAAAAACATGTATTATATTAGCGCTGTTGTATCCAGTGCTGCTTAACAGTCCTCCTTTTTTCCAAGCCAGCTCTCAGTCATTTCCAAAATGATGTTTTCCCTGAACTATGGGAAGTTTTATGAATGAACGAATGAATGGACTTGTTTTCCAGTAGACTTTGAAGCCAATGTGCTGTGATTTCAGAAGGGATGGTACAGCTTTGTGTTTTGTAGCATCAGCTGTGTTTTACTTAAATCGTTGCTTCAAGTTATTTAGTCAAATGATTGTTTTATTCAAATGATTGAAAATTTTTGCCAGTTCCTTCATGTGCATGGCACCAAAGCACTTGGAGACATCTAGGATAAATTAGTCAAGCGGCAATGCATGCTGCTGCAGCTTGACTGCTCATTTGGAGAGTGCATATACCCAGAATCATTCAGGAGATTTGTATTGGCTTCAGTGGATTGTTTGTGAACAAATATATACCTCATTCCCTTCTCCCCACAATATACCTTCCCACCTTTTCCATCACAATAGCTAGTTCCATTTTCTCTGTATTATAGCCCCAGAATTTTGACTTTCTTCTTAATTTAGGAACACAGACTTGTTCTTTGTCTTATATTGCATCAAACAATGAAAATGAAACTGCATTCTCCTAATGAGTTCTGGGACAGTTTTGCCGACTTAGCTCGGACACAAAGGAAAATATACAACTCTATAAATATCCCATTTCCTTTCTGATTTAAAGTCCTGTCTGTCTGCATTTGCAATTATGAGGCAACTTCAAATATTCCATCTTGGCAGAGTAAAATAACTGGTATGCCTCCATCTAGCACAAACAGAAAGGCTTCTTATTGGCACTAGGTTAATGGGATGTTATGGCAGTAGCCTTCATTTGGATAATGATACTTTAGTTTATTCTGAAGAAAAAAATCGGCCCTTCTAGCTTAATTGCCGTCCTTTTCTTTGTGCTGTCTCTCATTTCTTAATTCGCTTTCTTAAGAAATGCAGATACAACGTAATTAGGAATGTAAAAATACCCAGGTAACAAACATATAAATATTGCAACATGTACATGCAAGAAAAGTATATCATGAAGCAACATGGTGCTGACAAAGTGGCAATGTACTTTTAAAGAACCTTCCATCTTGTGATACCAATTCATTTTCTAAACATTAATTGGCTTAGACTTGCATCCTGATGGGATAACAGATGTTTAACAGGCTGGCAGAATAGGAAGCAGAAAAATCTGGAGCACGGAAAAGTCAAGTGATCTCCCTAAAATCATTAAGAAAGTGTGTGGCACAAGTGGCCACAGAAGCCACAACCCTTGTTTCCAAGGTACATGCATCAAACACAGGTTTATCTGCTGGAGAAAAGAAGCAACTGTTTCATTTCGAATCAGCTGGTATTTCTGGGGCGGGCTCTAAAACTCATTGAATTCAGGGGCTCAGACCCTCAGTGGAAATCTAATCCAATAAATATGTTTTATATCAAGCATCAATAGGTTGTTGTTTAACAAATACACTACTTTTTCTCAGTCCCGTTAAATTCTAGGTTAACGTTGAAAGCGACAAAGCATGTGGATCAAGCAAAATTATGCACATTTGACACAAAAAATAGCACCTTGATGAAAAGCAGTATGCTTGATTGGTTTTGCTTTAGCTGAATCATGTACAACATTACAATTAATCAAAACAATGCCTTATTAAATACATTAACATTTTACATTTTAAATCCTGTACTAAAAGCCCCAATGAGTCATTCCAGCAACAAAGCTAGTAAATGATTTTATATTTGTATCAGTATAACTGTCCCTGAGGTTTACAAATTGTTCTCCCTTTCAAAGGTGCTAAGTATGCAGAAGTTGCCTGAGCTAATGGACTTCCTCATTAGGCTGATGAACTTCAAAGTATTTGGGGCACCTTCCAAGTCTGAAGACAAAGACACATGGTGCATTTCAATTGAAGTTGGGGATAAAAGGGACACTTTCAGAACATAATGTTCCAAAGCCTTCATTTCATCTCCATTTCAAGGATATCTAATTCCTCTTTTAGCAAGCCGCTTGCTTT
Organism: Gavialis gangeticus; assembly: GCF_001723915.1. Classification (NCBI taxonomy): domain Eukaryota; kingdom Metazoa; phylum Chordata; order Crocodylia; family Gavialidae; genus Gavialis; species Gavialis gangeticus. The sequence continues at coordinate 57,923,665 of NW_017729029.1, forward strand.
CCTTTTACCGTTCCTGAAGCTAGAAACTCAGGGTGCCTATACATGTGATGGACCCCTGCTCTGATGTGTGCTAATTAACATGCATCAGAGCAGACTCAATTAATCGAATCTGCTGGAGCGTACTAAATAGCATGCTCTGGCAGCTTCACTTCATGTGTATTCAGCGCTCCCACGTTACAAAATGTTGGCGGAGATACTTTAACTCAAGCTTGTTGAGTGAGCTTTAAAGTGCCCCCGCTGCCATTTTGAAGTGGGGAATGCTGAATAGACATGACGCTGTAGGTGCTTTAGTTAGAGCAGCTCTCAGAGCTGCTCTAATTAAAGTGCTCCCCACCCCCCATCCCAGGGAACATTTGTATAGATGCCATTAAGTTTTACTCTGCTGAAGGCCTAGCTGCTTCTGTGCTAAATTTGCCTGTACCTGAAAGAGGAGGTGGACACATCATGTAGAATCCAACTTTGGTCATAGTTTACTGCATTGAGATACTTAACAGTATTTACTCACAGTCTGTAATTTTCTCATCTCGAGACCTTTCTCAGCTCTTCTGATGTTATTCAACTACCAACCATCCAAACCCCATTGGATACATACTTAAGTTAGTGATTGGATAGATACTTAGGTGTATTACGCATGATTTCAAAAGCACATTTCTTAGGAAGGCTCTTATTTTTCATTTTATTACGTCTCAGCCAGAAGTCAGAGATTCTCACTGATTGCAGTGTTAAGAGAATATACTGCAATTTAAACTTGAAGGCTTGCATCAGGCACTGAGCATGGGGAGTTTAGTGTTCTAGGGACAAAGTTGCTTTGATAGGGCATCAAGGCACTATTTCTGGGATAGCTCCAGATTGGAGTGAAGTGAATAGTTCAAGGCACTTGTTTTTTTTTTTTGTACCCCCCTAAGTTCATATTAGTGCCAAACAGGGCTTGATTCTGTGGGCTGGGCTAGAATTAAAGGATGCCTAGGATTTGAAGTGCATTTTGCTGTCTCTAAGCAGAACTGGAGTGTACCCCACTACTTTCTAAAGGGCTGAGCATATTGCCTTGGGAGTATGGTGTGTAGACCAACACATTTATCAACTTTCTCTCCTAGCTGCGAGAGTTCCTGAAATACATTTTGTTTATAAGTAGTTTGAGTTATATTGGAAAATAGAAGAGTATTAGCTTAGAGAGAAGAGGCAGACATATTCTTATGGGAATTGTAGATATATATTATGGGGAAAGCATGCCTCAAAGCTTTTATGCATATCATACTTTGATGTACCAGCTTGCCTGTACTTCCTGTTTGACAGAGAGAGAGAGCGAGCTGATTGTACAGTCAACAGAGCAACAGGACATTTGCACTGCATTGCTTTACCTGAGATTGCACACTGCGTGCATTGCTATGTAACCAGACATGTTTAACCCTTTGTGGTAGATCACCCTAGCTTTGAACACTAAAAGGCTAACATGAATCATCAGTATGAAGGAGGCATTTTTTCCCATGTAATAGAAACAGGCATTTCTTGTTTTAGCCCCAAGAAGAATATATTTCTTAAGGATTCATGGCTGCTTACGATTTCAGTGGTAGAGAACACAGTCCATGGTCTGTTGGATAAAATGACCTGCTTCCTATGAGCCTATGGATGTATTAAAGTGTAATAACTTTGCACACTGTGCAATGTGTTGCAGACAATATGCCATGTTGTTTGGTCAGATCACGGTTTATATGATGTGACATAACTTTATGGGAAGCTTAATGGGATGGGAACATTGCACAGTAATAGGTCAGCAGTTTAAGGTGATGGCAAAACTCACTTCCCATTCGAGCTGTACTTGTTTCCATCATAGGAATTACAATTCTGTGTAAATGACTGGAAGCCTGGTTGACCCAGATATAAAATAAGGCCAGAATGGAAAAAGTGGGGAGATGGAGTAAACTGGAGGTAATAATAGAACAAGGTGCAGGTGAAAGGCATCTCTTGTGTCCCTTCAGAATGTGTTTCTGATGTGAACTGTCTGCTGCTGCACCTAGGTTACTCCAGATGGGACGTGGTATTTGGCATCCATCTGTGCTATTTGCATTGCAGTAGCTTGTAGCAGTTGTAGTTGTGGACAACCCCTTTCTGTTAGGCACTAAGTGTGTACAGTGTATACGTGACCTCTAAGGATGCATGGCGTAAAGAATGAATTGGGCCCTAATTCCACAAGCTATTTCATTTGGATAGGATTGGGACTTCACAGGTTCATGGGACTTCAAGGATCTTAGGGTAACCTTACATATCCATGGAATAGATTGATCATTGCTGATACTGTTACTGCAAGATAGCATATATGATATAACCATTAGGCTTGCTTTATTCTTTCTTAGAGATCCAAATGTTTATAAAAGTCTCTTATGGAGGCTAGATGAACACCTTGCTGGGGTCGTTTGACCCCAGTACTCTTTCCTGCCATGGCAGGGGGTTGGACTCGATGATCTACTCAGGTCCCTTCTGACCCTAGAAACTATGAAACTTATGGTTATAGACCAAGCCATTATTTAAAATCAAGATACCTGGTATTCAGTAGGAAGGAGATATATCTATAGCTGCATTTCCTAAGGTAAATTTGTATCCTCTGACCTTCACAGCTGTCTTTTGAAAAGTAAGGCTGTGAACCTCAGCTTCCATTTTAAACTCCCTCTTTTGGTTCTTCCTACTCTTCTTAAGTCAAGCAGTTTTCTTCTGGAGTCCTTAATTTAGAGGAGACAGGCATAATAAGATCCAGTGGCTGGACAAATTCAAACGGGGAATAAGAATCAGTTTTTTAAGAGTATGGGTTAGAAGACTTTACTAAAGGATGGAATAGATTCTCCATCACTTGAAATCTTTTAGTCAAGAAATGTTCTTGTTAACTGGAAATTGTTGGGTTTGATCCAAGAAACCCTGGGCAAAATTAATCAGGTTGTGTAATAATAGGGTTTCAGACCAGGTGATCCCAATGGGTTTGTTGGCTGTACTGTTGACACAGTACAGTACATATTCACAGAGTTTGCCATTCAGGGGGATCTCTAGAGCGTATCCCCCCACGAATGGTGAGGGTCTGCTGTATTAGAGATCTTGGGAAGATCCATATAGATTCTGGGAGGACTCGGCTTTGCAACTCTGTGGACAGCATTTTTGCTGCTTGAATTGAAATAATTTGCATATAACCATAGATTTCCACACTTCAAAAAACAAATAAATGAACTATAGATTTCGTGCTGGTGGAAACAGCATAGTCCAGGCAAATGGCAGTTTCTGTTTCACCACAAAGCAGCAGTGGAGTGGGTTTTCCATGAATGCTTCAACAGGAAGTAAGTGCTTTGGCAGAGGAAACAAAAAACTGAGTGGAACTTGTACATCTGGACTCTTGATGTTTCCCTTCCACTTAAAGTTTTCAGAAAAGTATACAGAAAAAGGGAAGCAGGTTGATCATTGAAATGCTCAGAAGGATGCAGAGTTAATAGGCTTTGCGTACGCTTCTCCCACATGCAATTTTGAAAAATTATTCCCACTGCCCTAGTTTACCTGCTTCTTCTCTCACTTACACTGGTGTGACTCTAGAGTGTGTCCGTGGATAACAATGATGCTGATGTAAAACTGGTCTGGAGGACTGGGGGATTGGGTTATAAATCCTTGTTTTGTTCAGCAGCTGGCCAGTCCCCTCAGGTTGTTGCTATTTGAATAGAATCTCTAAAATATTTCTGACTTTGACCTTTTTATTCCCTTATTGGAAAGGAATAAAAAGGGCTGTTTTTAATTAACAAATGCGGCAATTACAAATAGAAGTGATATGTGCAAAGTGAAGCAGGTACCAGTATTCTCAATTCATGGAAGCATTTTTAGCATTAACAGCAGACCAGAGCTCATTACATTGCTTACCTCTAGAAACCACCCTTTCTATTTCCTCTTTTCTCACGGGGTAGATACTCTATGACTGTTGCCTGGAGTATTAAGATATGAAAAGGTAATCCTGCAATGGTTGGGGTTCAGCTGCTATATCGGAAAAAAGTGTACAGCTCAATGAAAAGCCCAAATGGCTGTAATTAAGATAACACTTAATTTGACAACTGAATATGGGCCCGACTCTCAGTCACGTCGGAGCTGTGTTGTTTTTTTTTCTTACCATTTATTTTAAATCTCCACAACAGAGCTCATTTGTTCTGTGGTAGAACACTATTAATACCTTTCCACCTTTCAACCAAATAGGGAGAATCTATTAGTGGCTGCAGCTCAACCCTTAAGGAATTGAGCACGAGTGTGGACGAGTATTGACTGTGACCGTGGTAGTGACTCTACAGTCGACTGTGTCAGGTTCTGCATGTTTGGTAACAGCATGAAGGGACGCCCTTTACAGATGTTCTGGAACTGCAGTGGCATTATGGCCACATGATGCAGCCTGGTGTCTCCTCCAAAGCTTTCCTTCCCCTGGTTTACACTTCACCCTTCAAGTTCTGTGCAGCTTCCTACACCTTTCATTTTAGCCGTTTGCCCTTGTTGTGTACTTTGTGCAAGCATTTTCTGACTTGCGGGGGCTGGAGGTAACCAGTAGATAGCCTACACTGCAGATACAGCCTTCACAGCCATCTCAAGGTGTATCCGTACACTTCAGGTATGATACTCGCTTCTTATTTGTGACGTTGCTGTTCATGAGGCTGTAGTTGTCCTCAACTATGCACTTTATACATTTGTGCTGGGTTGGTAGGTTGGATCATCCCAGGTGTGTTTCTATTGCCAGTTATGAAATGTGCATTTTTTTTCATGATGTCAGCTCCTAAATGTGTGGGGATGTGCCCTTGGCCTTACTTAAAGAAAGCCCTATGTTGCATGTAGCAGGGCACTAAAGAGAACCTGCTACTTTAGGGATGAAGCTGCCTGGCTAGAGGGCTCTGCTCAGTCAACAGAGCCCTCCAACTGTGGTTTGCTAGGGAGAGAAGAGAATCAGGAGGGAACAGGCCTCAGGAGGGAACAGGGAACACCTGCAGGAGCCACCTGACTGGGGGAGGCTGGGTTTGGGCTATCTCAGCTAAGAGCTGGAGTGAATGGCACCCACTTGACCTCTGGCAACTGCCAGGGAAAGAGCTTCTTCCCATGGAAGCTGCCTGAGACTTGTGGCTGCCTGTCTGACTCCCCACGGCTGCCTGCTTGGCTAGCAAAGTGTTATATGACTCCATGGAGTCTGTCAAGTACCTAGGCTGGGAGTCTAGTGTCCAGAGGTTAGAAGTTTGGTCCCCATAAAGGGTTATTATACTGCTGTTATCGGTTGCATGTTAAGTTGTTGCCTAAGGGTTTGTGACCTACATTCATGTGTAGTCCAGTGGTTTGTAGTAGAGGCTGTAGAGGAGATGGAGGCCTCATTAACATCTGGGGGGGGGGGATGCAGCTGCAGAAAGCCCAGAGAGTCCAGCAGGGCCCAGAGATGAGGGCAGAGAGAGACCAGAGGCCCAGAAGGGCTCAGAAGTGATTGGAGTATAACACTTGCTAGGCATGGGCCATAGCTAAGGGGAGGTTGGAGGCATAGATAAAAACCTGGACACCAGCATACAGAAAGGGGCAGCCTCTTACCATAACTAAAACATATTCACTCAGTCAAAGGCGTGGCAGGAGAGAGAGGGGGGCAGACTGCCCAAACAAGCAAGCAAGCCGTGGGGAAGACCAACCTTACGATACAACCCTGTTACACTGTACATACAGCTGATCCCTTACCTGCTGGCAAGAGATAGGATCCTTTATTATTTATTTCTTGAGATCTGATTTGTTTTATTCCCTGAAGCACTCATCCTATCTGGTGCTTTTTTGGACTTGAAGCTTCCTTTGCAATATGTAAAGATACTGTAGTATGCTGATTCATCTCGTGTTCACAGAGCCATCTGTGTTGTGCTCTGGAAGTACGCGCTTTGTGCTGTATCAGCAACTGTATTACCAGTAGTGACTTTCCTGGGAAGTACTTTATCCTCGGATCTTCAGTGCTGCCATCTCTATAACATACGTTGTAGTCCTTGGGTGTACTCAGCAGTGGCTTCATTGTGATGCTTTCTAATGCTTACAGGATTATTGCATGTCCAACTTATGCTCAAAGGTGAACTGATGGGTTTGATCCATTCCAAAGAGCACAGTGAGCACTCTTTTCCATATGGTTATATTTGCTTTCTATGTCTGTCCAGGGTCTGCTAACAGATGCTATGGAATGCTTATGCATCAGATTTGCTTCTAGGTAGCCCTGTTTCTAAAGCATTACTCTGTAGCTCTGAAAGCTGTAGAGCAGGGGTGGGCAATTATTTTGGCTGGAGGGCCATTTAACCAGTTTTAGTGAGCAGTTGGGCTACAAGGGTAGTCCTGCCCCTTGACAGGTGCCCCACCCCCTGGCCACCATCTTGGGACCAGAAGTCCCATGCCCTCATCCCTGACCTTTGCAACCAGAATTCCCTCCCTTTGACCCTGGAAGTGCTCCTTTTGGGAAGGGGGTTTGCCATCTTGGAACTGGGGGAAAAAACCCCCAAATTATATACTAAAAATCAAACAACCACAATAATGTATTTTAATATTATTTAAAAAAAAATTATTGTCCTGATTTGTGTGCGTTTGTGCTGTGTATATAGAAGTGATTGCATAATACCTCAAAATGAAGTGGGCTGTATTTTGCCCACCCCTGCCCTAGAGCAGTGGTTTTCAACCTTTTTTTGTGTCAGGACCCATTTGTAAACATCGATGGCCAGTCCCGACCCAGTGCCTCTTACTCCTGACTCACTGCCTTTCACCCCCAGGCTCCAATCCCCCATTGTGTGGGGTGAGAGAGGATGTATGTTGGGCTTGCGGGGCCCCTAGCAGCCCCTTGCAGGCTGGAACTCTGCCAGCCTGCAAGGAAAAAGCCATTGTTCTCCGTGTTTTTCTCCTTTAAAAGAGAATCCATTTTTAAAGTTTGTTGCTCCATGTTTTAAGTTTGTTTGTGACCCTTTCATGTATTCCTGCAACCCACTTTTGGGTCATGACCCACGGGTTGAGAGACGTTGCTTCGGTGCGCTGTAGTGCTTTAAGATGCCATAAACCAATCGTGTTGTTATTTCCTTTTCCAAATACCTGTTTTTGGGTCTGTGAACAGTCCCATGCTACATCTTTATGTATTAACCATGTCAAGGATTAACAGACCTCTGAGATGTTTTCCCAACTGAAAACATAATTGGGCTTCCTGACAGATTGTCAAACTCCATCTATATTTTTTGGCCTGAGCATTTCCTTAATGGCTTCTAGTTTCTCATGTCGGGCCAGAATTCCTCCAAAGACCACAAGAGTCCATCAAGGCCTTTGCAAGCAGTTTTTCTGATTTGACTGGGCCTTAATGCATTACTCTAATGATTAGTCCAACCAAATAATTTGCATTTCCAATGCTCTCAAAGTAGAGAGAAGTTTCACGAACAAATAGAGGTATACTAAGTTACAATCTCAGCCCATTGAAGTCAGTGGAAAACCACTGTTAACTTGGGTTAATATTGTGGGTCCTCCTCAGCTTTGGCTTGTGTGCATTCAGCTGAAAGTTAAGCTCCCAACAGTAACAAGGCTTTGTTGCCAATCAGTAGCATGGTCCTGGATTCCCTCTTCTTCCATTTTCTTCTCCTACAATACAAATGTTGGCTACATTATGTTTGAATTCTCAGCACTAGGATATTAATGTCTCTTCTCTCCTTTGATGCTTTTTTGGTTGTTTAAAAAACACCCAGACAAAGAAGCAGAGTCTTCATTTTTGTTTTGCTGGGATGACAACACTCATCAAGCTGTTGTTCTGCGGTTTTGGGCATTATTTCTGACAATAATGTCTCATTTGATTCTTATCCTTTTTTTCCCCCCATATGAGAAAGTACAGACGAAACCAAAAAATACAAAGCAATAAAACCCCTTTCCCCTCACTTTCTGGTTTTGTCTCCCCTGATCAGGGCTACATACAAAATCAACTCTTACTTCTGTACTTGTGTAAGCTGCTCATGGAAATTTAGTATTTCTGGTAGTTGGAAGTTTTTTCTGTTCTTGCTGTGTGTGTAGGTTATGCTTTATTTACCTGCTAAGGGCATACTCTTCTTTTCCAGGGTTCTCACTGAGCTAGTTAGCTCCCACCATGGTTCATTGATGGTATGCTGGGTAGTAGTAGTAATAATAATAATAATTATAATAATAATAGGGATCCATGCTTGTAAAACTGAAAGTAGCCCTCTCTGAAGAGAACTGTATACAGAGATGCTGCAACTTCAGCTAGGACTTTTAACACTGCTGGAGACAAGTGCATGGGGGGAGGTGTTTCTTTTTGACATAGACCTCTAGATATTTAGTCAAGCAGACATTAAAGGCAGGGAAAGTGTTTGAAATTAGTAAGAGATTTTCCTGGTTGGATCTGAATAATACAAGTACAGCAAGCAGAATCTGTTCTACAGAAACTCTCCCTGCGCCATTGGGTGGACACTGAGTCGCAATGGACTACTGTGGGGTGGGTAAAATGGTGGCCAGACTCTATCTCCCAGCAGCCCCTGCCCACATTACTGCAGATGGTTTCCATGGAGACCCCAGCAGCAGTGGTGGGGGCAGGATCTCCATGGAAACCATCCCCAGCAGCACTGGCTGGGCATGTGGCTGGGCAGGGAGATGCTCTAAGGCTGGGGCTGGGATCTTGTAGTGGTGACAGCGTGGTCTGGATGGGGGCAGAGCCATGATCTGCTGTCTTCACACTGCTGCCCAGGGCATGTGGGCAGCAGATTGCATCTCTGCCCTGGCTCTGGACCACACTGTCACTGCCACAAGATCCCAGCCCCAGAGCAGCTCCCTGTTCAACTTTGCACCCTGCCGAGCTGCTGAGGCCAATCTCCATGGAAGCCCTGGCCCCATGCTGTCATGGCACTGGTTCTGGGCATTTCTATGGAAACCGACCACAGCAATGCAGGCAGGGGCTGCTGGGAAATTAAGTCTGCCGCAGGCCCGATCCAGCCTGTGGGCCAGGCTTTGCCTGCCCCGGAGCGATGGGATTAAGCGAGATGAATTGTGTTTATCTCTGTGTTTACTTTGTGAACAAAATTATTCAGATTTCTCCTCAGCCTTCTACTCAGCTTCTTTCTCTAAAGATGTACCTCATCTTGAAATCAAAGGGACAAGATAGGAAGCTAGACTAATGGGGTGCTAGATTTATTCTGTGGCCTAGTGCAAGTCACTGCAGAGCAAATCCTGATTCCACTGAGGTTAAATGCATTTTTCCATTGACTTCAGTGGAGCCAGGATGCTAACTCATGATACCTTTGCTTGTTTGAGAATCCTGTCTTTCTAGTGTTCAAAGAAAGGAAATTACTTGGTTGTGTTGGGGCTCACAGTAATGCGTTGGTGTCAGTTCGATTAGAAAAAACCTGCTTGCAGAGGTCTTGATGCTGGAAAGCACAAAAACTAAAATGCTCTGGTGAATCTGGGTCCATGGGCTAACTGCAAGTGCAGAAGCAGAAGAGCTGAAGATATTCTCAAAGCACAGAAAATAAATTAAATTTAGATTGACTGTCACACAACTGTATCTTCACGGGTAGTGCGAGTCCTGTGGGGGATGCACTGATAGACCATAGGTAGACGCTGAGTTTTTGGAACATCTAGGTATCACACCTGAAATTAAAAAAATAAAAAATGTTCTTCAAACTTTATGGAACAGATTCAAAGATAATGGGAAATGTTATCCCTTGGGTTTTGAATCGGGCCCCAAAAAACCACATATAACCACACAATTACTTACTGAACTACTTTGATTCTAGTTTACCTCTTTCCCTTCCCTTAAGTTTTAAAGTCTCTTCAGCACAGTGGCATTATCTACTTTTATACTTGAAAAGCACCTGACACATGATGAGCATTGCTGAAAGCAAATCCTCAGCATCCTTATGGATAATATTACTGATAATATTTATTATCAACATTTTGAATAGTCTGGAAGCTTTGACCTGAATTTCTTAATAGATGGAGCATAATCTCAACATTAACTAATCTGATTTAGATTTCTTTATGTATTAGACAGTTTGCAGTTTGAAATAATTCAATAGAATGCATGAGTGTGATACAAGTTGATAAAAATAAGAGTTGTTTTTACCCATAGTGTTGAGTGTGCTTGTTTTCTTATTTAAAAATTTGATTTCAAAGTAGGTTGCTTGCCTTGCTTTTAAGACAGCTAGCCTCATGTCTCTCTGGTCATCATTATGAATGACCACATGCTCATTTACTGTGGTCATCATTATGAATCATAGATATGGAAACCATTAAAAGCATAAACCTGTTTTTGTCTTCATTTTGTAAGGAAGTGTTTTTTAAATTAAAAAAAATAAAGTCTACATCTTGTAAACAGCACAAGCCTGTCTTACAGTTTTACACTGTACTTGTATAATGGTCGTTAGCTAAATTTTTAGAAAAAGCCCTGTGTGAGACTATATCATGGTTTCATGTAAAGGCAGAGTGTGTTTTATTTAATGAAAGAGTTCAAGGCACCCAGAGGAAAATATTTCATTACGATTGTGTCCTTTCTAGTTGAATAATTATCCATCTAGGTTACAGATATTTAGAGCATGTATTTGGAATGATCTTTTTAATGGTTTTGTAGAGGTTTTGAGTTATTCCTTTGATATTGTTTGTTGGTACAAGAAATATTAAGGCAAAAATATTATACCTTAGATGTATGAATATTAATATTCTCACTAATGGGTAGTAGGGGAGGCTGGCATGGTGTTAATGGGCAAGAATCTGGAACTATAACTCTATGGAGTATGCTTAATTGTCTAGTATCCATTCACAGCATTTATTGGAAAACAAAATTATCTTCAAGGTTAATCTGAGAAATCAATATTTTACATGGGACCATGGGATTGCTTCAGATGAGATAGACAATGGAAGCTAAGGTTCAATACAAAATTGTGCCCGATGAATGCAGCTTTCTCTTTGAGTTTAAGGAATTATGTATTGCAAATAGATATAACTTTGTGACTTCAATTTATAAGACAGAAGCATTATATAACATTTCACATGTTGTGCTTTTGAATGTGCAATTTGTAACCTCTAAACTTAATCTAAAGTTGCTTGCTTTTCTCCCTCCATTTTGATTTGTCACTAGTAAAATATTCTTTTCATTAGCGATATTTGCCTGGCAGTTGGTTGAAAAATACGATAGATGGAAAGACTTGTTGCCTGCGTCCATTCACTTTTTCCTTATTCAGTGCCTTGTTCAAAGTGGCATTTCCTTTCGGGCTAAATGCACATACTAGCTATCAAAGTAGGTCTTCACAAACACGCTCCAGGGCTTTTGGGTGGTTTGTGTATGTGTATGCATCTGTGTGTGTATGTGAACCCATCCACATTGCTCAGAAAGTTTCAGTATCTAAAACTAGAGCCCTGTCAAACCAATCATTACAGAAGTTATTCTGCGAAGCATAGACAGGAGCAAGGACAAGTAGTAAAACAGGGTGAAAATGGCCTCAGAGGGATAAAGCCTGGCACATTGCTTTATACCACACACCCTCTAATTCAGTTTCTACCTCTGATTTACCAAAGTGGTCTGGACATGCTTAACTTTAATGGTTTCTGTGCTGGTACTTAAGTTGGTGGGGACTGAGGGGCCCCTCCGACATCCTTGTAGAGATGAATTGTTTTTTTTTACTTGTGGAGAAGTCGGTAGTATATTGAGAAAGGATCAGAAAGCATGCCAGTACCTGTATGAAAGCTAATATTGCATATGCTCAGACAGGACTGTAGAGCCAGGTCTAGCATAGCTTTATAATGGGAAAGGCAGTTGAGAAGTACTATAACGAGTGGCCGTCAAGAATGATGAGGAGGGTGGGGACTGAGCGCTGCCACCCACCGCTCCACACTGCCGCTGCCGCCTCCCAGGGGTGTGGGGAGAAAGCTTGCCCTGCTGTCCCCTCCATCTGCCTCCACCAGCTCCCCACACCACAACTGCCTCCAGCATCACTGGCTTCACTCCGCCGCACCCCGCCCTGCTTCTCGGATGTGGCAGAGCACCACCATGATGGCAGGGAAGGAGTGTCCCCAACGTCATGGTGGCACTCTGCACTCCGATTGGTTGTTTCACTAACCAATCGGAGTGCTCCAAGAGTGTTATGGACAGACAGACAGATGGACTTAGCCCTTTATTATATAAGAATTTCTTGCCTTGTGTAGAGACAACAGAGTTTGCGGATATTCGGTTCCTTTTCCCCCAGCAATTCCCCGGTGTTCTGGGTTTAGGGAGCTATACCCTTGCCCTTTCAGAAGGCAAAAACCCCAGTTTGAAAAGGAAAACAGACAGAAACTGTATCTGTTGAACCTTAAGGAGTTAGCTTGAGTTCTCTTCTCCTCCTTTGAGGGTTTTAACATAGATTTGAGGAGCCAACTGGAGCGGGGAACCTTCTTATAACGTGGCTGAAGTGAATAATTAGTGTAACGCTCATGCATGCTGTATGAAAGGGGTGGGCAATTATTTCGGGTGGAGGGCTGCTTACTGAGTTTTGGCAAGCCATCAGGGGCTGCATGACAGGCAGCCAGGGGCAGAAAGATACTACATTTTCTAAAGTTTTTAGGGGCCCCATGGGCCAGATAGAATGGCTTGGTGGGCCACATTTTGTCCACCCCTGCAGTATGAGGTCCTTTTTTTCTCAGCACACCGTATATGTTTGTGAGGGGCTGAGCATTTTCATTTCTCATGAACTTCAGTAAGAGTATCGCCCAGGATTGGGGCTTCTGTTTCACTGAGGCAGGGGTTGAACTACACTTCTGCCATGCACATATAGAATAGGATGAACAATGATATGAACTGTTCCTGTTTCAGCTGTGAATCTAAAATTGGCTCAGTAAGACATATGCTGTACAGTACCCTCCTTTGCTTCCAGGCAGTTTTCCGTAAGTTGTTAGTATTTTCTACAAAAGAAATTTTCATGCCTTCTAGAATAATGTATGGGCTTAATAAAGCCACTGTTAAAGGCCATCTAGGAGGCAAAATAAGCCTGTATTCTGACGTGCAAAGAGATGTTTAGATGTACCTGAGGGTAATGCTATAGCTTATATAGATCCCTGGTTTGATGCTCAAGCAGAATTGTGATGTGTGCAGCTAGGTCTGGCTGTTAATTCTGCACATGCACAAAATAAAAGAGCTTGGGGACTTTTGCATCCGAGTTTTCCAAAAGACATAAAATTTGATTATTTAACCTTCTGTCTCTAAAATGACTAGATAGGATCATGGCTTGGGAGAATGTTTGAAGAGTGTTAAATAGGAGCGCAGCCCCTGCATGCTGATGACTAGACTAAACATGCTTTTTCCTCACAAAGAAAGGTTCAGATTTCTACACAGCAAGTGACTGTCTAACCATGTGACAGCTTTCTTTACCATTGTCCGTGTATTGACTATGTCACAGCCTGCAGCCATGTTTTCCTTAAACATAAGTTTAGTGTGGTTTTTTGTATTATTTCTCTTTCTTAGAGATTTTACAGGCCATTCTTCACTCCTTCATATTCTCATATATTACCTATGCCATGGCACTCTCAATCAGAGGACGTGACTGAGTAAACTTTTAGTGTGTGGGAACTAGAAATCAAATCCCTCTCCTTTCTCCACTGGTCACTATGGCTTCATTTGTATCCCAGTTGCTGGGTCTGATCTTTTCAGAACATATAAAAAAAAAAAAACCCAATGCTGATTTTCTCTTAAATCATTCCCTCTTTGCTTTGGGCGTACCTACCCATGTGTATTTACTGTGCAGTAACCAAAATTACTGCGTAAGGGCGTATGTCTACATGTGCACTCCCCTACTGCACAGTAAATATGGTGACTTACATCAACTTGAGGGTAAATTTGATACCTGCATTATGCAAATATCAAATTTACACCCAATTAGTTACTGCACAGTAATGCATGTGTAGATGCCTTACCGTGCAGTAATGCATGCGTAGATGCCTTACTGAGCCGTAGCACTCTGTGTGTGTGGACTAACATGGGACTAACACACCGCGTTCATGCGCTTTAATGCCTCCACATGGAGGTGCTGGCCTATCCCCGCTTATTGTGCAGTAATTTACTGCACTGTAAATTTAAACTGGTGTAAATACACATGTAGACACATTCTTTGTTCTCATTTTCTGAGCTGTCTCTGACAGTCTTTTCAGTAATTCTTCCCCCTTTTTTTGCTGAGATCTGTTGGGTATTGGATTTGATTGCAGCTGTGTTGCTTTCAATCGTCTTAATTCCAGTTTTTTGGAACAATTTTGATCTTCTCGGATTAAGCAGTTCTGCTTCTCGTGACTGTATGACTGAATTAAAGGGTGCTCAACCCCCAGCTCACAGGCTAGATCCAGCCCCGCGGGCCATATAATCTGGCTCACGGTGGCCCTGAGTGCTACATCGGGTGTTTGTGGCCAGGGACAGGCAGCGTGGGGCCCTAGATGCTGATCTTGGTACTTTGCCCCAGGGCCCAACCAGGGTGTGTGGGTGTGATCCCTGGGGCCAGACCATTGTTGCCCCTGCTTAATTTGTTACTTTACACTCTCCCTATAATCTCTATGGCTCCTCTAACACACCAGCCAGCTATATATTTTTTTATGTTGTGGCTATTAAAAATTGGTGATGGTTATTATTTATATATATATATTTTTTTTGTGTTTTCTGCCAAGGAGGAGATTTTAAATTTCAGTCTCTGGGAAATTCACAGATCATTACCACCTTATGGGAGGATTACTAGTGTTTCTTGGTACAGAATCACAGTACTAAACTCTTTCTCTCCAAATCCATGTGTGCATTTTCTGTGCATAAAAAGAGGGTGAATTATTTATGTGCAATTTAACACTGTTCCACCCCACCCCACAATCATGTTTATGAACAATTTCCTAGAAAGTCACTTGAATGGAAAATGTTAATAGTCCAGGGTGTGAATGTGACAGCAAACCAGAAACTGCTTATAGACCATACACGCAACAACTGTGACTTCCTGAGTGCACATCTGCTGGTGACCTTCACTTGGTGTGGGTGTCCTGTTGTCAGCTGACTTGCGCTTGGTCTGAAGTAAAGTTGTGTGTGTACTAGGACACATCTAAATTCCTTTTGTAGCAAAAACAAGGAGATTCCTTCAGAAAAGGGATTGTCATTCCAGAGCTTGGAACAACGTTTGTAGGAGGCTGTCACTGAATGACTGCCCTGTATTGAAACTACATGGCATCTTGTTCTTTATAAAGAAAAATGTTAAACAAGCATGGACTTGTTTTTATCAACTTTTTGCACTAGGTCAGTAAAATAGTGTTGTGCACAGACGAGTAGCTGCAGCACACAGAAGTGAATGCATCTTGCTCTGGATGATGCAGGACTAAAATGTCATTTTAGAAGCTATCCTAAATAAATGCTTGGCACATAGTTGGGTCACCTTAAGAGCACAACCTAGAACGACCCATCACTTGGAGCTGTGTTTTCCTCCCCTTGCTCTGGGTGTGGAATGACTTTATACCAAGCAGTTTATTTGCACACGAGTGTGGGGCAGGGAAGAGGACTCGGGGCTCTTTCTGCTCCATCGTTCTTACCACCTACGTTGTTGTAGTGAAAAGTAGCCATTGACTAGCTCTTGCTACACACTATCTGAGCGGAGCCAAGTGAAAGGACATAGTGGGGACCATGCTCACGTGTGTGTCTGAATAAAGTGGATGGAACTGATTATAGGCTTGTTTAAAGAGCCAAATTAGGAAGAGGAATGAAGAATCTTGGCAAGCAGTCACCTGCTGTGATAGGTATGCCCCTAGCCTATGGAATCAAGGAGTAAAGTATGCTCATTTAAATCATGCTCCTTGTTATAGAAAAGAAATAAAAGGTCCTGTAAGAAGGTACTTTTACACTATTTTTTCTGCACAGAATGAAATGTACCTTTATCAAAGACAAGCAGCCTGTTTTGTGATGGGGGAAGCTCTTTTGCTAACACTTTGTGCAAGCTTATTGCAATTAAAAAAAAAAACCTCTAAAGAAATAATGTGTTGGACGCGGTTTTTTTAGTTAAGAATTTTTTTTTTGTTTTCAGGCTCCACATCAAGGGAATTTTTACTTCAAAGTTATCTGCAATGGGCAACAATAAGTTCTAATGAAATTGATATCCAAACCTTAACTGTATCATCATAAGTGAGATGGTATAATAATGCCTCTAACCACTGTGCATCCTCTTTGATTTATTCCACTTTTGATCTTTACCACCTGCTGGACTGAAATAGCTTTGTTCCCACTTGCAGACTCTGGCTGAGATAAATTTAAATTAACCAACATACCAAACAAAAATACACTAACAACCCGAAGCCAGAAACCTCGTTCTTACATGATCATTATTTGTGCCCAAGAAGAAAGAGCACAGGCCTTGCCATCAACTATGCAGATAAAAGCCTGAGTCTCCCACAGAAGGGAAAGAACAAGGCTACAGCTCTGAGTAAAACTTCTATCATATAATACTCACACCTCTTTCTGCCCAGTAATGGCCTTGCACTGCATTTTATTCAACAAAACCCACAGATTAGGGGCTTGATCTGAATAGCTGTTGCTAAGAGGGGGGAAATAATGGTATGATGAAATACCAAAAGGCTTCTGGGAGTGGAAGTAGATCCAAAAAGTTGTGTGTATGCAACAACTGGCTTTGTGCTTGGAAAGTACTGAGCATTGTCAAATCCAATTTAGGCATTAGCAGTTGGCTGAATTGATACTATACCACAGGGGTTGGAAGGGAAGAGGGAATTCTTTTTAGAACTTTCCAGGTCCACAATTAAAAAAAAAAAAAAAAAGTCCACAAGGTAATGATGATGTTGGGAACAATCTTTAGTTTCATTAAGTTTTAATAAGAATTTTAGTTCATGAAGAAATGGGTGACAGCCATTGTCAGTTTGATTAAAGCAGGGGTACTCAACCCCTGGTCTGCAGTCACACGATTCAGCCCAGAGGGGGTCCCCGTGGGTCTGAAAATTTGGCAGTGGGGAACAGTGGCAGCAGTTGCTGCTCTTCTGCCACCAAATTTCTGGACCTATGGGGAGCCCTGCAGGCTGGATAGCATGCCGGTTCGGTGTGTGGATGTGGCCTAGAGAGGGAGGTGGTAAGGGGCCGGGATCTGATGGCGTGGTGCCCTAGGGAAGCAACACGGGTGGTATGGACCCCTACTGAGGTGGTGCGGGCAGCACAGGGCTGAGGAAAGGGGCATGGAGTGATGGAGGTGCCCCATATGGTAGTTTAGGGCCCAATCCTGTGGGGAGGGGCTGAAGGAGATAGTGTGGGGTCTGATCCTGGTGTGTGGGGTCCAATCCTGCCTGCGAACAGGCCCCACACTGCTTATCTGCCTTGCTGCACCAAAAGCTTGAGCACCCATGGTTTAGAGCCATTACATGGAAAAATATACATGTTCACATGCTGGCACTGGAATGGGAGTGGGTGGACAACTATTCACCGTTCTGTGCTGTACTTTCTACCGAAAACTGTTACAGCTGGGACAACTTGTGGATTAAGGCTCTAATGCGCTGAAGTAGGCATATCAAAATGTAGTTCTCAGGGACTGTAGGCACAAATTTAGTAGTCAGGGGAAAAAATACTTAGCTTTGTGCCACAATTAAGGAATTACAAGTGCAAACTCTTCCTGCAGAAAGGCAGGTTATGCCTCTGACCTTTGAAAATTTACCTTATAATGAGCAAACTTGGTTCCTTGAGCTGCTGATCTTTTTCATATTCCACAGGGGTATAATAGCATTAACAATGTTTCGTAGATCCTGCTGAAATAGCCAGAGTTCACTTATAGAAATTTCCAAAGATGATGGGTGCGGGAGTCTGAGTCTATCTCACTGAGCCGCTGTCGTCTCCCGGGGGCCAGCGGAGATCAGCAACACGATGGAAGCACAAGCCCTCACTTGGTCCCTATTATGGAGGTAGTAAACCCCATCTCCTGTGCTGCATGGTTTGCACGTGTTGGGTCAGCAGGCGGGTGGTTCTCCACAAAAGTGTCCTTAGAGGTTTCCTCTCTTCAGTCCTCCAGCCCTTACTAGTTTTATTACAGGAAGAAATGAGCTTAACCTCAGTAAGAGGAGTCAACCTCACTTTGCATCCTCCATTGCTGATTCCCAAAGAAGAGGATGAGCTGGCTTTGTGACCCAGCATTGTAAGATTTTGTGATTTTTGAAGGGTCCCATTAGTATCTATGAAGAGGAAGTTACTTCAGTCATTAGTGGACCGGAGCCTGAAGAATGTTTTAAGCGTAATTCTTTTCAGTTTCCTGAACACTGAACTGTACTTTAGTCCATAAAACAAATTACACATCTTATCAGATTTTCTTTCTCTCTTTCTCATTAGGTTCCTATTGAGACCTGTGATGAAAAATGCATTTCATTTAGATTTCTTATATAAAAAAACCCCCAAACCCACTAAAGAATGAAATCCCTTACTTGCCAAGTTTATACCTTGATACCACTTACTTACTTTTACATAAATTATCCATTTCCTGGATTAATATAACAATACAGAAAGTCTTTTAAGGTGTTAATATTTTATATTCTGAAGAACGATGCTACATCAAACAGACAATGAGACAGAGAAATTAATTTATGCTTTGGACCTGTGCACTGGAGATTAGAAGCCCACCATTTAAAATGAGCTACATATACTTGATGTAATGTCTCTCTCATACTTGCTTTTATACATCTTTAACTGATTGAAACTATCACTTATGTAAGATAGGACTTTTCTACTGAAGATCATGAGAGATCATTTGTGTCTTTTCTCTTTTTTTAGGAACGCAAAAAGAAAAACACTTGAATTGGACAGATTTTGGACAGAGGCTTTTATTTTCTAAAGATATTCTGAAAACACTCTGAGATTTATGGGAATCAAGAAGTGAATTAAGTCAATCTAATCCCAAGCACTATTCAGGATGTGTAGGGCCAGGGCAGGGTGGGAAGAGGGTGGGGGTGTGTGTGCTTTAAAATGCTTATTAAATTACAGAAAACAAGATAGATCATATAGTAAGGAAACACATTTTGATCCCTAGTAGGTCCATAGTTGAAGGCTATTTAAATGGCAGCTTGAGGGAGCCTATCAGCATTGAGATAATGCATGGATAGCAACTCTTCTTCTGACCATTATGCACTGCCTGAATTTGGAGAACTTGCCCTAATTCTGGCAGATCCTTAGATGGTGTAAAGTGCCATCTCTCCATGCCTGTTCATTTAGGGCTAGATTTAAATGCTGTCCCTTGCATTAGACCTGATGAAAAGCCCACTGAAATCAGTGGATTCATTTTTTTCTATGGGCTTTCAGTCAGAGGACTGAGTAGCACTTAGTGCCTCTGAAGCAAATAGAATTATCTGCCGACTAGGGAACTAAGCAGCATGAGTAAATGTACTGGAATCTAACCCGCAGATAGTGCTAACATCATGATGGTGATGATGACAATGACAAAAATCATTAGCTTTATGTGTGGGGCATGCTTTGGCCAGTAAAATACTGCATTAAAACTATCCATTTGACCATCTGACTGTTACTTCTCTATTTGAAAACTCTTGAGCCCTTTTCTGACGAGTATGTACCTACGTCAGGGACAGATTGAATGGATTCAGTGCATTGGATATTACTAGCACATTTATTTCAAAGTAATTATATGAGAAAAATTCATCCAGGAAGAATATTTGGTGCAAGCTGAGGCAATGGTATGTTCTAATGTCTACATATAAATTAAGCTTTGTCTCAGTAAATTAGAGCCTGGGAAGGCATAATCTTAATACACTTCACAAATTACTTTGCTGTAAACTCCTAAATGGGAAGCGCAGTTCCGTCTCTGGGAAAAAATAAGCAGTATTGGACTTGTTTTTTTCCTGAAGATCAGAGTACATTTAAAGCACTTGTTCTGATGCAGCTCATTTTGCATTTGTGGTTGAACTGAATCATAAAGTTTATTTCTACTATTGTTGATAATCAGTGGTGTAGGTATTCTGGGTTTCAGAAGATGTTCTCTCTGCCAGGTTTTGGTGTCCTTTCTGATAATAAATTGCATAGATTAATGGGTTTGTTCCATGCATAAACCAATGTATTTCCGTGGGATTAAGGTGCCAGTTCAGCAAAACATATATGCATTTATGTAACTTTAAGACCACAAGGAGTTCCTTTTGAAGTCCTTTTAGGATGCGGACAGCAGAAGTATTTATACCATCTCAAGTGTCCTTAAACTGGTTTCCAGGCTGCATCGATGATGTACAGTCCTGAACAAGTATAAACCTGTCCAACCCATGGCAAATTTATACTGGGATGAATGAAGTGAACTCTGTGTTGGCACAGGTTCCATCCCCTTGTGCTACCTCCGTCATTTAGGTGATTGATCAGCCCAACAGAAACTTACAGGGCTCTACAGTTCTCCATGAGGGTGTCATGCTGGCTTTCCCTTTGCTCTTGACTTCTTTGGGTTCACTGGCACAGCCTGTGACCTGGCCTTTTTTTGAACATTGACTCAAGGTATGAGACCACCCTTGAGGGCCATTGGACTTCCTCCTTCACACTTTGGCCTATTCATCCACAACAAGCCAACCCACCACCCAAACTGTAATGATCACAGGGCTTAATAAATAAAGGCATACAGTGAGTGAGAACAACACCACAGTTTACTTTGTCGAGCAATATGTAATGTCTACAGAGTCTGTGTCTATCTGTCTCTCTCCAAACTAACTCACTAGCTGCTCTGAACAGAGGGACTATCTCCCACTTCCCAATTTCCTCCGTGTCCTCTAAGGGAGCCTCTCTAAATTATATCTGTTGTTGTGTAGTGATAACTTTTATCACTATACAAACAGCTCACCAGGTTATATCCAGTGCCACCCACTGTTTGACCATCTGGGCTCCCAAGGAGGTTTATGACCTCTTTACCCTCTGGCAGAAGAGTTGGTTAAGCAGATTATGAAAAAATGCAAAAAGGCCTTCTATAGCACCATCACAGTAAAGCTGAGTCTCCAGGGCCATAGCCATGATGGAGTCCAGTCATGTAGGGCCAAGCACTACAACAGACAGGTGTGAGATACAAAGTCACGCTTGTAACTAATGCAAGAGATTTACAGGAAGCCCTGACCCTTACAATGTTAGGTCAGGGAATATCCCAGCAAGTCTGGTCATCTTTGAGACCCAGGAAAATGAGGAAATTCCCCCGTTGAATGATAAATCTTGGATAAGACCAGTATTCCCGTGTCCCAGCTTTTTTTTCTACTGGCAGTTGGAAACCGACAAAGGGCTCTGTACGTCCAGCATTTCTATAGGCCTGTTAGGGGGATCTTTCCTATCAGTAGTCACTGCTATCCCTAAACCACTGAAGATCATACAATCAGAGATGGAAACCAGCTCTTAGGTCATCCAATCCTTCTTTTACCAATGCAGGTTCTTGAAACTACAATATATTTTCTAATATTCCATCTTGTCTTGTAATGAATAATAAAAATGAAAGATGCCCAGATACTGACTAGTACTTTATCTGTTTCAGGAGAATAAAGTGGAATATTACTTTTCACTGGTAAGGGATTATACTGTTGAAAATAAGCTTAGTACTAGAATGAATATTAATTATTCATAGGGTTATGTGAAGCTCCCTAGAGTAGGTTTCTAAAATAATATTCCATCCTGCTATTGAACATTTTCAAATACCTTCAGTAGTTCCATTTGAAAAAGTTCATTAATTTCTTATTGATAGACTAAGTGCATTTCTCTAGGTTGTAAACTCAAAAAATTAAGTAACTTAAAGCTAGTAGTACTTGCTGTGAGAAGGTGCTTTTGCCTTTGTTTCTGAATCATAAAACAGTAAAGTTGAATCTCTGCAAATTCCCAATGATATTTTAAGGCTCACAATAAGGACAATATAATATGGTCTGCTAGATCCAGAGTTGCAGGGGTGGCTATGCATGCCTACAGTATGCCCATAAGGTATGTTTTAACCAAAATCTCTGCCACGTGGCATAGTCTGACATGAGAATGTGGGTGCATACTACTTCCTTTTGGCCTCCATTGAGTTATACCTTTGACCTGAGTGCTTTTCCCTTTTGAATTAAATGGCTCTTTAAAATCCTAGGTCTTGTGGGTGGTTCCCAGAGGAAGGAGAAATCAATGATGGAATCAGGCTTTTGTCCAATGAATTCCTGTTTAGTTAGAAAGAATGTACGTAGAGGCCTGTTTCTTTGAACAGGTAGGTATCAAACATCAAAAGACCATTCCTTGGTCATACTACCCAGGCCCTTTGAACCATCACTTCATCCAAAACAGCTTGCTCTCAGCTTTTGTCAGGGTCATGTTGCAGATTCCTCTCTGACTGTGTCTTGTTTTCTAGGCTGCCTTCTCTTTCTGTTTCCACAGTGTTTCTGCTGCATCTATCCCGCTGCCCCTTGAAAACTTTGCATCTGCAATCAAATCAGTCTCCCAGCTCTGGATTGTCATTCCCCTACAGAGAAAGTCCCTTCCATTGCGAGCCAGTCAAGAATTGTCTGAGGAAAAAATTGGGAAATTGAATATATCCATTTCTTGAAATTCTTCTCAGGCCAGAATTAGTCTGAGAGGATCTTGAGATTTGAAAAATGTTTGGAATGTCCCACTTTGACATGATTTTAATACAAAAATTTGTGTTTCCTGGTTCAATATAGCATCCTGGTCTGAAATGTTAATTACTGGTAAAAAATAAAAATAAACAAGTTCTATAGATAGAGTTTGTATTTAAGGACATGTCTGTATTGCCTCCAGGCTGGGGAACACTGCAGTGAAGCAGAAGCGCACCTCTGTACCAAGTCGATGAAATGTAGTCATCGTAAGAGCGGTGCTTAGCATATGCCAGTGAGCTCTCTGTTACGTGTGTGTCCAGTGCCATTTTTGAGTTTAGCACACATGGCATAGACATGCCATGGTGCCATGTGACACTCCCTGGTGCATTCTGGGGGCAGTGAGATTATACTGTTAGACTGCCTTACTAGATATAGTCTATCATGGAAGGCATCAGCAGCCAAAGAAAAATGTTGTTTTGCTGACAAGTATATATGACCAGATTTCTGATTTCTAAGCTGTGGTTGTATCAAGGTTTTTTGTTGTTGTTGTTGTTGGTTTACTAGCACTAACTCTGGAAGATGTCTAAGAATACAATGCAATTTTCCTAGCCATTGAGCATCATGTAATCAACACTGATTTCAGACTAATGAATCCTATAGTTTCATTGGTGACCCATCTCTGTAGAGGTTATTGTGTGGGCGATTGTAACATTAAAAAAAAAGATTGGATACTACATTAGGTAGAAGCTTAAAGCTTATACTATAAACACTTCTTAAACTTGTGATTTAGCTTCTGTATCTAACAGTCATCGGAAACTTCCAGTCCACCTAGTAAAAATCACTCTGCAGGAGTATGGATCTGATACAGTTTTTTTTTAAAACTGTTCCAGTATCTCTCTCTCTTTTTTTTTTCTCTGCTGAGCTCTTTTACTGACTCAGTTCAATTTTATCTATTTGAGTTTTCTTTACTCCAACTATCTTTTAAAATAAATAGATTTTTGGCACTATAATCTATTAGCTTCCTTATCTTGGGATTTTTTATGGGTTGTAGTTCTGCCCGGATTATTTTATTTGGCAATTGCCTTTAAAATGAACCTGTTGTATCATAGTGCTATGAACTAGGATTGATTGTATGGGTAGTGGGCATAGAGCTGTGAGTGTATTTAGACATTGTTGCATGAGTATAATGAAATATTAGCTTTAGCTGTCGACTGAAAGATGAGGGTCAGAGGAGCTGAAGGAAGGCTATTACAGTATGACCATTTTAAATGTTGTTTTTAATTAATTTAATTAAGTTTGCCCAGTCTCAGACCAAAAGGGACTTAAAAGTCTATTAACTTTAAACTTGTGCTAATTAAATGAAACAATAAAGTTGGGGTTATGTTCTATTATGACTGAATAAAAGGAAGGAATCTCTTTTATACCTATCCTACTTATGTGTATGGACCATTAAATAAAGTAAGGAGGGGATTACCTATCCATCTCCCTGACCTCCATATCCAACTCCTCCAATAGCTGCCAATATAGACTCCCTTGCAGATAGAAAAAATGGGTGAAAGTGATAAAGGACATCTCATTTATTGTACCTTTGCACCACAGTTTAGGGGGGAAATTTATCAAATATTTATTTTATTCCTTAGACATTTGGCAAACTGAAGGGCAAGGCTCCAGAGCTATGGAGAACAGAAGCCCCAAGGCCCCTGGTAGCCTGCATGGCAGTGTTTTCACAGTGCTAGAGCTCTAGAGTCCGTAGACTATTAAAGCCATCCCAGGATCTCTAGACTTCTATCTGCATGCAAAAGAGCATGCAAGCCCAAAGAACCCCAGCTCAACCTAGACCTTGCAAGTCTGGTTTCATCAAGGATTCTCAGAGTTTCCAGCCCCTTTGTGGAGGTCCCTCTTAGGGTGACCATATGTCCTGGTTTGGCCGGGACAGTCCTGGATTCTGTAGGCCAGTCCCAGCCTGTTGGTCAAAAGTCCTGAGCTGGAATCCAGTGGGGGGGCAGACCAGCATGATGCGCCAGGCAGGCAGCTGGGCAGGGACCACTGCTGCTGTGTGGGAGCAAGGTGGGGGGACTAGAGCAGGTGCCACCTCATCCACGCATAGAATCCAGGATGTATGATCACCCTACTCTTAAATTCCAGGACCAAGAAACTCAGCATCCACCCAGACAAACAGGCTATGATAAATGGTCGCAGTCTGTACTATATCCAAAATTTGTTGAAATGGGGACACCATTGCAAAACAGTTTGATACCGGTGAATTTATGGATGATGTAGAGAAGGCTGAAGCATTTAATGTATTTTTTTTATTTATGTCTTCATGAATAGCTGCCAGATGACGAGTGCATTTGCAGAAAAATAGGGAAGGAGGCAAATAGCCTAGAGTAGTAGAAGAACAGATTAGGGATTACTTTGAGAAGCTAGATACTTCCAAGTTGGCAGGGGTGGATGGGATGCATCCTTGAGTACTGAAGGAATTGGCTGTGGTAACTTCAGAAGTGTTAGCTGTTGTCTTTAAGATACTGTGGAAGTTGGGTGAGATCCCAGGTAATTGGAAAAGAGAAAATATGGTGCCCATTATTAAGAAAGGAATGAGGGAGGATCCAGAGAATTATAGACTTCATAGATTTCATAGACATTAGGGCTGGAGGGGACCTTGTAAGATTATCAGGTCTAGCCCCCTGCCCAAGGAGCAGGAAGTCAGCTAGGGTCAGATGATCCCAGCAAGATAAGCATCCAGATGTTTTTTAAAGGTGTCCAGAGTAGGTGCTTGCACCACCTCTGGGAAGAGTCTGTTCTAGGCGTTGGGGGCTTGGACAGCAAAGAAGTTTTTCCTTCTGTCCAGCCTAAAATGGTCTTGCAAGAGTTTGTGACCATTGGACCTTGTCATCCCCTGTTGTGCTCTGGTGAACAGGTGTTCCCCCAGATCATTATGCAAACCCTTATATACTTATAGGGTGCCACCAAGTCACCCCTGAGCCTGCGCTTCTCCAGGTTGAAGAGTCCCATAGCTCACAGCTTCTCTTCATAAGGCCTGTTCTCTTGCCATCTGATCATGCGCGTGGCTCTCCTCTGAACTCTTTCAAGCTTCTTCATGTACTTCCTAAATTGTGGAGCCCAGAACTGGATGCAGTACTCCAGCTGCAGCCTCACCAAGGCTGAGTACAGAGGGAGGATGACATCCTGTGTCTTGCTCAAGATGCATCAGTAGATGAAAGCCAGAGTTTTGTTCACTTTTGCCAGCTGAAGTATCGTATTGGTGGCTCATGTTCATCTTGTGGTCAATCATGACCCCCAAGTCTCTTGGTCATGGTGCTAGTGAGTCGCTGAGCCTATAAGTGTGATGTGGGTCCCCCTCCCCCTCCGAGGTGGAGCACCTTACATTTCTCTGTATTGAATGCCATCAGGTTTTCATCTGCCCACCTTGCAAGTCTATAGAGGTCAGCCTGGATCACCAGCCTATCCTCAAGTGTGGACACTCTTCCCTAAAGTTTAGTGTCATCAGCAAACCGGTCATCCTGTCCTTGATACCTGGAAAGATCATGGAGCAGATGTTCAAGGAATCTCTTATGAAGCACCCAGAGTAGAACAAGGTGATCAGGAACAGCCAATGTGGATTCCTTAAGATCAAGTCATGCCTGGACAATTTGATTTCCTTCTATGATAAGGTGACTATGACAAGGCTCAGGGGAGAGCAGTGTAGGTGGTATACCTTGACTTTAGCAAAGCTTATGACATCATCTCCCATGACATTCTCTTTAACAAGCTAGGAAAATACAGACTAGATTAAGGTACTTTGAGGTGGATCCGTAACTGGTTGTGTCATTGCCTTCAATAAGTAATAATTAATGGCTCAATATCTAGTCAGAAGGAGGTATTAAGTAGGATTCATCAGGGTCTGAATCTGGTATTATTCAACATCTTCATTAATGATTTGGATGATGGGATTGACTGTGTGCTTGCTTAGCAAATTTGTGGAAAACACAAAATTGGGAGGAGTTGCAAACATTCTGGAAGGCAAAGCTAGGATCCAGAATGTCTCTGCTAGAATGGAAAAATGGTCGGCAGTCAATCAGATGACATTCAGCGAGGGCAAGTTCCGAGTCCTGCACTTGGGATGGAATAATTGCATGTACAAATACAGACTGTGGAATAATTGGCTAGACTGGAGAACTGCAAAGAAGGACCTGGGGGTTATGGTATATGACAAACTAATGTGCCAACAGTGTGCTCTATTTGCAAAAAACACCCCCCAAAAAAACAACCCCCCCCCAAAAAAAACCAACAAAAATCCCCCACCTTCTTGGAAATTGGATGACTAAAGGCACTTTGAAAATTTTGCCCAATATACCTACCTCACTTTCACTTTAAAAAAAATGTCGTCCTTTGAGCAAGTAACAGGTGCAAACATGTCTGTTGTAATTAAGAGTAGACAAGTAAGCCATCTCCTGCCAAAGTCACTTTGCCTTTGAGCAGTGGATATGGGAAGGAATTAAAATGGCAGACATTTTATGCTTCTGTAACTTTTGATAAAGGAAGTCATTATTGCAAAGAATCTTCTTGTGTGTGTGTGAAGTATGCTTAACAAAATGCTGAAGCAATTGTGACATCCAAGTGAGAATACGAGAACTTAGTTTGGCATATGGTGATATAAAGAATGCAATATGTTTTGACAGACATCATAATTTGACAGTTAAAATAAACACACCAACTGTCAGACATAAATGCTATGGCAGATGAAAAGCATATATAGTATTCTTCTTTCACAACTTTTCTGTAACAAGAACATATAAACATTTATGGCGTTGTTAGTTTGGAACAAATGCAGACTGTTTGAATAAGGAGTGGACTGCATTGGACTGACTGACGTAATAATATAAGTTTGTCTGGATAGATAGTGTTTGTGTGTGTATGTGTGTAGAAAGTACATTTGGTGGTGTGCTTTGGAATAAACTTATCAGCACGAGACTGGCGTAGCTGCAGTACTTACAAATGAATTGTTCAGCTTCCTTCAAGTGAACTCCAGTAGGGCCATTATACTGCTCCGCAGTCAGAAGTATCGTGTATAGGCCATTTATTTGGTTAAAACCTGTGATGTTTTAAATGCTCGGTCTTGGACTCTCTTAACACCATTAATCCAACCCTGCAAGCCTCAGGAGAGAGTGTAGGAGTGCAAATTATGTATTTTAAGAGCCACTAAAAGTTGTCCAAAATAGCAGTGTGAAAGAATAGTGTGTAAAACTCACCTTCGTGTTATTAGGAAAAGAAGCTAATGACATGCAGAAGCCTGGCAGCTCAAACATAGCAAAATGAGGTGGAAAAGAGGGTACTGAATCCATAAGGAAAAGCAAGGTCACCCTCCTATTTTCCCACCCGCTGTGTAACTCTGCTACTTCTCACATGTATCTATCCTAGCGTTTTAAACTGTCACCTATCACCTTAGCCTCTGGGCAGCTCCCCAATTCAGGAATAGGTCTACAGATTGTATATCGTCCATTACTTTTTCAGTAGAACATGGTAATGCAGTAGAAAATGAGCAGCTTTTCTAAGAACTTTTTTCTCCCCACTTAGTAATGCAGGACCAGATAAAAAGTGGATCGTAGTCCAACGAATGTAGCGATGGCTGCCCAAAGAGCAGGCCATGCACCTGTGAACAAGGGGAAGGAAGAGCATAGTTATAATGTGTTTCAATGTTTACCTGAAGGATGGGTGGACTAGGCACATAAACTTACTGGGCTGCATTGGTAGGAGAGTTGCCAGGAGATTGAGGGAAGTGATTATTCCCCTCTATTCAGCACTGGTGAGGCCATATCTGGAGTCCTGTATCCAGTTTTGGGCCCCCCACTACAGAAAGGATGTGGACAAATTGGAGTGTAACAGGGGGCCTTCCCAGGGCCGGTTGGAATTTGGCCTGCCCGCCTGTTTTTGGGCTAACTGCCCGCCTCTCTTGCCCGCCAGGCCTTGATGGAAAATGACTTAAGATATTACCCAGGTGGGAGGGTGACCATTTCCCACCCCGATGCCATGGGGTGTCATCTGTGGCTCTGAAACCTCCCCTACACCACAGTCCATGCCTCGCAGATGGCATCCACATGATGTTCGTAACCTACACCACAACTGGCGCTCCAGGGGCCTACAGAGACTTTCCCTCCCTCCCTGGAGCAGCAGATCTTTGTGCTAAACCTTTAGGTCTTTCTTTCGACCCACACTTGGCCTCCTTGCAGTGGAGGACTTACGGGGTCAGGACTTGCCCCTAACTCTATGACTGAGCCCCCGCCACTTGGCCTTTGGCCCAAACTACAGCCTCAGGCATCCATAAACATACCTTGGCCTCTTCCCCACACATGGGGTTCCTAATATGCCCACACTAGGGCCTCTACACCATGCCCCACCCTGGGGTCTTCTCAGAGCAACAATCATTAATTAGTTAACAAGAGTAAAAGTGCTGGGCCTGGAAGGTGGAGCAGAGTGGTAAAGCTGTTGTATAACCCTGCAGTACTTTGTCCATCTGTCAGTAAAATAAATTCTGAAGTCCCAAGATCTATAGATCTAGGCCCTGATTTTCAGGGGTTCTGCCTCCCCACCCCCATATCTCTAGCTGAAGAGTGAAGACCTAAAAGGCCAAATGGGCAAAATAGCTGGTGTGCTAGCTTTTGAAGTTGATGGGATGAGAGCTCTCTCAGGAAAGTAGACGTGCTTAGCATGCTGCAGGAGAAAGTCAGATCGTTTTGAGCTACACACTTCTAGAGATTTATTGTCTTTAGTTGAGCTGTTTCAAAGGTCAGGCCCCAAATGTCTGTCCTGATCTCCTCTATTGGCCCTCTGTTATCTAGGTCAGTTGTTATTGTCAAATGCTTTGGAATAGCCTGAACCTGTAAGAAAACATGCGAGACCAAATGCAGTTCTTCTGTGTTGGATGGGATAGAACATTTCTCCTTGGGGAAAATGAGGGATTAATATGTATTGGCATGCACAGTGGGCAGCTGCTACTCTGTTTGAAGCATTCTCTGCCTCTTTTTCAGGAAAAAAGTATGTCAAACAATATATTAAGAATGGCATGGGATAATTTGCTTTTATGCTGGTATCTCTTTGCTGTACACTTTATACTCAACTTAAGGTGATTTCTCCTAAAGGCTATGTTATAATGCAGGGACAAATATAACTCAATGTCACTCACATAAATTTAGATTTTGACCCAAAGGCTTGCCTGATTTTCTGTTAACCAAATGTAACTAGTCTGGATTCATGTTGAAAGTTTCAGTTCAGTTTTCTATCTGTAACCATGCATCTCTATCCAGTATCTATCCTTATTTGTCAGTGTGCTACTTCCTTGCATGCTTGTACATCAAAGAGCCAGCCAGAAGCTTAACCAGTGATAGCTGGAATGAATTCCTTTCTGAAGTAAGTACACATAGTAAAAGTGAGCCATTTGCAAGTCTTTCTTTCTCTTTTCAAGTACTCATGGAACTACCAATGGGAAAAAGGCAGATAGCAGTTTTGTAGCCATACAAACTTGTGGGTGAGAATTAAAAATATTTTACCGTATTGTTTCAATAAGTCGAGCCTTTTTCTTGCAGAAGAACTTTAAAAACCATGTTTGAGATCTATGCTTTGATTAATCCATGATAGGGCTCCCAACAGTCTTAACTGTAGTAGCTGCATTGTTTTCATGCCAACAGTTCAAAAATCAAATTAGAATTTCTTTGAGGCACTTTTTATTTTAGAGAGAGGTAGTTAGCTGTTTGAATCTGAAGTCAGGCAGAAGGCAGGTTAGATTTGCACTTCATCAGCATCTGATGAATTGAGCTCATGAAACCTTGAGGTTCACGAAACCTGATGCTATGTATCTCTGATTTAGTTATTTTTTATCCCTGTGATGCTTTCTTCAGTTACTTCATTTTTCTGTGAGAGTTTGTAAGGATAGTAGCAGTTCAGGGACTTTATTTGTACTTATATGAAGGGGAAATGGTTTTCCCTAAAAAGGTACATGAATATGTCGATTTAATTTATATTTAAGGTGGAATTATGATCAGAACAATGCAGTAGGGTCTAAATTGTCAGTATTTGCTCCTTTTAAAACTTCTAACCTTACTTAGGGTGCCTATATACATGCTCAGGCCGGGGGGAGGGGAGGGAATCTCTTGGCAGTCCCTGGGGAGCTGGTCTAATTAAAATAGCTTGTTGTCATGTGTATTAAGTATCCCACATTTCAAAATGGTTACAGGGATGCTTTAACTAAAGCTCATTGAATGTGCTGTACTTAAAGTGTTCCCAAATCATTTTGAAACATGGGACACTTAATGCCTAAGATGGTGAGACACGCTGGAGCATTCTAATTCGACCAATCAAGTCTGCTCTGACGTGTTCTAACTAGAACACATTGGAGCATGTCTATAGGCACCCTTACTTTTGTTTATCTTGGCCCATACATTTTAAATGAATCATGTCATGCTTACTTGATCTTGTTTTCTACATGCATTTTTTTCTATAGTGTCCTCATCAATTTCCAAAAGTCTAAAATAGTATCTATTTATGTTGGTTCAGGAAGTGTTTGGTGAAGAAATCAGTCAGTTATCAAATCTAGAGATAACTGGGCACCTGTACACACCACAGGCTTTAATTCTCATTACACTGAGTAGGTTTATAAAGTTTAAACTTGTTCATTTTGGACAGTCGCATCTGTGTTTGCATGCACTAGGTTTTCAAATTAATTAAGCCCAGTCCCCAGTGGGCGCCACAGGAGAGTGGGATGGTACAGTGCTGCCCACCTGGTTCGGGGGGGGGGGGCGGCCCACCCTGTGCCCATGCCCTGCCATGCAACTGTGGAAGCAGGGAGCCAGCAAACCGCACAAGAAAAAAAAAGCGGAGGCAATTCTAAAGCAAAAGCAATTGAAAGGGGGTGAACTACAAAAAAGTCACAGCACCATCTGGTGGACAAAGAGGCTCATTACACATCTTTGAGTGCCTTTGTGTTTGCAGGCAACGAATCCGTGGATGTGTCGCTTTAATTCCCAGCAAGCCAAAGTAAGCTATGTCTGAGGAGTTTTAATTTTATGCACCAGAAAGACTTTTAAAGCATCCAGAAAACCTGCTCATGCAAACAGTCATGCAGTTGCTGTGCAAGAAAGGGCAAGAAATGCGGCATGAACAAAGGCCCACTATTTTTCCAAGAATATCTTAATGTTCTCTATCTATAGCTTTCACTTATGGACTCCAGATTAATTTACTGAAGTGAAGATCCATCTCTATATGGTTTAGCAATGTACCGGCTTATCAATGTTTCCTGTTGGAAGGGAAAAAAGTACCAATAAAATAAGTTCAATGGTTCTCTGAAGATTTGGGTCACGTCAATTGAACATTTAAAACCTAAGGTAATAGCAGCCTCTCAGCAATACTTCAGAACCTCTTGTTGTGTTTCAACCACGATTGTTATCCCACCATGTTTCTTTATTTCTTTGATATTGCAGATCCTGCTTTTATGTTTCCTTAAACAGTGTAGTTGAGGAAAAGCGTGATTAAAAAAAAAAGATGGAGGGAGGGGGCGTTAAACCATTTTCACTCATCTCTGTAAGTGGAAGTATAATCAAGGCTTAAACATTTATTGTGGAAAGAGGAGATCAGCTGTCTTGTTTGTCCTTTCCTACTGCTATCTTGTTTTCTTCTGCTTCCTCGGTCTCTTTTCCTCCCTTCTCCTGTCATCTCCCACCGCCCTCAAATTTACTCCATCCTTTGTTTCTTGACATACATTTACATAAAAAGAATGGGCAACGTGAAAAGAGCATGGGGACTGAGTTCTGTTGCAGGTTTTTAAACACGTTACACAGGTAGTCCTGAATTCTTCAGTGGTTGACCAACCCATGGCAAGGCGGCCAGTTGTGACTCCTGCATATAAATTGCATCAGATGGAACAGAATATTTATACATGTGGTGAGTTTAAGTAGAAGGATGTAGAAGTGGTGACTTTCCCACTCTGAAACACCTTCTAGAGTACAGGGCGTGCATTGTAATTTTCCATGGGAATGGAGGACACTGGTGGTAGAGCCCGGAGCCAATAACCAGAATAACATTGAGATCTCTGTACTGCAAATAACATTGGTGTATGGGTACCTCTTATTTACTCAGATTTCCTATTTGTTCCTCTCTCCATTGTCAGCCAGTGAGGTCCCACTGACTGCTGAAGTATAGAGGAAAGTTCAAGTACAACTCAAAAATACTCTCGCCTGTTTGAAAATCTTCAGTTTCATGAGAAGAGATTACATTTATGCCATGAACAAAACAACCTCCTTTGAAAACCATTTTAATCTCTCTCTTTCTCTCTCGCTTTTTTACCTTTGGAGTTTGAAAGGGCCCTAGGTAGGCCCATCTTGTGGCTGTGAAATGGGAGAACAAAACTGCATTTCGGTTGTCTGCAATTCTGATTAAAAGTGGAGTACAGTACCATTAAGCAGTTTGTTTGTATACTGTCAATCATCAGTACATATGTGCATACAAGTTGGGAGCTATGTGGTTCTATGCTACTGATAAAACTCCTCTCTAAGTCATATTTGGCCAATTTAAATTGCAGTTCTTTGTAAAGCAGCAGATAGGCACATGGTGTTCAATTTATTCAGGATTCATAAAGAAAAATGGGTTTCAGTGATTTGGAGTCCAGGAGTTTGGGGAAATGTCTCAGATTATTGCTGAAATAGGGGCAGATGAAACTGTTTGTTTTTTCTTTGCTGGCTGCTATAGCACTTTTGTTTAAAGACAGCCAAATTATTTAGCTTTGGAACAATTCTGACAGGTTCCAAAAGGACTAAACTGTTAAAAAAAAAAAAAATAGACACAAGTGCAATCATCCCTGTGTCTATTTTTAGATCTGGCAGCATATAATTCTGAGCATCTGAAAAACTATTAATTTGATGTTGTGTATTCCAGTAGGAAATCCTGACTGACAAGCTAAGGGTTTAAGGGTTAAGGGGTTTGTGTAACCCTGAAATGAAGAACTATTTAGCAATATTGAAAAAAGTCTGCTTTGGTACAAGGCATTAATAAAATGCATTGTGAAAGCTTGGCATACAAATTAATATGCCTGCCAATGTCAAACCAAAAACTTTTGCAAGCAAAACAATTTGTCCAGTTCTAAGCAGACACTACCACAGCAGATTGAGTGAGTGCTCATACAGGGATACCATCTGTTCATAATGGCTTTTGAAGAATAACAGATAAAAATGCACTAAGGACATAAAAGTGTTAGTGTGGAGCATCAAAGGAAACAGTGTACAGTGCATATGTGGGGAATAGCTGCAGACTAAGCCAAAGAATATAAACGATGGAGCTGAAGATGTCAGCATTGAGGAGAGATTGTAGACATGAAAATATGCAAGTCAAATGCTATATGATATTGAGGGAGAAGAAGGGAATTTAAACAGGATGCTTTTGATTAGCATGTGCTTGGCAACTATCTTTCTTAAAGGGAGGATGGTCGTCAGCCGCTGGGAGGATGGTAGTCGATTGCCAGGAGGATGATAGAAGCAAAACCTTTAGTGAGGTTTTTGTAGCTTGCCATGTGCAGAGATAGGGGGTGAGAGTCACTCACTTGTGAGCATGCGTTATACATGCTTTTTGGGGCTGTAATTACACAGGGGAAGACTCGGGCTGCCCACACACATTCAAATAATCTGGGTGAATTCTCCCAGGTTTGTTCTCCTGGTAGAGAATCTTACCTGGAGCCACATGTACGGACAGTTGAATGCTGAGGCCCTGAAGAGTGGAGAGCTTACAGTACTGACACTGTGCGGCTGTGGGCACAGGAGAGGGGAGGGCGGGAGAGCGGGGGGGTGGGGGGAGACTGTACAGGGAAGCCCTGATTGGCTGACTTAAACTATCCATGGCCTGTGTTTCCTTGCAACACATTGTGGGTGTGAATGGATGTGTTGTTCTTCTAGCTGGATCAGCAGCTAGCAGCAAGTGATGCACTGTCTCCTTGGGGAGGAAGAGAGGGAAGCTGGAGGACTATGTTCTCTTCTGATGGTCATAAACTCCTAGTAATGGTCATAAACTCCTAGAAGAAGGTTTCAGACTGGTTATAAGGACAAACTTCTTCGTGGTTTGTGTGACCAGACTCTGGAACAGACTCCCAGCGGGGGTGGTGTAGGGACTTACCCTGGAGATTTTCAGAAGGAGATGAAGCACACCTTTCTGGGGTTATTTGACCCCAGCAGTCTTTCCTGCCCACAGCAGTGGGTCTGGATCCGATGATCTCATGAGGTGTCTTCCAGCCCTAAACTTCTGTGAATCTGTGAGAAGTCATGGCACAGACAGACATTTGCTGTCCCAGGAGAAACTCCCGGAGTGATTTAACTCTAGTTGTTCCCAGGTTATTTTTCTCCTGGAGCAGCCATTTTTACCATTGGAGAAAAAGCTTGAACATCTGTAGACTCATGGTTTCTCTTGGGAGAGCAGCAGCTCTCCTAGGAGAAACTGTCTCTATGAGGCTTCAGTTAAAGACCTGGGTTTGTTTAGCTGGAGACTGTAACAGACAGTGGATCAAGACTCGTAGTCATGTTAGTCTGTACTCAGGTAGAAGGCAGATTTACAGACAATGGCTGTCACGTAAGAGAGGGCTTACCTTGCTGTGGTTCTTTGGCATTTGATGTCTTCAGCTAAAGGAAGTATGCAAGCCACTTATGAACATGTGTTAGAGATTTCTCTCTTTCCCTTATCAAAGATGATATGGGTTTTCTACAGATACTTGTTTCTTGCTCTGCTGTATTCTATTCTGTCTTGTTCTATTCTAGTTTTTATACCACACTTATCACCACAGCCTCTGGCCCCTCATGCTTTTAGCTTTGTGGATCCCTGATTCAGCTTCCAGTATTTCCACCAACACGGTAAAACAGACACTGTCTCTGAAACTTTCTGTAGAGCTAAATTCCAATCTCACTTGCATCAGAGTAGCTCATTTGTCTGCAATATGTTTACCCTTGCTGTACATCACACAATGAGGTCAAATCAGGCCCGTGTGCTTTTAATACTTTCACTTGATTTTGGTCCCCTGAATAAGACAGTAGTTGAGATTTATCTGGCTCACAGCAAAAGTAAACAGTTCAGGAGTGTCATGATTAATGTAATGGCTTGCATTCTGCCTCCCAAACCTCCCTATCAGTATTTCTCTTTCTCTCCCTTTTTGACATTACTAAACTAGTTCCGTTCTTAAGTTCCAAGAACTAATATCTTATTTAAGTTTTGCCAGTAGCTTCAATTAAGGGATTGAAATTAGCCCATTTTAATTGCAAAGTCTTTGAGAAATAAAGAAACACATTAAAAGTAACGTAAAATCAGGTCTCTTATTATATGTAGAGTTTGTTGCTGTTTGATGTCGATATTGCATAGGGAAATGTGCAGATTACAACAGCTTTGCTATACTTCTTTTAATTATTTGTAGAAACAAATTATATTGAGGGGAGAAGCCCATGGGAAACCACTGTAAAGAAAAATGGAGTCCAAAAGAGTTGGCTGTACCTTTTAAAAGGCAGTATTAAGGGCAAAAGACAAGAGTATGCTATCCTGATGTGAAGGAAGAATAGGAAAGGCTTCAGTAAACAGTGAAGCCTGATGGCCTGAAACTTGAAAAAAAGTCTTATGTAAATAAAGTAAGGCACTTGGTCAATTTGAAGAATGAGTATAAGATGATAGCATGGTCATGTAGAGAGAAAATCAGGAAGGTCAAGGCACAAAGAAAGATACAGGTAGTGAGGAGGTACAAGGCAGTAAAAAGATGTTCTACAAGTATGTATGAAGCAAGGGGAAGATGAAGGAATGGGGAGGGGACGCTGGTGATATATGACATAGAAAAGGCTGAAATGCCTTTTTTTTTAAACGTCACCCATCACAAAAAAGGTCCACGATCAGATGGTGAGCGGGGTATGGTCAATAATCAGCCTAGAACAGTGGTGCTCAACTGACAGCTTGCAGGCCATATCTAGTCCATGAAGTGACAGGCACAGGGGATCAGTGGCAGACAGCGTGTACAGCACATCTCCTTCCCTGTCCTGTGCTGTGCGGCTGATCTTCTCTCCTCCTGCCCCTGTGGCTGGTGCTGTTTACCAGAGGTAAGTTTTCTTCCTCTCCCCCTCCCCTATCCTACTGGAGGGGAGTGGTGGTTCCCAATGTGGCTAGGTCACAGGTATCTGACTGGCTGCTCCTAAGATTGACCACCCCTGGTCCAGAGTAGGGAAAGGACGGGTCTGAGATTACTCAGGTAAGGTAGATGTTTTGAGCAGGGTAGGATGAAATTCATACTGGTGTGCTCAGGGAACTGGCTGTGGTAATTGCAGAGCATTGGCTAATGCCTCTGAGAAGTCAACAGATAGGGTCCCAGATGATTAAGAAAGGACATATATAGTCCCCATCTTAAAAAAATGGAACAGGAAGGGATTTAATGACTGATCAGTCTACCCTGATACCTGGAAAGATACTGGGGCATATAATCAGGGAATCTGTATCTAATCACCTGAAAGGCAACCAGGTGATAAGGAACAGACAACATGGGTTACCAAGAGCAAGTCATACTTGACTGACTTGATTTCCTTTGGTGACAAGGTGACAGTCTCTGTGGATGAGGGGAGGACAGTGGATGTGATATACCTTGACTTTATCAATGCTTTGGGCACCGTCTCTCATGACATTCTTATAAAGATGCTTATAAAATATGGTCTTGATGAAACTACTGTAAGATGGTTGTCCAGTTGCTCAAAAACTAGTCATGCTCAAAGAGTAGCCATCAGCATCTTAATGCCTAACTGAGAGGTCTCAAGTGGGTTTTGCCAGGACCCGGCACTGTACAATGTCCTCATTAATGACTTTTAGGAAAGAACTGGATGCACACTTAAGATATGCAGATGACATTTCACTGGATAGGGCAGCATGCACTTCGTAGGACAAGATTAGGATTCAAAATGATCTTTATTAATTGGAAGAATGGTCTGAAATGAATTGGATGACATTCAGTAAGGACCAATGGAAAGTACTGTTTTTAGGATGGGATGGTCAAATACAAGTGGGGAACAAGTAGCCAGTTGCTCCCCATTTGTATTTGATTGTTCTATTACCGCAGGAGAAGACCTGGAGTTTATAGTGGAACGCAAGCTGCATATAAGTCAATTGTGCAATATCGTTGCACAAAAGCTGGTAGCATACTGGATACATTAACAGGCGTGTCAGATGCACTTCACCGAACACGGCTCTCCTGCTTCACTCAGTACTGGCATAGCTGCACCCTGAGTATTGTGGTCAGTTTTGGGCACTGCACTTTGAAAAAGACCTGGAGAAAGTGGCAAGCGCCTAAAGCAGAACAACAAAAGTGACTAGAGGTCTAGCATGCATGACCTACGAGGAAAGGTTGGAAGACCCAGAAATAGAGACGAGAATGTAGAAGAAAATTAATGGTTTTCAAATATAAAAAGGCTTCTCAACACTTCTTTGTGTCCACAGGGGGCAGGACGAGAGGCTGAGGCTATAACAAGGAAGTTTTAGATTAGATGTTAGAAAGAACATTTTAGGAGGATGGCTAATTCATGTTACCTACCACAGGTTGTGGACTCGCCAGAGGTTTTTAAGTATATGCTGGACAAAATTTGTTGGTGATGGTACAGATTAGGATGGCTCTACTTTGAGCAGGGGGTTGGATTGATCCTGAGATCCCTTTCAGCCCAATTTTTCTGATTTTTTTTTTTTTTTTTTTTTTTTTTTTTTTTTCCAGAAATGCAAAAATACTCATCTGCTGCCCTGGGGTGCTGAGAGATCCTGTGAGGGGCACCAGAGGAAGTGGTAGGAGATAAGCAAGGGGTGAGGAGATAAGCAGTGAGAAGCAGGCTCAAGCTTCAGTTGTAAGGTTCAGGGTCTCTAACTTGACTGGTACCTCACCCCCTCTGCAAGAGGTAAACCCTATAATAAATAACTTAGTTTTTACCTCCCAATTCACACAAATTATGAACGGGGTGCCTTGAGTCTGATGGATGGGTGACAATTTTTAAAAAGGATGAGAACCGCTGCACTAGGATATGACCACAGATTGCTACATGTTGCTTCAACTGATGTAATAATGTTTTTTTCTAGTAGAAGAGCAAGCAGAAGGCTGCCTACAGCATGGAAACTACTGTGTAATTAAACAAACTTAAATACTGTGGAAACATAGAAATTGTGGTACTATTCATCACTGATGTTGGACTGAGGTGAATAGGGCACCTTTTTGTGCTAGGCTCAATGAATCAAAGACACCAGCGTAGAGCAGTAGTTAATCTGGACCTGTGATTATAAGTTCTTTAGCTTTATATGCTGTGAACTGTGAACGACTATTTAAATTTGGGTGATGCTCCAGCATATATCATAGGTAAGCCTTCCATCCTTCACAAAGCTTGAAAATATATTGCTCTAGGAACAAGGTCTCTAAACAACTGTCAACCAGTTCTTCTGCCTGGATTACACTGCTTAAATATGTATTGTTTGA
The DNA here is from genome assembly GCF_001723915.1 of Gavialis gangeticus. Taxonomy (NCBI): domain Eukaryota; kingdom Metazoa; phylum Chordata; order Crocodylia; family Gavialidae; genus Gavialis; species Gavialis gangeticus. Next base: position 57,962,693 of record NW_017729029.1, read on the forward strand.
AGAGGTTTCTGCTGACCTACAGAGAATTTTTACTGTGATCAAAACCTTTGCCAGACCTCTTTTATTATTATTATTTTCCTCTCTTTTTAATGGGTCTATCTTCTATCCTGTGTCCCATTAGTCACCACATTCAGCATTATACAAAAGATACTTATATTCCCAGTAGTCTCATAGCTTTCACTTCTGGACTCCAGATTAATTTACTGAAGTGAAGATCCGTCTCTATATGGTTTAGCAATGTACCGGCTTATCAATATTTCCTGTTGCAAGGGAAAAAAGTACCAATAAAATAAGTTCAATGGTTCTCTGAAGATTTGGATCACATCAATTGAACATTTAAAAAACAACAAATAAACCAGCCAGAAAAGCCCTGGAAACAAACAAAGCAGTTTAAAGTCTATTTTTCATAATGCAATGTACTTTTAGCTCCTTAAGCTGACATGACTTTGCAGTAATGTATTATAGGTAATTGCTGTCTATCAGTTAAAAAATATGACTTGTGTTACAAAGGGCCATGCTTTCCCCCCACCATATCTATCTATCTATCTATCTATCTATCTATCTATCTATCTATCTATCTATCTATCTTTTGTATAATGCTGAATGTGGTGACTAATGGGAGACATCATAAAAGATAGACCTATTAAGAAAAGAGAAAAATAATAATAATTAAAAAAGGTCTGGCAAAGGTTTTGAGCACGGTAAAAATTCTCTGTAGCAGAAACCTCCATAAACCATGGAGGGGGAGAGCATATAAGTCGTATATGTATGTATAAATAAATGAAATGATCTTAGAAGTATAGAAATTAAGGGCTGGAAGGGATATTGAAAGATCATTGAGTCCATTCCCCCTGCTCTGGGCAGGAATACTGCTGAGATCAAATGATCTCAGTGAGGTGTCTGTCCAGTCTCCTCTTGAAGACTTCCAAGGTTGGGGACTGCACCACCTCCTTGGGAAATCTACTGCAGATTCTGGTCACCCTTACCATAAAGAAGTTCTTCCTTACGTCCAAGCTGAAACCACGCTCTAACAGTTTATGGCCATTGCTCCTTGTCCTCCACTGGGGCACCCTAGTGAACAGTTTTTTCCCCAGTTCCAGATATTCACCCCTTACATGCTTAGAAATGGCCACCAACTCTTCCCCTCGGTCTTTTCTTCCCCAGGCTGAAGAGTCCCAGATCCCTTAGTCTTTCTTCATAAGGTTTGTCCTCTAGGCCCTTAATCATTCTTGTGGTCCTTCTCTGGACCCTTTCAAGATTTTCCACATCTTTTTTTGAAGTGCGACTCAGTACTCCAGCTGGGGTCTCACCAGCACCGAGTAGAGAGGAAGTATCACTTCCTTAGCCCTACTTGTGACACATGGGCTAATGCATCCCAGTATGCTATTAGCTCTGTTGACTACAGCATCACACTGGCAGCTCATGTTCAGCCTGTGATCAATCATAACCCCAAGGTCTCTTTCAGCTATTGTGCTGGCCAGGACCTCTCCTAACCTATATTGATGTCACTGGTTACTTCTGCCCAGATGAAGCACTCTGTATTTATCTTTATTGAACTGCATCCAGTTCCTCTCTGCCCACCTTTGTAGCTTGTCCAAGTCTGCTTGGATGCACATCCTATCCCCTAGCATAATTGCTTTTCCCCTCAATTTGGTATCATCTGCAAACTTGGCCAGCATGCTTTCCACATCCTCATCTAAATAGTTGATAAAGATGTTGAACAGCACAGGGCCAAGAACTGAACCCTGTGGGACACCACTGGCCACCTCCCACGATACAGACCCGCTGATGGATCAACGTGACTTAACAGAATTAGCTTGACTAGATTTGCAGTATTAAAGTGGAGCATGCTTGATGCTGTATAATCCACTGCATTCAAACTTGAAATGTATAGATCAGATGTGGCAATCAATTTACTCTCTAAAACTAAGTCCGTCTTGGAAATGGAATATATATGAATCAATTGCACCTAATGTGAGCCTTGGGTAAACACCGTGCATGTTAATACCATTATTTGAAGCAATACTTAGAGCTGCTTTCACTGCTCCGCCCTGGTATTTTAACTTATTACAACAATCCTGCATAAGCCAGTCAGTTTATCACAAGGGAACTGTAGGAATAACATAGTGTTGTGGTGCTGTCAAAATGTTTGATAATAATGATATTGTTTCCTCTGGTCTGCAGGCACAGGGGAGGTTTACCTTGTACATGTAGAGGTGCCAAGATTTTTTTCCTGTTCCTATTTCTTTTTGGCATTCCCACTCCCCTTCAGCATCTTCATGTCATAGTATCTGTCTTCTCTACTCGGCCTCCCCGTGGCATTCATTGATACTGTTTCCAAAATAGCCAGAGGAGTCTCAGTAGCGACAAGAGGTGCCCCCATCTTCAAACAGATTAGCTGCTGCTTCCTCCCGTGCTCTAGGAACAAGGTCCCTAAACAACAGTGCCCGATGGCCTTTGGAGGAACGGATCACGTTTCCTTTACAGATGCCTGATGCCAAGCCAATGGTTATTTTTGATGGTACAGAGTAAAAAGTTCAGCAAGAAATTGGGAGTGAGCTCTGGAACTGTCATATTCTTTGGACGAATCTTGCTTTGTGGACGTTCCTTAGGCCATTCTGTACATATCTCTGAGCCTTTTATTTTTTTTAATGATCCTCAATTATTTTCGGTTGATGTGAGGTAAAACACACAGGGCAATGTAAATTCCAGTTCCTTGAGTGTACATTGTAAATCCTACAGCACAGAAGTGGATAATGAGAAAGCTGCAATTGATTACAGTTAATGAGACATAGTTTGATATATTTTTTTAAACATTGTACTATAATTCTGTAAAATCTTCAGTATTTGGGGGAATAAAAGATGTTTTATTTATCATCTCGTACATGAAAGAACCTACAACCTAATTAATATTTTAGAGAACATTGCTGAATCTTAATTAAAGTAAAATAAAAATGTTTTTATTAAGGTCTAATTTTGGGGAGTTTTAGTTCTCACTTCTCTGAGACTAATGGTAGAGTTGGAAGCAGCGCTTTTGAACTTATCCATTCGACTACGCGTGTGCCGAAAGGCAGAGTGGCAAGCTGTAAAACTAATTACTCTGTCTTGTGTGACAATAACAAGATAAATACTCTGATAGAGTTTAAAACATATGTATTCAGCTAATACATTAAGAATGCCCTTTGTCAGGTTTAAAAGACAAGGCATGCCAGGTGGTTTGTTAGCTAAGTGTCTGTACATTAGGTATTATTTCCATAATGGGTGGGTTGCTGGCATAAAGTAAAGTAGGTTGGTTTGCTGTATGCCAGTCAGCAGATTTTACTTTGTTTCACAGAAAGTGCCATGAGTTAGACTAGAGGTTGCAAACTGGAGGTACGCGTACCCCTGGGGGTACTTGGACTTGTCCTAGGGGGTATGCGTGGGTGGGCAGGGATGGAGTGCTGCCACCTGCTAGGAGCACGGCCAGGACTGGGCGAGGGCAGTGGCACCTCTCTACAGGGCAGGAAAGCTCACATGCAGTGGCTGTCGCCACTACACAACAGCCTAGCGAGCTTCCCTGCCCTGCCCTGCCGACCTGTGCACCTCCCTGCTCCATGTCCGGCTGCATGCTACCAGCCCCCCTCCCCTCCCCCCAGTTGGCGTCCAGCTACCGGGGCTACTTAGATTTAAAAAGGTTGAAAACCCCCCAGTTAGACTGACCCTCCTGACCCAACAGACATTTGCTGTTGGATCAGGAGGGCGAGTGATCGAGCTCTACTTTGGAGCTGATTTGTGGGGAGAGGCTGCATGCCTGCAACAACTATCCTCTAGCCCCACCTCCTTCTCTAAGCTCCCATGCTGTCTCAGGATGGGATGGGGGGAAGGTAGGGGAGGGATAGCCATTCCAGGGTATCTCCAGCCTGCTCTGAAGTGGGTGGATTGGAGCTCCCCACCTTGGCAGGGCTCCAGTCCACCCACCCCACCCTCCAGCACTGGCTGGGCAAATCCCAAACCAAACTCACTCCCCTTGCTTCTCCCCCTCCTGTTCTTATGACAGCGCCAAGAGCAGAGCGGCACTGACAGATGTTAATGAAGGCATTCTGCTTTGGAGCACCTTCATCAGATCCCTTCAAATTGTCGTGCGATTGGGAACTTATTCAAGCACTTCTGTTAGCGCACAGCCATAGAGCACTTTCCCTGGCTGATTGTACAACAGACCATCATGTTGTAGGAACCTCATTTTAAAAGATATGGGTGACCTACATTTTCATGGTCGAGACATTATTTAAAGGGTGAAATGGTTAGTGTGTTGTAGCCAGCACAGCTGAGAAGATGAGTAAAAGTATCAGCACCTCTTTTCTATTGCTTTCTCATGACATAGCTGGAAAAAGTTTAATGCAACTCTAGAGCAGCCTCAAAGCTCTTCTATAGCCCCCTCTACATTTTACAGCTCTCTCTCAATTACATGGTTAATTGTACAGTTACCTTCAGGCCAGCTACATGTGCAAGAAAATCTACCAGGCCATAAAAAGCTCTAACCAGCTATGAAGTTATACCTCAAAAATGGATATTAACTTTACAGCCGGTTTCTATTGAGCTTTAATTTACATATGTAGCAGAGTCCCCCTTGCATCTGGGAGCCCCAAAATTGAGGGGACTCAGTCCCAGCAGCTGCTAACTCCGGGTCCCAAGTCCTGACAGATGCTGGGTCCTGTCAGTGCACCTCCCGGTGCTAGGACTCAGCTGTGTCCTGGCAGCCGCAGGGCATGGCTGTTATTTCCCAGCCCCAAAGGTGTGTGGAGCCCCTGGGGCTGAGAGATTGCATCTGCTGTAGTCTTCCAGCCTCAGGAGTGTGTGAAACCCCCAAGGCTGAGGGATCATGGCAGCTGCATCTCCCACTTGCAGGGGCGCATGGGACATCCCTGTGGCTGGGAGCTTCTCAGCTGCGGAGGCTTCCAGGCCTGCAAGCTTGCTTGTGGGATCATTTAATGTGTGATCCCACAATTGTCTCCTGCTACGCAGGTGTGGCATGGCAGGAAGCATAATTGTGTCATTCTCACTTTAGCTCCAATTGCACCTTTAGCTGTACGTCTAGAGGGGTCCAGTTCTGCACATAGTAAAATGGTCTGTCCACATTCTCAGTGTACATCTCGCTCTGCAGGTCACAAGTAAGTTTGCAGACGCTTTACACCAGTGGTTCTCAACTGCCTTAGGACTGAGACACCCCTTGATACATGCAAGGCTTGCCTCAGATCCTTATTTTCAGTCTTGTTTTTAATGACAGAAAAATAATAGTACAATTCTTTTGGTGCAAAGAGTTTAGAAGGACCATAACAGATCAGAGTGTTTTAACACTGTGTGGTCTGATTTGACATCTCTAGGTCTATATTGTGAATCAAGTTTGCATATCTAGGAGTGCTAACAGGGAGTGGCACCCCATGACACCTTGAAAAGATCTCAAGGCACCTCAAGGCACCATGGTACCCTGTTTGAGAATCACTGCATTACTAATGGATGGCAGCTGAGAATTCCTCTTAGCCTATGCACCAGACATTTAGTTTTTATTTCAAGTAAGGCTGTTTTCAGAACTGGAGTGTATTTCCCTGTGCAGGTGACAAAACCTGAGACTTCCGTCTTGTCTATACAGCTCTCCTTCAATGCTGTCAAGGGAAAGATGCAAGTGATCACCCAAAACCAAATTAAAAAGTGTTCTTTCTCATCAGATAAGCAGAATGAACTGCAATTAAAATTAAAGGATTTGTTCTTATCCATATTCTGCAATTATTGTTTAAGAAAGGGGATAGGGATTTTTTTTGGCATTTTTTTCCATTTCAGTTTTTGTTTTTTGTTTTTTTTGCTATGGTTATGAATCATCAAGCTTCTCATTCAAAGGACTTTAATTAGAGTCTGTTTTCAGTGTTTGAAGGAATATTTCCCAAAACAATCTTTGCTATTTTATTTTAATTTTCTTATTCATTTCCTGGCCCTGGGATATGCTGCGGGTGGTTTTCTTAGAAATATTACAAGTGCATTTGAGGTGTTACAGATGTCAGAGGCTAGGTTGCCATTTACTTAATGCATCTGCTGGTGGCATTTTACATTGCTAAGACTTGCTATGCCATGCTAGCAGTAATTTAATTGGTAGCATAATTGGCTTGTTATTGTTCAGTTCTTACCATAGACAGGCAAGTCACGGTTGTTAGGTGTTGCTTTACAGCCATGGCCAGAGGAGTTGTGTTATACATAAGCATCAGTTTCAGTTGCAAACATTAGCAGAGGCTTATGGGTATCAAGTTTTCATCTTTACTGCAAATTATTCTTTGTTACCATTTTCCTAAGGGGCTCATTGCTAAAAGCATCTTCAACTTCTGATTCTTCACTTCTGATGCTTAAGTAGTTCATTTAGTTCAAAGGATCTCAGAACATTTTGCAAACTGTGGCCCAAGAGCTTTAGTCCAGAATCCTCTTGCTGTCATTTATATTTCTTGTGGTCTGAATGTGATCAGTAGTTAAAGATTATGCTTGGAGAGACTGGATTACAAGGAAATTTGATCTCTAACTCCCTAGGCTGCTTGCAAAGTTCCAGTCTAAACGCCAGACTCATTGTCCATTAAAGCCAAGGGAAAGATTCCCAATGGCTTCTCTGGAAATTGGACCTAGAACTGACCAGGCAAATTTGGCCCAAGGAAAAGTTTCTCTGCAACTGAGAAAATGCTGTTCTTCAAATGTTTTGCAGTTAAGAACAAAAATTAAAATAATGGTGAAACCCCCAAATTTTCCATCTTTTGTGCAATTTCTGTTGGATTTCAGTTGATGAAAAACATAATTTTTAAAGTTATTTTTGAAGTTTTCAAAATTTCAGTGAAAAACCCAGTGCATTTTTTTTAAATAAAAAAACCCAGAAATAGATATGTTGTCTGGAAACTGATTTGATGAAACAGGCGCTTTTCATGGGAAAAACCTAGTTTGACTGACCATCTTTGACCAGCTCTAGCTACAGAAATAATTTCCAATACCACTAATCATAAAAAAAATTAACATTTCAGAACAAAATATCAATTTTTTCCTGTTGGAGAGATGTAGACAGACAGGATCTCCTCCTCAGTATCTTATTCAGAATTGCATATGCTTGCTCTTCTTTATTTTCCTTAAAATCTATTTCATGTGGCATACAATTACAGTTGTTTTAATTGGAGAACACAGGTAGAAGTACAATTTAACTTCATTTTCTCATCTCAGGACCCTTTTGGAAGACAGTAGAGATGTGCAATTATTGTACCTGTTTAATGCCGACCTACTACATGATTCATTCCATAAAATGTTCTATAGTGACCATGTGAGTGCAGCTGTGTTCTGTATGCAGGAGGCTTGTAAGGCACTTTGTGATAAATAAATAAGAGCCCTTCTTCCATCACAGCATTTTTTCAATTTGCGTTAACATTATACATAACTAAATAAAAAGTGTAATGTGTACATTAGCAAGTCTTAAGAGTCCTTTTCCTTTTCCAGAATTCCAGTTCAGCGATGGCATAAACTAGTAAATGGGTTTGCTTCCCTGTCTCTGATTGAGTTAATCTGTACAACACCAGCTCATGGTATTAAGACATTCCAACCTAGCACTTTAAAGTTAAAAATAGATTTTTAGTATGTGGCTTTAGGGTAGGAAATGCTTACCATGAACTAGTAACCCCACGGCATATAACGATTATCAGTAAATCATTCTTTTAAAGATACAGTTATTAGTAGCCCATGAACCATGAGTCAGGTGTTGGGAGATTATACGAATGCCAACTGCACTGCAGAGATATTCTTGTAATAGCTTCTCTGTGGAATTGTATTCCTACATTTAGAGCAAATACACCAAGGTCCAGAAATGCTTGTAAAAATGTGATATGAAGTCCTTTTGGAACTAGAGCACAGATACTAGAAACTACTTGTGAGATTCCTGAATGGGGACTTAAAAATCAAATCCATCCGTATTTTGTTTCTCACACCTGCTTAATCAATAAGTTATGATTTGGGCCCTATACATTTTATACACACACTTAAGGTGTGCATATTAAGGTACATACATAGATAGATATATGTGTGTGTATATATGAGTGGGTACATATAGGTGAGGGTGTACAACATTATCTGTGATAACTTTAAAAAATGGTGCATATATTTTTACCTACAAAATATGCGAATGGAGGTGTAGACAATGGTTGGATACTGGAACACATTTTCTGCCAGGAAATTAGCTTCACTAATTCTCAGCAGCCAGTAAGATAATGACTCCTCTGGTTTCTAAATGATTTATACAGTTTATATTTAGGGGAAAATATTGTACATAGCCAGTTGATAAATGCAAAAGAAATACAGTGTTGGGCAAACAATACAGGCCAGACAAGAGAAGCTGGATATAAATCGCTGCCAGTTAAAGAGCTTTATGTAGCTCTTTACTTTGGTATCCCATAGAAACTAGATATATTTGATGATGTGTAATACAGTATAATATAGTAACAGGCGGATGAAAATGAAAGTTCCCAGGCTGCACTGGAAATAGGTGACTTAGATACTCCGATGGAGAATTAGCATTGTACACTCTTTGCCAGGTTGTCTACAAGACATTTGGAATACGAGTACATGCCATCCAGAAAGAAGGCAAACATTGATATTATCCGATTCCCACTGAAATCAATTCAAAGACCCCTAAGATGAATTCAATTGGCACTTGATTGAGCCTGTTGACAGTATAAGGAAACATTTTGAAAACAGCCGTATGCCTACTTTAGGCTACTATAGGAGCTCCAGTAAAGTACCTATAAAGATGACATTTTTTTGTGAGAGCAGGACTGGGAAGTGAATTCTCTACGAAGTTTACTTGTACATAGTGAATCTATCTCGGGAAAAGAGAAAACTGTCCAGTGAGTGTGTTTTTATGAGTTCAGCAAACAATTTTGGTCTGATGGAAAGTGCAATGGGGCATAAACTACTGGAAAAATAGAAAGAAAAGAAAGGATCAAAATAGAAAATTCTGGAGGGAACTAGGCAGGAAAGAAACTTAATTGCTAGTCAAGCAGGTTGAAAACTTCCTTAATTTCTCAGTGACAAAGCTCAGATTTTTTGTTTGCTTTTGGAAATACAAGAAACCTATTCACAGGCATAAAGAGACATTTAATCTTTAGAAGAGGTTATTTTACTGTGAACATATCAAGTTAACTCAAGATAAATTCATAGAAGTTATCAATGGATGCAGAGGGTTAACTTCTGTAATAGTTTTTGGGGGTTTTTTTGCCACAAAGATCTGTTTTTTATTGATGGAAAGAACAATATTCTTTCTGGATTTATCATGAGACTGCTGACCAATGAGCTATTCTGTGTATCCAAATACTTCTAAAGTGACAATTTGTAGTTTTAATAAATACTGCAGAATTGGTAAATAGCTATATAAATAGTGCAGCAACAGCAATCTGGAAGCAAACTGTAAAGTTTCTATCAAAGCGTGAAATTACATGGCTTCATACTTTGCTTTTTTTATAGACCAGTAATTTGAGACTCTCGGAGCAGGATGGACCTGACTCTACAACACTCGCTCACTTTGCTGAGTCAGTAGCTGAACAGTAGTTAAAGATTACAATTGGAGAGCACTGGTTCCCAATAGTATGCACTCCTCTTATTAGTATGTGCATGCTAGTAGGATCCGAGATTAGCCACTTGAAACCTATATAAACATTAATTAATTAAATAACATCTTTGCATGGGATGTAAAATACGGTCAGCTTGAGGTTGGTCAAGTTAGTTGGCCAAATACACAATGTAAGGCCCTGATTCAAGAAAATATCCTTGTCTAGGACACCACTGACCCTTCCAGTTAATGGGACTTAAGTGCTTACTTACTTAAATACAGGCAAGGTTTTGAAAGGCATTTACATGCCTAGAGGTGCAGAAGCATCAGTAGCCTTTCCAGAGTTGCCTAGAAAGGTGATAGTTTAAATTACATTGATTGAAAATGTGGCCATATGTGCTTAAACTCTTTCCTGAATGGGGATGTATTGGACTACTGGTTTAAGTGCTTTCCTGACTGGAGGGCAAGTCATTGACAGGGTGGGATTAGAACCCCCACATCCTAATTTCCTAACTGCTGTCAACAACTCTCTCTACCTGGATAAAGATTTCTTCAATAGTCCTTTATTTGATTAAGGGTTTGCATAAAAGAACAAGGGGTCACCAACTTGGCAAAACTCATTTGGCACACTGCTGTGGGCATATCTACATGAGATGCTTTACTCAAGATTAGAGCTAATTACTGGGCAGTAAGCATCACCATCTACACATTAAGATGCTTACTACACAGTAATTTGCTTTAATTGTGAGTAAATTTGCTACCTGTAAATACAAGTAGCAAATTTATTCACAATTAGTTACTGCACAGTACTGCACGTGTAGACGGCTGACCGGGAACAAATGTGCTCCCGGTCAGCCAGGCAGCAAGGGGCAGGAGATTGCTCCCTGCCCCTAGGAACTACCAGCTGCTGGGGTGGCCTCTGCTGCTGGAGCCTGGGTTGGGACAATGCCCCTGCTGCCCTGGCAGCAGGGGAGCTCTCAGCCCCCACTTCATGATCACCACTGGTGAGTGGGGATTGGGAGATTCTACAATTGTCTCCCAGCCAAGGCCCCACAACCATAGAATCGGGGCTGAGAGCGAGCCTCCCAGCCCCAGCCCCCCGATCATGGAGTGGGGGCTGGGAGCTCCCTGCTACCTGGGCAGGGGGACACTGTCCCCACCCAGGCTCCAGTGGCAGAGCCCATACTGGTAGCAGGCAGCTCCCAGGGGCAGGAAGCCATGTCCTAGCCCTTGCCAGGAGACAGCTGTCTCCTGGTCCCATGCTCCCTGCCCTGAGCTAGCACCCAGGAAGAGCCTAGAGCTCCCCCTGGCTGTTGTAGGGGGCTAGTGTAGGGCTGCAGGGAGCGGGAGCAGATCTGTTGCTAGCAGCAGCAGATCTGCTCCTGCATTCCTGCACATGTAGAAGCATGCTGGGGACAATTTACTCTAGAGCAGTTTAGAGGAAATTGATCCTACACTATTTGCATGTGTAGACAGGCCCATTGACTGGATATGTGTCCACTTTTACCTCAGTAAATGAAAGCTAAACCAAGACAGCTTACCCCTGAATGAAACCTCTGAAGTCTTGGCAATTAAGCTCTTGCTTACTTCAGGGTTAGGGCAGACAGGAATAGTTACTGTGCATCAGCCTCTCAGCAGGTAGTCCCTGGTCCCTTTTAACTGGCTGCAGTTTGATCATTTGTCCTTACCCTGAACTCATTACTTGCCGGGAGGATATCTTCAGAAACCTGTGATGTAAAGGTTCCAAGATCAGTAAATAAGATCTGCGTGAATTCAGGTTTTCAAATAACATTGCCATCATGTTCAGAGCTTCATCAGACTTTGGCGCTATAATGAAAGAACCATGTACTCATATTAATGAATTTCGACTGAGGGAAAATATGCAGAAGCACAAATTGACAAAGATTTCTTGACCAGTATACAGAAAGCAATTAATGGCCTCTACCCTAATCTCTTTTGCTAAAGATGAAAATAGAAAAGGCAGTAGAACACAATTGCAATTACTCCTTCATGACAAAACTGCTTAGAAACATATTTAATAGATCACACATCAGAGATTAATGTCAAGGTGTGACACCCAATAAAATCACTTAAAATTTGATGGCAGAACTATCTAGTACAAGAAAATAAGGAAGGCTTATTCTCATTAAATTGTTTTAGAGGGAACAGTACTTGCAAATAATGAGGAAGAAGAAATTATATTTTATGTCTAGGAAAGGCTTAGATCTTTTAAAATTTGATAAATAGGCAAGGAAAGTTGTTTGATCCACAAGGATAAATAAAGAAGCCTTTAAAATGAGAGATGCCAGACAAGCAAATATTTTTGTCATGGCGAATATATATTTATGGGGGGAAGGAAAGCATGGTGTTGTGAATATAAACAGGAAAAATAAGGAACTTGGTTTTACTGCAGTATCTCTAAGAACTATCATAATTAAAAAGAGACATAACTTGAGTAGGTGAAAGTTAATGGGAACAATAAGCATGCTTGGATAATTTCATCTTTGGATCACCTTCACCTATCCAAAGAACAGAAGCTCATGAAAATCAAAGTATAACCAAGTGCAAATACTTTCAGAACATTTTCTGTTGTACATGTGTACTAGCCATTTTCCCTGAATTGGAGACATGTATTAGGTGAAAGACAGACACATTTAATAGGAATTACAGCACACAACAGATCAGGGGAAAAGGAATAATATAGTAGTTTCCAGTGGGGTGATGTACAATACAGGGGGACCATTAGATAATTAGTATAGTATATATCTTGGAATTTGGCCAGGACAACCACTGACTCTAACTTCCAGCTAAGAAAAAAACCGAATCCATTTGAAAAAAGGAAAGTCACTTTTCAGAAGTAACTTGCTGAGTAGCATCAACAAGATGGCTGCAAATGGTTACAAACTGTACTGGCTTGTTTGCTTTGAGTAAGACTAATCCTTCCAAACTCAAACATCAAGGACTCAAGCCCACTTCTAAGTCTCGTACACACTTTTAATTAGATGGCTCCCCCTGTACCATCTGATTGACACAGGGCGCGGGAACAGAGACAGACAATATTTGCAGAAGCCATGCATGACACAGCTTCCCATTACAGCGGCATGATATTTCCAAAGCTACCCATAAGCTACAAAAGCACAGTCTGCCTGAGCCACAGGCAGCTGCTTGCATTTGCAGATGATAGAAAACTAGTAGGAACGTGTCACTGTTGTCAGCTCAGTTGACAGTGCACCGGCTCCCTTTTTGTGAACGCAAATGGATCAAATGGTGGGAGTACTCTGAGGCATCTCAAGGGCATCGCCTGTTCAATTAACACGCTCAAATATTGGAGACATGCACAATGTATTGAGATGTTGTCACACACAAGTGCAGTGTAGTTGCATAAAGGCCTCTCGCGGTATTGAATAACTTGCTGATGTGGGCAAAGAATCTGCAGTGCTCCAGCTAAAATCAGCCGCCTCTAGCAGGCCAGCTTTGAATGCTGTGCTTGCCACTTCATAGGAGAAGTGTGTAAAGGATTGCTGGTATTGAAGACCCCATCACTGAAAAGCTCTGTCAAACCAGCTGTGTCAAACTAAGGCAGCTTATTTGACCACCTTCCTGGATTTTGTTTTCTGCAGTAGGATATGGTGTTCTGGAAACATGTTATCAAACAGCATGGCGGCCTCATTATGAGCTTTAGCAGAAATGTTAGGCTTACCAAAAAGAAGAAAGACAAAACTCAGTTTCTGCCTCAAAGCCGTAAGGTCTTAGCATCTTAGTCAAGTCATGGAAATCATGCTGATGTCTTATCAGAAGAGACCTGCTACACAGAAAGTACGTTTTACTGGGCATGTTCTGTATAAATCAACAAAGCCTTTACGTCTGAGTCTGCAAATTTATCCGTATCAAAAGCAAAAGACACAATTTTTGCCTTTCAAGTCTGTCTACAGCAGGTGATGCTGCCCTTTCTAAACAGCCTTCTAAGAACAAAATAAATCTTTCTCTCTGTTTGCTTCAGAGTTGTCTTTCCAATCATTATGGCTCTGCCTTCCCTTACTCCTTCAGTGTAGGCCGCTTCTTTCCCACGAAGCTACAAAACCATAATGAAATTTACTTGCTGTGATTTGCACCTCACTTTTGCTTTTGCTCAAATAGCCAAGCTTGCTTGGGAAAAGTCAATCTGACAGAAATTGGGCAAAGGGAAGAAAATGGCATTTACAAAATGGAAGTTGTATATTTAGATGTAGCCCTCCCCACCCAGTACCTGAGACTAATGGAAGGGCTTCTTTGAGTAACTGGATAGTTCAAATTGAAATTTAAACAAATATGCAAGCAACTTGTCCTCATCGGGTATGTCTACATGTGCAATTAATGTGACTGAATAAACTCTGATGCAACTTGAGCCAGAGTAAACTAATCCAGACATCACTGTGCACACGTGTGTTTAAGCACAGTAATTTCTCTGCCATCAGATAGTACTTGTGTCTGACTGGACTGTCTGATGGTGCAGTAAATTAGTCTACATCGGCCTAATTGCTGTTTATGTGGAGATGGTGATGCCTTACTGGGCAGCAAATTAGCCTACTGTGCACTAAAGCGCACAGGTAGATGCATCCATTGAATTGCAATGAAAAATTTGCAAGGACCCTGGCCATGTTAATTCTGAAATGCAGGTTATGAATTGGGTTATTTCATTCTGTTTCCTGTGCTAAATTGTTCCTGTGCTTTCAGTTGGATGCATTTACTCGTAAGTCTCCTGAAGGGCAATGTCTATGTCAAAGCAAAAGGAAATCTTTGGCTTCTGTATTCCTCTGCTGTGCCAGCTTTCCAGGAAAATCTTCCTAATGGTGAGAGGTCTGTTAGAGCATGTATTGTCCTTATAGTGGGAATGAAGAAACCTCTACTGTTTGATACAGTGAAAGCTCAGTGGCCCACAGCACTAGGAAATAAACTATAGGGAGTCAACTTGCATTGGCTGACTGCTCTAGGTCTTTTCCTTATCTAATTTAATTGATTCTCTTAAGCATCTGGCACATCCCAGTAAGATACCTGGTATATGGGACAACATCCTCCACTACATAATAGTTCCATTATTTATCAGTGAAGCAGTAAACAAAACAAGCTGTAGCTAATAAAAATGTATTCTGGTCTGTACAAGCCAGACATTTCCCAAATTTAATTCAGCCCTGTAAATGTTCCTAATCTATCACAATTATAGGAACAACATTGCTGAATTATTTTGCACAGCTTCATAGCCTTCAGCTCCATTGCTTTAAAAGGCCCTGTCTACTATGGAGGAATTAGGCATGCTAACCATGATGTGGTCTTGCTAGGAGCACACAATGCATTGAAATGCAAAAGTTCCCTTCAGTGCGAGGAATTATTACAACCATTTTGCAGGCTGGAGACACTTCAAGCAAGGCTATCTCTGTTTACGCCTCCACTGCATTTGTTGTAAAGATTTGGCTAGTGCAGCCCAAATACCAGCATCCAAGTCTGAAACCAAAATGCCAGGGTCAGGAGGCAGAAGTCATCAATCAGGACACAAATCAGAGGTCTGGAGAGAGGCAGGCTTCAGGGTTCACCCGTTATGGTTCAACTGCAAATGCTCCCCTTCATATAACCTAAATGCTACTGCCATTGTACCCAGTCTCATGGGAACCACTCTCATGGTTGCCATGACTGAGCTGAGAGGGCTTCTTTGACTGATGATTGTTCATGGGCCTGTGCTGGGGAGAACTTGGGTCAAGGCTGACTGCCACCTGGCCAGTAATCTGAAAGTATTGCCCCTACCCGTGGTACCTTCAGACCAGGCTTATTAGGGATGATTCTGATGGAATTCTTTTAGTAGATTTGGTGCACAGATGTTTTCCAGTGGTTCCTAAAACTGATCCTCAGGCCCCTGGATCTATTGCTCAGTCAGGTAGTGTAATCCTTCCTCTTGGAGGTGAAGAATACACAAATTCTTCTAGGCTCCTAGAAATGGGAGAGTTGGGGCAGAATCTGAGAACTTCTAGGCAAGACTACCCTTGGATGTGTAAATGCATCCCCCCTGGAGAAAGAGCCCATGGATAGAGTTGAAATGATATCTAGCCCCTACTTAATTTTGGTCATTTCCTATGTGACCAGACCTGACGCAGGAATGAACCCCAAATCAGGGAGCACTGCCTGAAGGACCTGAAGCCTAGTGTGATGTTTAAGACAAAGGAGGACTTACGGATGCAATGAGGCCTGCTTTGATGTTGGAGACAACCTAGAAACCAGAGATGGGAGAACATGAATTGGTAACTCATGGCTCAGTGTGTCTCTCTGTAATGAGGCCAGCCCAAGTGGAGAGTCTTGATCAAGGCATGACATGGGCTTCAGAGACCAGGTAGAGGCAAATTGTGCCAGGTTCCTACAACACAGATAAAGTCTGTCCCTGTGGCACCAGTTCTTTTTCCCAGTAGAGAGCTGAAGCGGTTTGTTAGCCTGGGTTCAGGCATTTGTGTCAGTTCCAAGCCCTGCCATGTGGGCCCCTCACCCTTTGTATAAATATATATCTAATATACATGTCGGCTCTTAAATACTGTTCTACATTTGAAAGTAGGTAGGGCTACAGGGAGTAAAAGGAAGTCACACAGCTTCTCAAGTCTGTGCTTGAGAAGCTAAATAAATAGTTGCCCCTCTAGTTCTGTCAATCTCTTGATTAGAGGTAGTGCTAAGGTGACATAGGGACCCCTATGGTGTGCTAAGGGTGTGATAGGATGTGATGTGCGATCCATACAATCACATCTCCTGCCATACCACACGTGCATGGCAGGCGGCCTGATTGTGGGATCCAGCATCACATCCGATCACGCCTTACTGTTGATGGAGGGGGAGCCCAGGCTTGCAATCCTGGCCTCCCCCTCAGTTGATGGGGCCACATGTTCAATTAATGGCGTGATAAGAACAAGCTACCAAGTTATTTCACATTTTTTGTGGAATAACTTTGTAGTTTATTGCTTGTTTTATCACACCATTGATTGGTTCAATATGTAGTTTGGTCACAACTTAAGGTGTGATTAACTGATTAATCATGCCTTAAGTGTAACTTGCAGATGGGGCCTATTGGTTAAAGAGAAGAAAAATTATAAGGTAAAAAAAAATCGCACCCTCAAAGCAATTAAAAATGTTGCACTGTTTACTAGTTTGGTATTTTTAGGTAAACAAGCACGGCCAATTTCATGGAGAAAATCATTTTTATCATAGGAAAACAGATGGTTTCCTAAAATTAATGTTTCTCTCTCTAGTCAAAAGACCATGGAAATAGGATATTCCCAATCCTTAGCCAGGTAAATCTATCACCATGAAATTCACACCCAGGAGATCCGTAGGCTGTACTCATCATTTCTGAAGGCGAGAGTTCATGTTGGCATAAGTGAAAGAAGCAAGAAAATGTTAAAAACCTGCATCAGACTTTTCTCAGATGATTGGCTTTGAGAGAACAAGCAACAATTTCATTTACAAATATGATGCTTTTTTTATTGCAGTTTTCAAGGAGTTACCTTCTGTCTATTCTAAAATGAACCTTTTGAGCATTTTTGTCCTCCTCCTTGCTGGAAGGTGAGGCATTCGTATGCAGAAGACTATAGCAAGAATGAGAAATTGCAGCAGGGGTAAATATATATATATATAAAATTTCAAAAAGTGTTGAGATGATATTATACATTATCATATATGGTATTGTATATAATAGAATAGAATTACTGTAATATAATGTATATACTTGCACATGGAAGGATTCAATTAGAAAGTGTGCTGAAAACCAGGAAACCCTTGGTGGGGTATAATATAATAAGATATATTATGGGCTCAAGTGCCTTCATGTACATTGATGGCACTGGGATTAACTTCCTAGTTACCCTTGGCTAAATCTAGCGAGAGAAGATGGTCCTATACTACTATTATACAGACTGTCTATGCATTTCTAGCTCTTTAATTCATGCTCAATGAACCAGAATGCTCCTGTTACATAAGGAGGAGGGCTTAGCTTCTGTGTAAATATACATTCAGCTATCCATGATTTAGACTAGGTTGTTACGGTTAGAGGAAGCTTGAGGTATTAATAATGAACTCAGTGCCAAATATTGATTGAATTTGTGATGCAAAATAAGCCATCATATAATGGAATATATAATAGGCGAAGTGGTCCGTGTCCCCCTGCCCCCAACTTCACTTCCCAAATCAGGTGTGAGCTACACTTATTTACATGAGCATCTGTATTCTGCCAAGATAAATGAAAATATGCCCTAGCTAATTGTGGCTACAATAATCATTTATAACTTTGAAAGGTTTGGTTTTAACTTTGAAGATTTGGCAAGAATCACTGCAAAAGACACTATCCAACACTGAATCAACCTGACACTTGGAAATTTAAACTGCTAACCGGAGTCATCACTTTGACTATGGGTATTTGCTTGAATACTGCACCTTTTCAGTTGGTGAGCCAACTGTTCTTTATGCATAAGAAAGCCTGAGTGGGTTTCTCAAGGGTGCCTGTGTCCTAGGTCTCGACACCATTAGATGCTGGACTTAAAGGTGTTGGATACTGCACATTGCGGTGTTGGGAACATACCCTATAAAGAACACTGGGGGAACTGAGGACCCTAAGCCTGGCTTAGGTGCCAAAGTCCAATAGTGTATCTAATCCTAAATCATTTTAGAGCACAAGTTCCATCAAAAGTGAAATAGAGTTGTGCTCCTGTATCACGTACGCCTATTGAAAAATCCTACGGATACCCCTGTATTTCTTAGACTTTTGCCAAAACCTCATACTAAACTTTTTCAATGCATGTATGTTTTTTGTTTTTTTACCTTGTATATATGGGACCAATCACATTACTGGCTGCTATCTAGTGGCCAAAGCCTTTGGCGAAGTTGTAAGCTATGATGAAAATATGGAAAATGGCTAACATACATGAGCAATGTCTCTCTTTCTTCCTCTCGCTCTCATCAGACAAACTATAGGATACGATAGAGAAACCTTTCAGTAAAAAGTCGTGTAGTTCATTTTTATTTGCCTGTTGCTATTCAATTTATTGCTAAACCTGTGCTCTAAGAAGAGGGTAGATATTAGCTATTGTGTATTCCATAAAGTGTGGGAGCTACATTTGCTTACTGTGATAGTAACTGAATGATGCATTTATTCCCTGGGTCTTACCAAATTCTCTTTGTTTGGACATTTTCACATTACAGAAAGGCCAAGGCACTGCTTATTTTGTCTAACTGTGCTAATTTGATGTAATATATCATTAATGCATGTAATGAGTTGTTTTTATTCCTTTCCTTGCTACCCCTTTTATTTTTCTTACTTCCTTTCAGCATTTGACTGGGCCTAGATGTGTCAGTGTAATGTGAGAGATACTTTGTACTTACAGCAGTAATTCTGGCCCAACTGTAGGCAGGACACCCATCAAATCAGTCACTCTTTGTGTTAAAATGCCATATATCAATTATTTAGGGAGTTAATTATAAGGATGTTGCAAACATGAATAATGTATGCACTAGAGCCTTTTATATACATCAGTTAACAAAGCTATAGCTGGTTATAAGCAACCTATTGACCAACAGGACTATCTAGCATTCTATAAGAATTGATTACCCATTCATTAAAACTAGAGAGATTTGGAAAATGAGAGGTTTTTTCAAATTTTTCTACTTTTTTGTCTTTTGTTGTATCGATTGATTGATTGCCTGCTGATTCCTGTTCATTAACTCAGAAATAAACCCAAGAAGCATATCAGCACTAAAAGGGAGAGAAATATATTAATCGTTCTACTGCACGTGCACAAGAAAAAAAGGGTTTTTTGTCTCCTTTCAAAATTGTAATGCCTGTTATGCCTGAATAATTCTTCCCTCTCCCTTTCCCTTCTGCAACCATGCCCGATTATGCCTGAATAATCCTTCCCTTCCCTTCCCCTTTCATAGTCAAAAATTGATTAAAAACTAAGAGCTGGCATTTTTGAGGGGTGCATTAAAGTCTTTACAAATTGTTCATTGAGTCTAAAAGGTTGAGAACACTGATCTAAGCACAGGCTGGTTGAGTTGACAGCCTTAAGACCAGGTATACCTATTATACTTTTACCTGTATAAGTGATCAGAAATTGGTCTGTACCTGTAACATAACAGAAGCTTAGCACGTGAAACAGGCCTGTACCCGTAACAGAACAGAAGTTCGGCCCACAGAGACTGGTTTAAAAATGGCGGAGCCTGGTCTAAGATGTGCCTTTCCCTCCTGTCCCCACCAAAGGGCGAATGTGTGTTCTGTTCGCTACCGATCTAAACTATACCGCTTACAGAAAACTGTGCAGCTTAGATGGATGTGTACATGTTAGGAGCAGAATGTGGTCCCAGGCATTAACATTAATAGGCTAAATATGGAGTCTGGATTTTAAGGCCTTAGCTCTCATCAGGGGAAATCTAAGGAAACTTCTGAATGTTTAAAAATTTGGAACCAAAATTGCATGTCATTGATATAAAATATGAAGTTGATTTAGGCTGGGATTTACAAAGGATTCGGAGCGCATTAGGCACACCGATCCCTTTGACAATCAATGGGAATTGGGCACATAGCTCTCTAATACTTTTGAAAAGCCCAGCCCTAATGAACATGTTTGCTGCTGATTGAGCACTTGGTGTAAATGGATGATTTAAGCCGTTACAAAAGTTCCTAAGGGAAAAGACCAGATTACAGAAACACAGCGCGTGCACAGCCTGTCTGCCAGGTCCTCAGCTGTGCCAAGTTTACTCTTAGCTCAGCTGAGAAGACCAAGGGTAAAAGGCAGCTTAACGCTGCTGCAGGCTTTATGCCTGTAGCTGCAAGCTGGTGATGGCCAAGCAGGTGGCACACTGGGGCCACTGCCTGCCATACGAAACCATGCTCCTCTTACTGATGTCTTGTCCTCCTTCTAGCTGTCTCATCCTGTCATTAACCTCTGCTTTTGGCTCATGGAGGTCCTTCTCCTTGAGGGGGCTAGAGTTGGAAAGGAGCAAGGAGAGCTCAGTCACAAAATAATTTAGACTTCTGGCACAAAATGTGAACTCTGAAACCCATATTGTCACCAGTAAAGTCCCTGGGGTGCCCCAGCACCTGAAGTAGGGCTTTTGAGAATCTGGTCTCAAATGAGTCAGGGCTGGATGGAGCGTAGGAAGTGGTGGGGATGTACCTTTTTCCCTGTTGCCCCAGAAGATCCAGTCTAGGACTGAATCTCATGTCCCATTGAAGGTCTCATGCTGTGGAAACGTGTTGCTGGCTTAGAGGGCTCTTGAATGTCTAATCACTTAGGGTACCTGTCAGCATTGCTTTCATAAGGTGGTCCACTGTGAAGGACTCAAGAGAGTGGAAGAGCAAAAGGCTTCAAGGAAAGTTTCATGAGGGCAGCCCTTTGGGTTTTCCTTCTGCTCCAAAAAATAGGTCCAATTCCTAGGGGTTCCAAGAATTTAGGTTCCTTTGGCACAAAATCGTGAAATGTGAATATTTGCTCTCAAAAAAGAGAGAGAGACTGATAGTGAGATTTGGAAATGTTGAAATAAAAAGCACACGTTCCCGTTGAAACCAAAAGATGACTAACATTTCAACACATTGACTTTAGGATGTTTCATTGAGAATTTTCCTATTAAAAGACTAAAAATGGCACTCAAAATTGATATTTCCTCAAATATATTTTTGATAAAACCCACTATTTTGTTGAGAAAGAATCAGCTGACTTATTTTAACCAGTTATGAATATGACCATCCATTTAACCAGTCAGACTATGACGTCCTCTGCCATAAGTCTTTGAATATATAATGAGCACATACTTCCTTATCCTGCTTGACTCTACTGCTAACTCTTGTAATGGACTCTCCTGATTATGTTGGCAACTCATAATTTGCTCTTAGATGACATATCACAAGATAGAGTTCCTCTGATTTCACACCATTAAATTCTCATGACATGACTTAATTAGAGAGGATTGCCTGACTACTGCCCTCACTTTACAGTCCTCATAAGGTGGCTGTTAGACCAAATATGTAAGAATGTGATTAAAAAGAAAAAAAGAGAAGAAGAGGAATTAGGAACAAGAGACAAGTTACTCCTTTGCTTCTACTGATGTTCTTAATGAGCTGGGATATAAATGAGGCTATTAAGATATGACAAGAGATTATACTTTAAAATTTCCAAGCAAGCTACAGTTTAATTGAGTGATGCTTTATCCTTTGGTTTAACTGCAGTGTTTACTAGGGCTCGTCTACCAATCTCATCCAATTTATTTTATTCTTTCTCAGAACTTTATTTAGCTGTTTTCCGGGGCCTGAGTCTTCTCTGGTGTAAGTCAATATGGGTAGAACTGTTACAGAAACCATAGAGTCTGCTTTGGTCAGATGATGAGACCCTTATCTCTTCTGCCAAGCATTGACCCACTGAACCCAGTGCTGCCAACTCTCGTGCCACGTGAAATCCTTTTGAAGTCAATTGAAAATATGTGTATGGTGGGCTTTCTGTAAACCAAAATGTAGGCAAAACAAACTGAATGTGTGCAGGCCAATTAAAGCAATGCAAAGGAAGAAGGACACAACCAGCTTTGTAAGCTGGTTATCAGAATACATTTTTCCTTTACTCAGCAAAGAGGCATCATAGATGCAGTCTATTATTAAATGATATATCCTTATACAATTCTACCAGCGGTTCCCATGTTCATTTCCTATAATGGCTGTAGTGTATTATTACTAATAATATAGGTGGAAAGTTGGGAAATGAAAAAAAATAGCAAAAAAGGGTCATGCAAAATGTATTTCATTGCAGGCAAAGATGCGCAGTTAGAGGTGGGCTGTCTTCCAGGATGTGACTGATGACATGTTCAGTAGTGGGCTAATTGTTCAAGGCCCCAGGCTAAGTGGCTTTCTTGCCCTGGCATGTGTGCTGCTGCAGCCATTATATGCACTCTGTTGCACAAGGCACATACAGGGGGAAATGGTTTGATTAATTGTGTTTACCAGCACTCTGAATGAAATGTGAATATCTAGTCCAGTGATTCTCAGTTAGGGTGCAGCAGCACCTTGGAGTGCCTTGAGAAGGATCCTTTCAGGCATGCCGTGGGATGCCACACACTTAGCATTGTTAGGTGTAAAAACATGATTCATACAATAAAACTAATGATTTCAAGTAAGAATCCATAGTGTTAAAAAATTCTGACCTGTTGTGGTCTTCTAGAGGTCTTTGCAATAGAAAGATTGCTGCAGTATTTTTCCATAATCAAAAAATGATTAAAAACTAAGAGCTGGCATTTTCGAGGGGGGCATTAAAATCTTTACAAATTGTGCATTGAGTCCAAAAGGTTGAGAAGACTGATTAAGGCACATTGCTGGCTGACTCAACAACATTAAGACCAGGTATACATATTATACTTTTACCTGTATAAGTGATCGGAAATTGGTCTGTACCTGTAACATAACAGAAGTTTAGCACCCAAAACAGGCCTGTACCCGTAACAGAACAGAAGTTCAGCCCACAGAAACTGGTTTAAAAAGGGTGAAGCCTGGTCTCAGATGTGCCTTTCCCTACAGGGCGAATGTGTGTTTTGTTCTCTACCAATCTAAACTATGCTGCTTACAGAAAACTGTGTAACTTAGATTGATGCTGCTTTAGGCTTTCTGAATGTCTGTACCTAGCCTAAATAACAAGGTAATTAGCCTTAATCAGATGCAAACAGATGATGCAGTGTTCCAGTTAGCCCAGTTCAATTTAATTCAGTTTAAACAATGCTTTTAATATAGAATTCATACTATGGGGGAAAAATTGCCTGTGCTATTTGCATGATTAAAATGGTTGCTGGTATTGCCAGTGGGTATCTGAGGTGGGTTGACCAAGCCCTTCACGTAAGAAGTACAGACAATTTACGTGCTCTTGGGTATCATCTG
>NW_017729029.1:57991187-58016107 GCF_001723915.1 Gavialis gangeticus
GCTAATCAGGAAAACAGAATCTGTGCTTCCTATTAACAGGCATTTCATGTGTTTCAGCAGCAAGAAAAGGGTTTCCCTAAAGGCATCAAGTGGGGAGCTAGTGCTTAGGGAGCCACTGCTATTACATGGCTAGAAGGTAGGAGGAAGGGAACTTGGATTTTATTCCTGTTTCCATCAAATGCAATTTGACATTTTCTAATCCATTTAGTGTCTTTTCTTGCTGCTGAAACACATGAAATGCCTGTTAATAGGAAGCACAGATTCTGTTTTCCTGATTAGCTCGTCATTCCAGGGTGCTGCATGAGATGAATGAAGCAGGGAAATTGCATTTAATGGAGAGCAAGTTTCCTGGGATCCTAATCTAAATTAAATCTGTGAATCAAAAATGTATACCCAAAAGAACTAGAAATGCCTTTCCCAAAAACTGGACCCAATTTCCATATCTAGATGCATCATATCAATAATCTTTTAAAAAGTTTTTAAGAGTTTAGAGACAGGGTTCCAGACATTTGGGAGGCAAATAGTTAATGGCAAAAGTTATTGGGATACCAACTTGTCGAAGAGTGGGTTTTGTTATAATGCTTCAAAGTTCAATTTTTGTCTCCTCTGAAATTATCTTTGCAACCCTATTGTCTGGATAGATAGGTTGTCATTCTCGCATGTGTTCTGAAATGGCAAGTTGTCATCTGGCAAAAGGTTTTTGTAACATGCAAATGGACTGCAGCAGAGTGAGAGAAATGGTGAAAAAGGAAGAGGATTTTGACTAGACAATCAAGTGAACAAGAAGTATAAGCTCAACTACTAGAGCTTTTTTTTTTATTCTGGTATTGTTGAAATAATTCATTTTCATGTGTTAAAATGTTTCACTTTAATAAGAGGGTTGTTCAATAATATACCATGTATTCAATCAAGTTTTACCTATCACATTATAGAGTTTTGATTATATCCAAAAGAAAAAAAAAAGGAAATGTTACACTCTGCCATTATCAGAATGAAACGATCTGATTTAATTGTACTAAAACATTGGAAATCCCAACCTGCTCAGAATGGAACGAAAATTCTCCAGGGCATTTTGAAATATTGGCTTTTCATTCTGATTGGAATTAAAAAAAAAAAAAAAAAATCAAATTTTAAAATGTAAGACTTTGCCACAAATATATCATTTCCTAGTCGGTTCTACCTTCAGTCCCCTAAGTAAGGTCTTGCAACTTTTGGCATCCACGAAAGGATCCGATGAGAGTAATAGGCATCCTCCTTCCTGATGTGCACATGCACATCTTTGTTCTACCTAATATCCTCCTTCAAGCATTCCTTGTTGTGAATGCATACATCCTCCATCCTCTTCTCCTCTTCTTTCTGGGCTCTTGACTTCTCTGGACAGATCACAGCACATGTGTGACTCCCAATGTGACCCTGTCCATTCAGAATGAGTTACTCTCTGCTCTGTCCTACCTGTCTGTACAATGCAACTGAAGTGTTTGGTGGTAGCAGTGGAGATTGTTCGCTTCTGTTTTTCCAAGCTGTGGCTATCCTTTGTGGAAAGCATCCTGCAGCTCACAGAGGTATTCATTCCTAAGAGGTGCGTATGAAAAATGCAAATGACTCGCTTCTCTCCATAGTTACACTCTTTAAATCCATGACTGCAACTTGGGTCCACCATCGCCTACTTGAGTCCTTAATCATTGAAATGTTCATTATTCTGTCCATCTCCCCCTTGCCTCTTTCTTTTCTTCCTTCTTGAAATATCTGGGATTTGTCTAAGCTGTGAATGGTGGAATTTTTGCAATCTGCAACATTTTTGTAGGATGAGAGAAAATCTAACTGTAGTCATGAATGAATAGCGCAACTTCCAAATAGAATCTGAATTGTCAGGGTTTTCTTTAGTCATTTATAAATTGCTATGTAGCTGCATCCTTGGAATACTGATCAATTAAATAAAAATCAATTAAACTAAAAAAAGCATCTTTCATAACTTTTTCAACTTCAAGTTGCATCCGTCTTAAAATGGAACTGTCTTTAGGAAATGCTTTAAATTGTTTTAAGTTTAAAAAGTCAAAGCAAAACACCATCTCAACCCTAAACATTTTTCCATACTTGGCAAACATATCACAGTGTTAAAATTCAGGTTTTTTTATAGCTTTTAGTTGCTGTTCTTAACCATTTTACAAATGCAATTCTTTGGTGTATTCCAGATATCCAGAATCTTTCATTCTCCATGAATGCTCACTTGTTTCAGTATTCCTTTAAACTTACCTATTCAAATTTGATTATTTTTTCTGGGCCATAAAAAATAATGAAAGGTAAATTAAAAAGCCAGGAAGAAAATGTCATTTTTGTATTGCATGCAAAGAGGCATTTGAATAATCTCCTGTCTCAATACTATAAGGTATCAGAGAGAGAAGTTATCAGTGGATTCATTATGCGTTATGGCTCTTAAGCTGTTACACACCATGTTGACTATGTCACGCAAAACAAAGACGAATCAAAAATCTACAGTAATCTCACCTGAATGCATGAGGAAGGAAAGTTTATCTTGCTTTCTCAACCAGGAGGAGTCCTAATTCCCTACCGTACTTTCAGTAACTTCTATATAACTGTTTCCATTCCTTCCACCTGGAGGTGAAACTAGGGTTTCCTCCATGTGTAAAACCCTGCCAAAGTGTGAGGAAAGGAGGATGTATGCTGCCAAATCCCAGACAGGAGGGGGTACTGAGCATGGGGGGGTGGGAGAGGGGAAGTGGAAAGGGCAAGGGTCAAATTCTTACCTGATCCAGAGACTCAAAGTCTCTAGGCTGTGCTGCCACGTGTGGCCTTCCCACCCCGTTGTTGCTATAGCAGCAGTGTGGTGTCTGTGCACTAAGGTGCTACCATAACATCTGGCAGGTGCCATGGCATGAAATACCTGGGGGGCTTATTTTAGTGTCCCCATTAAATTGGCTTCTAGTGTTGGTGCCTCACTTGCTCACCCCTAGTCAGGCTACTGCTTCCACCTTGCATAGACTGCATGCTTTTGTGCTTGTGTGTGTGTATGTATTACTGTAATTTGAACATCCTGAGGATTTAATTGGTGAAGAAACTACATATTACTTGTTAGCCAACTCTGTCGAAAACTACCTGTCCCTTATAGTAAAGATTATAGGGCATGTACATTGAAAAAAAGACAGCGCACCAGCAGTTCATTACTTAATGCAAGGTCTGAAGGGGGCTTTAGGGTTATAGGTCTTTCCTTTCTCAGGTCATCTTTTGCTGGATGCATTGACCCAGGGTCTGAGTCTTGGAATCTGCATGTGAAAGGATAGATTTATCACCATTTCTGCTCAGCTTTCAGTGCCCAAAAAGCATTTCTTCCTTCCCTAATGGAAACTGCGCTCAGGAAAATATAGTCTTGAAATTACTAATTAAGAGTTTGATACAGAAAGAAAATCTAGATGGGTTCTTCAATCTTTACTTTTAAGCAGGGAGGGAATGTGGGGTGGGAGAGGGCTGGGTTTCCCTCTATCTGGTACCCAAATAGATTAAAGTTTTTATAGTAGAAAGATTAATGCTAACAAAAGAAATACAGGGCTGCGGGGATGTGGAGAGAGAAACAGAGCAAGATGGGTTTTTTTGGGGGGTGGTGCATTTTTAATGAAGCAGGAGTCTAATAATTGCTACCCAAACAAGTTTATGAATGCTCTGGAGAGCAATATGCCATGTGGCCTTGTGATTATGAAAGCACAATTAAGACAGTTGATCATTTAGTTAGGATGTGTGATAATTGGCTCCTTATGAAAATCCTTTAAAATTAATTGTTCTTTGGTACCCATTCAAGTGCTAGGCAAGAGAAAAGATGCACAGAGTTTTGAAAAACAACCCCCAATCAATATGACATTGAAGTTATAAGCTGAAAGCAAAAACAAGATGGGTGTGTGTTCATTATGATACAACTCACCAATGTGTCGTGGATGCAGACCCCATGCATCTGCAACTAAAGTTTCATATAAGGATGAGCCATCCCAACCTGCAGTATGTACTACCATCTATCTAGTGCGTGAGTATGTTCTAGGAAAAAAAAATCTACCTACAGAGAACCTGTCAGTGAATTCCTTAACTGTGAGACGCAAAGCATTCATTAAGAACAAAGGAAGATGATGAATGAAAGTGTGCAAAGAAAGAGCAGAAATGAATAGGCTTAATTTGCACCAGTGCAAAACTGGTATGATTCTATCTGTTATTAGTATTGACTTGCTCAGGATTTAAACTGATGTACCAGGCCAAGATTCTGCTTTCAGTCTACTTAAAGGTATGTCAAGACATCAAAGCAAAAAATCCCCAAAGAAGAATGTGACGGCGGCAGCTTTTGAGAAGCAGATGTGCTGGAAATCATATGAAACAGCAGGCATGTCATGGAAGGCTACCTTTTAATTTTAGGGACACATTGAAATGATTCATTCTGTGATTTTTATTTTTATTTTTTTGTGATTGTCCCAGTGTCAACTAAGGTGAAAAACAAAGGAAAACACACAATATCATTTTGTATTATCTTGATTTCTGGTTTGTACCACTCGGGGGAAGTTACTTGAGATACAGCAAAGTTATCATTTTAGGATAATAATCAAATCATAGAAGCTGTCTTTGAAGGAATAGCAACAATACCTGCAAAGAAGGCCTTTAAGCCTATTAAGGAAGCAGTCAGCTTCTAACGATCATGCTACTCTTTAGAGATGCGTGTTGTTCCCATGTAATGATATTTAATGCCATAAATAGGCTTGTTTAAAAAAAATGGCTGGGTTATTTGGGTTTGCACTCACAGTGGTTCATTCTGGCTTTACATTCTGTGATTCAGAGTTTTCTAAGATTAAAAGAAAAGAAACATCTTAAAAGCAAAATTAAGGGCTGTGGGTAGGGTAGGGAAGCAGCAGGAGATGCACTGTGCATGCCTGTCCCCTGGGTAGAGTTGGGAGCAGGAAATCAGGCTCCACCTGGCCCCAGAACCCAGCTGAGGCCAGGATTAAGCGGCCAGTGTGCCCAGTGCTGCCTGCTACAGCTAATGAGGAGCCCTGAAGGGGCTCTTAGCACTTGGCAGCAGCCACAGGACACATGGAGGCAGGCAGGGGTCTGGGTTGGCTCAGATTAACCTGGAACTTCCCTCATAGGACATGCCGGCCCCAAGGAAGGGGAGGCGCTGGTGTAGGCAGCAGGTCACATTGTTTCCCTCCACGGAACTCAAGGATGCCTCATCCAAAACCAACTAGGCACTGACTCACGTGGCAGAAACCAGAGCACTCTGTGGATGCTTGGTACCAGGTACCTGCAAGGGCCGCACGGGGGTTTATAGTGCCCATGGCCCCAAACTACTTTCAGGGGTTGGTCTGATACAGGCCCACCCTGTGAATCAGGCTCACGATGAGGCGGGCGAAAGCATAGCCGCCCAAGGAGAAGGTGGATATAAACTATAAGGCTGAAGCTTGGCCTGTAAACAGACAGTGGAGACCCTTGTTTATGTTGCATTCCTTTATTAATGCTGATGCAACAAGGACATTGCTGATGGTAGATAATCACCAAGGTACCGGGGGTTGGTTAGCCCACATTGGTCCCAGGCCCTTCTATATTTCTTTCTGAGTTGGACCTTTCCTTCTATTACATATAGGCAGCACCTAGGGGACCAGGCACCTACCCTGATCACAGCTCAGAAACACCTGAGTGAAAAGGGAAGGGGTGTAGGGGAGGCGGAGCACCACCAAAGACACCCAGATACCAAGACCTGCGCCCTTCTCAGTGAACCCCTCTACTGTCAGGTACCACCTCCTGATATCTTTTTCATTTAATATCAAGTCATGCAAGGTAAGATATAAAAACAGGGGGGTGAAAACACCTATTGAGAGTGCAGCACCTGGGCGTCACCCCAGTGTGGCGCTTTAGCCCAGGTCCTACTACAGTTACAGACCAGTACACAACTTCTGTAGAATTGGATCTATCGATAGAAAGGGTATTTGACTGAAAATGAATTGGCACTCTGGCTGGGATGCTGCCCAAAAACACAAAAGGCCACAATGGCAAGAATCACAAAGTTTATAATCCCATAAATAATTTATTGGGTGCAAGGTCATTTCCTACTAAATTTTTAGATATGTATGGCAAAAGGGAGACATTTTGACCACTACTTATTCCAAATTAGAAAATGAGAATATGATTTGTTGTAGCCGGGCAGGCATCAGGGTGGGATGTTAACAATAAATACAGATTATAATGAAGAACTCAACATATTTTCAACCATTTGAAATCCACTAAGTGCCCCTTAGTATGAGGCTGGTGCGATTCTTGAGAGCTCATTACAGCCTATAGTCTCTGTTATAGCAGACTATTGTATTAACTCCTGGGGCACTTGTACATATGATGGGGGTTTAGTCCCCTAAATTGAAATGATCTGTTTTTAATGGCAATAATTAAAAACCCACTGTTTCAATTTAGGGGCTTCTGTCACTGTTACGGTCACGGCCCTGATCCATTTTTTTTGTTTGTTTTTTTGCAGAGCCGGCCTGTGTCTCCCACAGCTGGGGGGTGGGCAAGCTGCCAGTGGATTAAGCAGCCCCTGAGCTGCAGGAGGCCCCCAGTCCTTCCCTCCTTGGTGGTAGTGTTCCCCCTGGGGCCACCCAGGCAAGTGGCTAGTGGGTAGGTGCTGTCCTGTATACAATTTTAATCATATGTACAAGTGCCCTGGGCTTCAAAATTGAAATCCCACATTGTAGGATGAAATCCTACAATATTATGTAGGAACTGCATAAGAATTTAAACAGTACTGGAAAATGCCTTGGCAAATTACAATTTGTGCATAACAGGTATTGTGTATGGGTAAATAACTGAAAATGGTCTAAACATTTATCCTTTATCTGAACTAGTTTCAAAGCTGTAGCTGTTCTAACTCAAAACATCAAGTCAAGTGTATGTGTGACTTGGGCTAATTTAAAATGTTTTTTGGGGAAAAATGAAGAACCAAATGTAGGGATCTGGAGCATGTCTCTCCATAATTACTGGAGAACCACCTCAGGGTAATGTGATAAGGCATCCTAAAGGGATGGACTATAATTTTTGACAAAAAAATATAGATTTTTTTTGTGCAACACCTATCATCTTATAGGTAATAAGATGATATCTATGGGTGCCTGTACACTTACTCTGTGGTGGTGGTGGTGGGGTGGTAAATTGAAGTGGCTTCTGAACATCCACTCTAATAAAATGCGATGGCATTACATGTATTCAGTGTTCCGTGTTTCAAAATGCTCCCGGGGTGCTTAAACTAAAGCTTGTTTGATGAGTTTTAGTTAAAACACTCCCACCACCATTTTGAAACATGGGATGCTGAATACACGTGAGAATGAGGCATGCTTGAGCATTCTCAGTTGATCAAGTCTGCTCTAACCTGTCCTAACTAAAATGCATCAGAGCATATGTATAGGCAC
Source organism: Gavialis gangeticus (assembly GCF_001723915.1). Lineage (NCBI taxonomy): Eukaryota > Metazoa > Chordata > Crocodylia > Gavialidae > Gavialis > Gavialis gangeticus. The sequence continues at coordinate 57,998,627 of NW_017729029.1, forward strand.
CCTATATCTATATCTCTGATCTCTATGGGATGCAAGTCAGTTTTAACTTCATTTATAATAGTGAAGCAGTAGTAACATTATGTTCCTGTGTCATCCTTTCTTTTTCTCTCCTTTCACCCAATATGAAAAATCACAGGAGTGCAGCTGGGTCTATGGTTACCAAGTTTTTAGTTCAGTGTAACCCAGGTCCTTTGCAAGATTTGGTTCCTTTGCTCCTTGCAAAGATGGGGACTTGTGAATGAGCCAGTTGCTCCCACAGTTTGCTGAATATTTTATTTTCAAGGGTGCTGCTTCTCCATTCAGCTGCATGGGACCACTGAGAAGCTCCAGCTGAATGGAGAAACAGTACCTTTGAAGTTAAAGCTGCAGCCATCAGCTGAGCAGCTCATCTCTAATTCAGTAACCCAGTGTGAATGAATTGGGTTCAGAATCATCCTGATATGAAAAATCTGGGTTCCACTGTATATCCAAACATGCCAGACTTAGCTACATGCATACTGTTTTGCTAACTGGTGAATTAGTGGGAAGGAAGAAAGTCTTATAATTAAGTCAGTGGGTTTCCTTGGGCACAGAGGATTTGGTCTACTGCCTGTGATCATCTTTTTGTTTTTAAATCAACAAAAAGGGGTTTATCCCTGTTGTTCAGTCAGCGTGGCAGAGTAAGGGTTCAGATGCATATATCCATGAGGAAGAGATCTAATTCTGATTGACAGTGCTCAAAAGAAGAAAAGGTCTACACTTCTCCTCAACACAAAACAGCTGGAGAGGTTCTCCCTCTCCAGTGAGAAACAGCCTCACGCGGTAAGAGGAGAAAGGACAATGTAGAGCATGAGGAACAGATGTTTGATAAATAAGCCTCATGGATTTAAATTCAGTTAATTCTGACAGATGGAGAAGAGGCTGGATAATCCTTTCTGCTCTCTGATGCATTCAGGCAGTCTACCTTGACCACTGCAGTTGTTTAGTCTAAAATAGTGTTTCAACAGTTCAATGATCATTTGGTAGTATTGGACTTTAATTAACTTTTAACTGTTATGTGAGTGGGCCCCATGGTACATATGATTTCATCTACCTGCCTAGTACTATTACATGCTGAAATACTGCAAGGTTTTACTAGTGTGGAGCTAAGTTTTTATATTGCCCATGGACATTGTTTTTTGGTTTGTTGCCTACAATGTACTGAAATCTCTTCGAGATTAGTTTCAAGAATACAGACTGGATATCCAAGTTTACTGTTTGCTTATATACAGTGACATTTTAGTTTTCCAATGGAATTTGCCCTTTGAAGCTCTGTGATATTAGCAGTCACCTTCATCAAGTGCTGTTGTCAGATGATTTTAGAGGGTTTGTGTTTGCAAAGTTTTTCTGTCCCTTGCCGAATTAGAGGCATGCTTGGAACAGTGACAGTATGGAGACCAGCGGTTTTCAACCTTTTTTCATTTGCAAAACTTTTACTTGTGCTCCCACATGTTCTGATTAGAACACATCAGAGCAGACTTGACTAATTATGTCGGCTGGAGTGTCTTTCATATTCAGTGTCCCTGCAGTTCAAAATAGCAGTGGGAACACTTTAACTAAAGCTTATTGAACAAACTTTAGTTAAAGTGCCCTCGCAGCCATTTTGAAATGTGGGATGCTGGGCGTACAAGATGCTTCAGATGTTTTAATTAGAGCAGCCCCTGAGAACCACTGTAATTAAACTCCCTACCCCCACCCCACAGTATGTGTATAGGTGCCCAAATTTTTTTAATGGAAATGGGAACCTCTTTGGAAATTTCAAATGAGGTGTGGACCCCTTTGAGTTGAAAGTGTGGGTTTTCACATACCTTTGATTAATCATGGTCATCTTTCACCAACCCCATAGACATAGTCTGTGGACCCCTGGGGTTCTAGACCACAGGTTGAAAACTGCTGTGCTAGGCAACATCATCAGACTGAGAGCTAGTAATTGGTACAATGCAGCCAGGCTACATGCAGAGTGTGGAATGACCCCAGGTAGTAAAGGAAACCCTTACCCTAAGATCTATTTAAAGGACATTATGCAGCATTAAGTATTGATGAGCACAGTAATGTGAGTAATTTTTTTTTCTATGGCTCTGGGCATGGAGTCTAACTTCAACAGGCAAAGCAATAATACTGCTAAAATATTTTAAATTAGGAAACAAAAGTGTTAACAGGAAAGTCTTCCAGTATTTTAGCAAGGATGCACGGCATGGGTGATTGGTGCCACCTTAGTCAGGGGAGGCATATGGCCAGTCAGCGACTAGGGGGTGCCCCCATGGCCGATCACACCGACTGGGAAGTGGCTGCAGTGCTCCTGGAAGTAGCTGTGGTGCTTCATCCTGCACTCCCACTCCCTGGCTGGTGCTTGTGGAGGGGGTGGGGACACACCAACGTTCCCACCTGCCCCCCTTTCCATTGCCTAAGTGGGCAGTGCAGCCTGTCAGGGGTGCACCAGTGCTCTCAGGGGGTGCACGTGCACCCCTACGCATCACCACTGATGCATGGCACTGAAGAGTTTGCTTAGAATTCAAACTACCATGATGGGCAATTGCATACAAGTCTTGTGGCATGTGTTAACAGGCAAGGGGCTATTCGATGTTTTGTAAGGTGAGTTTGTTCTGAAAGGTTTGTTGGTGAGTTTTATGGCCCACTGTTACAAATCATGCTTCTTGTGTCACTAAATGTTACATGACATGAGAAGAAATTTTAGTTGCTCTTCTACAGACTTAATTGTTAAGAGAACGGATCACCTGGCATCCACATGTCTGACCACAAATCTCATTGTGTGTCTGGACATTAAAGTGGCACTTTGGAGATTGGAATGAGACTAAGGGAAGAAAGCAAGTTAACTCTTTTACAATAATTGAAATGGCCAGATCTTAGACTTAAAAGCTTATAAGGTTATATGGCCAAAGGAAAAAAAGGACAGATTTTTTCATCACCATAATATCTTTTGCAACCTTGTAAATTAAATACCTTCTCAGCTGTTATTGTTCATTTCCAGAGAGTTAATGTGGAGTCAGTGAAGTTGCATGTGAATAACTGAGAGTGTCTACACAAGACACTAAATGCGCTGTAGACTAATTCTGCTGCTCATCAGTGTATCATGGCAAAAGTCGTGCTAAGATGCTAATACACAGTAGTATTAGTCTACTGTGCATTAGTGTCACTTAAAAGGTATGCACTGGTACTGCTGCACAGTAATGCTGGTTACTGCACATTGGTTTAGTACCTGGTCATACAGGTACTAAACTTAATGCACAGTAACTACAGCACATTAATGAATGTGTAGATATGCCTACTGAGAAAAAAATTGGGTCCTTATTTTTCTTCCCTGCTAGACATTTAATCTCATACCAATATCAAGTTAAAAATCTCTCTTACTTGAAACTAATTTTAAACATTTAGATCAAATTGGGAACATTGCTTGAGGGGAAAAATAATAATATACGTGCATCATTTTTACTTGTATTTTAGCATCTGGATCCTATGGATCTCTCTGTTTTTCTCTGAACACAGAATGAGGTTTTTTCAGCACATGCATAAATGCTTGTCTTGTGTCTTTTACTAAGGATGCAACATACTGTGAGCATTTTCTATTGTCAGTAGATGCTCCCCTATGATGAGAGGGAGCTATTTGTAGTAGCACCCATGGTATTTTTAATTTTGAAGGGAGAAATTAAGTAATTTACTTTTTTCAGTCAGGTGTAATATTTATTTCTGTGACATCTGGGGTTGTGCCTAAGGATCCGTGGCATGGAAAATCAGGCATACTTCATTTGCATGTGATCTAATTTCATTAGGGATGTGACAAATCCCTTAATATTTTAATCTGTGGCTGCTGTTGCTTTCTTTTCCCCTGTTGGCTTATGGGTAATCAGTTACATCATGATCTCATTGCTGATTAACAGTAACTCTTATTAACACTGATGCCTTAGGCAGTGCATTTCTGTTTCTGTTAATAAGAAAGGCCTGAGCAATGGAAGCAACTCAGCTCACCCAACAGGACCTCCTACACCTCTCTGGTTTTGATCATACCTATACAGATGCTCTGAAAAAATTCTTGGGAATTAAGCAAGGTGAATAATATGCTGAGAGACTGATGGCCTCTTGGTCTGTAACACATCAGCCAATAGGTCTAGCAGAGAGCCACCACAGAGGACAATGACAGTGGCTCTAGTCTCCCTTCTGAGAGGCTGTTCACAACCAGTCAACACAGTCCCCAGAATAGGAAACTCTTGAGTACTGTGGTTAATGTGACAAGGTGCATGTGTAGACAAAACAGGGGCCCTAAATTGAAGTGGTGGGTTTTAAAGAAAAACACTTCAATTTAGGGCTGATTAGGCCCCCATGCCATGCATACACCCCGCTGATTTACTTACTTCTCCAGCAGGGAGGGGAGGGTGAGTTGCTGGTGGGCGGAGTGGTCCCTGGGCTGTGGGGGGTGGATGTTTCCCTCCACAGCAGCTGTGGCCACCCCCAGGCAGCACCTGCCTGCAGGCAGCTGGCTCGGGCGGTCCTGGGGGGCACTGCAGCTGCGATGGGAAGCACTGGGCCCCCATGCAGCTCAGGCAGGCAGGTAGGCTGCAGGACGGGGGGGAAAAAAAAAGATCAGACTCTTTGCTTTTCTTGGGTGGAGCTGTTTTCCAGGGCTGCCTGCAGGGCTTCCTGCAGAGCTATCGAGTGGCAGGGAGCCCGGTGCTTTGCTCTGTGGCTGTGGCTTTGCTCCTTTGAGGAGTTTTAGTTTGCTGCCCCCCAAGTCACTTAAGGTACATTATGCTGCTGAATTTCCTACAGCAGCAGGAATTAATGCACAAACACTGCTGAGGCATGCAAACACTGACACCATTAAAGTGGTACATCTCAAGACAGAAAAATAGAATGTGGCCAGAGATGGTTACACTGTATTGTGAATACATGGCCTGCTTTTCAGAGATGCATAAAGCTCTTGCTCCCATTCAAATCAGAGTCCAGGCAGTTGAGGTTTGGCCATGCAAGGCTTAAATTGAAGGTGAAAACTGAGAAGGAGGGAGGGCAGGAGACTTTTATTCTTCCTTTTTAAAAACTTTATTACACAAATATTAGAAACTAAAAGTGAAAGTGCTAAGGTATGTGCTCCCAGGTGCCAAGCATGAAACATTTGTCAGCAATAGAAAGCACCTTGTCACTGAAGATTGAAAACTCCTCTTTCATGCCTCTCGTGGAGTTATATATGTAGGACCATCTGCCATCTTTCACCTTGATAGCCCAATAGAACACAATCTGGTCCACATTTAGTTGCAAGATGACATTTCCCAATTCAAATATGACGTGAGCCCAGATGAGGAAGTGGAAGAGTTGGAGGGTGTCATTGGAGTTGCCCCTCCAAGCTGGTTTCTGCAGCTTTCAGAGTTGCCATTTTGGCCTGGCACAGCAGAAAATTGGCCAGGCAGATCGCACTCCCCTTTCTCACTTGGTACAGAGTGGAGAACATGTGTTCAGTCTTAGAAAATCTAAGTCTAGCATGCTAAAGATGGTGCTGAGGGCAGCAAAGAGCAGCTGCAGCTGGGGACCGTCCAGGAAGTCATGGAAAAGAGTCTCTTTCACTTCCTCCTCACAGAAGGGACATGCTGATGATGTCACCAGGTCTAAGGGGTAGACAAGGGTGCCCAGGCCAGGGTCCCATGGAGTAGGCACCACTGGAGGTCACCAGTTCTCTTGGTGAAAGGTGCACCATTCTGGGTAGGCTTGCTCTGGTGTTGCTGCCACTGGACTTTGCTTTCAAGACATGTCAAGGTGGGTGATGAGGACACAGCCTTGGACAGAGAGAGAGAGAGAGATAAGTAATAGAAGAAGGGACCAAGGATAAAACCAGGAAGACACTTCCATTCTCCCCCACATACCCCACCCAGCCTTGCTCTGAGCAAATGCAGAGAAGAGAATCTACCAAGAGAGACTTGGAAAGGAGAGTCAGATAGGTGAGAGGAGCAGAGTTCCTCAAAAGCCAGTGAAAAAAATAGACAAGGGGGAAGATATTATAAATGTTCAAAATGTGGGCATTGAATTAAAAACTGGCCAAGAAGAACCCATCAAAGCCCTTTATTGAGAGCAGTTACAGTGAAATGAAGTGGGTGGAAGCCAGACTGGAAGTGCTCCAGGATGGAGTTGGCCTCATTTCATCTGGAGGCAGAATTGAGTTTCATTGACAATAACTATCATTTGTGTGGCATTCTGCCCCATGCTGCATGAGTGTGCTAATGAGCAGAGAGCACGAGGAGGCCTTTCTTTCACCTTTCACATTCCCCAGAGCATGATGTACTCCCAAATGGTATGAAAGGGAGCCTGGCCAGCATTCTTGCTGTGACTCCCAAAGAGACTGTCATTTCAGGGACACACTGGCTTGTAGGAACTGAGCTCAGCCTCGTGATTCAGAATGACTAGCTTGTTTTTGACATCGCTGCAAGGGGCATTGCAGAGTCGTGTCTTCTAAAACTCATCCTACACTGCAGAACAGAATGAACCACCACAAACCAAGCTTCCATTATATCTGATGTATGGAAAGGGCAAGCTGTGACCCTGTGAATTTAGCTGATCTCAAGTCCCATCTGTGGTAAAGACATTTGCACATCTATAGTAGCTATGCCAGCACCAGTCCCTAACATAGAAGGGTGCCAAGACTCAAAGCAAGAAAAGGCCCATGTATCTTGCGTTGGATTCTAGATCAGCTACTTTAGTATAAGCTCTACTTCGCTCTCATGCCATAAACCTGCATTATGGGTTTGCAGTTACATAACTACATCACCACGGTTAAGTCTGCCCTATGAGGTTCAGCAGAAAGTTGCCATCTTGGTAGGTTCACTTTTTCTCTTGCTATCAACAGTCATTTTTTGACATTGTTATGGACAAAAAGACTGGAATTTAGAGCCGAATGGAACTTTTTGAGATTTAAATGAACTTCAGCGGGGTGAGGAGAGGACCAAGATGATTCATGACTCTTACTCGTGTGTGTACGGGTTTGCTCAGCCATAATTAAAAGATGCTAATTGGTTTGCATTCGTTTTGAAAGTAAGTCAGAAGCTGCATATCTTTTCCATGCTATTAGTAATGTAGTGATGCCAGTAATGTATGTATTAAATTCAGCTTTTGGTTGGACAAGTTCCAAGAAAGAGTATGTGGAAGAACACTTAGAGGAAGGACTCGTATGAATAAACTAGATTACTGTTAACGTTTCCATTATTACTTTCTGAAAGGTTTGCAATTACTTCATCTTCCCCTTTCAAGCCACCTCTGTAAAGGTCACAATGAAGTTTTTTTTGGACAGGGATTTCATCGTAATGACAAATGGGTTTTTGCCTACAGGGGGAGGGGGGAGAAGAGAATTAATGATTCAATTAGAGATGAGCAAAAGCTACCAGGCAAGAAAAAAGATCAGAACCTGTCCAAACTGGTTTCTGTCTGTTACTGAGCTGAACGGCAATGATAGCTTTATCTACTATTTAATGCCAAAGTGTACAATATACTTGTTTCTACAGCTCCTTAAATAAGGTACTGGCCATTTATGGTTATGCCCAGGAAGTCCCATTTACTGCGTGATTTTTGCAATGCAGCTCTCAGAGATTCTGTGCTTCAGGGAATGAAAGCTCTGTGGAAAGTAGGCTCCAGCATTGGTTCAGCTGCGTGATGTTGTATTCTCCCCCAGCTGATCCCTTCTTATCCCCACTATGAAAATGTCTTAAGTGCCCTCCCCTACACGTGTAGGTCCTCCAACCCCATTCCAGAGTCCCATAGAATTCCTTCCATTTCTCCTTTATATATGCTAAGACAAAAGACTTGCCAGCATCCTTTCACTGCCAGCTGTCCTGAGGCATGAAATAGAAGAGCTAGCAATTGCATTTGGGACTCTTGCCTGCAGAGTAGAACATAAAAGGGAGTTGGCCCTTATTCATGTTCTTAAAGGATGAAGATTTTAAAATAATCTGTTGCTTTTTGGTTATGAAATGTTACATATTACATTTGCTAGAGTAAATATAAGCAATGAAGCATGATTACTCTTTTTGGCTGTGCGTTAGTAGGTCTTTAGAGCAATATAGAAGTTATTGAAAAGTGGTACCTATATTCATCCTACTTCTTCAGTCTTTCCCGCACCTTTCTCCCAGGATCTTCATCCAGGTTAAGCCTGCTGTAGAATACTAATATTTTCCTTCACGTTGCATGTTCCTTAAGTACGTAAAATTGTAGCTTTTATCTTAGTACTAGGTTACAGCATGATGCAAGACTTTAAATTGCCTTTCCCCTTAAACAAAGTTCTTATGTGTAATACATTTTCAAGAATTGGTATTTTATTGAATTTCACATAAACATAGAACAGAAAAATTCTATCTTAGAGTGGTGCTAAAATATTTAATGTTTGCAAGATATGGATTTTCTCAAGCTGTGAATGCCTTTGAAATATTACATACTAAAAGTGTCACTAGAATTGTTAATTCAGTCCTCCAACTAGAGGTGAACATAAAGTGGTAAAATATTAAGGGCTATTGTATGTAGTCTGTTTAACATTATTTGTACAAGCCATCTGGTTTAGTTCACCATCAGATATGAAGAACATGAGCTGTTTGTCAAATAACTTAAACATGGGAGGCAAACTGCATCTTCTTAGTTGCTCTTTGAAATATCCTGTGCAATCTCTAGGTTGCAGAAGACATGGAAATGAGTAATTGATTCATTTAAAAAAAATAAACACCTAAATAAAACCTACCATGCCATCCTTAACCTTTAGAAATCAACCGTTTATTTGTTGGTTACAACTGGGATAACATGGAGCATAGTACTGTGTGGTTGACACGAGTTCCAGTTGCAGAGAAGAAAATAAATCTGAAACATTATAGTAGTTCCAGTGACACCAGACTCAGTGACAAAAGTTACCAGGTCAAATGATGAACTGTGGTGACAGGGCATATGTTAGTTTGCATTAGCTGACAACCTAAAGTCTACTTTTGTGCCTTTTCTGTTGATACCCAAGCTAGCTGAGACTTATCTACACGTCATTGACACACCTCAAATTCAGTAGAGGCATTAAACATTATAGTAACCTCTCAAAACTGCCTTGGGGTGTATGCATTGCTTAGGATTTTAACAGCATCCAGATGCAGGTGTTCCCAACCCCAAAGACCTTTTTCATAGTGTAGAAGAGCCAGAGCATGGGTGGAGATTTCCCCCTCGACACTTTGTTGGCTTTCTGCATGGGGGAGAATTTCACCTTTGCTGAGCTTGCTGAACTGAGAGTCTTCATGAAATCTAAAACCGTGCACTCTGTGTCCCAGGATTTGGCAGAGTGCTTTGGATATCCATTTAGCCTCCAGTGCTGCATTGAGCTCCGTGGAAGGAAGCATTCTGCCTCCATGGAGTCCTTGTATATTCAGGGTCTTGGGCTTTATAAATAATTCTACTGCTGATTTTGAGAAGATACCATTATCTGATGTTTGTAATGACTCACTTTTCTTGCCTAGAATCAATCAACATTATTCCTGTACATTTGGCAGCACAATCTGTGTACAAGTCAGTTAGGTACCATTCTCTTTTTATGATTGCGAGTCTTTAAAACTATGACCAGTTAACCTTCTTCCATGCATAACAAGCATATGCAATCTTTCAAAAAGAGACAACTGCTGGGTGCTGCACAAAAGCTGGGGTGAAGTTATTGCAGCAGTTATTATAAACGGCATTGGGTTTTTGCCCTAATCATGAAAACTTCTTGATACTCAAGAAGATGTTTTGTGTATTAGATACAAGAAGAAGATTTCTAATACAAGTTTGTAACAATTACATTTGGGATCCGTCAGGGCTGAAATCACAAAGACTCGTAGAATCCTTTAAATTGTATGTATTGTACTAGTGCAGTTTGATATTGGATATGGCCATGCCAGAGAGAATGTGGCCTTGGCCATGCTAGCACATGTAAAGCAGACAAAAACATCTGTTTCCCTTCTCCAAGTATTTCTTTGTTAAAGAAAGTTCTTGCTGCAAGTAGCTTATATAAGATGTGCATCTGGTAATCATGAAATATACACTGGGAAACAAATCAAATTAAGTTATGCTGACTATTCAAAACTGGTATAGGTGATGCTACTTGGTCCTTGACTGAATATTATTTCTACACTCAGCAAAACAGTGGAAAATAACCTAAAGCAAACATGGGATAATCAATACATATGCATTAACCTCCACTGACTGTTAATAAACTATTAATGGTGTTGCCTTTCTCTACTCATTAGCTATGACCACAGCAAATAAAAATGTCAGTCTTGAATTACTCTAAAAGTAGTTTCTTCTAAATTCAAGAAGTCCATGCTAACCTGGGAGAGACATCCAACTAAACCTGGAATGAGGGATACTGAGAGAAATCATTCCCATTGATAACCAGGAACGCAGAAAACATGGAAACCTATTCTGATTCAGGCACAGAACCTAGAAATATTTCTAAGGAGTCATCTGTAAAACAGCTCTATGCAGATCTCTATTTATATCACCAGATATTCCTTCTGATAGTTAATTCTCTTTGGTCTTCATATCATTTCTAAAGAAATAGCAGTTTTGTGTGCTGTTCTCTACTTGCAAAGTAGGGCTGTGTGAAGCTTTGGTCCCTGCTTTGATTTGGCGGACATTTGGCCTGATTCAATGGCCAAATCTCTGAATCTGAATTGAATCAGAGAACCCTTTAATCTCTCTGAATTGAATTGGACCCCTCCGAATTGATTCAGAGAGATTCGGAAAGATTCAGAGATTCAGACAGAGACAGCTTTAAATGTTTTTTCTACATACCTCTAGGTAGCAGGGACTCATGAGTGTCCCACAGAAGCACGGGGGGCTCCCCAGCACCACACAGCGGCAGACCTGGAAGTGGGCCAGAAAGCACTTCCAGTCCATTTCCGGGTCTACTGGGGAGGGTGTGGGGGGCTCCACTGCTTGGCGACTGGTGCCTCCTGGGTCTGGGGAGGCACCCGGGGTCCCCCTGTGGCTGATCGCTGAGCTGGGGAGGCACAGGGGGGGCCCCCAGTGTGCTCCCCAGAAGACCAGGAAATGGACTGGAAGTACTTGGAGGGCCCCCCTCCCACTCGTGGGATGCTCCATACACCCCAGCATTGCAGCGATCACAACCCACACCTGGTACCTCAAGGTATGTAGAAAAAACATTTAAAGCTGTGTCTGCATCCGAATTGCTGATTCTCCAAATCGGCATCAAATCTTCAGATTCAGATTCTGCCAAATCAAATCAGGGACGGCGATCCAAGCCAACAAATTGACTCACTGTCCCTGATTTGGATTGAATCCGAATCGAATGGGGCCTGGGTCGCACACCCCTGTTGCAAAGGCCTTTTAACCATCATAGTCCGTATGAGTAAAATCCATGGATATTTGCCAGCTGACAAAGAAATCAAGGAAAAAGTTCTGGGGTCAGCTCAGTACTCCAGACAGATTGTTGAAAAGTCGACCTTTTTTGTACAGCTGGGACAGGAACCATGACTGCATATATTTATGTAGTGCCAAAAGCGTGCCTTTATTATGAAATATCACCTTCCCCTGTACCAAGAACAACTGATAGATGATATCCTGGTGGTCATGCATGCTCTTGAGAAGTATGCATTTTAGTTGCTTTCTGTAGAGAAAGCAGCTGAACCCAGGGTCTATACTCTAACCATCAGGCATTTGTATAAGATGCCTGTACTATACCACCACGCTTGAAGAGGGTGCACCCTCTCCAGTCCTTGAAAGAAATAATGGAGGACTTGCCCTCAAGAGAGGGTTTCTAGCTGTGGATTTCCAGTGGTTAAAGGCATTTATAAGCAGCCCTGAGCAAAGCCCCATAGTCTCTTCTTTTATTAACCTTTGTTACTTTTTATCGTCTCTGGAAACACCTGAAGAAGAAAATATTGTTCAGAGTACTCCTGGTTTATTTGTAGGCAAGTTAGTGGCTTGTTTTTATTCTGTAAGATTTGCTGTGCGTGGTCGATACTGCCCTCATTACGCTACAATTAAACAAATTCCAAATGCTTATTCACTGGCGGCCGAAAGCAGTGCGTTACATCTCATTATAGCCGGGAATACTCATCTTGCGTTTTCTCCAACAAATTGTCTTTTATAACAGGATTCTGAAAATCTTATTACTAACTGATTATTAACTCAGAATCCTATACTGTAATATGCTTTCGGAAAATGCCAAGCAGCCAGAAAACACAATGTTAAATCAATTTGTTAATTTGTCAGTCTGTTAATTTGTTTTCTCCAAGTCTCTCTTACAGCAAAAACAAAACAAAATATCTTTCTCATCTACCCCTCAAAAAAACCCACCCAAAACAAAACCCTTTTGTGAAGTGCTTATAGAAGAGGATGGCTGAGTTCTGCTCAGAGTCAAATTCTTCAGTGCTTACTCTGCATGATTGTTTGTTCATATTAGCTCTCTTAAGTCAATTTGTGTGAGGAAATGCTATGGATTCTGCCTATGGTTGCAACATCATGCCCTAAACTCTTCCTTATCCAGCCCTGTACAATGCATTATAGACCAGGGAGATGATTCTGGCACTTCGATGACTCTGGCCTTGGTCCCAAATTTGCACAAAAATAAAATCCAATTAGTTAAAGACTAAATAAGCCTCCCTTTAAACCCCCCCTAGCTGCTTTTTCTTTTGCTGGTGGTAGTGGTGGTGGGGATTCCCATAGGTGATCTGACATGAAGTCAGGTAGTTAGATGACCGCTAAAGCCACTTTAAGTCGCTCACATCCTGGTTTACTTTTTCATTTTACTTTGACCTCTGGGGACTGAGTAATGACAGGAATCATCACAGAAGTGAATTTAGTTTACTCTCTATCTTTCTGAGTCTTTCTCAGCAGGTATATTTTTCTGTTAATTGAGGAGGAAAATGCTAATCCCAGTTTGCCACCTAATGCTGCCATCTGTCCTTGTAGACCATTGACAGAAGGAGGCATCTTGATATCCATGAATGTAGTGTGGGATGCCAGCATATAGCCCTAAGTTAAAGCTGAGTATTATTAAACGTTTCATGACTTTAAACAAGAGCCTGATCCATAAGCACTGAAGTCAGCGGTTGAAATTAAATGTTCCGGTCAAAGCTAAATCAGGTCTCAACGGGTAACTCGTTATATCAAATATTCCAAACATACAGAACTAAACTTTAATTCATAAGTACTTAGATGTCTATGATAGTACAAGTTACTTAATGTTTTATCACTAAGTATGGACTGAGGTTTAATTACTAGAAGTAACAGATATTTAAAACTGATCAATCTCAGATTTGTAATGAAGTTTATTATAACCATCTTGATGTGCAGCATTTCATTAACTTATAATTAAACCCTTTTTTTGGCTGAAAATTAACCCTTACATACAAGGTTTCTGTGCACCCAGGAATTCAGAAGGTGTAGGCAGTAGGCAGCAGGTGCAATGTAAATGTTGACTTAGTTATGCATTCGGTGTTCACCCATAGGGTTACACATTGGCTGTTCTGACAGATCTCTTTGCAAACTGCTTATGGGCAACTTCTTCTGTTGTAACCAGGAGGGTTCTTTTTATTGAATGAGTGTTCTTGTGAAAGATGCTACATCTGTATCTTGAACACGGCCTGTTCCAGTGTTACTCCAGCATTGAATATAGTCTAAGAATGAAAGCATTTTGCCAGTTTGTCCTGTTGTCTTCATAGCTATTTTGTGTCTTTGGGAGACGTAAACATTTTGGGCTATCATCCTGAGATATTCTTCACAGGGTATCTTTTCCCATAAACTACTTCTGTTGTCACTGCAGTGACAATGGTGACGCATTGAGGTGGTACGTGGTCAATGAAATGCACAAAAGCTGTTTATAGCTTCACAGGTACTTATTCATCGGCGAAATGTGTATGATACATGTCTGAATTTCATTGCACACTTGAGAAGTTGCTGCGTCAGTTTTAGCTGCAAGAGGCACAGAAGCTTGCTGCTTTTTGTTAAAGATGGTGTCTTAGCCAATGGTTGAGTTATTTTGGGGGAAACTTATTGAGGGCTAACTGGAATTCTTGATTTGAAAAAGCTCTTTTTAAAGAGAGATTATTCCTTAACTGAACTGGGGACCAGGTAGATATGAGGGATACTCTTCCTGCTATGACTGGTGGGTTACCTGGATCTCTGGTCAGGGTGCGTGTGCAAGAAGTGTGTCCCACTTAGCTGCTGCTTCCCCTCTCACTTGGCCCCACAGATGGGCGGGCGGGGATATAGGATGATGAATGGAATATTGAGTCTGTCCAGTGCAGCTTTCTTGATCAATTTTATCATGAGTCTTGCAATATTTTGATTTTTTTTTCCCTTTAAATTCTCATTTTTATTTAAAAAAAATAATAAGGCCAAGATCCTTAAAGGTACAGAAGGTCCTATGGATTCCTTCGGTACCCATGAGGCTCTTGACTTAACCCACCTAGTCTTTGTGGTTACAAAGAGGCTTGGAAACAACTCTCAAAGATATAAAACTAGAAAGGAAATAAAAATTGTTAAGGATTTTCTTTATATCCTTATTATTCCATTGTTGCAGAACTTACAGCCCCATGTAGGTCTGTGTTTTCCCTTCCACAATTTACTAAAGCAGAACCCCATTTCCTTTGAATGGTGACTTGATGGTTTTTTACTTCTCCAGACCATGAGGAAACGTGAAGTGCTAAGAACAAATCAGGTCTCCTGCAGGCAGACATTATACACTTGCTGGTATTTTCCTACTTCATAAGCATAACACTTATTGTAAGAAAAGTTCTAGGAGACAGAAAAAGCCCATTTAAGGATCATTTCACTTTTGAGACTGCATCTACATGAGAAGTTGACTGTCTCAAAGCTGAATGGCTTCTAGATGATGCTGACTGCGTAGTAGCTCATTACTACTGTGCAGTAGGGTTGCGTGGCAGGAAGCAAGACACAACACTACTGTGCAGTAGTAATGAGCTGCTGCACAGTCAGCTTCTCCTAGAAGCCATTTGGCAATGCAAGTGTGCAGTAACTCCTGTTCCAACCGCACAGTCGACGTCTCATGCAGACGCAGCCACTGACTAGCAGGGACTGAAACCTGTGTTTTGAGGTGAAAAGCTCAGTTGCTGAACAGTGGTATCCTTTGGCTAAACTGGATTTTTTCCTCAGGTTGCAAAATAGCTTTTTTTTTAACATAAAAGGGATGGCTTTGAGTTTTTCTGGCTGAAAAATTCAGCGAAGCACCACTTCAGATAATTCCAGAAACTGGATAATAAAGCTTACCATGACATCTTGACCATAAGTACCTTAAACAAATTAGAATTGTATCCAATCCTATTGCTGGTCTATTGTCTGTTTTTAGCAGCTTAGGTGAATGTCATGGGAAATGGTTCACCACTGATGCAATTTGGATTCATTAAGAATCTTATTCTCCATTTTCCAAGACACCGAATACTGCATCCTGAAGTTAGCAGCACATGGACAGACTGAAAGAGTCTGGAGTTTCTAAGTCAGAGACCTACCACATTCATCACTAGGGTGTTCTGAGATACCCAGGTAGCTCTGATTAAGTGGAAAATAGTCTGAACCTAGTTGGATCAGAGGAACACAAACTGAGTGAAAGATGAAGAAAGGAGAAAGTAAGGAAAAGGGTGCAACATAAATTTGTTCGCCGGTGGGATTTGGGAAGATACATGTAGATTAAATATAGAATGAGATGTGCAAGAAGGGGCAATGCTAGGAAGAAGCAAAGATCATTGAGCATTATGTGTGATCTGTCGTTCTTTGCCTGAAAAGTCAGATTATGGGCATTTCAAGGGGACTGGATGCTGGACTAGTTAATGCCATAACCTGTTCAAAAAGGTGCATGGGATTAGAAAGAGACCCCCTGGATAAGAGAATCCAGTCCTCTGGTCTTTTTAATTGCTATCATGATTCATTCCATAACCTAATCAAGCTTCATGTCTTGAAACTAGCTTCTTGCTGCCACTACTCTGTCTAGAAGACTGTTTTAGAAAGTCACCCTTTGGATGGTTAGAAAACTTTGTCTATATTTAATCTAAATGTATTCCTGGCATCGAAAAGGGGACATACGTGCAACTGGCCATCCAGAAGACAGGAGGAGGAAAAGAGAAAAATGAAAGAGGTGAGAGTTAGGGGCATGATAAATAAAACAACAAGTAGAAAGATAAGGAGAAGTGATCCAGGGCAGAGCATTTGAATTAGAACCCAAGTAGATAAGGGAATGAAATAATCACACATACTGTTGCAGACCATAAGGAGATCAGCTAGGTACGTGCAGAGGTTCATGGCGTAAAAACACTGAGTGCAAAGCCTGCTTCCTAAGCAAAATGTATTTGGTTGCAACACAAATGTAAACTTCCGGGTTCGTGGCAATGGATATCTGAGAACATAAAACACTTTGGCTCATCTACACTGTAGACTAAGGTATTACTGCGTAATTGCTCTGAGGCACCAAAACAGTGAAATGATTTTTCCACTATCTTTTGCTTTACTGTGACATCAACTTTCATGCACATTTCTGAACCCGGTGGTAGTACAGTGATATTCTGCTTGCTGGGTTATGTGCTGCATACATTGTTCCAAGTTGCTGAGAAAAGGGTGTGTATTTTATGAGTGTTTTGTACGAGGAAGGGGGATGTTTTTTGCCCTCTTATTCATTTCATGGCCAAGTGCGTTGTCACTTGTTAGTGACAAGTACCACTGAGCACTTACTGCTCTGATTTTAAATTGGTTTCCCCACTTTATAACCCCGAGGGGGAGTCTGTAGGGCTTCATTCTGAAAAATTTTATATTGGTTATTAGGATTATTTACAGTGTTGCTTTTTCAAAAAAGGCTGTAAAGCCAGCACACCTTGACAGTTGTCCTGGTTTGGTGGTACTGAGAGCTTAGACCACATCCCTACAGAATTTAACTAAGGCTTGTAAAATCAGCAGACTTGAGTAAATCTAATTTATAGGCAAGTTGGTGATGTTCCACTGAGGGCGATTTAAAAACATTTCCAAATCATCTGTGCAAGTTTGATTTTGAGTAAATTCATCACTGACTAATAAAAAATGCTGCCTCAGAAGCCTGCTCCCATACATGGTAGAGGGCCTGACTGCACTTGTAATTGCTGGCCATTAGCGTAGCTATCAGCTCAGTCTGTAAAGTCCCCATGGGTGTCACACTTCGTTTGCGGCTGGTACTTTTGATATCAGTGAATGCACATGTAACTGCTGGCCATTAGCACTGTTATTAGTGCAGCCTGCCTTTCCCCTGTAGGACGCTGCACGTCATCAGTCACTCCCCCATAAGACTTTTTAAGTGTCCTCTATGATTGCACAAAATGAAGCTCTTGCAACTAAAGTTCCGGGCAGTTGCCTCTTATTGCATGCATTAGCTCATTTGGATGTGTGCTTGACCTATTGCAGTGGAGCTGTAAAGATCAAGCAGACCATCTTTTTTTTAGGAAAGCGCAAAAACAAAACAAAACCAAAAAA
>NW_017729029.1:58016194-58028007 GCF_001723915.1 Gavialis gangeticus
AAAAACAAAAAAAAACCAAAAAAAAAAAAAAAAAGAGAGAGAGAGAGAGAGAACAGCAAAGATTCAGCTGAGTGAGCAAAGCAGTGTATTTAGAAGGACTGTGGGTCTCCAGCCAAAACAAGCCACTTTCCTAATGCTGTGGAGGTCAAAATGTCCATTCTGACTGTAACAACTGATGCAAGCTTCCTGGCAGAGCAGAACATATAAGTCAAGTTAAGAAGAAGGCTGTAGTGGAAGTGATGTTTATTAATATAATCGTGCAGTGTACATAGGTAGTAGGGACAGACCAGAATGGGTGCATTCGATCAGAGATGTTTGCTTTTGGCATCTGCAGAGTTCAGATGGTTGTAGGATTCTGACTTACCTGGCTTGAGTCTATTTTTGTCACAGCCCTGATAAAGCTCCCCTGGCAGCCTCCTGTGTCTGGGTCTCTCCCAGGCTGGATCTGTGAGGCCTTCATCTTCTGGTCTGAGAAGTCTCAAGGACTGATTCTTCCTTTGGCCCCCGATCCATTTTCTGGGCACAGATTCTGTCCCTTTCCTGGGAATACTGTCCAAGAGCCCTATACCTCATGACACGTGCACAGCTCCTTTCCCAATACCCAACTTAGTGGACTTTGGTTTGTAGATTAGGAGCAGATGGTAGTAGAAAAAACAGGTTTGCAAAGATTTATAATAAAACTACCCTTGACATAGCACAAGGGACAGGCATAGAGTTTAGGTAAAAAAAATCTACAAAAAAATTCCTGCCTAATACAACTTGCCTGCTGTGTATTCCTTTGGGGTTTAATTAGTATCCTAGGATATTCAGGATTTCCAGTTGTGCTGGTGGTTTCTCCTCTGAAATCATGATGCAACTGCTACAGGCAGCTTTCTACTTCAGCTGGTAGTGCTCTCAGTGAAAGCATCCCTTGGTTCCTTTCTCTCAGACTCTATGTTTTTTAAGGTTGGGATTCACACCTGTTTTATTTGTTTCTCTCTTCTAGGATAAATCCCCATGCTTCAGACCACAAACATTGACTCTTGAGTGGCAAAAAGATGGTACTGGTGTTGAAATAAAACGGGGGCAATGATATTTCGCTCAAGTGAAATGGGAGCACACTCTCAAATGTAGCATGGCTCCAGATAAGTTATTCTTCTTCAAGAAGGTCAAAAATACTCGTACAGCAGACCAGAGCATGTGGTATACTGTAGCAGTTCCAAATCAAATATTATCAGGGTAGCATCCTGACCCTTTGAAGGCAACTGGCTTTTTACCATTAACTTCAAGTGGGCCAAGGTTTCACTCAGCGTGAACTGCTATTATTTTTATTATTGTTATTTTCAACATGCTTTTAATTCATTTATGGTCAGTGCCCAAACAAATAACTCAGAGAAACTCATAGATAAGAAGTGCCTTATTAAAATGAAAATCTCTTGCCACAAACTAATGGAGGGGCACAAAAATAAATGGGAAGGGTGTGGCTGCAGTTCATGGGGCATAGATTATCATGAAAGTCTTAATTTCCTGCTTTTTGTTGACTTGAATCACAAGCAGCAGTATTCAAAGACACATTTGAATGTATTGGGATTTGCCAGTAGAATTCAAATGTGCACTGAAGAGTTCAGACACCAGTGGCATTAGGAGCCTGATATTCCGCTGATCTTTTGTCACTGAAATTCATCAGGGTATGAAGACTTCAGATTTTGGTTTGGATCCATTATATTAAAGAAAGAAACTCATTAAGCTTATATTTGGCTATCCCATTCCCCTAAATAGTGCCATCCCCACTCTCTGCAAGAAAAAACAGAAAGCATATGGTACTCTAGATTCTGAGTCTGATTTAGGTTCATTCTTAGAATAGGAATGGATACTTCCAGTAACAGGACATCCAGGAATCGCATGATTTGTGGCTACTTTGACTGGGATACCAGGAGCATGCCACATTTTCTGCATGCTTTACAAATTGAGCCTTGTTCTATCTGTAGCTATTCACCACGCTGACCTGGTTCGGGAGGGGGTGAGAGAATTAGGAAACCTTGCACATAATGCTGATTAAAATGTTACATTTGCTTTCAACTGTATTATTTTGTTTCAGTTTTATAACATTACATTTCTTATTCACATTCTACAACCTTATAAATTAGTGCTAGCCTATTTGCTTGCAAGTATCATTATATAAAATTGTTTTATTGCAACTTCTTCCTAGACTTAATATACACTAAATACTATCTGAATGACAAAAGCACTAATTACTTAATTTTTTTTTATTGTAGAAAATCAGTTCCCATACTTTAAAATCAGTACATCAGTTAGATATATTGGGTGCCATCTTCTTTGACATCATGCTATAAAGTTTTATTTTGAAGACCTAAAAAGCAAAGAGAGCCATATGAAGATACAAAGAGATAATTTCTCAACAAAGTGGGATATGTCAAACTCTTCAGTTAAGTACAGCCAGTCAAAAAGCCCAAGACTGAATTGATTTAATCTTTTCAGATTAGTCTAAGGTGTATAGATTAAACCAATAACCAAGTGAACAAACATTCACTTTTGATTCCCAATATGCAGCCACATGCCTGCAGTGGCCCAGGCCAAACATCAGGGGGCACTAGAGCATGCCTTCCTGCTTGGCTGAAGCAGACGGCTTGGGCCATGACTAGTCTGGGTTTGTGGGATAGGTGTAAAGCATCCTGGGATGTTGAGGGACTGTGAGTTAATTTGAATCTGGAGGGAATCTGGGACAGAAGTTCAATAAACTGATTTAACCTAAATCACTGAAGTCTGATACTACATCCAGGTTTATTTTAAACTGGTTTTGGCCATTTGGAAAGTGGTTTATGTGCACTGAATTTCTGTTGTATTACAGATTTGAATTGGTTTCTGATCACTTATATTGTTTTCTGTGTAATTTTTGTCCCTAGCCATTGACTGTATCTGCTCTGTCTCTCTTATTGCTTACTAGCTAGGCAGCAGAAGCGAACATCTCCAAGGTGTTTTGAACATTTTCACAAGATGGTCATTTTACAAAGCAGATTTCAGGAAATGTATCAAGTAATATTAAGAGTTTAAAAAAATGTTTTTCTTTTAGCCAAAAAATATCAAAAAAAGGAAAAAAAAAGAAAAAGAAAAAGCTCCTTCAAATAAGATATGCTTTATAGAAGGAGCCTTTCCAAGGAACTTCCAAGTTCTTACTCGCTGCAGCAAACTCTTACAGCCCTGATTCAGCAGAGCACAAAAGTATTTGTTTAAAAATAAGTAAGTAAAGGCTTTGCATGTAAGGATGGACTTAAGTGTAAGCCTACATGTCTTGTTAAACTGGGCTCAAGTAGTTGGTCTCAACTTTGGTGCATCAAAACTGTTTTTGAAATGCACCCTACATCCATCATGAAGTCAACTTAGTACTGGCCACCTTCTTCTCAGTCTACTGACTGTGTGTCCAGTTCTGCTTACAATTGTTACATCATGGGCATGTGCACACATGTTCTTTAATGTGCACATTATAGTGTCACAGCAGCCTATGTTACTGCACATTACAGTGTCACAGCAAAAACTGCTAATACAGTAATGCGCAGTAAAATTAGGCTACTGCACATTAAGCATCACTAAAAAAAGCATACACTTTTGCTACTCCACATTAGGGCAGCCTAATGCATGTTTACTTAGTATCTCACATTAGAGGTACTAAATTTAATGCACATTAGCAAAAGCACATTAATGAATGTGCAGATGTACCCTGTCTATATTAAAACAGTGGAGAACCTTTTGGTACAAATGGGCCTTTCCATTCTATTACTCTACTCAACACTGCACTATCTTGCTGTGTTCTTTAGTTACTTGAATAGTTCACGCACCAGAAATTGATAAAATCAGCGCATTATATATTTTGAGAAAAGACAAAAAAGGACACACTTGGTCTTTGTCGAAACTTTTTCCTATTACAGAAACCCTTCAGTGATTCAGAATGAGTGATTAGGCTGAGATTGCCGTCCCTTTTATGGTTCATTCAGTAGAATAATTTTTATTGCATACATACAAAATATATGAAATACAAAATCATGATGGATACAGCCTTGTAATTGAATCCTGTGGCCAGCATTTAGAGTTATATTTTGTGCGTTGGCAAGAATATTTAATCAAGTTGGAATATAAGGTGGAAAAGTTCGCAAGAATTGAAAGTCATTTTCTGTAGAAAGGACAAATTAATTTATTTGTAGTCTTTTCATAGTAGCTAAGATTCTTCCTACAGAAAATTAAAGAGGAAAAGGTCCATGTGAATGATGGGGGCTATAGCCTGGTTTACAAGTGAATAAACTAATGGTGAAGTTTTGGATTCTCCCACTCAGATCTTTGGAGCTGCGGCAAAAGATCAGAACTCTGAATTGCAGGTTCAGTGGGTGGAGCAAGAATCTTAGGGCTTGTTACACATTAATTTTAGGTGGCTCCCAGAGCTTTTAATCCCTGGATGTCCACACGTTAACACTGGAAAGTAGTTTTAAGAGCATTTTAGGCAGCTTAAAGTTACACCACTCCAGGGCAAGTTTATATCTGACCCATGTGACTGCTCCAAACTCGAGCTAGCACTAACACTGATCAACATTTTAGCAGCTCAAAGTGCCATGTGTAACAAGGCCCTTATTGCTCAAGAGGGAGTGACTCTTTCAGCTGAAGATCACTGGAATGTATTCAGCTATGCATCAGAAGGAAGTAGCGGGCAATTAGAGCAGACATAGGGATGGACATAGTTAAGCAGAACTTTGTAAAGGAGAGTTTGGTGCAGAACATGAGATGCTCAAGGCATGGGCGACTGGTGCCTCCTGACTCTGGGGGGGCACTAGCAGCTGATCACTGACCAGAGGGGGGCCCAGCGGCCGATTACCCACCCCGGAAGTGACACTGGCGCTTCTGCGGGGGGAGCGGGCGGGGCACTGGCCGGCATTACCCATGACTCAGTTGGTGAGGGCCATTCTCGGGGAGGGGAGAGGTGGGGACATGCTCCCCACCACATGTCGCCTATGGCTCAAGATATTTAAAGGGAAATGATCAGGTCTTCCAGGATAATGAAAGAGAGGGATGTTTAGTGGAGGCAGAGGAGAGGCTTTGGGAGAACAGGTAATGGAACTGAAGGAAAAAAGACAATGCAGTATTGGATTTGAGGAAGTTAAGGGAAGATCTAGAAACTCGTTGGGAAAGTTTCAGTGCTAGTTGGGAAGCGTTTCAGTGCTTTTATGAGCTCCCAATTTAAATATAGCACATGGGAAAATTTTTGCAAAAATCCTGCAGAAATCCTCAAATTTCAATGTTCCTTAATACAAGTTTTTAAATGATGCCCTTTGGATGCTTATATTGTCTAGTATGTTGTTCAATAGATACTAATACTTTGACTTGTTAAATAACCTAGGAATTGAAGTAAAAATCTTGCACGGTTGATAACTGCAATGTAATTTGCACTCTTATTTTAATAAACAGCATTCATAAGCCTATAAATGTCAATATACATTTTTTTTCTATTAATATTTAAATCTGCTTTAAAAACATTTGAGTAATTCATCACTTCTGAAATTGAGGCAATCCTGCTTTGTGGATTACACACAGCTGAATACTTAAGCAGCAAATCCTAAGAAATCAGCCATTATCACCAGTTAAAAGTGTCCTAGTTAAAAAATTGATGTGCTTTAATAAACAACTGAAAATGTGGAGAGAAATGGATTTGTAGGAAAGGGATATTGAATTTGTCATAGCACATACGTTTTTACTAATGAATCCAAACTTTTTTCCAGCTGCATCAAATAAGGATGAGCAAAGTTGTGGGTGGGGGGAAATGTCAAAACAGCTGAAATTGCAAGACAGTATAACAATACTATGAAATGCACCAATGGCAGCAAAACAAGTTGACTGGCAATGGCTAAGGTACAAAAACATAACTGAAGAGGGGTATTTTTGGCCTCTTCTGGTCTTCTATAATCATGAATAGTTAGCTCTAGCTATTTGTATGCTAGTAAAGTCACCCTATAATGTCCAACACCTCCCACCCCCAAATCCACAAAATCATGGTGTGTGCTGTAATTAAATGAAATGAGTTAATTGCTACTTTTTATTATGCGGCACTGATTCATGAAATCACGTTTTCATTTTCTCCTCTAAATACCTATAGTATGTGTCACATATGCATATTATCTTCAATGAAACTGAACATCTTTTAGCAGACTCTTTGGTGCTATGGAGTAATATTCATAACACATGGGGTATTCCATATACAGTCTGAAGGCAGAGTAATTTACTTAATTGCTTGAAGATTATCTTTAATGAATTTACTTCAGTGTCCACTTTTGTATTAATTGACAGAGCTTCGTGGTTTAGTGTAGCATCTAAAGTGGTAAATTGACAGTGTTATGGCTTAGGGTTTGCTTACCAAATTATTGAAATAGCAGAGTTTGCCAATGTTAGGTGTGTCTTGCAGTTAAATGTCCAGGCCTGGATCATTCCTAGTCAATAATCTCAATTTTTATTAAACAAAACTCTCATGCATCCTTGAATACGACTTCAGTATTTTTCCACTCTACTAATTTATTGTTGCTTTTTCAATGAGTTGCTGGAATAAAGTTAAAATCTCTTCAAATGCAAGAATAAAATGAAACCCATCAGTATTCTGAAAAATATGCTTCTCTCATCCTCCTGTTATTAAGGAAAAAAAAACTCTTTCCAAATACTATATGAGTGAGTTATGGATCAGGAAAAGATTGTTTTACTGCTACCGAACTAGGAATCCACAGGGAGGTAGTGATCAAAGGGCAGCATGGACTAGGTCAGAACAAAGAAAAAAGGGACTGTGGTGCAGCTTCTTTCTTAAAATAGGAAATCCCTTTTTAGTTGGAAGGGTTAAGGAGACATTCGTACTGTTAACATCAAGCAGTAGTGGCATTCCTGAACTAGGCTCTGGGTGAAGCTGTGTGTTCAGTCCTCAAATGCATTACCAACAAATAATGGAAATGAACAGCAAGGGGGTGGAAATGAATCAAGTACCTTTCTACCCTGCTTGCAGGTAATAATGCTCATCCCACAACGTTCAGTGCTTCTATTTGTGGTGAATCCATGCAAGTATGAACTGGGTCTTAAATCCATACACTCTGTCATTAACTCACTCGTGTTTCTCAGTTTTTTCCTCTTCTGGACCTGCATATTTTGCTTACCACACTTAGTTAATTAGGTTCAATGGAACACTATAAAGATATCAAGGTTAGGGACAGAAATTATGCATAAAGTGGTGTAAGTGATCAGAAACTAGTTAAAATCTGTAACACAACAGAAGTTCAGTGCAAATAAGCCATTTACTAAATGACTGATACCAGCTGAAAATAAACTTGGATGGATGTAGTATTAGATTTCACTGGTTTAGGTTAAATCAGTTTATTGAACTTTTGCCCCAGATTCCCTCCAGGTTCAAGTTAACTCACAGTTCCTCAATATCCCAGGATGCTTTACATCTCTCGTGCAAACCCCACCTTATGGCAGACTTGCCATGGCCCAAGCTGTCTGCTTCAGCCAAGCAGGAAGGTGTGCTCTAGTGCCCCCTGGCTTCTGGCCTTGGTCACTACAGGCTTGTGGCTACATTTCCAGAATCAAAAGTGAATGTCTGTTCACTTGCTTATCAGTTCAATCCATATATCTTCGACTAATGTGTAAAGATTGAATTAATTAAGTCTCAGGCTTTTTGACTGTCTGTACTTAGTTCAAGTGTTATAACAAGGGTTTAGGGCTCAGATTAACAAAAAGATTTAACTTTTAGGTGCTTAGCTGCCCAGTAGAATATTACAGGAGATATGTATACAGGCTTCTTATATAATAGGTGGGAAAAACTGGGGAGCTTAGGAGTGGGATCTGAAAATATCACATGTTGGGCAACGGGCAACCTAAGGTGCCAGGAGGAAATGCTGAGTATCAAGGCAGGAGACTCTGACTTGATATTTAGAGTCCTGAAGTCACAAAGGAGTTAGACGCCTATGCCAGAGTGGTGGAGCTGATGATGCCACCCTCTGTCCAGTGGCTCAGTGGTTAGAGCACAGCTGCCTTGGTATGAAAGACCTAGTTTTGATTTCTTCCTGTGACTGAAGAGATCTGAACCTGCAACAACCAGTCATCCAATAAAAGCTCCAGCTGTCAGACCACAGACTTTTGGCCCTTCTTCCCCTCCTCTCCTCCCCCATTGACTCATTTTCACTTTGCAAAAAATAATACAATATACACTGGGCCAGAGAAGGGGAGGGGAGAGTGAGCATATCTGTATGGACAAGTGACTATGGCACTCATCTGGGAGACATGAGTTTTTACTTCCTGCTTCAGTGAATACAGAGTAGAAGAAACTCAGCAGAAGGGACTGGGAGCCTGCTGCTGAGAGCATTCACTTGAGATGCATGTCCCACTGCCCTCAGGCAGAGAAAGGAATTGAACTCAAAGTTCCCACTGTCTGAAGGACAAAATAGTACATCCTTTTCCTCCGGCTGTGAGGCTGGTTCCAATAATGTGTTTTCAGAATACCTATCAGATTGGACCTGTGAACAAGATAGGCAGAGGAATGCATGGTTTGTGGGTCCCAGTGGGGTTTAGGTGCTTAGCTGTAACTTTGTTGGTGAAAACTTAGGAGCCTTCTAGATTAGGATGCAGTTGAGCATGGGGAGGGTTGACTATCTACATTTTGGATATAGATACTTATAAGAAGCCGGTTAAGTAGGACTCGGGCACCTAAGGACTAGATCCACAAAATAACTTAGTACTTGTGTTATTAGAGATGGGGCAAAATTGGACTGTTCACTAAAATCCCCTGGAAAATCCATTAGGTGTGAACCACTGGAACTAAACCTGCTTTGTAATTTTGGTATGAAGTCAAATGGAGTCCAAAATTAGGGTAGATCTGTTCTCAGGGGCTTAGAGTCTTAAGGAACTGGTGCAACTTGAGACCAGACATTGTGCCTATGGCCCTGCTAAAGCAAAAGAGAGTGGAGAAAGAGAGGGAGGAATATCTTAAATAGTTCCAAACACCACCTACACAGCCCCTGTAGTCATGCATCATGGTGCATATCTTGTCTTCCAAATGTCTAAAGAAGAAAAATTGGGAATTTAAAACCTGCCCTGCCTACTGATATATTTGTCACTGGCACAAAACAATTAACTATGTAACAGGAATATACGGATGGCACAGGGAGAGGCTGCTGGTAGTTGAAGCTAGGGAAAATCTGGAGCTGACATCTGGTACATCTTCATATTCGTTTTTTGTTGGACTGGGCCTAAAATTGTTTATCCCAAGGATATGACCTGAGTTTGTATCTGGGTAATCAATTCAGGAAAATAGATGTTATACTACTTACACTTTTTTATTTCTGTAGAATGCTTCTTAACAGCATTCTTTCGTTTATACTTTCTAAGTTATTTTGATCTCAAGGTATGAATCAGATTGGGAAAAAAATATAATGCAGCATTCTTTACACTGTCTCAAAAGACAGCAAAAAAATTAAATTAAATTAAAAAAAATCTCCCCTCATAAACCAAACTCTTTAGGTCAGAAATAGTAAGTAAAATTGCTATTTTGAATGATTGATGAATTGAAATTCTCCTGCAAGGAAACTATCTCTTAAATATTTCTTTGGGGTGCTTCACAATAGCATTGATCTTCAGTTAAGTCTCAGGCAGTGGGGTACTGATGGGGGTGCGGGAGGTGGGCAGTAGGGAGCCATAGCCCCTGGGCACTGGCTCCCATGTTTTGTGTGTGGGCCCACCTGCCCACCCAGCAGGTTGTGGGCTTCTTTTGCCGTTCCGGATGGAAATTCCAGCTGCCACCCCACCTCCTGCGGCTGGTGTGCCACACTGCTGGTTCTCCTGCAGAATTGCCATAGGGCTGGAGGCACAGGCTGATTTGCCTCGGGACCCTCACCCTGCTTGGATCATCCTGTGGGGGGTGTGTGCAAATGCAGGATTTGCTCCCCGGCTGCCTGAGACCCATGGAACACCACTGGTTAGTCTAAGGCATCCTGAGCCCCATGATTAGTTCAGGGGCAGGGAAAATACAGCTCACAGGCTGGATCTGGCCAGCCAGATGCTTCCATCTGGCCCACAGAGCCCCATGGTAAGCCCTCTGCAAGCCTTGGCCCTGGACTGCCTCTCTGCAAGCCAGCACATCTCTGCTAGGCAACCATGCCTGACCCCAGCCTAGGCAAACCCGCCTCAGCCCTGAGCTAGGGGCACTAGAGACAAGGAGTCTCTGCCTGGCAGACCTTGTGCCTGGTCACCCTGTGGCTGGGGACTCAACTGGGAACACTATTGGCCTAGGCGAAGCTGGCCCCGCATGCGGCCACCATGTGCAGCCAGGGATTTGGGTGGGAGGTGCGGGGTTTGGGAGAGATCTTGTTCCCCCTAGTGCCCCCCAGGGTAACAAGGAATAACATCCGCAAGTTGTTAGAGAGTAGATTTAGACTGGACATCTGAAGGCACTTCTTCACAGTCAGGGCGGCTAGGATCTGGAACCAACTTCCAAGAGAAGTGGTGCTGGCTCCTACCCTGGGGGTCTTTAAGAGGAGCCTTGACATCTACCTGGCTGGGGTCATTTGAGCCCGGTTTCCTCTCCTGCCCAGGGCAGGGGGCCGGACCTGATGATCCACAAGGTCCCTTTTGACCCTACTTCTATGAGTTATGGGGGCCGGGTGGCAGCATTTTATTAGTAACATTAAAATAAGTTATAGCAGATGTTTGATTTTTTTTTTTTTTTTTTTTAAGTCTATGATTTGATTTTTTTTCCAGTTTCAAGGTAGCAGCACCCTCCCTCCCAAAAGGAGTAATTTTGGGACAAGTGGAAGGGACTTCTGGTGGCAAAGGTCAGGGTTAGAGGTGGGACTTCTGGTCCCAAGATGTTGACGAGGTGGCAGAGCACCTGCCAAGGGGTGGGGCTACCATTGCGGCCAACCAAACATCTCACCAAAACTTATTAAGCGGTCCTCCAGTTGAAATAATTGCCCGGCCTTGGATTAGCTGGAAGTGGAGGGCAGTATGGCACTAAATGAAGTCTAATGGAGTCTCTCATTAGCTACTATGTCCCAGATGTTTTAGGGGAAAAAAAAGCCACTGAAGGCTTCCTGGATTTGGGACTTGGAGTAGGAGGGTCTGGGATTATAAGTAAAAGCAATATTAAATAGGTTTTATCTTTAAAAAAAGAACAACTGAAAACATGGATTGTCTGTTGGATAGATGGTTTTCATCAGACAATTCTTCTTTTTCTTTTTTTTTTCTCAGCATCTTGTAGAATAAGGCCCTGCTCCTATAAAGACTTTTTCTTGGATGGTTATCTCTCCCTTCACAGTCTCATGAAGTTTGGGGGCCTTATTGATTATGTCAATAGTCTATCTGTCATGCGGACTGTTCTCTTTAAGCTCTTTTATTTCACTAAGGGCATTTTTATATGTGCTCCTGACACAGCGCTAGGTGCTTTTAATTAGTGAGCCATACTAATTGAAAGTGCCTGCACATTACATGCATCACCGGTGCAGCATGTCCCTGCATTGAGAAAATGGCAGCGGTGCACTTTGCACTACAGCACACTGAATGTGTTTTAGTTCAAAGCGCACTGTTGCCATTTTCTCAGCATGGAGGCATGCTGCGCTGCTGATGCATGCGGCACGCAAGGCTGCCAGAATGTGTCAACTGATATGCTCCAGCAGACTCAATTAATTGAGTCTTCTCCAATGCGCTGGATTTCCAGTGTGTTGGAGCAGGCTCCCTGCATGTGTGTAAGCGTTGTAAATGAGTGCTGAAAGTGACACAAAACCTTTTTATGCTTTATTTGAATTTAA
>NW_017729029.1:58033007-58038133 GCF_001723915.1 Gavialis gangeticus
TGTTACTGTTGGTGTTATAAATAGTTGGGTGTATTCATTCTGTATAATGGGTGCTGTAAGTGACACAAAACCTTTTTATGCTTTATTTGAATTTAATCATAAACTCTATTCCACCACTATCCTAGTTCCTGCGGTTGCTATTGTACATCAAAAGGGTATGTGTGTCATGTGGAGAATAGGTGAAGCTTGACAAACAGGCTAAATTCTGCTCTGTGACTAGTATAATTTCATTTAAATAAATGTCAAAACACCCTTAACTAACTTAACTGAAGTTAGGATCTGGCCAGAATGGATAATATCATGGCTAGTGCTATGGAAGTTTTTACAGCACTTGTTCGAGAAGTTTTTGTATAACTTTTGGATCCTCCACTTGTATCCAAGTCACAACAACAAACTTCACAGCATCCATACTATCAAATAGTCGATCTTTTTCCTGTTTTGGTTCCACTGTTTGTTAACACCAGTGAAAATATTATAACTCTTTTTATAAAGAACAGAAAACTTTTTGATTGACCGCAGCATCCTTTCAGCTTTTAAATCTTTTTCTTGATCACCATTCTCTCAGCTTATCTTGGCTGATGTTCTACAGAACTGAAGGAAATGGAATGATATGACAAAACAGAAAAGCATAAAAATCTCAGCTTTTGCTTTGTGCTGGCTGCACTGCAGGCTATAGCAGATGGAGAGTCCATGCATTTTGATGTGCTTCACAAATCCCTTAAGGAAAGATGCAGAGAACCTTACTTTAACAAAAATACAACTGGACCTAGTTAATATTTGCTTGGTTTTTCTATTTGTCTGGGTACACAATGGTAGCAATTAATCTGTATATACGTGCTATTGATTTGTCTCTCTGAATGTTCCTGGATCTAAACAAAAATGTCCCCATTAATGTAGCTGGATTTGGCAGCAGCTGTGCAAACCAGCATTTCAGAAAGTAAATATCTTGTAAACATTACAAGAATATGCATGCGCACAAGATTTTTATGGTGTATTGAGTGTGTGCTCGCAATACACCCTTGTTTTACATGCACAAAAATCTAGCGAGAAAATACAGGGGCAAGCCAGTATCAACAGTGAACTACTTACAATATGCAGGAAGGCTAAAATAACACGATGGATTTTGCTGAACATCTTTCATGTTTATGCGTCTTGTTGTGAAAAAGGCTCCTCTACGCAATCCGTGAGTACATTTTAAACAAGTTGAGAAGTATAGAAACATGCCTGGAGTGGAGATAGTCTTCTCAGATGAAGACTGTTCATTTTTCTATCTTTTAACTGATATAACGATTCGCCGGAGTAGAACATCATGTAATTAAAATAAATTAAATTTGACTCTTCGAGCAGTTGGTTTTGCTAAACAGTGAAATTAATGTACGATAGCATAATGGAACAATCTATAAACCCTGCTCGGTGTTGCAAAGTTTGGGGTAGTTGCTTTTATATGTCTCAGCTGCAACTCCGTGACATTTCATTATGCATTGTTACAGGTGATTTGGCATCTGTTTTGAGTTTCACAAAAGCTTTAAAACAGAGTAAACCCAAGAATGAGGATAGTTTTTTCTCCCATTGTTTATTTTTAAACTGAAGCCCTCCACTTAGCAATCTGTGAGCATGAACAGTGGTATAGTATTGCAGGTTGGAGCAAGGGTACAGACAATCACTTGGAGAGCTTTAAACAAGGGAGGGACATCTGCTTGGGAATATGCAGCAGCTTTTACATTGTAACTATTACGCGTGCAATGCTGTGAAGCAAGTAAACTAAATCACCCCAGCTTCAACCCTGGAGGAAGGAGGGTTAAAGCTGAAGCAGTTTTGCTTAGGATTAAAACTTTTGTTTTAGCACTTACGTACTTAAATGTGGGAACCTCTTCATAAGCCAAGTAATAAGTAAGTCTACTGTGAGGAGGGTGTGATTTTTCATAGCTACATTGTGAATCTAATGAGATAATTCCATAACCAACACGGTAGATCTCCCCTTTTGAATGTGATGATACCATCTACGTGCTTTGCAAATGGCATTTCAAAGTGATTAGCAGGCCTGGTGTCCTTTGTGTGGAGTCTTCTGTTTGGCTGGTATACACACAGCTCCATAGGATGGAAAAATCCATTTTAAATGTCTGCTCATTAGATAGACCTAATCTCTCCATCCACTGTGATAAGAACAGGACACCCTCGTTGGCAGCTACACCCTCCTTAATGTCTTGTTGCTCACTAAACTCCCTTAGGCAAACCCACCACTGGATTTCACATAAGAAACCCTTTGTTATCTCACCCTTCCAGGCTAAGTACAGACCGTCAAAAAGCCTGAGGCTGAATTGATTTAATCTTCACAGTTTGCCTAAGATGCATAGATTGAACTGATAAGCAAGTGAACAGACATTCACTTTTCACTGGAAATGCAGTCACATGCTTGCAGTGGCCCAGACCAGGAGCCAGGGGGTATTAGAGCACACCTCTCTGCTCAGCTGGAGCAGACAGCTTGGGCCAAGGCTAGCCTGGCCACCCTGTGAGGGGGGAATTAGAGGGGACAGGTGCAAAGCATCCTGGGATGCTGTGGGACTCTGAATTAACTTGAATCTGCAAGGGATTTGGGACAGAAGTTCAATAAACTGATATAGGCTAAATCAGTGAAGTATGACATCCATCCAGGTCTATCTTAAACCAGTTTGGGCTGTTTTGAAAGTGGTGTTTATTTGCACTCAACTATTGTTCTGTTACAGATTTTAACCAGTTTCCAATCACTTATACCAGTTTGTGTAATTGTTGTCCCTAGCCTCAGTGGCTGTTCCCTTGCAAATGCTCCAGAGATGCATTCTGATGACTTTCTGAGACTAAATGGTGAAAATCTGCATCATTTGCAAGTTTTGGATGTATTTTTTGACTGTTTTGACCAAAAAGTCACATTTTCAGGTAAAAAACCCCAAACAAATGGCCATTTTAATTTCACTGAAAAGCCAACAAACAAGTTTATCAAAAAGTCACCTATTTCCAAGGCAATTCTGACCATAAATTACTTGCTCTAGAGCCAGGCTTTGATAGATCATCTAGTTATATCTTCCTTTTTACCTTCCTGTATCGTTGCTGCAAAGCTTATCGAATAAGCATTATTACGTATACAGATCTCTGATATTAGAGGGAAACCCTATTTTCCACAGTGTTTGCATATGGAAGTTCTGGGGAGAGCATATATTAAATCAATAAAACACCCTGCTCCAATGGTGTGGATGATGGGGTGAGTGGCTGGAAGCCCAGAGGTTGAGAGTTTGAGGCCATACAAGAAGTGCTCACCACATGACCATGTTAGAGTCCAACAAATCTGCTAAATAGTAAATACCTTGTTACAAGGACATGAGAAAGGAAAGGTTTAGTAAAACATTCCCATATCTTTCTCTGACATAGCCCCTCTTGCAATTTGTGAGATTAATTTTTGATTTTTGGTTAATCTGGAGGAAGAAGCAAGTTCAATCAAGTTTCCTCATTCTAAACACACGGTTAGGTAGTCTTACTATCTGGAGGTCACCCTAATTCTTTTTGGACCACACATTAACTTTCTTTAATTTTAACTGTAGTTGCACATATGTAACACCAAGCTTTTGGTTAGTAAAGATTTATTGTAGTAGTTAGTTAGTAAAGATGTATAACTATGCCAGTAGAGTATTATAAGCAAACCATCCTAGTGTGGGTGCTACTTCTGTTTTATACTTCATCACAAATTCAACCTTTAGTACATGTTTGGCAAAGGACCTGAATTGTATTTGGCAAAGTGAATCATTGTCTCATTTGCAATCAAGTTACTTTAACTTCACCAAACTTGCCAGTATCAGCTAAGTTTCATGTAGAATTTGAGTTTGATTCTAAAACTCAAAGAAAGATTTCTAAGTTTCTTTTGCATTCTTCTTGCATTCTTTACAAGAAAAGACTATTTTTATATGACCTCTGCAAAACAGTACAGCTACATTTTACACTGCTCTCAGCTGGAGTGCTCTGAGGCACAGATGATATCAAACACTGGATTTCATCAGCCACTTTTGTGTCACTGTTGTGAAAAGTTTAAGCCATTCAGAAAGAGAAATGGCAGTTTATACCCTGGTTATAGTCACAGTGGCTTTTCCAGCTGGTAGAAAACATAGACAACTGATTGAAACATTATTCTCAGAGGCTAACATGCATTGGAGGCTAACATGCATTGCAAGTCAAAAAGCTGCCATATCATAATTAACTCTATAAATCCTAAATTTTCATTTTGGTAGACATGCTAAGTCAAATGAATGAAAATTGCTTCCATATTTGTCAGAAGCTTTTATGCTAAAATGCACCTTTGACACTCAACAAAAATCGTGACGATTACAACAGTGCAGTAACCATATAAAAATATTCCTAACTATTGCAGTTGAAGTGCACTGCAAAAACCAAAACTGAAACCTATGGCATGTCAAAAATATAGGCCTCCAAAAGGCCTTGAAATAGTTATGAGGGGCTTAGCTCTTAAGGTGCTAGATTGGAATTTAAATGGTCTGAATTTGTGTCCTGACTCTGCTACCTTTTCTCCAACTTTGGGAGCCTTACTTTGTACCACCATTCTTCAGTCCAGGCTGAACAGAATTCCCTGTAACACTCCTAGAAATGCTATTGGATACTCTGCTATTGGTTCGGCCCTGTTCTAGTGACCTGTTCCAATGACCTTTTCTTATGCTGGGAGCAAACTTTGTATTAGTTCCTGGATGAGCTGCACCTGCATTTGTCCCTAAACAAAACTAGTCTGAGATTGATGTGTACACGCATCACTCTTCTAATTGGGGTTTAGTGAGCAGCTGAATTTAGGGTCACTTTTCTGCCATTGATTCAATGACTCAATCCTGGGATAACCACATAGGCATACTTTTCACTACCCCAAGATAAATTGTTACCACCTCTTATCCATGAAGCTTTTAAAATGTTTATCTTGGGACAACAGACATGGATGGCTGTAGGACTGCAGTGTCTCCTGTGATAAAATGGGCCAGAACCAGATGCTGTTCAACATTGAGAAGTGTAAAGTACTCCATCTGGGGTGGAAAAATTTGCAGCAAACTTGCAGGCTGGGTGGTGCTTGCTAGGTAGTACCACATCTGAAAGGGACCCGG
>NW_017729029.1:58043133-58043892 GCF_001723915.1 Gavialis gangeticus
TCACTCAAAAGTGCTTCTTCTTCCCTTCATTCACAAAGATAAATTTCAAAACAGCTCAGCTGGGATGGATTTTCTTTTTTATACAGCTCCCATGAGGATGACTTTAGCAAAACAACTTTTAGCAGAAGCTAAACTTCCAAAATACAATGAAATAAGCTGTTCTTAGGATATTTTCTGTCTCATAAGGATCAGGAAGTACTGGAAATATTACCAGGCAATCTATTCTTAGAGGTCTCTAGTCCAATCCTGTCATTTCAAAGGGTCTGAACAAAGTGTCCAATAAACATCTGAACTCTGAACCAAATTGAATTGATGTGGAGAAGCTGGAGAGAGTCCAGAGAAGAGCCACTCATATGATTAGAGGCCTGAAGAGCAAGCTATATGAGGAAAGCCTGACAGATATGGGACTGTTTAGCTTAGAAAAGAGAAGACTTCTGTGGGGTTTGGTGGCAGCTTACAACTATATCAGGGGAGAGCATCAGGGGCTAGATGAAAAACTATTCACCAAAGTGCCCCAGGGGAAAACCAGGAGCAACAGTCATAAACACCTAGAAGAAGGTTTCAGGCTGGACATAAGGAGAAACTTCATGGTTCATGTGACCAGACTCTGGAATAGACTCCCAGCAGGGGTGGTGCAGGCACTTACCCTGGAGATCTTCAAAAGGAGACCTGGGTGTATGGTGGCGTAGAGCCAGTGCTTCCATTTGCACCACCCTGGTCCGCGGCTGATCACCAAGCTGGGGCGGGGAGGGGGCCTGA
>NW_017729029.1:58048892-58052486 GCF_001723915.1 Gavialis gangeticus
AAAGTGCCCCTGGGGGGGCAAAAATCCCCGGGGGGCCCGGGTCCCCCCCCCCCCCCCCCCCCCCAGACCAACATGCAGGGGCATGCCCCCTGTTGCTATGCTACTGCACACAGCTTGCTGGGGTTATTTGACCCCAGCAGTCTTTCATGCCCAGAACGGGGGGGGGCTGGACCCGAGGATCTCATGAGGTCCCTTTCAGCCCTA
Organism: Gavialis gangeticus; assembly: GCF_001723915.1. Lineage (NCBI taxonomy): Eukaryota > Metazoa > Chordata > Crocodylia > Gavialidae > Gavialis > Gavialis gangeticus. The sequence continues at coordinate 58,049,097 of NW_017729029.1, forward strand.
AACTTCTGTGAATCAGTGTGAACCTGTGGTTTAGCCCAAAATAAATGTGATGTCTGTTTGTTGACCTAGAGAGAGAGTACGCCTGAGAATAGGGTGCAGAGTAATAAAATAGGTGATCGGCATCAGCATAGCATATATTATAAAATACTAGCTGTGGGTTGCTCTGCTCGCAGTGCCCTATACAGTGCCGTATCTGGTTTTAAAACACCATGATGATCTGTAAACACTCTAAATGAATTGTTTAGTTCTGTGGGAAGAAGCGAATTTCCTTTACCTGTAAGTAAAAGGCAAGGACATATGGAGATGAAAGACAGGCAAGGATGTACAAACAATCATTTTGTTGTTACAAAGGGTTGCTTTCAGGATAATGAAATAATGTGACCCTCACATAGCTTTGAAACAAAAGTGAACAGACATGAGATTTAATATGACAGTGATAGTCGGCATCACAGTAGCATAGACTGATTAGAACGAGTTCTGTGAGAATAATGTAACCACTACTGTCTGCCTAAAAACTAATCTCTCCTCCTTAGCCTCTTGTTTGCAGTCTGTGGCCTTGAGCACGGGAACTAAACTTAGTGCTCATAATATATTGTTACTGTACCTCAAAGCTAATGCCTATTTCCAGGCACTGGTTTGTGTGAATGCAGATGTGGTTGAAGTTTGTGAACGTCTTAAGGTTAGTGACTGTTTGGCATGCGTGCAGTGATTAAAAACGTATTCACCAGTTTTGCTGTGTCAACTCTGAAAGTCTGCATTACAAATATTAAGCGTTAAGTATGTGCAGAATGCATTTAGAGTTCATTTTCACTGGCAATATTAAAATGTAATGACTTGCAGTCATATTCCATGCACAGTATATGAAGTTCAGCATTGCATTGATGGCTGGAAAATCCCTGTCTGTAATTTCCTTCATTGACATTGGGCCTGAGAGGAGAAGTGTTCCTTTCCACAGTACTTTATGGAGCTGCTGTGTCTCTCAGGGTGAAAACAGATGGGTTTATCCCAGGTCCAATGGTCTTCACATCAGAACAGGCACAGGAAAAATTCTTTACATGCACAGCTTGAATGGCAATTAATTTCATATAACCCTGTCCTGGGGAAAAAAGTATTTTTTTAGATGCTTCACAGGTACTTCTAGTGGAACGATGTGCTTATGCATCTCTAGGATCCCAGAATAAAAGACTTTGTTCTAGAAGAAGACCAACCTCTCTGTTTTTAGTGTTAGAGAACTGGGTTATTACTGCGTCACCCTGTGTAGGCACCAAAACTAGAAATAGATGTTGCCAAATGAAGCAGAACAGCTGTGTTGGTGATGTCCTGGCACAGCTGATCTGCTTCACTGGGTGAAGCACATCACCCATTGTCCTGCCCGTTGATCTTGTGGGGCTATGGGAGACACGTTCCCCACTTGTAGAGGCACGTTCCCAGCCATCTCCAGGAACCACTGCACAGAAGTGGCAAAAGGAGATTTCTGTTTCTACCCTAGAAGACTGAAGGCATTTTTCAAACACTAGCATGAATGCCAGGTGGGCATCAGAAACTTTCCAAGGCACTTGAAATAACCCTAGATGAGCTGTCTTCAGGGACTGAAGTTGGGGCTCTATTGTCCAAATTAACCGAGCAGATTCATTACCTTCTATCCCAAAATATATTCAAAGCGCTTTACATGCTCTGATATCTAAACAGGCACAGAGATTGACGCTGCTCCTTCTCTACATGGTTTTCATTATTTACTCCGATTGAGTAAATAGCTACAACCAAAGCTGCATGAATGTGTCTGAAGGCGATTTCTTTCCCAGTGTGTCTACTTCAATAGTAGCCTTCCTTGTTCACGTTGAATACAATACATAAAATTGACTTAATTAATACCGAGATGACAGCTGCATTGATGTAGAGCTTGTAAGGGAATGTACTATGCTGCATGACAGATTTTGAAAAGGGTATTAAGGACCCTTGGAACAAGCCATTTCTGGAGTTAGAATATTTCAAAACTAATAAATAGTCTGCTGTGAACAGTGGGAAAGGACTGCTTCAGGTGATATCCTCTTAATGAGTGAGGGAAGGAATGCTGGAATCAGAAGCCTCCATGATGGTGGGGAAGGGTGAGAGGCTCAAAGTAGAAAACAGTAAAACAAAGCAGCAAAATGTACCCCATGAACGGTACTGGTGACTCAGAAAGGTAGGTCGTTTGTCCTAGCAAACAGTGATTGTAGTTATTCAGTTGGAAATAATCCTATGGGCGGATTTGACAACCTGGAGGTTGCTATGCTACGGCTTCTGTTAGTGTAGAAGATGCAGTATGTAATTTGACAGTCTGGCAAATTATAAAATCAATATTTTGACTAGAAATACAGGAGTTCAACCCAAGGGCCCGATCCTGAAAACAGCGAGGCATGGGAGTCGCATTCTGCTTGTGTAACTTCCTGTTGGCTTTTGTGGAGACAGCTTGGCTGAGGAAGGTTACCCAAGTGTCTCATGGGTTACAGGATCAGATTCAAACTAGTAATGAAAATGAGGCTTCAGGTAGGAGATTCAGGAAACTCGCCAAAGAAAATGTTGGCAGGAAGAACTTCCCAAAGGAGATCTCTATCACATGGGAGATTAATCTCCCTGCTCATTGGGTGCCTGACCCCTTAGAGGGAGTTTTCCAGTTCAGGTGTGGCCAGCTGGTCACCTCCTGATGGGACCTGAATGTGCATCTGGCTGCACTTGAAGATCCAGGCTGCGGGTTAGAAAAGCAAGTAGGAAGGACCTGGAGAGAGTTGCCTGAAGAGAGCTCATGAGACCTGAGTGCCCAACAGAGGAAGACTGTTGCTGAGAGATAGGGTAGAGAGGTTTGGGGCAGAGTTCTCTGACTGAGAGTTACGGGGGTAATAGAGTCAAAGAAGGTTTCGGCAGAGGCCTGTTGGTCAAGGAAAAGAAGCAGCTTAGTCAGGGCAGGTTTAGGTTATAGGCTTATAATGAAGGGGAGGTTCTCATGGAAGGATATAGCAATGGTCGGACTTGCAGAAGAAAAAACTGCAGGCTAGTCTTTTGTTTGCGGAGTATGGTCACAGAAGTCTTGCAGTGCAGCTGGTGAGCAAATGCCAAAGAGGGTGGAGATTTTTGGAATAAGGGCACAGGGCATGAAAGTGCTTTAATTCTTGAGAGGAGAGACTGAGGCCCTAGAAGAGGGCTTTCAAGGAGCCAGAAAATTGCTGCACTCCCTTATCATGCTGTGTGTTTTTATCTGAGAGAAGTGTGGAGGGTTTATTTAGGGTTACCATATGTCTGGGTTTTCTCGGACATGCCCTCTTTTTGAGTCCTCCCATCTCCATCCAGGCGGTTCTTTTAGATATCAACAAGTGTCCAGGATTTGGGATTTTGCTCTGCTCAGCGTCAAAGTTT
>NW_017729029.1:58057486-58061121 GCF_001723915.1 Gavialis gangeticus
GGGGGGGGGGGGGGGGGGGGGGCATCTGCTCCTCCAGCGGGGGGAAGGGAGTCGGGAAGGGGCAGCAGGGAGCTGTGTGGCTGGGCCATGCCGGTGCCTGTGCTCACATGGGCGGGGCAGCCGGGAGGCTCTTGCAGGGCTGGGGGTGGGGAGTGAGGGGTACTGGCAGGGTTGGGGGGGTTAAGGGTACTGGGAGGGCTAGAGAGACTGTGGTTTGGGAGTGAGGGGCACCAAGGGGGTGGGAGAATGTGGGTGAGGAGTGCCAGGGGGCTGCAGGTGGGGAGTGAGGGGTATCAGCAGTGGGGGGGTGCCTGTGGGTTGGGAGTGAGACAGCACCAGCATGGTTGGGGGAGCAGGGGACTATGGGTTGGGAGTAAGAGGAAGCAGCAGGGCTGTGGCTTGAGAGTGAGGGGCAGGGTACAGGCATATCACCGCCACCCCCTACAATCATATCATCACCCCCTCCCGACAGGTGTCCTCTTCTTTGAAACTGGAAATATGGTAATCCTAGGTTATTTCTACTAATAAATTGTGCCTGAAAATGGGGCTTGAATAGGATGTTGAGAGAGAACATTTGAGGGTTTACAAATATAGGTCTGATTTTTTTGGACAATGTGAACAGCACTGGTGACTATAAGGGAAACTGAGGCCGGATTAGCATGGTTACTGTGGTTGTCCATAGGGGATGTGTACAGAGGGAGTGATTTACTTGGAGTGTATCATGGTAGCTGAGTTGCATTAGGCAGTCTGAGCACTGTGCTGAAAAGATATGGTATATATTGCAAGCAAAAATCCTGCAGTGACCAAAGGTTGATTGTAAAATGACACACGCCCTCTTTCTCTAAGCTTCATTATTCCCCTATAATGAATTCTTTAATTTAATTCATTCTTTTTTCAGTTCTGCATATTTGTTTCTCGAGTCTGTTGTTAACTCTCAGTCGTGCGCTAAGACACAGCTTTCTGGATGTTGCTTTTATTTTATTCCTGCAAAATGTTGCTTATAGCAGACACTTCCTCCTTGTTCTGTAATTGCTGAAACTTGAAACTGAAACCAAGGCAAACAAAGGTAGCAGGACATCTGCCATTTTGTTTAGGAACATCTTGAAGTATGAATTAAGGTAAACAGATTTAAAATGCACAGATTTCAAACAGGTGGTACGATCTTCCTGCTGCCATGAACAACTGCTGCCTGCCTGATTTCCCCCCCGCCCCCCTCCCCCATGAAATAGGTCTGCGTTAAAATCAGAACTAGACCATAGCCCGCTCTCGTCTAGGTAGTCCCAGTGGGTACACACTACTTATGGGTATATCATTTTTTTTTTGCCTTGAGCTATACCAGGAATAACATAAAGCTATATAGGGAAATCTGTTCATTTCAGAGTTCCTTTTTCACCTGATTTTCAAAACAACGCAACATAGGAGAGAAATGTATTTCTCTATAAAACAGGCTGCTTATGATCTTGTTAATACTCTTAGGATCCATTTATCAGAAGTGAGGAACGGCCTTTGAAGTCAATGAGAAATAACATTGCCTAGTACCTCTGTAAATTAAACTCCTCTTTTTTAAATCAAAATGTATTTTTCGTGGATAGTGTTTTTCCAGGAAAACATCAAGGGTGGGGAGGATAAAAATAATTAGGCCAGGCTTTCATAGGGGGATTTAAATATTTTTTTTGGAGCAGATGAATTATTAGCATTCTGGTCAAGATTTGAGTCTTTAATCAATAATGTTTGATAATGCTAAAGGAATAATTCCTGTTAACTGCATGCAATGTACACCATCCTCTATAGATTTTTTCCAGGTTGTTAACATTTTTTTTGGCGAGAGGAAGGCTAAAAATGGACAGTACAGACTAAAAAGTAATAATCATGATGTTACTGCCAGTATTTCACCTGTACTATCCATATTAGTGACACTATGTCCATAACTTCATTTGCTGGCATTTGTATATGATTGTCCAAGCCAGAAGAAGAAGAGGAAGAGGAGACGGGATGAATCAGGGCAGGTAACTAATATAGTATGAACAAAACTTAAAGGTCCCAAGCTTGAAAATGAGTGTTACATGCTTGTGATTTCCACTTGAAATTAAAGTTGTCATAAACAAAAGTATAGTGGTTATATTGAGAAAAACTAGTTGCAAACATAGAAAAGGTCAGTATTATTGTTTCTCTGTGTCAATTTTTTTTTTCTTTAGCAAAAGCTTACCAGGAAGAATTCAGATCCAATAACTGTACCTGCTGTTATTGAAGTCATTAAGTAGCTTAGGGCACTTCAATAAATGCCGCGTCCTAGTCTCTGTGGCCAAGAAAAGTACTCCCATCTTCTTACTTCAAAGACACTAAGACACCTCATTTTTCACAAATCAGGCTCCTTAATTAGCTGTGTATCTTAAGTTCCATTGCTCTCTTGTGAATACTGTTGAAGGCACAAGTCCCAGTGATTTTTACCTTGACTTCAGTGCGAAGGTTTAACTGTATTTACAATCAGGTGTTGAGCCCCTTTTTTTATTACATATTGTGATGACCTCTTGAAGGAAAGCATTGCAGCATGTGACCTCACTTCATTTCACACCCTATGTTGTGTAGAATAGGAAACGAGGGGTTCCCACATGTGGAGATAACGGCTCAGGAGCACCAGCACCAATAAAATGGACCAGGCAGTTGTTCTACAGGTTCACTTACCGCAGAGTATCTAGCCCAAGTGTCTCATCTAGACATTAGGGAAGATACGGGTGGGCAAGAGTGAAGAGTTCTCTGATTACTGATGCTATAAAATATTTTGAGGCAGAAAAGTGGTCTCAATAACTGGAACATAATTCTTGGGGGATTAGGGTCAGGGACGATCTGTGTAGTGGACGTTCACCTGCACCGCTGCTCTGTATTCAGGGAGGCCTTATTTGACTGGGGAGTACTTTCCCTCACTAGTCCTTTAGTCTTGCATAGCAGATTTATTCTGGTTCTGTAGGCAAGAGACAGGCTTTGCCCCGGCTGCATTATTTTCCAGAGACTGCATGAACCATCTATTCTACTGTTTATTGTCCTAATGCTTCATCCTAGAGATAAAAGGAGATAAATGGCCTATTTGCCGGAGAAAAGTTCTTGAAAGAAGTCACACTTGTATTTCCTCATTAGCTCTTCCAGCATGCCACCAGCTTATGAAATAGGAGATGAGCAGTAATGGTTAGTTTTCCCACTAGTCTAATGAAAAGAGACATGACAAATTCACTTGACTAATTATTTTTAGCCAAAAGCAAATGCAGTGGTCTTGCTAGGTGAGGCTGAAAGAGACTGAAATGTTTCATTACACTATGGCTATATCAGCTTCAAGAAAGCCTTTCCTTTCCTGGGAGTTTGTGTCCATGGGGCATTTTTGGGGAGGGGGAAATAATCTTTAGAAACAGTCAATGAATCCTTGCCCCCATCCCACCCCTTCAGACAAAAAAATCATTGCACTTCAGCTATCTTTACTGCCTGAATCAAAATTAAAAATGAATTGACCCCAGCTTTACCCATAACTGTAAGTTGTTAACAGTTACAGGAATGCACTCTCCTTTTTGGAAATACTCATTGATCTTCAGGGCAACACACTCTTTCTATTCCAGAGGCTTTCTTTAAAAAAGAAAAAAAAAAAAAAA
>NW_017729029.1:58061299-58066452 GCF_001723915.1 Gavialis gangeticus
TATTCCAGAGGCTTTTTTTAAAAAAAAAAAAAAAAAAAAAAGAATTCCCTAGATGACAATATTTGGCTGTTGGCAAAGCTATTGTTTTGTTCAGATTAACCTGATTCTCCAAGGTTCGCTGCTTCTGTTTTAGGCGAAATTACACATATATCGGAAAGGTCTGTCATTCACCATCCTTTCTCACAACCTCAAAACTAGAAAGTTTCCTGTAAACATGTTCTGAATAACCTGCATGGACCACATTCTGCATTGCTGGTCCCTGGCAATTGAGGATTATTTCACTTTCTTTACATATAGGAAGTACAGTAGGACCAATCATTTTCAGTAAAATATGCGGTTTTGACGGCACAACTATAGAAGCAGCTTGATTGAGAAGGTTTCTGATACTGAGGGGTTTCTGCTGGCTTGTGATATGAGAGAGAGAGAGAGAGAGAGAAGAATAAAAAAATAACCCTGCCATTTTTTTTTCCCTAAACCCAGATATTGCAACATAATTCTGTTTTGTGTTTGCACTGGTGTGCAATTCAGCATTATGACAAAAGACTTGGGAGCCTGGAAAGTTGTCACAATACCGAACCATCTCTTTTCATAATAATATAGAAACATGAAGGACCTCGGTGACTTTTGCAGCTGAAATCTAGTTTTTGGAGAGGTTTCTCTGCAAGAGTCCATCTGACTTTGCATCCAAACCACCAGGGCACTGGGACTGTCTTGCATGGGTTGCATACCAGACTGGGCCAAATCAGTGGTCCATCCAGTCCAGAAACAAGGCACAAACAATAACCAGTATTTGCTGATTACAAGGGGGCAAGAAATGTGGCGGTTGCAGAACTGTCCTTACACAATGTTTCCCTTTAGTCCCCAGTTGCTAAGTGTTAGTTTATGCCATAAAGCAGAGGTTGGATATATTTGGTGTTTTCAAATTAGTCAGCCAACCAAAGCCAGTAGGGATCGAGCATGTGGTTCAATTACTTGCTTCTGCAAATCCCAGCTAGAGAGTATTGAGTTAAATTCAAATAGCAGTGGCAAGAAATACACACACACACACACACACACACACACACACACACACACACACACACACCTTTCTGATGTATAAATATGTTGAGAAACACAAGAAGAGAGTGGCAGATGGATGAGTGCCACAGGCAAGTATTTTAATATATTTAAATATATGAGCAAGTATTTTATTTTATTTTATTTTATTTTATGTAGAAGATTCTCACCTCTGTGGACATCCAAAAAAAAAAAAAAAAAGCCCTTAACAAACTGGCACTTTTATGGGCCCCTCTAAGAGGCATCCGAACTCTTAATTATGAAAAGCCACAAAGTGGATTTAAGACAGCCCTAAAATGAATTTTGCCGAGCTCTTCTGCTAGGATCGACCTTTCTAATGTCATTTATGGAAGCCTCCCTTTAGGAATATTTGGACTCTGTTTGCATTCGAGTCTGAAGCTGAGCTGGAGAAATCCCATCCTCTACATGCATGTTCCCTAGGGGAGCAGCTGTGGGCTGTGGGGGTGGTTTAGCCCGTTGGTCTCTTGATCCTTGAGCTCTATCTTGTCACGTGGGAGATGAATAGTAAAGAGCTTCTACAAGGGCCTGCATTAATGGGTGCAGCAGGACTCTGTCTAATTTGTGTCTGGGATTGTGTGCCTCTGGGAGTGGGGAGGGGGAGGATAACATAACTTCTCCATCATTGCAGTGGCCTGAAAGGCACATGCTGTTTTCTCAGCCCCCACCTGCCTGACCTCCTCTGTGGCTGTCTGTCTGTTCAGACCGTAGCTCAGCTTCACTCGACATTTGTGAAATAGGAAATGTTATGGAGATTTTTCTTTACACAGATAGCCTCAGTTTTGGAGAGTTTCCCAATGATGGAGGGGAATCTGTGAGATGACTCTTAATTACCTGAGAGTGGTACTGCGTCTGGAGATCTCTTTGAAAAAATTAAGAGCTTTCTGCTGTGTTTAGAAAATCTGTGCTGACTTTGCACTAGGCTTCCTGTTTGGTTGAAATCCAGCAAAATGAGTTTTGTAGCAGTGGCTTCCAGTGGGCAGAGCTGGCATCACAGGACACATTGTTTGGCAAGAGAGATTCATTTGCTGAAAGTAATCCCAAGGCTAAAGTAACAGGGGTGCTGCAGATTGTCTGAGCTGCTGCAGTGATGACTTGTACAGAAGGCATCCTGGCAGAGACTGACAGCTTTTTGACAGGTGTAGTTAAGTATATCAGTATTGGTGCTGGATGTTATTATTCACCTTCTTAGTGTGTGTGTAATGCGTTTGAAATATAGAAGGGACAAAGGAGGGGCAGAGAACATTTATCCTTCTGATTCTTTCCCTGGCATATGGGTCGGGGGAAAACTAATGTGGCGACTTGTGTATACAGAAGATAATATTGCTCGTGGCTAACTCATGCACAAAAGCCATGTTCCTAATCCTGCAGATGTAATAAGCAACATTATGCACATTATAAGGTCCAAATATTTGCATCCTATCAAGAATTGTATTAATTTCTCCAGAATGGTGTGTGGCATAACTGATATCTATTCGTGCTTCATTTGTAGCATTTGGATAGAGGCCCTGGACATGAGTTGTGAGCGACGGGCTGAATTTGAAATGAAGCATTGGTGCATTGCCCCAAACATGCTGAACTATTAGCATCACTGTGCATTAGCTGGGAAGGAGAGACTTTCTTTTCCTTAATCAAATGTGCTTGATAGGAGAGTTTAACTCTGAAAGAGCATTTTTCCCCCTCCCATTCAACTCTTCCCAATTAAAACCATATTTGTATGTATAGTCCTACAGGGAGGAGTACAGAAACAAAATCAGAGTGGTTTATTCTAGCATAAAAGTTCAGCACAATTCCATGAACTGCATTTTTACTGATGCTTTGACTCTACTTGGGGGTGTTTGATCATTAGATATTGCTGCAATTTGGATGCCTTCGTATGCATTTTCTAAGGTGAAGTGCTCCAAGATTTCCTGGTGGAAAAACTCTATTTAACTATTAGGTAGCTTAAATAATCTGAGCAAGTTTTGATTCCAGATTGGACCATTTTACCTTCAATCCACATAAGCTAAAGTAACTATCTAATAGATGAATAATCACGTCACTTCTGCATTCAGTTAAATTCAACTCCAAACATGCCATGTAATAATGTTTATTTCTGAAGGTAGTGCAAATGCTTTTGGATGTTTGTTGCATGCAAATGTCATCTAACGTTGTAAATGATTGCATTGATCATGTACTGGGTCAAGTATTTCTTGCAGCAGAGAGTTCCACAGTTTAGAAATGTGTTTCATTTCTGTTTCATGTTTCTGTACTAGGAGACTCCTCGTTCCCTTATTACGTGCAAGATTAAGTAGAATCATATCTCAGTTCCAGCCATTATTTAATGTAATATCATGGCAAATTCTCTCTTATTCTTTTACTCTGTGAGCTAAGCATACTAACATCTTCAACAACTGTAAGATGTGGAGGAGGTAAACACCTTGCTTCTGCAGACAAGATTTTAGTGCCTCTGCAAAGTAGACTACTGTGGGCAAAAGGCCCAGAGCTCGGCCCCAGTTCCTTCCCATGACTCACCCCTATAAAGCATCTTGAACCTTGTATTGATTTGTAATTTGTCAGCACAAAGACAAGCTAGACAAAAGGAAATGGGAGTACGCTTCTTTTAACCTAACACCCCGATCTCCCTGGACTCAGAATGGTTGAAGGTCATTTTGGCATTGCCTGAGGCTTGTTTCATTCTTTAGGGCCAGTATTTCCATGGATCAGTAAGAATTCACCCAAAGAGTTCATAAAAATATATATTTATATGCTCCAATGGATGCTTGTGCACATAAAAAGTGAATATTGTGAAATATTTCAAGTGGATTTGGACAGTCTGGTTGAAAATCTGGTGTTAAATTACACCGGTACTTGTGAAGACCATGACGTGCACTACATGTGGGGTCTACAAAGTCAGATCTAGTCATGTGCGGGAAATGGTTTTCTGATCCTGCAAACATCTTCCCATCCTAAACTGGAAGAAAAAGTTGAAATCATGAGAATTTTCATGGTCCTCCGCTCTGGGGAGTGGGAACAAAATTGGGCTCAAGTCAATTGAAAGGGTTTTTTTTCCATGTGTCATTTACTACTGTTGGTTTAATTTTTTAAATGGTCATTTTGAACAGGAAAACCAGGGTTTTGGGGGGTTTTGTACATGGAACACAGAAATGTTTTGGAGACAACTGCAACACATGTTTTTTTTTTAATTAGGAAGTATTGTTGTAGATGACATTTTCCTGTAAGGAAGTTAGCCACATTAGTCTGAAGTGAGTGTGAAGGCAAGGTAGATATGCACATTTATAGACCAAAGAAGATATCTAAAAATTAAAAAATATATATAAATGATTTAAAGGATATAAATAAGATGAGCTCTCTCCATATATCTTATGGCATTGCCACCTTTATTTTCATTCTCCTCTACTAGACCATGGCTTCTTGTTGTAGAAAAAGGTGTGTGATTTAAAACGTATAACTTTCACTTTCCATAAACTAAACTGACCACACCTGGTGACCCCCACAGCTAGACAGCTGCCTATTTTGGGTAGGAGGGAGGTTCCTTATGATTGTTCTCTTGAGAGGGTAGTAGAGTAAAATGCTTTATATATAATATTATAATATTAGGAAAGCCATTATAAAAACCTACATTTGCCCATCAACACTATGGGGCAGTGATACAGCGTGTTGTGCCTTTGAGTCCTGCTGATTGCAGAATGGTAAGAAGGATCATTTTACATTTTGGAAAGTGCTGAGTTTTTCACAGATGCTCTTCTCACTGCATTGTGCCAAAGTTGTTTTTTTTTGGGGGGGGTTTTGCATTACAGATTTTCCTAAATCAGTCTCTCTTCCTTTCACTCGCATGAACAGAATGCTGTCTTTTGCTTCTGACTGATAATGTCTATTAATGACTTCAGGGGGTAAACAGCCAGTGTGGATGTGTTAATCCTCTCCTTTATCACCTTTGTTTTTTTCTAAAATCTTCCAGGCTACCCTCAAAAGTTTCTGATATCATGTATCACTGCTATATTTATCCAAAATGACTTGATGGAGAATGATTTTGCACTCTGAAAGTTATTGTGCAGATGATGACAACAGTACCAACC
>NW_017729029.1:58066463-58067684 GCF_001723915.1 Gavialis gangeticus
CCCTGTGGCCCAGGCTGGATCCAACCTGAAAAAATCCCTGTTTTCTCTTTCTTCTTTCCTCTTTCACAGTCTTAGGTCTACAAGATGCTTCATTAGAAAGTGGTCTCTAGGGGAAAGAAAAAGCAGTGCCTTATTTGAGGTTGTAGGATATTTTTAATGTTATGGAGGAGATTCTGGAGACATGCCTGGAGAATGAAACTGCCAAGAAGTTGGAGCAGAAAGTCTGACTCCTGGCAGCAGAGGCCATTTCGATTAAGACACGTTTTTTCCTCTTCGTAAAAGTTGTCGCATGAATTCATTCTTGTGGGCTAGACTGGGTCACCCTGCCTGACAATGAGCTATCCTTTAGTTCACCTATTGAAATCTGCAGGATGCCAGGGCCTGACCCCAAGCTTCATGGGTTGGAGCATGCTGCAAAAACTTGTAAGTAGCTCCTTGGCCAGGTTGACCCATTGATCTAGGTTGGACTACTCCATGGAGCTAGGCATTACTGAACACGCATGCCTAGCTGAATGAATAAGGGTATAGGAGTATGGCCATATGTTTGCTTATCAGCCTGATGAAGAATAGCAAATTTAAACTACATTTCACATAACTAGCTTGCTTTGTCCCATAATTATGGGCTGATTATATTGTGCAGTTGCCCCATAAGCAGCTGATGGTATAGTTTTTTCAGGCCCACCAAATAAATGCCTTTACAGGATCACTGATAGAAAGGGTTTTGTTTTACTTGCATAAATCATCACCTTCAAGTCATGTGCCTTTTTAAATGCAGGTTGAAAAGTTTAGTCTTCTGATGGATGTTGACACACCTCTTGGCAGGATGCGCCGGCTTTGCTTTTATGCTGGTTTATGAAGATGTCAGATAAAACATCGTGGAATTCAGGGGCTCATCCTTTTTTTGTTTCTTTTTCTTTCACCCCCTCCACTCCTATCTCCAACAATCAAAATAAGGATCGGGAGGACTATAAAACATATAATGGATTTTCCTGATTTTTTTTTTCCCATCTGTTCTCATATGGTGAGAGGGAACTGTTCTCTGGGGACTCAGGTAGCTATTCACAATGAAATCAGGAGCTTGGTTTCCAATACTGGAACATGAAATAAATTCACGCCTATTGATGTGCAGTTGCAGTGGCCATTAATTTCTTGAAATTTTCTTCAAATTACTTTTTAATTAGGAAAATATTGAAAAGGACACCAAAGGGTTTTTGTTTTTTT
>NW_017729029.1:58072684-58085021 GCF_001723915.1 Gavialis gangeticus
TGATGTGCAGTTGCAGTGGCCATTAATTTCTTGAAATTTTCTTCAAACTACTTTTTAATTAGGAAAATATTGAAAAGGACACCAAAGTGTTTTGTTTTTTTTTTTTGGGTAAAGATACAGCAGCAGTGCCTTGTCTTCAAATCTTTCTATTCATGGCATGGCCCGTCTGGTATGACTGGAAAAGGGAATAAGCGGTAATTCTGTATATACAAGGAATATTTAGAGTAGAAGTACTAATGTTTAAAAAGTCATCCTTCTTTGCTTCAAGAGCTGGAAGCACCAACCAGGCTCATCTTGCATTGCCTGAAAATTGTATTGTAACAGGGCGGTCTCTTTTATACCTGTACTTTAATCATCGGCATGCCCATGTCTCTATGTGGGTTGTGTTTTTTAATTACCCCTTGGGCTCCATGGAGCCCACGGGACATGTTTAGTATTAGTATTATCCATTTTGATTCATGCAATTATTTTGCAGACCGACCTTCCAGTGGCACCCATTGGCATAGACAATAGTGTCATAAAACTAAATGAAAGGCCAGGCTGCACCAAGGATAGAAAAACATACAAACATAGCGAAACTCCAAACTATTCTGTTTCTGAAATGACAGAAACGCAGCTTCTAGAATGGAAACTGTTCTTATTTAGTACATTCATGCTTCTAGGATGTTGGGTAGCAAAATATTATTTTGGTGTGGCATATGTCTATTTAAGCTTGCACGTAATGGTGTGAAAAAATGAGTCAAGAGAATCCAAAGCAAAGAACTAAATGGGAAGCCAACTGGCTGATTCTATTCTGATTGTTTCTGCTGGTACCAATCAAGTTGTACTATTTTATTTTAGAGACCCTGACTTTTGTCACCATATTGGAAAGTGCTGGGGAGATGTTCTTAGTATCAGGCTAGGCCAAAATATCACTGTCAGTTGCATGCTTTTTATCTAGGATTTTCAGCTACAGTATTTTAAACAAATCTGCAGAAGTGCTGCCATTATCAGAATTTACATTACTTATTTATCTTTTCTCATGTGCTTGCAGTACAGTCAAGTCCTAGGGGAAAAGAGAAACACATAAAAGAGGAAGAAAGGAATTCTGAATAGACAACATGCATACCTAATAACAGCCTCAGTTTAAAGTACAAGTACAAAGTAAATGCTATTACCTTAACCAGAACCTTTGCTTCCTGGTCCTTGTAATGCTTAAACCCAACAAATCTTTATCCTTCTGAACCACATCTCTATGTAGGAACATCCCAGGTTTGTTTCTCAAGTTGTCATCTTCCTTCTACTTTCCTATTTCAAAGGGACATAAAGGGACTCTGATTTCTGAGCCTTCAAGGGATATTTTGCTTCTCTCTCTCGAACAAAAAAATCAGTTGCAGGTGTTACAAACTCTCCAGAAGTTCAATAAAAAGTAGACATGCAAAATATTATCATTTAGCATCTTGTTTCTCTAGTGCTCCAAGACCTGATTGTTCCCTAGGGAAGAATTTTCCCTCTAGTTCATTTGGGCATGAAATGGTGACTTAGCCCTTAAAAGTTCATGGCACTTTGTTGCGCTTTCATGTATGTGAAGTGCTCTTCCCTATCAAATACATGCCCAATGTGAAATACTTCAGGATTTGATTGCACAAGGTTCATGTACAGCTCTTTATGCCTGGATGCAGGGAATGGCAACATGTTTTGTAAGGGCAGGGGGTGAGTGTGCTGGGTGAGGGGGCAGGGAGCAAGAGTACTAAGTAAACAATGACTGGGGTAAAGCTGGGACAGAAGGAAAATATGTCATCTCCCATCTTTCTTCTCCACTTGCCACAGGGGGATTGTAGAGAAAGATATAATAGGCTCCGGGGTATATCTTATCCAGTGATTTTTTTTTTTTCTCCCTTGTAATCTACAGTGGTGACACTATGATATTCCCCAATACCAGATGCCATCAGATGTGCCTTTAAGACACTTTAGGGGTGTTCTTACACCTTACATGGTGCCTTTCTGCGCCCAAACCCTTAGTGCTATTTAACTCCTTAGAACCAGCTAAGATGTGCCAGGGTCTAAATCCTTGGCCTGCAGGGTCTCAGCTTAACCAGTTTCACCCAGGTCTTGCCAGCCCCTAGCAAATGGGTTTTTGCCAACTAGAAAAATCATACCCTTGTCCAACCATGTGCTCAGAGTAGTTGGATTGCACCTTCCTTGGCAGAGGCCTGCCTATGTGGTTAAATGCTCTTAGATCACAGGTAACAGTGAGAATAGGTGATCTATAAAAGATGACAAAAAGTGCTGTTATGAAAAAACAACAAGCATAAAAAATCAGTAACCATATGTTGAGATACAGACAGAGATGGAAGAATAAACAAGCACAAGAAAATATCAGAGTACCAATTTGATCTTCTCCTACATCTTACATCCAAGAGGGCAGCTTCTGTTAAGCCCACCGGCTGAGGGACGCTAGCATTTCCTTATGCCCAAGAAAATATAAAGACCCCCTCTGGCCCCCACAGTGAGGCTTAAATACATGACCAGCTCCATTCTTCCATAAAAGTCTTGGAGAGTAAATATTAAGTGTAATAATGTATAATAATATACTGCTAATATATTAATAATATTAGCAGTATATTATTATTATATTAATATATTCATGGTATGACATTATTATATTTATATATTATATTAGTATATTATTAGTATAATAATATACTACTACTAATATATATCTGTTTGACCAGCTAGATATCTTTACTGACCCATTTATAATTGGAGGAATATTTACAACTTTTCAGACATAAAAATTATAAATCCAAGCTTCCAGAGTTAATCAAATACTATTTGGATAGAAGATTGTTTCTCTTAAAAAGCAGTTCCCCTTGACTGGCACTTCACCTTGCACTCAATCTGCATGTGCAAATTATCAGTGTTTGTTCTCCCATCCAATCTGGGCTTTGCTTCTCTAGATGTGAATAGCCTTTGTCCCCCCTGAAGTCTCATCTGCCCTCTTTGACTAGTTATCATGCAAAGATATCGAACTACATGCATATCAAGCATCACACATCATGAAAATATACCAATAGCAAAATTAGCCATAGTTTGTCTTTTAGCGGTGTATAGACAGCAAACACTGTATATCAAAAGACCTAATTCAGGGAAACAGGCATGACAGTCCATGAACACATCAAACAGCATGTGTTCATGATGGGCAGTTTTCTTTTGAGGGCCCACAGGGCAGCTGCTGGCTGCAGGAAATGAAAATCCTTGTTCTGTGGAAGTCGGGAGTAAAACACGCCATTGGGTTCGGTGGGCCCAACCTTTAATCTTGGGTGTCCCTTCTGAAGGAGGGACTATTACAATCCCCGAATTGTCACAGGATTGAAGAGTCTGTCTTTCACTGGTACTCCAGCTTGTGAGAGCTGTAGTCTTTTTTGGTGGCAGATTTCACGGGTGCAAAATACTGTAACATACCTGGGGCAATGGAGGAGAGCTCCATCCTTTTGACATCATTCCTCTCCTTACACTCATCTCTGCTTGCTCCATGCCCCCCTCGCTTAAATGCAGAAGTAGTTTGTAAAAGCCCTTTCTGATTGCAGCAAATGCTTCCTGCTCTCTTTTCCCTCCCCTTGGTACAGGAAGAGTTAAAACCTATGCTGTGCTTTCTGTAATGGATCGGCATACTGTAGCTCCACAAAAATCCTTGAAACCCAAACAGAATTATGCTGTTGCCTGCTTTCTGATGTTTTTGGAGAGTCCTGCCAACAGACTTGAAGGCAGCTTTGGCAAAGTAGAGACTGCAGGATTTAGGTCCTTGCTGTTTTATTCATGCTGGTTAATATTTATAGCCTGCATGTCTGATTCAAAGCCTTCGTGGGTCGGTTGGTATCTTTGTACAGGTTTCAGTGGGTTACACTCAGACTTCACTTGTCGCTGCTCCAATTTTGTTTTGCATGAAAAAAAAACCCCACAGTTCCCCCTGTGTTACATGTTTCAAAGCCAATCAAACAACAGCCAGCGTTAGCCTCTGCTTCCCAGAACCTGTATCAGTGAAGATCCTTGCCTTCTACCCTGAGGTTAGAGAGAATACTTTAACTTGCTACCATGTATTTACTTTTTAAAAAAACTGTTTTATTTTGTTTAATTCAACTGCCCCAGAGTGATAACAAGATGTCGGTTTAATCCTAGCCCGTCTCAGGAGGCAAGGACAGTGTTCACTGTTGGAATCTAATGGGAACATCTTTTCCCAAGGTTTTGCTAAGGTGACATTTAAGCCCTAAAAGTAGCAAAGTAGGCGGCACTCTTGACCCGACCGCTGGTAAAGAACTCTTAAGACTGTCAGGTGACATTTTTCTCAGCATCGATTTTGAGTGGCAGCTCTCTGAGAGGGTTGATATTTATTTATTTATTCCCCCCCACCTTGCATTATAAGGAAAATCCTGCAAAAGAGTTGTTCCTGTAAACAAAGCAGTTTTCTGGGACTCTAATAAAAAAGCATGCTCCGATTTTGAGCAAGCCAAATGAAATATCCACTTTTCTAGGAGGTTTGTCTTACCAAGTCTGAGCTTGAAACTTTCCTCTTTTTTTGTGACTTGTATGTTAGTACATCCAAATACATGCCTGACATGTTGGCTGCTCTGTGTGTGCGCGCTGGCACTGGATGGGTTTTCTGCCTAGGTCTGGCACCTGGTCTGTTCGAGTCAATAGGTGTCTGTCTTTCTGCTGACTTCATGAGACTCTGAACAAAGCTGCTATGTACTTTGATAACAGCTTGTTTTACTAATTTGGGAACGGGATTGCTTTATAGTGCACATGCACAACTTAGCCTGTAGTTTACGTATAAAAGTTTGAATAAAGCGCTCTCGTATCGGTCCCTGTTTTATCACAGAACGACGGCGTTTGGCACAGCTGAAAAAGACAAGTCGTTCCCCAAGGCTGGAATAATAAGAGCTGCAGACAACTGGGCAGAGCAGCATCAAGGAACTGGTTGTGAGCGTCATACTGTTGTCTTGTCTGGTGCGTGACTTACCCAGTACGATAAATCCTTTGCCTTCGCAAAAAGAAGTCTTATTAATTATATTTCATAGCCTTTTCCCTTTTACCAATCCTTTCATTTTCCCCTTCATTTATTCCTTTTAACTAAATTAATTGCATTTCTTTGTGCATTCAGAATTTGTTGAGGAAAAACCTTTTGTCCATGCTTCTTGCTTATTAACTGGCCATCGTACCTCTTGGGTAAATGCGCCCACTCACCTGCTCACAAGTCTCACCTGGTGTCTGTCTTCTGATTGGGTGCAAAGGGCTTTTAGACGGCACTTATAAACATCCTGCTATATTGCATTTGTGGGCTGTTTTTCAGCGAGCGTACTTGTTAATCACCAGAATATTTGTGGAAAGTGAATAGAAAAAGGGCAGAAACAGTCATTGATTTAAAAATGTGAACAAATAATTGCAAAAAAACCCTGCACCCTATTGTGATGTGCTGTCAGCTGCATTCACAGCCACTAAATCAATTCACACCGCTTAAGGAGCAAAAAAAAAATCGCCGTACCTATACAGGGATATTTGGCCTCGTATATTATAAAGTCAGGCATTTGATAGCTTTCAGAGTTCCTGTGCGTGTGTCGCTGTCAATTTGTAAATGAATTTGTCAATTTATAAATGACTTTTAATATTTTTTTTAAGTAGCCCATCGCCAAGCTGTAACCACTGCTGCAACATCTACACAGCTTACTAGTGTAAAACTGACCTGCATGAAAGTCTAGCATCATTTGACTGAAGCTTAAAATAAAAAGGAAATTACACAGAAATAATAAACTATAAGTAATAATCAAGCAGTAATAATCCCAGCACTATTAGAAATGGAGATTGGTGCATGTTTAAACACGGGGAGAAAAGTGACTAACAGAGTCACTGAATCCTTTTATGCTGTAGATGAATATAGCCCCTGAATTTTAAAATAGCCTTACATGCAGTATTATAACCAGTCAAACATGATGAATTCAACACAACGGTTATCTTTCCCTTCTTGTTTAATACCATAACTTAAAAATAAATGCCTCTGAAGTATAAATCTAATACCATTCTCACCCAGAAAACTGAAGGTCTAAATCAAAACAGACATATTTTTCTGTTTTGATCAAAGGGCTAGCTTTTCAGTCACTTTTGTTAAGACCGAAATGCTACAGATGAGATCTCTATTCTGGTGTTTCAATTTCCATATAGAAGATTTTACGTCGATCTTTTCGGCTATCAGTGATCATTGTTTTCACCACTGTACACCTTCTGTGTTTTTAAATTTGCTTCTAGTTTTCTCAACAGTTTTCCAAACTTGTCTAAAAATAAGACAGTTACTACCAGCCCATATTTTCCCCTCCTTTTTGTAAAAAAAAGAATTGCCAAGCGGATGTTCATAGATATTACTTAATTATGTCTATGAAAGCCTCTAATATCTGACTGGTTGCCTGCTGATTGTTTCTGTTGCAGTGGTAGCAAAGCCCTTGTGGCTCTATTGTGTTAATGCAGGGATGGGCAATTATTTTGGGTGGAGGGCTGCTCACTGAGTTTTGGCAAGCCATCGAGGGCTGCATGACAGGTAGCCAGGAGCAGATAAATGTTACTTTTCTAAATTTTTTAGGGGCCCCACGGGCCGGATAGAATGGCTTGGCAGGCCGCATCTGGCCCGCGGGCCGCATTTTGCCCGCCCCTGTGTTAAGGCATTGTCCCAATGCTCACCATGTGAGATCCAGGCAGCGTACACCAAGTGGAATAAGCAGACATGAAAGAAGGAGATGCAGGATTAAGATAGGAGCGAGGTTTGCATAAGTTAGGTGTCACAATTTGTCTCCAGCCTAAGGCCCCTGGCAGATATTCAATTAAAGGTGAGATGGGCTCTGATCTGTGATCACAACAATTGTGCCATGCGGCAAGCTGTGCGCCCAGGGCACCCAGCTCAGAGCACAAGTCAGCTGATGGTCACTCTCAGCCTCAGACGTGCGTCGGAGTTGAGGGCTCTGGAGTCAAAGGCTTCGATGTGCTCCTGACTCTGGTTAATCATGTCTTCAGTGTAATGTCTGCTAGGGACCCAGCCAAACCTGTCAGGCAGGGATAAAGCAGCTTTAAGGACAGAGAGAGCAAGAAGCAGTTTCCAAAGATTTCCACCTGTAGCTGTTTTGTTGAAGTCAGTGGGGGCACGTTAATGAATAATAATTGAGCCCAAATTAGTATCAGCTCCCCAAAGCAGCGGTATTATTATGATTTGTTTCATAATGCAATCTTTATTTTGGAGATCTTTCCATTTTGTTTTGTTAGATGTCTCAGGACGGGTCAACCTATGGGTATTTTCCTTTCTTGTCTGATGCTATGACTTCACATCTTCCTATTAAATGAAGGGACGTAGGGTTTTCAGGTTGGTTTAGATGAATTTTGGGAGAGGGCAAGAGTGAACCTGTTTCTACTTTCACTCTGCATTTGAGTAATGCTGGGAGTAAGAGTTGTAGGCAAATATTCTGGACCTCGGGGCATGCTTGATGTATTTCTCTTCATGACACCCAGAACATATCCACATCTCCCTTTGCTGACAGCACCTTTCCTAATCAGTCATGTTATTTGAACCGACCCATACATCTTGCTCCTTGCTTTGCAAAAACACACTTGCTACTGTGTAATATAATGAGGGTGAGGCCTGAATGTATTAATTTTTTTATTTGTCCCCAGGATGAATTCAGCTCATTCCAATAAGTATTTCCTTTCCAACCACACATGCTATCAGTGTGTGTTTACTCCCTCGCAAATGGGGTCAAAAAGGATTGCTTTTACTGAGCGCAGTTTCTCCCCCTCTTGCCCAGCTCACAAATATGTCAGGAATTGCTCACTAAGCTATCTACAATCTAGGAGCAACTTACAGTGAATTGAATGAATAATGGACTAGAGCTGCTCATTGAAGGAGAGACCTATTCAAGGATATTTTGTTAATAAAGAGGTGACATTCATTAAATTAAACGGTTTGCCATCCTCTGGAGTGGTGACATCCCAAGACTGACCCAGCAAAATTGTCTTAAATTTTGTTTAACTTCAGTGAAGAAGCTGGGAGCACATAAAGGTGCTTAGAAGACACAGGAGATAGATGGGGTTATTGCCAGAGCACACATGGCCTTTCTCTACATTTCCCTTGCCTTCAAGTGTGTGGGCTATTATTTGGGTACTTCTGCGCTTTTAGGTTTCTTTTCATCTGGTAACCCTGCTGATAGAGTCCTGCAGTAGAAACATTTGTTACTTAGTTTTATGAACATCTGTGTAGAGCTTTCAGGCTTTTTCCATTTTATCTCTAATTTGCTGCTGTTTGATAATACACATTATCTTTATGAATCTAAAAGCATTTCTGGCATAAATGGCCTTTTTTTACACAATAGATTAGGACATAAATGGGGGAATTTGAAGAGGGGCAAGTACACAGGTAATCAGTTGGAGATTTTCAGGGAAAAGAATATAATATTAACTCTTCCAGTGCCATTTCTAAATTCAGTTTGCTCTGTAAAGGTAGTCGCTCTGGAGCTGATGGATACTGATTTTCAACATGAGATGGGTATAACATTTGGTAATCTGGATTCTTGATCTATAGCAGATGAGAGAAGCAGATCTGACTCTTAGCACTCAGCTCATCACAGTAGGCACCACATAGATGAATCTGTATTGGAGCAGCAATTGAGCACAAGGAAAGGCACCTATAACTAGAGTGAATCTATCCACTAAAATAAGCAGCTCAATGCAAGCAGTGATCATCTACAAAATTTTCAGTAGCTATTCAGACAAGTCAATCTCTTGAAAAAAAAAAAAAAAAGCCATCTGCCCATGAAAGCCAGGCACTAGAGAGCTGATGTGTTACCATAAATAAGCAATTTTCTGTTTATGGAGGCAGGTGAATTATAATCTGATCCAGCCAAAGCAGTGGTTTTCAACTTTTATTTTCATTTGCTGACCCCTAAAAAAAATTTGAATGGAGGTGCAGACCCCTTTGAATTTTAAATGCAGGTATTCACATACTTTTGATGGATCATAGTCATCTTATGTGGACCCCTTAGACATAGTCTGCAGACCCCAGGGGTCTGTGGACCGCAGATTGAAAAACACTGAGCTAAGGGAAAGCAGACAAGATACTGTAAGGAAGCCAACCTAGGAGTGGGCACCTCCTCCAAAGAGCTGTTTGAATTACTGAGACAGACCAAAATCTCCTGGTTTCTCCTTAGAGTCCTAGCCTGGAAAGTAGGTTGGGTGTTAGCATATGTAATACCCTCCAGGGACCTGTCTGACTAATGAAGCTATTAATGAATCTAGAAGTTGTTTAGATATGGGATATAAACAGTTCTACTTTATTATCTTCACTGGGACATAGACGCATTGATTTACCTCCTAATTGCCAGCTAACTCTCATTTTACTTTTATACACTGTGTTGATGGATGTTATTGGTGTGTAGCAAGATTTGTTTAAGAACAAAATTTATTTCTCTGTCATACCTGAAGGGTGTCTGTGGTGAGGAGATAATATAATTATCTTCTAGAAAAACTTCCTAGTGCCATCACTGGGGCACTGTTACATTGGCTGAGCATGCTCTGATGGTTCAGATCTCTTTCATTTGGCTCGCAAAGTAAATGAGAGATGTGAATCCTTTCCAGTGACGTAATCTTCTATTTCTGATAGAATAATGACTTATGTCCCACTTAAATGGTCTTCAGCATTTTGTGCTGATCTCTTATGGGTTTGATCCTGCCTTTGATGTTGATGAGATTACGGATGTGCTTAGCTCCTTAAGCATGTGCTTGAATCCTCTCCCGTGTGTGTTGTACTTGACCTTGGAAGAAGCTGTGCCAGCTGGTCCTTTCCAGTAAAGTCCAGCATAAGGGAATATTCTTTTACCAGTAAATTACAGAAATGGCACAAACCTTGTCTTCCTACTTCTGATGCCATTGCATGGGTGGTGATGGAAGGTGCCATGCACTACTAAGCATTTCTTCATTGAGGCTTTGAGTCCACACACAATTGAAAGGAGACAACAATGTATTCCCAGCAGTTCTCAACAGTATTAAAGAGCCACAGGTAGGATTTAAGGGTCTGAGATATTGATGCTGTCCAAATACTTTTCCCAACTCTTTCTGAGGTAAGGCTTTTTTGTGGGCTGAGTTAGGGAGTGTTTGGACAAAGCAAATTACTCCCAAAGGACACATCCTTTCCTTTGACTTTGCAGACATACTGTAAATTTGATTCCTTCTTCCCAGCAGCATAAAGCGGGATATTAAGGGCTCTAAAAAAAGGGATTTCAGTAAATTAGATCAAGGTAACATGAGCTGCTAGTTTATTACATACTCTTAAAAACTTTCTCCTGAACACACACAACCCTTCCTTTCTTTAATGTCTCTAAAAATGACTGGATAGTGGGTGCATAATAATTTAGTCCTCAAAATCATCTCACTGCAAGAAGGTAAACTCACCGCTTCATTATTTTTTTTTGTCAGTACCTGTATTTTAATTCTTTGTTAATACCGGATGGAAAAACTTGTGGAAAATGAATGCATATATGTGTGTTTGGGTGATTTGTCTTTTGATTTAGGGAAACCCAAAGTCAGTTGCATCACACAAAACTTTTTGAAGAGCTCTAGCCTCTTAGCCCCATTGCGCTATGAGTTAATTCTGCTCGTACATCAGATGGGTTTCCTGTACTCGTGCCTTTCACTTAGCTGGAATATTGTGCATCGAAAAGATACTTTAACGTCTTTCTAAAGCAAGAGGCTGAAAAAAGATTAATGCAAGTGAAACAACCAGCTCATTTACATTTCTTAATTACATCTCAATTGAGTTGAATAGGAATTTCTTCCGCTGCCCACCTCAAGAAGCAGATTCACATGTATCTATCTGCTCTCCTACACCAAGACTGCTCTCTAAGGCCAGGTATAGACATTACACTTTTACCGGCATAAGTGACTGGAAACCAGTCTATCCCCATAGCAGAACAGGAGTTTGCCGGGCTAAACTGGTCTGTACCCATGACAGAACAGAAGTTTGGCATGCACAGACTGGTTTAAAAATGGTGGAACCTGGACTAAGGTTGGCCTTGCCCCCAAAGGGCAAATGTCTTCTGTTTGCTACTGATCTAAATTACACAGCTTACAGAAAACTGTGAAACTTAAATCAATTCCATCTCAGGATTTTCGAATGTCTCTACATAGCTTAAGTGGCAATGTAAAATCATTTTCCCTATTTAGGCCACTCTGTTACTTAACAACTTTCTTATTCCAGTGGAAGTTAGTTGTCATGGGGAGATGACTCCTGCAGAGAAACAGGGTCCCTCTTTGGGAATAGTGGTGTCTTGGAGATACTCACCTGGATTTTGTACTGAGGGTGAAAAGCCAAAGGATTCTTCCCTTGGAGCCAGGTGTTTCTAGGGTTGCTGCCTCTTTTGCCTATGAACCGCTCTCAAGATTTGACTAATCCTTCCTAGACATTAACTGGTAAAATCCCGATTCCACTGAAATAAACAGCAAAACTGCTGATGACTTCAGTAGGGCTAGGTGTCACGCAGGAAGTTGCAGTTATATCCCTAGTGGTAATA
The DNA here is from genome assembly GCF_001723915.1 of Gavialis gangeticus. Taxonomy (NCBI): domain Eukaryota; kingdom Metazoa; phylum Chordata; order Crocodylia; family Gavialidae; genus Gavialis; species Gavialis gangeticus. The sequence goes on from NW_017729029.1 coordinate 58,084,258, forward strand.
AGTGAAGACTGGAGAGCAAAAGATTGTTGCATTTGACATGCGGCCCAGAAATCTTCAACGTAATTGAAGCTGCTTTCGCTTTTCGTTAGAGTTTGTGTTCAGTCTTTTTCAGTGGTTTTAGTTCACCAAATACTGTTGGCATGTAACACTGGCACCTTGATCAGCTACACTGAGAATTTTTGTAGCGAGGCATATAAGTAGGAGTTTTCTAGTCCTCATTGGTGTAGAGAAGCACAATAATTTGGGACCACAAGATTTTCTGCCTTCGCCACAGTGTTGCCAACATCAGATTTGGCATAAGTATTTACCAAGTTTTCAAAAGAGCAAGTTATAGATAGAAGGCCCTTTATCTCATCTCTAGGAAATGAGACAATAAGACCAGAGTAGTCCAAAATCTAAGAGTAATGGAATATACAAGTGTACCAACAGGTAGGATAGTTGTTTCTTGCTGCACACAGTTTCAGCCTTCATTGTTTTCAATTTATTTTAATGCACTTAGTTCTCTTTACTTATGCTGACTGTATCCCTGCAGCTAAGCTATGACAGCTAAACTTTATCCTCCCAGCAGCTATTCAAAGAGTTGTCAGAAACTTAACTAGTCAAGAGAAATAGCTTTCCCTATAGAGTGTCTATTGACTGAGATACTTTATTGGCATTAGGGACAGTGTTATATCACTGGTATGTCCTATATAACCACACATCTCTAATGTTATATAGGTCAAAGGAACTTTTTCTAGGACACAACAATTTATTCTTATGCTTTT
>NW_017729029.1:58090021-58135158 GCF_001723915.1 Gavialis gangeticus
TATTGGCATTAGGGACAGTGTTATATCACTGGTATGTCCTATATAACCACACATCTCTAATGTTATATAGGTCAAAGGAACTTTTTCTAGGACACAACAATTTATTCTTATACTTTTACAAGATTCCCACTACACTCTAAGTCTCACAAGACTACTCTGCAAGGTTTCTTCCTTTCACAAGTCACATTTGCTTGCATCCAATATTTTATACAGATCACATAGGTTGCCAAAAGTTCAGCCTTGGGACACTTTAGTATTTGTGATATTGTGCTCTAGATGACAGGATCTGCTAGGTTCCTAAGCAAGCATCTTAACTTGGGTACAGATCAAGCTGAAGTGTTCTGGATGCAGAGTTAACGATGCACATACTTTCATGCTAATTAAGGGTTTGCCCAGGTGAGGAAGTCAGTATGTAGTATGTTAGTATGGCTTTATAGAACAGTACAACTGCTCAACAGTTAACCCCTGTGTGGACACTTAAGGTGCCTATACATGTGCTCCAAAGAGTTCTAATTAGAACGTGTCGGAGCAGACTTAATTAACTGAGTCTACTGCAGTGTTCTTATTACAAAGCTCCAGCATGCTGCAGCATCACATGTGTTCACGACCCTATATTTCAAAATGATGCTGGGGATGCTTTAACTAAAACTTGTCAAACAAGCTTTAGTTAAAGCACCCCCATGCCCCCATGGCCATTTTGAAATGTGGGATGCTGAAAACACAAAATACTACAGTATTTTAATTAGAGCAGCTGTCTGGGAGCAGCTCTGATTAAAGTGCTGTCGCTCAGCCTGGAGCGCATGTATAGACACCTTTGGGCCCTTATCCTATTTTGCCTCTAAGATGACCTGGATTTATGCAATGCTTGCCTCAAATACACATTTCCAGGCTCAAGAGAGTTATTCTGTTCCACTGCTAAGGCTCCTATGTCTCTCGTTCCTTTAGTGGATACCCATGTTCACCTCCAGAGGCTGATCCTGTTCATTCCAGGTATTGTCTGGGGTTATCAGTGTCACTGTTGCTGTTGTCCTTGATGGGTGTTATTGATGTACTGTCAGTGTTGAAGCCTCAGAAACTGCGGTGCCAGCAAAGTTGCAGCCTGGAAATTCCAACGCTAATCTTTAAGAACAGCCACAGGCTTGGTTTGGTGGCAAAGATTTGGCCAGATTTGTTGTCTACAAGCATAGCCCTAACACATTTTGGTCTAACAAGTACATCAGACCAGGAGCTAAGCCATTTGTATCTGTGACAAGGTAGCTGGCACAAGACCATGCAGGCTCTCCCAGGCCACTACAAAATTTTCCTGCTTTCCAATTCTCCTTTTATACACCGATCAAAACAAATTACATAATGCATTCCACCTTGAACATCTCAAACTGTCCTGTATTGTGGCCTTGTTTCGCATACTGACCTAAGCGTTCGCTTTCCAACCTTGTCATCTGGGTACTGGACTGTCCAACCTTGTACCATCATCTCTCCTTCCCAGCTCTTGGCAGGAGTGCACATCCACATGCCAAGTTTTGCTTATGTGAGGCATTCATGCACTGCTCAGATTTGCTAGTGAAGCCAACTGGCCAATGCTTTAGCGAAGCCTTTGTGTGAGCCGCATACATTGAACAATGCTCCAGCGAGGCCTGCACCAGGCATAACTTATCTCTTGCAACAGAAGACAGAGCAACAAGCAACCTTACACACTTCCATCATGCCACATTGCAGATTGATCCAACTTGATCAGAGGGGGAGGCATCTTACTGGGATCTGGCTTACTTAGAAAAGATGGCTTCCAGTGCATTGGACTAACAGCCAACAGCAATGCCTTCAATGTAAAGTAAGATGGGGCCAGCTGCCTTTTGCCCAGCAAAACTCATCTTTGATTTGGCCTTTCCTGAGCACAGTCTCTCTCTTGCATGTGCTTGGTATACACGTGCTTGAACCCTTAACTCTCCAGTTATTAATCTGTTTGACTGAGAAAGAAGAAACTCGGGAGGTACCTTCCAGCCCTGCTTTCCTATGATCCTAAGGAGGTGGAGAAGGAACGTGGAATATGCTGAGGAATGATAAAGTAAAAGATCTGTCTACATTCAGCAGGTTGAACTCTGCACTGACGCTAGGGAATGGTCTAATGAGTACAAAGGGCCTGTATGTATTCCCTCTACTTTGACGGTGCAGCTGAAATTGAGATGAGGTCTGACAAAAGAGCCGCGTTCTTTCCCAGGTAGTGGGGAGTTCCTGCATCTCCCTCATGGGAGATTAAGAAGATGTTCCTGGGGTTTTTTTTTTCTTTCTGCAAGTGTAATGTGCAGGTGTTACTGTCACTGCCTTCCTCCTCCTTTTGGAGAAAGGAAAAGAGGAAGATAATTGTGACTAGCCAACCAATTGCAAAAGCAATCCCACACTGCTGTCCACTGCTAGAGTTAGGTTATGCCTAACTCTCTTGCAGGTAGGCAGAGGATGAAGGGGAGCAACATTTCCTGCCCCGATGCCTTGGGGCTTCCTTGATTATAGCACCTGGTACTTGGAGGAACCCAACATCTGTTACCAAGACGCTCTTTCTTTTGCCATGTGAGTGTGCAGAATGGGCCAGCTTGAGGGGCTGATTATGCTTTAGCTCTTAAATTGCTCTCTACTCTTTCCCCCACAGCACAGGGAATTCTGGAAAGCAGCCTAACTAACAGTTGCATATGGCCCAGGAGTGATGTGCTTACTTATGGCTATTCAAGGACTACTAAATTAAAGCTATAGAGGTAAACCAAGGAGTGTGGAGTGAGTTTGAAATTCATGAATTGTCCATTCATCTTCCATACATTCATACATGCCAAGGAGTGGCCTGGTATATATCGTCGTATATTAAGAAACCCCGAGTTTCTTCAAGAAGACAGCCCAAATATTTCTTTCTTTTTTTTTTTCTTCCATGCTTTGAGCGGTAGATGAATCTCTGTAAGAAATAATTTAAATAGTTGTGTTTTGTTGTTGAGGACAGAAGGAAAAAAAGAAGATAAGTCTCTCGGGTGATGCTTTAAGGACTTCAGGTGTTTTTTTCTCTGTCTTCAAAAGTAGTTCAGATGCAGACTTATGTTTCAAATGCGGTGCTAGTGAGAGCTGTTTAGGATGGTGAGAGAAAACCCACAGGGGAGAGACAGACTCGCTATTTTGCTTTGTTATATTCTTTCAGAGGGTGCAAATGGGTCAGCAATTTAACCAAAAAGTAATAAATAGAAGAGGTTTGTCCATAGTTACGGTGGATTCTACTTTTGTAAGCTATGTGGAAAGTTTAACATACAGGCCCTCAGCTCTGCTATTTCTGTTATGGATAAAATACAGAGGCTTTCCGGAACTGCTAGCAACATGAACTCATCTAAAATAGTAGACTAATAATACAACTAAGTGCCAAACTGTGACAATTTCAGAGTGATACTGTGAGCTCAAAATCAATGCAGTTGATCAAAGTGATTTGCTCTTTTTGTAACACAAGAGTGAGTGGTATCAAATACAGAACCCTTTTTTGTCTCACCTGCATTAACTCACCCTTTTAAAGTAATGGCCCCAGTAAGTTTGTTAGTGAAGCCTGAATCCAAGCTACCCAGTATCTTCTCTTCCCTGTCCAGAAGCAAATATCTTTATTATTTCAAAATGCACTGACTTTCTTTTTGAAATGAGATGCTCAACCCTGAATGGTGGCACACGAGGAGAATTGGTATTCTTCTCTGGAAGAAGTGAAGATGATGTTGAACAGTACTCCACAAGGCCAGAAGTATCGTACATGTGCTTTTAAAGTACCTTGTTCTTATGTCTTTCACACTAATAAACCCTGAGAATTTGTCTAAAAAGTTACAGAAGTGCAAAGAGAAGTTAAAAAATGGAATTGTTTTGCTGCTTGGAGGATACTGCGAAGTAGCAAATAAAACCAGTGCCAGTAATTAGTTATTGCCCACCTAAAAAGTCTCGGGATGCTAGTAGCTCGATCTGTCAAGTGTGCAAGCACTTGGACTGTGCTTATCACTATCGGAGGATTCCACTTTTCTTTCTGCTTGACTTAATATTCATGCTGGTAAAACACCAAGTTTCATACCCTGTGTTTTATTTTGGTAAGGTCTGTAATGATGGATTTATTTGAAGAATATATAATTAAGCCACTAGAGGTTAGTCTGCACTGTTAAGAAACTCACCACCATGTTAAAGGTCTGTGTGATCCCACATTTGACAGAAACCACTGATACGGCTCACTGCAAATAGTCTGAAGTTCCTGTTGCTGTTTTGATGAGAGTGTGAGGGTAAGAGGCCCACACAAAAATCCAACTGATGTCCAAAAAGGCTCTGGAGTTTTGTTTTAGAAACATAAAAGGTGACGTTTGGTCCATTGAAGATGGAGTAAAATTCCTATTAACTTCCGCAGGGCCAGGACATCATCAGATACAACAGATGCCTTTTTCACTTGTTTCTCTTTTCATCTTTCTACAGCTAATGCACAGAGTCCCAGCTCTGAAAATCTCAGACACTGCAGGCTGTCAAAGTTAAAGACTTTCCCTTTGTTATTCCATCATGCAATTCTTTGTTTGGTCTCACTGTGAAGCAATGCATTTCCTTGCCTGTTTTTTTTTCTCTCCTTTCCTGGTAGCCACCCCTTTCTATTTGGGAGGAACGCTAACCTGCAGCCCATTCGGGGCCTTTCCACATATCAGAACTTTTAAACAACACTTTTCTTTTTGGCTGTGCAATATGGTTAGTTTCTTTGCTATTTTTTTTCCTCCTGGACTTCCTATGAAGTCTTGGTCCTAAAACAGATATTGTATACATTGCCTCTCACCCCAGAGTTATTTTGAGGAGGTAGTGCTCTTTTGAAAGAATTTCAAAAGGTTTCTCTGGGGTGTAGGTTGTAGCCGTGTTGGTTTAAGGACATAGGCGGACAAGGTTCTTTGGGTGAACCCGATATCTTTTATTAGACCAACTTAAATAGTTGGAAAAAAATTGGGTTTAAAAACCCTTCATCAGGCTGAGGAAGTCTCTGCAGTTGGTGTGTGCTCTCCCTGGATGGAATTAATTTTTTCCCCCCCAACTATTTAAGTTGATCTAATAAAAGATACCAGGTTCACCCAAAGGTGTCTCTGGGTTTCTGGTATGATTAGTTCCATATTAGTCTCTTAGGGCTCGTATACACGTGCAGGGAGCCTGCACTGAAGCGCTGGAAATCCAGTGTGCTGGATCAGACTCTATTAATTGACTCTGCTGGAGCGTGGAAATGAATGCACTCCAGCAAACTAGCATCATGTGTATCAGCATCCCCAGGCTGAAAAATGGTGGTGGGACACTTTGAATGAAAGCTTATCCAATGAGCTTTAGTTCAAAGCGCCCCACCACCATTTTTCAGCATGGGGACACTGATACATGTGATGGTCAGGTGCTTCTAATTAGCATGGCTCACTAATTAAAGTGTCCCCCCCCAATGCCTCCTGGGACAAGTGCAAAAATGCCCTTGGGCTGCTCCTATGGTGAGTAGCCCACTTTCCCTTTTTGCTCCCCCAGGGTAGATTCTGTAGATACCAGAAGGTCTAATCTGAAATAAGGTAGGAGGATTTGACTTCCCTGACTCCTAATGAATGGAGCTACCTGCATCTTACTTCTTGATAGCTGTACCGCAAGCTGTTATTTAAGGTTAATAGAAGGGAGGAGCACTGGTTTGCAAATGTAGATGTTCTGTAGGATTGGGCTGCATTTCCCAGGCCTTAGCAGAAAAGACTCCTCCGGTGGCATTCTGGGTCCTAGCTAGCAACTGCCTGACTTTGCTGCTCTCCTCATCTTCAGTTTTCCTCCTCCTGCCTTTCAAGGAGACATAGGTCAGTGATAATTGACATTCCCTCCATCGCCTTGAGGGAATGTCAATATTTGGAGAGAGAGAAACTTCTGCTTCCTCCAGAGATGTAATCCCTATTGGCATATCCTTTATCTCCTGCCTACCTCCAGGGAGTTATGCAATTCTCCTCTGTCTTCATACCAATCCTGCTAATTCTTCTGAACTCAGAGCGAATTGACCGGATTTGTTTCCTAATGACTCTCACTCAGAGTCCAAGCTTCCTCCCATCCGGGCAGCCCATAGACATTTCTGAGCAATAGGGCTTAATGACAACTACAGACTCACCCCTCCCTACATTTGGAAGGTACATTCAGGAGAGAAAGAGGAAAGCAATTTCTATTACACTTCTAAGCAATAATGAAAGGGTGCATTTTGTATGCCCTTGGGATGACTGATTTAAAGCTAGATATAGATTAGTGGGCACTGTGCTAATAAGAGCTGTAAACTACCTTTGGTGCACAGCTGGTCCTGAAGTTTACCTTATTATTTTTGTGACCAATGCACCTCCATGCAGAGCCTATACACTTCATATATCTATTGCATAGGAAAGGGCAAGGATGTCATCCTGAAAATTAGCTGTAAATGAACCTAGTGGCCCCTTGAATACTGTGTGTAAGGTCTACAGACAAAAAGTAGCCCTCCTCAAGGCATTTGACTAATCTTGTACAAGTTTCTGGGATAAAAGGGGAAAGGGCAACAAGGATCAATTTTCAGCTAAAATATTTATAGAAGTCTACAGCTAACTTCCCCCGGCTTTTGAAGATCAAGAATGTCTCTTATCTACCTCTTTGGACCCAAGAATCAAAACTTCCATTCTTAATAGCTCCTGAGAAAAGGAATATTTTCAATGTGGGAAAAAAATGAAATCCTTCATCTCAATAAACTGAATATAAGGCAGAAAGTCTCTTATATATAACCCCGCTAATACAACTTAATCCTCACAAAGTCTAGGGGGAATTGTCTTGGTGAAATTATCCCCCCAAATTAAGGTCAAAGCAAAGGGTATCAGTAGAGCTGCTATTCTGGCCAATGTGAGTGGCTATCAGTGTCACTCGATTTAGTATAAATGGCAGAGAACTCCATTGTCATATTATATGAGCAATATGTCTTGGTCATTAACCAACTTAACCTCATAACACCCCTGTGAGTGAGCAAAATATTACTATTCTTTTTATGCACAGAGGCATAGATAGAAATTATTGCCTACATGACTGTGGATCTGGGCTCATGTTTCGTGCCTAAGATTATGTAAAAAGCATAAGACAGAGCAGAGAAACAAATATGGGTCTCTTCAATGGTAGGTAACACCAAAGTCTCTAGGCCAACACTCACCTCAAATACAGCAGCATAGTTTCTGAATTACTTCTAGCCCATCTCTAGCTCTGCATTCAGCATCAGCTTTACAGAACTAGTCCTGAGACCATCCATCATGTGCAAGATTGTATGAAACCACCCTCTGCACAGCTGGGTTGAACGTCGCACCTTTGCAAACATGGTGCCTGGTCCTGCCTCCTTTGAACATCTTAAACCTTTTAAATTACCCCTGGAGTTTAAGGTATGCAGGGAATACAATTTTAACCCCTCTGTACTGAAGATAGAAATATATGTTAAATCAAGTAAGTATTAGGCATTTAACTTGAACACCTGTTAGTCCCTTGTTTTAATGTCTTTCTGTCCCTGCAGTAAAAGTGACCATCTTCCTAAAACTTTGTGTATGTGTGAATAGTGTCTCTTGATATTATGAGGTTTGCTCATTTATTTAAACACCTCCACCCCTTTTACAAATGGCTTCTTAGTTGGAGTTGAATCTTAGAGTTAGCTAAACTCTGTGATATTAGATTGGAAGCATAGATTTCAGAATAGGTTTATTGTTTCATTTTCTAGCACTTGCACTCAAACTCATTGTTCAATTGATCTGGCTTCCAATCAAATACATTGTGACTTCTTGCACCAAAACAAAGACCTTACAGTTGGTGTGACCATCTACCCATAGTCTAGATTTAGCTTTTTTTGTTTTTGTTTTTAGTTCTTCATAGAGTGTATCCTATATTTTCAATTACAAATTACAATTTTCTACCTGTTAAGCAAGAAAAAATGTTTCTTTCCTTTTGATGGGAGAGGTCTGTAGATTACTTTTAAAAATGAGCTCTTAGTGGGATAAATTTGATGAATGATTGCTAAGGATAAAAGGATACCAGCAGTGTGACAATGTAATTTAAAATAGCAAGCCGTGCAATATTGAACTTTGCTGGAGTTTTTGCTTTATTGGCGTTTTGGCATGATTAACACCTTATGCATCCTAAACCTCTTTTGGATTTTTTTTTTTTGTTTAAATATGACACCCTACTTCCATCCAAAGTGCAGTGTGCGGCTGCTATTGTTCTTAGCAAGAATGAAGAGTTGGCCAACGTCTAAATGCATTCATTTATCTCTTCGTAGGAGAGCTATGAAGCCAGCCAATGCCTTAATTCATTGCCTTTGTAACTTATTTTAGTGGTAATGCATTGATGAATTTTACAGTTACTGTAGAATATAGACTGTCAGGATTAACTGACCAGAAATGGATAATCTTGCTAGGCAGTGCTCTGATGAACCATATGGCTGACAGAATTTATCGAGGCTTTCTGTGCAGACATAAATATCACCTCTTACAATGTGTGTTTTATTTAGGATGCTGATCATAGCATGACTTTGTATGTGAGGATAAAAATGCTTTTAACATTAAAGCTGTGAGACCTTAGAGAATCTCGCCTGGCAAGCAAGTTCATCTTAGAATGAGCTGCTGAGCCCCTGGATCGAACTAGCTTTTGGGAAGAAAATAAAAAAAGCATGATTATAGGAGCTGGGGGAGGGGGGTGTTATGATGCTTGATTCTGCCTCTTGCTGCTTTTCTCAATGAATTGGCATCTGACCAGCGGCATAATCGGACCACTGGGTTTATTTGGCTAGGTTTTTAGTTGTGTTTCCCTTTTTCCCTGATGGTGATAGTTTAGTTTAACGTAGAACATAAGAGTTTACAGAAAATAGCTTTTATTTACTTGCCCTCTCACTTTAAAGGTTTCTAGAGTGCTTCATGCATCTAAAAGCATGTAAGTGTATATATTTATATCCACCTTACTTCATCCCTTTGTGAAATCCATAAATCTCTTGCTTGTACATTTGGGATGTTAGCTAGCATAAAGCAAGTCGACAGCAAGATTTGAAGGCTAGTAGCATATCCAGCTGAAACTCCAGGAGCCGTTTTGGTAATAATTTATTAATAACTTGAGTAGGAATTAATGTTGGACAGAAGCGAACATCTGTTCTATTAAGAAAAGTGTAATGGGTTCCTTAATGAACGCAAATGATTAGGAATAGTTTTGTATAACTCATTTAAAAGATTTCTCTAGCAGCCAAATGCATTCCATGTGATTAGTGCTGTGAAAAGGGACTGGCCTTGCCTTCTGAATAACCAGCATCCCTTTATTGCAGTGCCCTGGGATTAATGACATCTAGCCTTGCCTAGCATGTCAGATCTGACAGGATTGCAGCCTTAGGTGACATGGTATATCCTGGTGGGTAAGATTTAAATATAGATGGGGCTCTGCAATTTCATGACTAGGATATAAAATAGGGCATGAATTATACTGAAGTGATAAATGCAGATTAAATTGAAGCAGAAGAGGAACCCCAGAAAAGGAGACTGAAGGCCAGTATTTGTTGAGCTTTGTGGGCCAAATGGAGGGCAGGGGAATGCCAGCAGTGCTAAGTTTCCTAAGGGGACAGTAGCTAGGTAGGACAGGGAAGAACAATAGCTCAACTCCCTTTTCAGGCCCAAGGTTGACTTCATGGGAATGCATATTACTCATCTTCAGTGTATAGAAATTGGGCTGCATCCCTTTAGATAGTTTGTGTTCTCCTTGTCTCTGTTTCAGAAGCCACCAAAACCCAGCCAGAACTGCTGTGCAGTTAGGTGTAGAAACAGCTATTTGAGTTCTTTTGGGTCTATGTAACCTCCTCACATTGTGTGTCCAAATAACAAATGACCTAACTCCAAAAGCAGTGTCATTGCTACTCAGCCCTTCCCCCCCGCCACCCTGCACCTCATTGCACTACTGCAGGCAGAATTATCCTGACAAGTAGGGTGCTTGTCCATGCTGATACTACAGCAATAGTTTCTGAAGTCACCATCTCACACACTTACAGCTCTGGGCTAATCCTGAGTTGTTAATTCTTTCCATGTTCACTGCAGATAGGAAGTTATCTGAAATGCCAAAGCACATTTTTACCACTGGCTTATTTTTTTTTAAAAATAGACCACAGACAATATATAGGAATATATGTAACAGAGTTATTTTTAACTGCAGAGGCCCATTACCGTGATGTGTATCTGTAGTGAGGAAATCCACTCGCTCTGTTCCCAAATATATCGCCAACAGCATGTATGTCACCTTGCTTGATTTGAGCTGGGTGAAATGACTATGTGTTATTCTCTGAAAATGTGCATGTGAAAGAGGCTCTTTTTCTGAAAGAGAATTCCTTCTGCTACTGTTTCACTTATTACGTTATTATTACTAATAAACAACACTTAACGTTTTACCAACCAAAAGGGGGAGAAAAGGTTGGATACAGCACTTTGAGCTCTAGAGATAGAAGGCAGCATAGATGCGATGTCTGCAAAGTTTGAGGTTACAGAGAACAGGAACGATGACACAATATTTTTCCTTTCTCTAGGGGAAGAAGGTTACACGTGGGTCTCTTTGAGATTATCTGTCAGTTGATTCATCTTCAGAAAGGATGGGAAAGGGAGGCAATAAGCAAGAACACACTCCTAAGCAAAGGCAGCTTTAAGAAAATAAACTAATCATCCACTTGTGGTTCTTGCTGCACAGAAAAGAGAGACCAGTAATGGATAGATCAAGTTGAAGTTGGCTGTTCCCTGCAGGGAGTCCATAGCTGTGTAATTTATTTGCTACTATCCCTACTGCCTGCTGTCACGCATCATGAGAATGTCTAAATTTTTTCTGAAGCTGAAATGATGAAGGGAGATGGAAACCACTGAACAAACCCAACTTAATGGTGGGGGGGGGTGGGGGGGAATGGACCTGATTTCCTTTTTTTTCCCCACACTTTGGTGCGACTATGGGAGTTTGAAGTACTGAGTTGGGTGAAAAGTTGTGGGGCAACATGTTATGATACAAACTGAAGCCATGGGAATCGCATCAAAGTTAATGTTAAAATCTAAAGCATGTTTAGATTTGATGAAAATGCTGTGAATTTCTTAATTCACATTGAGTTACAGGCAGTCCTCGGACTCATGGCACAACTGGTTCCTGAAAACAGTGTCTTAAGTTGAAACATTGTAACTCAGAACCCATTATCCCATAGGAAACAATGTTATTAATGAAGGATTGGTTCCTGAACCAAGGCCCAATACTCTATTTTCACCAAAAATAAGCCAGAATTTTGTACTCAGTCATTATAGATGAGTAACATAGCTACATTAATGTATTTATATTGTAAATAGCAATCATATTGATTTGGAAGGACTTCTTTGAGGTGACTTTGCTGGCCTTTTTGATGGGCTCTTGGTTGGACTTTTTGAAGGGTTCTTGGCTGGAGTCTTCTCAGGAGTCTTGGCTGCAGGTTTTTCTGGAGTCTTGTCTGCTTTCTTAAAGAAAGTGTCCAAGGAAGTTTGGACAGATGTTCTCCAGGGAGATGAGCGATGCAGTGAACTTGTTCGCTGGCATGGCATGGCATGGCATGGGATCAAGCATTGTAAAATCAAAACGGACATCAGAAAGTTGAAACTGGGTCTCAATTTATAAATGTTGCAAGTGCAAAACATTGTAACTCAAAATGTTGCAAGTTGAGAACTGCCTGTACTGTGTTTTAGGTATCTCCTTTTTGTAACCTTTCAGCTTGTATAGAAATGGCAATATTATGGATTTTTTTACCCCCTTGGATTATGAATGAAATCTTTAGTCATTTATACATCACTCATACATTTTAAAATTGAGGCATTCTGTTGACTTTTTCTCTTCACTTTATTTCCAATCTTATCTTTCCAGCCAGTATATTCTTATAAATTCCTGGCATTAAAGTACACTGGGGAGCATACTAATGTTTGCCTCTGTTTTGCCACTCCACTTTTATTAATAAACTTTTAATAAAGAGTTGAATTGATTAAAATCTTGAATTAATTAAACTTGATAAAAATTAAATGCCTTTAGCTCCCAGTATTATATGTAACAAACTGGACGTGTCTGAGTCGATGCAAAATAGTTGTCATTGCTTAACATCAGCAGATTGATGCAGGTAACAAAGTTGTCCAGCACTGAAACTGAGTACCAATGTCTAATACATTCTTCTTTTCCTCATGGTGTCTTAGATCAGACAAGTTAGCACAGGTCTTTGTCATGCTGGTTTAAACTTACTTATTGAGAATCATTTTTTCTCATTGCAAAGTGATCTCTAATACAGTGGACATAGCTGTATACATAAGTCACATGCCAACATTGGCTTTTAGGAGGAAAAGACACATTAAATGTAGCCAAATTACATCTAACTTTCTTCCAGATTTTTTGTGTAAATTACCATTAAACATTGAGATGCTAAGCATGAAATCATGATAGTCTAAGATAAGAGTTGCCTTCTGGGCCTGGCTGAATGCATATCCCATAATTTCCCATTTATTCAACTGCAAACTTTTGTTAGCTTTGCCTTTGATATTTTTGTAAAATTAACCATATTTTCAGCACGAGTGAGGTGCTGGTGAGAGCCTTAAGTCTGTATTGCTGAACTTGTCGACCTATCAGCTATATGTTTTGAATCTTTTTAATTCCTGAGTCTGAAGTTATAGGAATTTGGTAAGTCATTTATTTTCAGAAAAGTGACTGAATTGGATGCCTTTTGTGGTGTCACAAGAGACAGATTCCATGCTTCTTCACAAAAAAGGTTCTGAGATGGACTCCAAGACAGAGCAAGCAGTCAAGAAACCATTCTCAAAAATGGAAAGAAAGTAAGAAGCCTTGCTGGCAGCTTTATTTATTTTCAGTAGTTGAAGGTACTATGGCACTTCTAGTAACTGTTGTTTGCTGGTCCTTGCCCCTACACTGCTATTGTGATTGACACAAAGCCTTGTTCTTGGTCTACTTCCTTGGCCACTCAGAAAGGAGTTCAGCAACACCTACAGGTGTTGATACAGCATCTCTAGGAAGTAACGTTCACCCAGCCCGCAAGCCTGTGGCTATTAATCTTGGGGATCAATAAGACTTTCAGAAGAACAAAATAGATTCCTGAGGCAATGTCAAACCATGAGAGTTGTGATTAGAGTTGACTGAGATTTTTTTGACAACATCCTTCATTGGAAGATGCCAATTAATTGAAATCCAAAGGTTTTTTTTGTGAGAATATACTTGTCACTATCCCTAGGAAACGTGGAGATTCCTATAGTTACCTTTATAATTTTCTAAGAACTGGTGCCCTGAACTGGAACTCTAGATATGGAAGAAAAGTTGACTTGTAATTATGTTGTGAATAAACAATGCTAGTTCCAGATTCTTTCCTATCCACTGTACTAGGGCTTCAATCAACCTGAAGGCTGACCACTTCTGCCAAAGTCAGTACTCTTCACTTTCCTCAATGTCATTTGTGTCGATACCCCTGCTTTTTGCTGTAGTGCCAGCAGCAATGGCCATGCTGTTACTGTGGTGTTTTGCTGGCAAAGGTTCCAGAATCCCACTGCTTGAAAATTAGATAAGCAAACTTTATTACTGGAAATGACTTAATCCTGCAGGGGAGGAGGGGTGGTCTTGATTCATGTGCTCAGTGGTTCTACTTGGGTAGGTCATGAAAGCTCAAGGTGGTTTGTAACGTATTCTTAGGCATAATGACAAGACGTGTTGCTGATTTTGTTGTGTATGCTTTGGCTGTGGTGCCAATCTTACTGCTTGCTCCTTTTCTCAGAAGAGAGGAGAAGCTACATTGTGGCCTAAGGCCAGACTCAGCTCTGGCTAACTTAATTGGTTCTGTTTCTGTTGCTGCTGCTGCATTTTTTTTAGGCTGGATAAAAAAGGTAGTATTGACCTTTCTTGTTCAATATAGTGTTGCCACTCTTAAATCCAGAGCCTTTAAACTTTGCTCCAACACCTGAGTTACCTTTTTCTTAAGGGAAACATAAAGCAGTCACTGGAACATGTTAAGAGCTCTACTGGTAACTGGGATCATGTGATGCATGTTTTTTCCCCCTTAATCTATATGAAAGAGCATGATGATTTCTGTTCTCCCTGAGAACTATGCTAGAATCAACCTTCTGTTAACTTCAGTGGACCTTGATTTGGTCTCTTTTTCATTTAATAAGTTAATACTCAGAAATAAAAAGATAGGTATATTTTCTCTGGGCTAGCTTGTTGTTCAGGCAACACAGTAAAATTCATAAGATCAGAGATTGGTTCAGTTACTCCTCAGACAAGTTTGAGATACAAAGGCAAGCAGAGGCGAGGTCTCAACTGTTCTGACAAATATGTGATATTTTTTCTAGTCTGCTAATTTCCACCTTTAGGCAAAACAAACATCCTGTTGGGGACCTTCTTTCCAGATAGACTGATTTTGGACCTTTCAGTAAATGTAAAAGATTGTGAGTGGGGTGGGTGGTGAGTGCTGGAAGTCAGAACTGCTTTCGTCTTTGTCACAGTCCCTCATTTTAACAATATTGGAGTACCCCAAAATGTCTGTTCCTATGGATCACTTCAGCCAGATCTGAAATGCACCTGTTGCTGAATTGGCATGCAGCATGGAAAAGAACTTTGCCCAGTGGTTCAGAAAGGAAATGAAGTCCAGTAAACCATGGAAAGAGCAGCCTCAGGCATAATCCACTGGTCAGTGTGAATTGTGTCCCGATGTCTGATATACAAAGGATGTGGTTTTGTTCCATCTTGGATCTATAAAACTTGGCTAATCCCCTGAAGCTATAGAAATGTATGTTTTGGCTTGGTAGCCATGATACAAACTGAGCTGAGCACATGGTGAGTCCAAGACCTTGGCTTATTAGGTGTAACAGACTTATCTTCTGTGAATTGTATACAGTATGGGTTACAGTATAAGGTAGCTTCTCTCCCAGGGCTACCTACTGTGCTCTATTTTTATCCCTTTAAATAGTGAATAGTTGCTGCCAATTAATTCAGTGTAAGCACCTCCAGTCTAAGCCATGATGAGGAAGAGCTCTTGGCCTCTCTCTTTATGCTTAATTACCACATACTTCACTTTGTGCACCTATTCAAGAGGACAAAATATGCTCAGAGCAAATGGAATCCTAAAGCTTTTACTGTATTGATACATAGCTTAGTTTACACACACACACACACACACACACACACACACACACCCATGTATGTGTGTGTGTGTGTGTGTGTGTGTGTATAGGGAATTAAAAACTCTCCATGTGGGATTTAAGAAACAAGCATATATATATATATATATATATATATATATATATACACATATACACACAAGCATATATAACATTTAATTGTTAACCAGAGGAGAATGTAAATGTCCTATCATTGCAACCTCTAGCATCAGGAATAGAAGAATTTAATGCTCAAGGTGTGTTTCCTGGAAAGAGGGATGAGGACCTGGCACCTGGTTGATACAACCACCTCGGCAGAACCCTTCAGCGATGTGTAAGTGCTTTGTAGGTCACAGAACAGTCTGAAGATAGTGATGGCTAGAAAATGGTATTTAGAGGTTTTCTTTTGGGAATTAGTTTGTAGACAAAGTAGATATTTCATTAGAACAATGGTCCAAGGCAACAGCAAGTTTTAATTTTTTCTAAAAGCCTGTTTGTGACAAAAGTTTCCGTCAAGCTCCTGCTTGCCTTGTCTGACACTGGCAAGCAGCAAGCAAACACACAAGCTGGGAAATTGAAGACATGTACCACACTGTTCCATAACAGAGGTAAGGGACTCCGCAGCATTGCTGCCAGGTCACAGTGCCTAACTGCAGAGCCCTTGGGATTTCCAGTTTTGGTAGATGGACCAAGTTAGGAAAAACTGGTAAAATCCCATGTTAGGATGTGTACATGTGATGGGTTTGTGAGATGAAGGAATATGCTGACAAGACAGAACATGGACAGTATGATGACCATAGGGAGACCAATCGACGATGCCCAGAGACAAAGAGTTATCAGAGAGGGAGAAATAATACAAAAGGAGGGATTACAGAGCATCAAAGGGCCCCTGAGAGGGGAAGCTGCGGCCACCATGGACAGAGAGCATACCACCAGTCTATCTCACTCACCCTACTGCAGGGAGGGAGGGTGAGCCTCGGCCTCTGACCTCCAGGCTGCTGACATCTGACCTTCAAGAGAGAACCTTAGAGTGAAGCTCATACTAGCCAGATGTACCTTGACTCTGTGAACTGTTGGACTGGTATACATAAAATTGTTTGCATTATTCTTATTTGCTATCACTGTGTATCAGTAAAATTCACCTGTTATCAAATGGAGAGGTCATGGTTGGTCTGAGGGTTTGGGTCCACCTGGAACAAGGTATCTTGGTCATAAAACCAGTGCCAACAAGTATGTACAGCATCAAAACTCAGGTGTCTGGTGTTTCTTACAGTTGTGATATTTATTTCTTACAGCTGAGCAATAGGGTCATTACATGTTTTTTGCATAGGAGACACTCAATGTTAAGTTGTAAGATTTGGAGTGCAGGCCCAATGGCATGAAAGCCATAGGATTTCATGACATCTGATTCCTAGTAAAGTTCTTAGAATTCAGTTTGCTAGGAGGATCATGAGTTTCCCGGGTGTGGACCAGGTACTGACAATCGGCATAATGTGAATACTGACCCATTGCCAACCACGGACTACAGGAATTGCACATGGGCACTGAGGATAGTATTGCAAGGCTCAGCAATTTTTACAAATGCTGAGTGACTTTGCATAGCAGATACCTGGACCAGAATCCATCAGACTAGAATCAGTAGTACAGGCTATGTTTTGGGACATTATAACAGGTCTAGAGGATCAACAAACCATAGCTGCTGTGAATCTGACATATTGTTATACAAACTACATGCCTAATGATTGTGACATTGTGCTTGAGGCTGTTAAGAGGTGGTTTGATGCAAAAAAGCATTAAGGTGGACATATTTGTTGTGTTGCTCTTTCTTTGCATAAACACACAGTTGCAATACTTTCTTGAATTCAAACCAGTTTTTATGTCAATTGAGTTATACCTCCAGATGGAAGCCATCAAGGTTTCAATCTATTTTTGCATAGAATTTGAATTAAGGTAAATGGATAAAATATGTTAAGTTGTTTGGAAAAATCTACTCAATGGTCCCACTGGTTCTAGCAACATTGATTTAAAAATATAATCCAGTATAACTCTGTACATCAATAAAACCTTTGACTCTGTGGGCCCAACAACTTGCGTTTACCTAGTGCAATAGCCAATTAAGAGACAACCATCAGGTGTTAAGGAGGCATCAAATCACATCAGGATAATGCTATTGTTAGAGCATAAATTGTGCTGGTTTAAGCTAACGTATGACACTGCATTTTCTCATGTACATTAATAGCACCCCTTGTTAATTTGTTTTAAGTAGTCACAAAATGATAAGTATTTAAAACTCATTAATAAGAGGTAACTAATGCAAATAAGAAAACGCTGTGTCAGACATTCTCTTGAGATGTGTGTGCACGCACACACTTTCGGTGTTGGTCTGCCAAGGAGCGGAAGTCTGTGTGCTTGCTCTGTTCTGTCTGGCAGCAATACCATGTAAAACACAGCTCTTCTTTGGTGAAAACATCATAGGCTAAATCCCAGCTGTGCCTCAGCCACTTTCACTGAAGAGAATGGGAGCTGTGTGTGAGCTTGGTCAAAGGCAAACCTCAACCTAGGATTTTTCCTCCTTACTAAGTCTTCTGTTTTTAAGTTTTATCAGGCACATGTTCCCATCCCCTAGCTCGTAATCTCCCAATCAGATGGTGATGGAGAATGAAATTCGCCCCCCCTGTTTCTTTCTGACAAGCATCTGTAGACAAAAAATCTTGCTTTTTCTCTAGGAGTAAGCAACAATGCATATTTCATCCCCGTAGAGTTTAAATCAAAAACTCTGCTTTGCTAAAACAAATTGAAATCCTTTACTCTGAATAAGAATGTTCTGCAGGCCAACAGTTCAGTGAAATCCGCTTCGGCATTCTGAAGATCTTCTTGTGTTCACAAAGGAAACGTGTTCATTCGTTAAATAAACTGTTACCAACCCAGAAAAAAAAATGTCTAATGTTAAGGGACACCCAGTCTTCCCAACTTAAATCTACGTAGCATTTAAAGTCTTCAAAGTAGGGGTGAGCAGTACTACTTCCCTCTGGCTAGATATCAAGGATGTCCCTCCTACCCTCTAGCCTACTCTTTATTGCCAAGGTATGCAAGTCTTACTCTGAGTGTCTACTTAGCATTATTCTCCATTTCAAATTTGAAGGAATGTATCGACATGTCATGAATCATGATGAGGATTTTTCAGTCTCTTTCTCTTCCCTAAGGTATACACAGTTTTATTACTTTACTCCTTAATGGAAGATTTTTTTTTTCTTCTACTTATAATTTGAAGAAGTATCTTACTCATGCTGCTTGATATTTTGGACATGGAAGGAGAAATAAAATACCTTTGTTACTCTTCCTCTTTCTCAGACTGGTTATAAAATTGTCCCCGTTTCATTTTCTACCATGCTATGTGTACCCTAGTTTTCTAGTGTGTATTTGTGGTGATAGCTGTTTCTATATTTGGGAAGGCTCTGACTGTGTTGTGTATTTTGACACCTTCTACAGATACATCTGCAGTAACCGACCTGTTAGGATGCTTTAATACCCGGTTTATTCCAGTCCTCACCCCACCCCCCGAACATTGCCTTTCAAACAGTTGGTTTCTCTTTGGATGGGTAATTTTGGGTGGAGTTGTTTGCAAGATGGGTCTGGAGGTAGATAGTGTCAAATGCTTTCACATGCTTTTAGTGGATGAAATCCTAGCCTCGTTGCTGTTGGTAGCAACACTCCTATTGACTTCAGGGGGTTCAGGATCTCACCCAATGAATTTAACTTGGAACTGAGCAGAGCGATGTTCATCTCTTTGATTAATGAAGTAGAAAGAACTCTAAGAACGCAAAATATGATTAGCCAAGAGCTGGCAAGTACAAGGAAATGCTGTTTAGAAATGTAAAAATTAACTTGATTCTATATCCATCATACTGGCATAGTTTGGAATCTTGATATTTTTATTAAATGTTACAAACGATGCCCAGATGTATCTTTTTACAGTATCTGTACTTAAAATAGAAATGAGTGGGTTGGCATTTCTTGCAGAAATACGTATAATTCTTTCCTTCAGTCCAATAAAATAAGCCCACAGAGTTCCCCCCCGCCCTTATTTTATTATATAAAAGGATGGAGCCAATCAAACAGATATGGAGATACCTCTGGGACTGCCTAACAATTGTGCTGTGACTTGATTTTACAAGAAGACTGTCAAACATGCAACCGAGATCAGCTGTCATAGGTAAACTGTCATCATTCCAGCACAGCACTCCTGTTCTGTCACCTCCAGTGGGTGAAGCCTCTTTCACTCTGGCTGCAGAAGATACCAGTGATCTATTCTGAATATCGTACTGCAATCTCTATAAAAGATTCACTTTTTGCATTTTTCTTCTTATCTGCTGTTTCTTGAATCTGCTTATTTTAATAGAGGCAATTGCTAGGAATCTGAATATAGGGCCAGGAGCCAGAAAATCATTTGCCTCTGGAATTGCTTGTCTCTTTGGCTTGGGGCAAATAGCTTATATTAAAATTTCAAAGGGACTGTTGTTTTCACGTGCTCCATTTTTGATAACTAAGACTTTGGGAGGCGTTGGGGGAGGGGAACAGAGGAGGTGCTTATTACCCATTTTCCTCCCTAGTATTGACTGACCTTTGGAGTGCTGGTCCCTGTAGCCTTAAATTGGGCACCCAGAATTACTTCATACTTTCCTGATTATTTTCACCTTGCCGTCTGTCTTGCTTTTTTATCCATGTCATAGGAAAAATGATTATTACTTACCTCCCGATGGTGCTATAAAAGATCGCTAGTTGGTACTTATACATTGTTTGGAAGGTCAAAAGCCCTGAGTATTTAATTAGTCTTCTCTTTTAAAGGACCGTGATACTAGGGAATTGTGTTCCATAAAGAATATTATATTTGGCAGGTTTTCAGCATCAAGTGAACACAGCACATGGAACAAATGTCTCCTTTGATATTCATGGGCCCAGACTTGTACTAGAGTATGGGCTTCACGTTACTGTCTTTAGTATCTCTCTCTTTCTCACTAAGTAGATGCTTTAAAGACCAAATTCTTACCTAATCAGGGTGATTGGAGAAGCAAGAGCATTAGCAAGTGCATTCTCTGCCTCAGATCTTTCTTGGGTGTGAATGATGTATACATGGAGTCGATTGCATGTCACTATTCCTTCAGGAGCTGCATGTGGTTCCTCTATCCTGTTGTTTCTTGCTTGCTGCTTAAATGGAAGAGCGCTAATCCTAAGAACGAGCCAGGCGATTGCTAGAGAAGAAACCATCCCTGTTACCTTTTCAGAGCTGGAGTTATCCTCTGTTTCCTACTCTCTCAAAACTCATCTGCACAGCAATGGTAGGGCTTAGCCCATTAAAACACAGTTGCTTCTGCTCTTGAGTTCAAAGAGAATATCCACCGCACTGCAGAGTAGCAATGGTGTCTAGCCTCAAACATGGCTTGGACAAGACCTCACTGACATCTTGCACAGAACAGGAATCTCCCACTCACCAGATATTTCTTTTGGCTTCAGTTGAAACCAGTTTGTGCATTGTTATTTTTGGCCATCGCAGCAGGTAGGCCATCCATCCCTGGAAAGCCTGCCCACGTGCTGCAGGTTTGAAGGTTTGCAAGAGGACAAGTGAGCCCACTGTTTTGTTCACACTTAAGTGCAGTTTTTGCCAACAACATCTATAAGGCCAGGACCAAATTAATTTGGGGGCACTTCTCATCTTGGTACAGTGAGACGAACTAAGGGAGAGTTACAATTTCTGCAAGGCTGCAGTAATTTTTAACTGTACAATATGAATTCTCTACAAGCTCCTTTTCAGCGGTACTTCGAATTAAGCGTTGGTAACGTTACAGCAGTCTCAAGGCTGGTGAGACAGCACTTCGGCAGCCCTTTCTCAGCCTCATCGTATTCCTAAATTTATTTATAGCAACACAGTGGAAGTCCCATGACTGCTTTTGCAACACTTCCAAAATGACTATGAATCCCCCACTGTTGCAAAGGAGTCTGCAATTTCTTAGCAGTCCCTTTATAGCACAGGACTGATAGAGGCAACAGGAACCGCGTAACGATTCCTTGGCTGCTGCTTCAGCTTTGGAAATTAATCTCTCTCTCATTGGCACTCTAGTCTTCTCAAGAGGGCCTAAACCTCTATTTAACTATCTGTGCGTCTTTGGGTGGTAGTATCTTCAATGGATACGTTTTCTTGCAGCAGCTGTCACAACGCAGTGGTGGTGATCAATGTTGCATTTAATGGTCACCTATCCAGTTTCTGAGTTGATAAAATATACTAAAAAAATAAGTTACAAGAAAGCTTACTAAATATCAAGCTGCTAGAAGCCACCTTTTAAATTTAATGTTTGCTGTTTTGTTTTTCTGTCTCATTCAATGTACTCTACAAAAACTGTCATGGACTGCCAGGGCTATTTTAAGCTGCTGATTTCACTCCATCAAAACTTCTATTATCTTATCATATAAGCTTGTTTTTTAAGAACTGAATTCTAGATTTTTTTTTTTTCAGATAACCCAAGTGATTTGGGTTTTGTGGTGAAAGGGGGCTTAAAGATTTGAATGTATAAATGGCATTAGCTGGACTTGCAGTTGATTTGGCCTGCAAAACAGTGCAGAATCAAATCCCTTTGGAAAATATGGCACTAGAAGGAGTTTCTTTCTTTCATACTGGGTTGTTTCTATAGGGAATGAAAGCTTCACTCATTTAGGGTATGATGCTCTATTTAACATCACTTTTGGTTTAATTAGTTATTTTCTGGTATCCTTTCTCTTTGCAGTTTGCAATGTTTTGCGTTGTGAAGATAGTAGGGGCCAATGGTAAGTCCTTGGCCACAATGATGATTGAAAGAAACCAAACAGTTTCTGCTGAAAATTTTCTCCCAAGATCAGAAGGCATTTTAAAAATAGACCTTTTTGTGAAAACATTTTTTTGGGAAGACTTTGGGTTTTTGTTTACTTTGTCTTCCTCCCATTTTTTTAGCAACTGAAGATGGATACATTTTTTTCTGTTTCCCAAAACTTCAGGTTTTCAGTTTTTGATGAAAACCCAACCTCCCCCATAAAAGTAAAAGAAAAAATCCTTAAACTTTTGTCACGGAGTATAATTTTCTGCCCAGCCCTGGTGAGAACATGCTCTTTGCAAAAATGAAACTAGTGTCTGCCAGTCTGTATGATGTCATGTCTGCTGATTACTCAGGCTGGAAACACATTGCCTTTGTGCCCCCATGCATTTTTTATGGTGACACAAAGCCCAAGCAAACAGTTTTCTGTGATTTTTGTCATGCCACAAATGTCCAAAATTGTGCTTCTGACAATAGATGGTAAAAATGTGTGCAGGTTTTTTTGTGATGGATGTCTGATTGCTTGATGGTGCGAGAGGATGGGCAGATGCTTCTGGAGCTTTGTCCTGTGCAATCTGGAAATTTTCCTGCAGGACTGGCCCCGGGAATGCCTCCCTGCTTGCAGATTCACATCACTGGAAACCTCCAGCAGGGAATTTCCCCGGCATGTGTATCGCATTGCTGTGTCTGGACTTGGGACAACAGGTGATGCCAGTGTCACCCAAGGAACCAGATAATCTTTGCCTGGACACATCCTAGCACAGCTGGCTCCGCTCCAAGGATGATGTCAGTTTTTAGCCCGAGAGGGTATAATGGAGGTCTTCCACCTATGCCCTATTATTTATACCCTTCCTATAAAACATCTGCTACTTGCCAGTGTTGGAAGCAGGATATTGGGCTAGATCATCTGACCTAATAGGTCATTATGAAAAGAGCAGCCCAGAAAAAGTTGAATGAAATTTTTGTTGAGAGAGAGCGAGCGTTGGGGAGAACACATAACAAAAGCCATGGGATTCTGTTCCGTAATTCCTTCATGTTGTTGAACTACAGTGTATCCCTTGGAGGCCAAATCTTAATTTTAAAGGTTTCAAGTGCTTAAAACTTGCACTCCATTTCTCATTTGAATGGTGAAAATTCAGTTCATAGCCCCTGCATGTTCTTATCCCCTTTTCTGCTGGTTTAATGAGCCCTCTTCCTTGACTGGGTTCCTTCAGAGTGATCAGTTCTCCTATTGACCTCTTCTTTGATAAATGAACTTGCTTAAATTCTTTACTGAAAGACCATTCATGTCCCAGGCACATTATTATTATTATTATTATTATTATAATAATATTTTTGCTGTTGCAACCTGCTTTAGGCCCTCCAAATGTTTCACTTAATGGCAGCCATAACATAATGATCTACTGTTTCTCTGCCTGTTGGCATATATACAAGGTTATTTGAAGGGAGAACTTGATAGAAGACTATCTCAGAGCTTAACACAACATGGACAAAAACGTCTTGGAAAACAACAGGGCTAATCATTAGAACCTGGGTCTAGGACCCAGCAGCTCTTGAGTTGTGATGGCAGCCCTGCTAATGATTTGCTAACTGTGAGGCCCTAAGCGACCTTTAGCTTTGCCATGTTGTTTTTCTCTCATTTGCATGAAGCAAATAGTATCTGCCATGGATAAATTGAATGTCTGCATGGTGCTTTGAAGGTGTCAGGTACTCTCTAAGTTCTAAACATTGTTATTATCATAGCTTGCTATTTCTAACAAGGGGATTGATTTGAACATAGTTCTGGCGTATGCAGAGAGCTCTGTGGCAGCCACTGATTAGTCGTCTTTGTGTTCCATTTAGCATGAAAGCAGCACGTGAATGAAATTTCAGAAGAATAACCTTTTCATCTGTGACATCTGAGTTGACTCCACTACAGTTACAGCAACATAATGCAGAAAGGCTACCAATATAGACGCTGAGTCCCTGCCACACCGGGTGAGGTGGTTCGTAATGTGCCAATTATCAAAGGAAGATGTGGGCAGGGATTTAGCTGGTGGTGTGTTGCTGAAACATTTGTAATTGTTTGTTTGGTGAGCTCTGCAGAAACTGGAATGTGTCTGCATGTGTAAATTTTGCTTCTGTATTTAGACACTTTGTTTAGCATGTGGAACATCAATTCAACATCTGTAGTGCTCTGCAATGCATGCAGGAGCTCGGGAAATGGGCATTTTTGTTGCTAGCTGCCAATCGGCTCTGAAGTCAGAATGGGAGGTGGGGGGGGCAGTAATTTTTGAAGCAGTTATTTTATGGCAGAGCTGATGAATGAAGCATCATTAACAGTGTTTTTTTTTTTTTTTAATTTTGGTATGCATACAAGTAAATAAGTCTCTAGATACCCTTGTTGGTATTTGAATATGAAACTATTGATTAGGCAGACAAGGTTCTTTGGGTTAATATGATCTCTTTTATTATACCAACCAGGTATGGGGTGGACAAAATGTGGCCCAGGGGCCAGATACGGCCCACCAGGCCATTCTATCTGGCCTGTGGGGCCCCCCACCAAAATTAAGAAAATTAATATTTATCTGCCTCTGGCGGCCTGTCATGCAGCTCTCAATGGCTTGCCAAAACTCAGTAAGCGGCTATCCACCTGAAATAATTGTTTGCCCCTGAACTAGGTGCACAATAAAGTGTTACTACTTTATTAGACTAGTCGGTCTAATAAAAGAGATCACATTTACCCTAAGAACTTTGTCTGCCTATGTCCTTGGACCAACCAGCTACACCCAACGCCTCCAAAGCTATTGATTACACCTTCAATCATCCTCTTGAACAATAAAGGTCAGGAAGTAACAAAATAAGCATCAGGATCCTCCTTCCTTCTACTTCTCACCTTCATTGTAAAGTTTTGTTTCTAAGGGTGCCGGTAGATATATCGGGAGTCTGCTCCAATGTGCTGTAATTACAGTGTGCTAATAAGCACACTCTAGCCAGCCTCTACATCTCATGTATCATTTCAGGTATCGAACTCAAGCTCATTCAACGAGCCTTAGTTAAAGTGCCCCCACTGCCATTTTGAAGTGCAGGGACACTGATACATGAGACGCTGCAGTGCTTTAATTAGGGTGGCTCTCGGAGCACATGTAGAAGCATCCTAAAGTACTGGAGGAATGGAGTTTCACAGAAATCAAACCTTCCATGTAGCTAATAGAACATTTGGGGAATATGCTTGTGCATGAAAGGTGCCTCTAAAAAAATGAGCAATTGAATCTTGGAGCTGCTTCTGTCTTCTGATCACCAAAGTATTGTCCTATCCTTGTAGTCTATGCTGCCATGGTCTGATGGGTCAGGGTTTGAGAAACTTTTTCTCATACTGCAAAATATTTTGAGATTTCAAAAAATTTCCCATTCTGGATCAGCACTGAACCAAGATCCCATTATTTTTTGGGGAAATAGAGATGCATACCAGAATGTCAAATAACCTAGGGCACTTGCTTTGGATGTGGGAGAACGGGAAAACAAAGACTTCCCTTAGGCTTCCCACAGCCCAAGGCCCTCGTCACCTTGACTATTCCAGTGTGTCTCCTGTTTTGACCAGAAATTTTATCCTGGCTCTCAGAAACCTTTCCCAATGAAAGGTCTTGACAAATCTATATTTTACCATGAAAAGCATCAGTTCTGATATTTGTCAGAAAACACTGATTTTTGATTAATTAGAGAACAAAATCCCAAGAAGCTTTACTGCTTTCTGTGACAGAGGCAACCTATTACAGAAGTAGTTCTTGCTTCGTACCATGGACTTAGGTGTCTGTGGGCATGTCTACATGTGCTGTTAATGTGCTGTAAGCTTGCGCAGTAATTTTTCCCTGGCAGTGTGTCTACACCTGCTCCTCTCAGGAGCAAATTTGCTCCTGATCGGAGCACTTCAGCACAGGGCTACTTTAGTCTTGCTCTTCCCCCCCTACAGCATCCAAGGGGAGCTCCAGGCTCCTCTGGGTGCCAGTCCCAGGATGGAAAGGGGCATCAGGGTCAGGTTTGGGCTCTTGGGGAAAGGGGCAGCTGTCTCCCCTCCGGGGCAGCTGTCTCCCAGCCCTGCACCCAGATTAGCATATGAGAAACTGTCCCCTCCCTCAGCAGCTGTTTCCCAGCCCCATGCTCCAATTGGCAGATTAGGGGATGGGGCTAGGAGGCAGCTGCCTGGGGGAGGTGACAGTTCCCCTGTCCCCTACTGCCTGGGCTGACAAGGAGCAATTTGCTCCCAGTCAGCTGTCCACATGTGCGCTACTATGCAGTAGCTACCATGCAGTTAATTTGCTACCTGAATCTATAGGTAGTAGCCAACCACACAGTAGACTATTTTACTGTGAAGTAAATGCTGTATGTGTGTACATAGTGATGTTTTATTGCACAATAGATTAGTCTTCTGCACAGTAAACCGTCTTGTGTAGATGTGCCCAGTCTCATTTAGAACTGATGCTGTGGTATTCTTCTTCCTTACCAAGATTATGCTTTCCTTTTAATGAGTGGCAGGTGATAGTACCATTCAGCATCCCTTTTATCATTAACTCTCGATGAAAGAAGCTGTGGTGAAGAAAGCTGATGAGGTCAAACACTGAAAGAATAGAAAATCCAGATTTAAAATTATAGTCAGAAAAAAAGTGTGTGTTTTTCCCCCCTCCCCTTAAACATGCAGCAATTAGGAAAGGAGAATGACTAGCCCAGCTGTCATGGGAGTCTGATGTACAAGTACAGTTTTGAAAATGAATATATTATGCTTTTTATAGCTACTGTCAACAACTATCAAGCTAGAACAGCAACTAGTGCAGCTGGCATAGGAGTCCAATGTCAAAGCTCAATTTTAGACAACATTCTGCTTCCTTGAGCAGCTGTCAGAGGTAACACCTGGATTTGGCCTTGATTTAATTTTTACCTTTCCAAGCACACAGAGCAGGGACAGCCCACTAGAAATTCAGGAAAGAAGTGTATGCATCTGGAGCACATATTAAGTGGGAGATATATTCTGGGTGGTATATTTAAAGCAGGTTGCATTCAAGCAACTGTCAGTTGTGAGAGCATGCTCTAATGCAGTGTTCTGGATTAGTGGGCCTCAGCCCCTTAGGCAGGATGATGAAGGGCACCGATGAGGTGAATTTAGGTGGAAAATAATTTTTTTTATAACTTTAATCATTTTTCCTATTCTGCATGGGAAAAAACAGATTTTTTTTAAATGGTGTTTTGTGGGGGTTTTAGTCTCGCCTACCCCAGATACTCAATATCCCAGTCCTCCTGGTAACTAGCAAAGTTTGGGGGCAGAGTTCAAGTTTTAGCCCATGAAGTAGGTCAGGTGATTGTTCTCTGATTTTTAAGTCCAAAAATTCCATCCTGGACCCAAGAATCCTTCCTTAATGAAAATGTCATCAGCCGTTTCAGGCAAAGTACAGAGAATCTAAAAGCCTGAGGCTGAATTGAGTCAATTTTTGCAGGTTAGTCTAAGCTGCATAGATTGAACAGGTAAGCAAGTGAACAGACATTCACTTTTGATTCCAGAGATGCAGTTACATGACTGCAGTGGCCCAGGCCAGAAGCCAGGGGACACTAGAGCAAGCTTCCCTGCTCAGCTGGAGCACAGAGCTTGGGCCTGTGAGGTTGGGGCAGGGGGGCTGTGGGGTAAATGCAAAGCATCCTGGGATGCCTGTGAGTTAACTTGAATCTGGAGGGGATCTGGGGCAGAAGTTCAATAAACTGATTTAACCTAAATCAGTTAAGTCTTATAATACATCCAACCAGGGTTATTTTAAACTGATTTCAGCCATTTTGAAAGTGGTTTATGTGCACTGAACTTCTAGGCTAGGGACAGACATTGCACATAAACTGGTTTAAGTGATTAGAAACTAGTTTAAACCTGTAACAGAACAGACATTCAGTGCATATAAATCAGTTTGAAAATGGCTGAAATAGGTTTGAGATGCACCTGGCTGAATGTAGTATCAGACCTAACTGATTTGGGTCAAACTGGTTTATGCAATGTCTGTCCCAGACCCCTTCCTGGTTTAACTTAAACCAGAGTCCCCCAGCATCCCAGATGCTTTGCAGCTCTGGGCAGCGCTCTATGCTCCAGAGCAGGGCTGGCCCCGCCCCTCTGGTCCCTGGCTAGAGCTCTGGCAGGCTGCAGGCACAGCAGTATCTGCCTGGCTTCTCATTCCCCAACACTCCATGCTCAAGCAGAGATTCCCCACTTTCCCTCTTGCACAGCATGGACCGTAACCAGCATGTTGTATTCTGGATAATAGTTTCATAGTTTTATAGATGTTAGGGTCAGAAGGGACCTATTAGATCGAGTCCAACACCCTGCTATGGGCAGGAATGAGTGCTGGGGTCAGGTGACCCCAGCCAGGTGTTTGTCCAATCTCCTTTTAAATACCTGATGCTGAGAGGTGTCTGTGTAAGGCAGACAGGCCAGTGTCAGCTTAGGGCTTTTTGGAGCTAATCAATAGCTCAGCTGGTAATGTCCTCCTGTTCCTTCCTTGGAAAAAGTTATTTAAGAAGAGCTTGAATTAATGAGAGAGGCTTTTGTTTTCATGATGGGGTACTAAATGCTCAATTATCAACTCCCTGCTGGCTCCCTCTCTGGTCAGGAGCAGTGGGTGGGGGGAGAACCCTCCCCTAATTGCAGCGTCTTGAGGGGGGCCTGGCCACCTCTCTCCCCCTCAGCTCAGCTCTATGGAAGGGAAGGAAGGGCTGCTGTAGTACCCCTGGCTTCGAGCCTGAGCCACTGCAGGCATGTGCCTGCATTTCTTCAGTCCAGAGGGAATGTCTGTACTGTTACAAACTGGTTCAACTTAGGCAGGTTAGACAATTCAGGCTCAGGCTTTTTGAATGTCTGTCCCTAGCCCTGTTGTGTTATAGATTTGAATTTGTTTCTGATCACTTATACCAGTTTGTGTGTAATTTTTGTCCTTAGCCTCTCAGTTCTGCAAAAAAAATGTTAGTGTTTTTTGGTTTGATTCAATAACCATTGTCCAATGAGGTTTGTCAGAAGATTCCCAAGCTCTAATGAGGTGTCAAATTTGTATATATAATCTAAATCAACCAAAATCTCTCCTTGTATATTTCAGTAAGCTCAGCCTTGCAAACCATATATTGGTGATATAGGGTTATCTCTAATACACTTTTCCCTTAACTTTCATAGTAAATGGAAAAAGCTCATGACTGCCTTTGTTGTTTTAACAAGTGACTGCCAACTGCAGACAGTTGAGAAATGCTGGTTTAGGACAGTAGAATGGGCCACTAGGACTCTGTCTGTGGCTTAGCCACAGACCTGGATAAAATTTCGATGGACATTACACGTGTATGAGTTTTTCTTTCCCTTCACACCTTTGTTTCAGTGCATCAGCTCTTCAGTGCCTCTCATGTTAGGTGTATGCCCAGGTTCTAGCATTGATCTCGACTAGCACAAGTCATAGCTGACAATATGTACTAACAAGTTCCAGGGATTGAATGGCAAAGATGCCTGCTTTACTAGAGTATAAGTTTAAAACAAACCATTTTATCAGTTAGCAACTCCAGGGAGAGATGGTACATGATGTGACTCACAATGTAATGTACAGCTCTGGGGCAGAAGGGAAAACTCCAGTATGAAACTGCCAGTGTAGAACAAAATGGATTCTGCAGTCCTGTCATGCATTCCTCTGACCCCCAGATTTTCAAAAGCAGAATCTTTACTTTTATCATAGATCTTTCTGACCTACAGTTCACTCCAGAAAAGTGTCTCATCAAACTGTTTGCCCTGTACACACAGAGCATGGGAAAATCTTGTCAGAGCTCCTTCACCGCTTCCTTGAAGGTTTAATTGTAACTTAACTTCCATTCTCTAAGTAATTGTCCTTTTATCTTTAACATCCTTATGCGACTGAGTTAGTGTAATGCAATGCCTTTCTTTTTTCTTTCCTTAGATTATTGGTCATCTTTGTTTAAACCTTTTTCTTTGCTTGAAGGGCTTAAAAGTAGCAGCTTTATAATGTTTTTTTAAATACCCTGCATTTGGAAATAGAATATATAGAGATTCATACCTAAAATGAACAATCTTACAGTGTTCATCAATACACCATTGGTTTAAAACATAAACTAATTACAGAATATTTGTGAGAGCCACTTTAGGTGAGACCTTTGCAAGGCTTTCTGTGAAATTTCTATTACACTGAATAGATTTCACAGATTTCTATGGTCGAAAGGGACCTGGTAGATCATCAGGTCCAACCCCCTGCTCCAGGCAGGAAAAAGTGCTGGGGTTAAGTAACCCCAGCCAGATGTCTGTCTAATCTCTTCTTGAACACCTCCAAGGTAAGGGAAAGCACCACCTCCCTTGGAAGCCCATTCCATATTTTGGCAATCCTCACCATAAAGACTTTCTTCTGTATGTCCAATCTAAATCTATTCTCCTTCAGTTTGTGGCCATTATTTCTGGTAGCCCCAAGGGGCACCCTGGTAAACAGAGTGTCCCCTATTCCCTGCTGACCCCCTGCTGATGAGTTTGTAGACAGCCACAAGATCACCTCTCTTGTGGAGGCTGAAGAGATTCAAGTTCCTCAGTCTGTCTTCATAGGGTCTTACCTGTAAGCCCTCAACCATTCAAGAGGCCCTTCTCTAAACCCTCTCAAGGTTATCCACATCCCTCTTGAAGTGCAGCACCCAAAACTGGATGCAGTGCTCCATCTGTGGCCTCACCAATGCTGCATAGAGGGGAATTATCACTTCCCTAGACCTGCTCATGATGCACCTGCTGATGCAAGAAAGAGTGCAGTTAGCTTTGCTTATTGCCTCGTCACACTGGCGACTCATGTTCGTTTTTGCGTCAACCAGGATTCCGAGATCTCTTTCCATGGTTGTGGTGCTCAGAATGGTACCCCCCAGTCTATAGGTGTGTTGGACATTCCTTCTCCCCAGGTGCAGCACCTTGCATTTATCCTTGTTGAATTTCATCCTATTCTGATCCGCCCACTTCCCCAGTCTATCCAAATCTGCCTGAATTTCCTCCCTGCCCTCCAGTGTGTTTACTATACCCCATAGTTTAGTGTCATCTGCGAATTTGGACAAGTTACTTTCAACACCTTCATCCAAATCACTGATGAAGATATTAAATAGTAATGGTCCAAGGACACAGCCTTGGGGGACACCACTGCCCACATCCCTCCAGGGAGAAATCACCCCATCTACCACTACTCTCTGGGTACGTCCCATAAGCCAGTTTTTCACCCACCTTACTGTGAAAAAATCCACATCACAGCTACTCAGTTTGATCATAAAAACTGGGTGCAACACTGTGTCAAGAGCCTTTTTAAAATCCAGGTAAATATCTACTTTCACTCCTGTATCTAAGCACTTTGTGACCTGGTCATAAAACAAGACCAAGTTAGTCAGGCAGTCAAATTAAATTTATTACATTTACTTTCAATCAATGTATGTTATGCCTCAACTTGGATTTGCACTTCAGATTTCCACACTGCAGCCTGATTCTGGAACTCATAGGTGGAACCTATGGCTGTATGTGGATGTGGGCCAAATCTCAGTTGAAAATGCTGATTAAACCAGAATTGCTATCTGGTGGGAAATTCTCACTCTTGACAATTATTTTCCTAGCTTAAAATCAAACCTTTCTGCTGAACATAAATGTTGAAGAAGTAAACACTCGAGTGTTTCACTATCAATATAGTAGGGCATGGCCGTATTATCTTGTGCCACACTAAGGAGTGTCACTGTAGGAACGTGATCTGGCCACTTGTTGCCTTCTGCATGATGAAAAACAGCCAATATTGGAGCAATATGAGTGCTCTTATCATTGTCTCCATATGTATGCCAGAGACAAAAGGCTGAGAGCACCTGACAAGCACCAATAAGCAGCTCGGGGCATTTGGAAGTGTGTGGGGAATAGGAACTAGTGGACAGGACCTGTTTTCATGGCTGTTGTCCTGGCGTCACATCAGAAACTTGAAAAACAACTATTTTTGTACAGTTTTGAAACAAAAAGAAGGAATCAGCTCAGGTTTATCAAACTGATCCCAGGATTATTTAAAGAGCTGGAGTGTTTTAGTGTTTATGTTTTAGTGCACAACAGGTAAGTGTCTTTTTTTCCTATAAGTTCTGATTTTTATCTCCAGCCTCCATTATAGCTTATTGTAGCCTTTCATTCAAGGCCATTTCTTTCATTTTCCTCACTGCCTCTTCTCTTGATGTGCTTGAAGCATCAGCACAGTATTACTGCATCTGCTAAGTGGTGTCCCTAGTGCATAGCTAATGAACTTTCTCCCCTGGAGATAGATGGCCTTTCCTCTTAAAAATTCTCTAGCTCAACGAGCAAGAGTCCCAAGATTGCTGTCAAACTGGGGTTCCTGTAGGCAAAGCTAATTAACTAACATTCATCAGGTAAACTTACAGTTTTCATAAGTTCTTGGTGTTTGAATGATTTATAGTAGTATTTATCTTTGCTTGTAGGAGCCACATCACTGGTTAGTCTTGCTGTGATAAGCACTCTATAAATGTCCAACAAAAAGACAGTCACTGCTCCAAAAAGCTTTCAGTCAATGTTCTAAATATGCAAGAGATGTACGTAAACTAAGAGGGGAGTACGGGGTAAAAATGATGACCATTAATGTTGGTCAGTTGACTAGGCAGTGGTTTCAATGTACAATTAAAAAATAAATCAGGTTCCCACCAAATACACAAAGGCCAGTCTGGAAAACTGTGTTGTATCGTTGACCTTATCAGTGTGCTATATGAATTATGTGGTGTGCATGTATGGTGTTTGCTTCAGTTGAATGGGGTACTGGTTGTGGTCTCTGGGTACCTTTGCATTGCAAACAAAAGGCAAGTGTCAAAAACCAGGAAGAAGAAAAGCAAAACAAAGCACTTTCTGCCATTGCTATTTGTATTCAAATATCACATGCAATAGCTAAAGCTTGGGTTACATGCTCTTGTGTCCTTATGAACATTTTCTTAATATTTAGGTGGATAAAGGTCTTCATCTGTTGGCACCCAGAATAACTTCTTCAAAATGATAAAACTACTGGAATGAAGAGAAGAGAAGAGAATTAGGCCCAAAAGTTTAGAATCATTGAATTGGAAGGGACTTTGGGGGTCATCTAGTCCAACTTCTTGCATGAATACAGAACTTGATATTTCTAAATCTTCCCACACTAATGCATAGTTTCTTCTTAAAAACATCCAGTGAAGGAGACGCCACAACAACTCTAAGCAGCTTGTTCCATTGCCCTACAGTCTTTAGAGCTAGGAAGCTGTTTGGGTATGGGTGTGGGTGTGTGAATGTGGACAGATGTAATGCCTAGAATTTTATGAATACACTTTAAACCCCAAGAGCATAGACATGTGCACCACTTTAGACAGGTTTAAACTTCCTGGAACATTTCAGAAGCCAGCCAGCCAAATCAAGGAGTATTTTGATCTGGTCCTCCTTGAATCAGTGAATATATGTGGACACAGAGCATTCTATGCCTAGAGCCTGCCTTGTCCTCCTGGCATCCCAAACTGTACCACTTCTCATCATCTACCCCCTCCCCTGCAACTCCCCAAATCATGCAGGGCAATGGCACTGCTCTGGGATGCAGCCAGAACTCTACTGCTCAAAGATCTATTGCCTACAGAGACCGCAGTCTTCAAGGGTGAGGAAGCAGAAAGCATTTGGGCACAGACAAATTACATTTGTCATGCGATCGGCCCCTTGAAAGCACTCTAAAGCCATGCCCTAACAGAAGAGCATGGCTGCAGAGCACTCTAATTGCATAACAAATTAACTTTCACTGTATGAGGGTTCAAATGAAGGCACTCCAAAGTGGAGTGCTTTCATTAATTTCTGTCTGCTCTGGTGCTGGGCTGCTGCAGCATGGCCTGCCCCCCAGTGCTGACTCAGGATGGGAGGGGGAGAAAGCAGGGAAGGGAGGTCCATTTTGGGGTTTCCCCAGGAGTGGAGGTCCAGATCGATCACTGCCCCCTACTTTAGCGTGTAGGGGTCCAATCCGCCTCCAGCCCCCTCCAGCATGTTTGAGGAAACCCCATAATGGACCTCCCTTCCCTGCCTTCTCCCGCTCCCATCCTGAGTCCGGACATTTTTGGTTGAGTTCCAGGGTTTATATCTGTCTGTACCGTGTGTGTGCGGCAATGCATGCATGTGTGTATTCTCATGAGATTTAATTTAAATCTGCTTTGCAGTTGAAACCCAATGCTTTGTCTCTGGCCCCTTATAAAAAAAAAATAACATGTGGTAAGTCTTTCCAAAGGTGCAGTAGTGCCTACAAGACCCTCCCTACCAGGATCAGGGCCCCTTACTCAAACACTGAACACTGCAAGCATCCTCCCTTGCCCTGCAGGCCTTACAATTTTTATAGGCAAGACAGAACTGGGGGGGAAGGGAAAACAGACAAATTTTGGGGCCAAAGTTTCTAGCCCAGTGCTGCCCGTTAAATGACACGGTCTTGCTGCAGCAGTTCTGTACTGAGCGCTTGCCTGCATGAGGTAGTTCGCTCAAGTGCAGTAAGCAATAAGCTTGCGTGTGAACTCAGAGTGCACTAGTTACTTCAGACTCAGTCCCTGTGTAGAGGATCTCACACTGTGCACTGAGTGCGAGGTAGTTAATTCCCTCAGTGGACTAAAAACAGAGGGGCTAGCCTGCTGTACATGACCTGGCAGGTGTTGCAGTTGACCTACGTTATACTCAGCATACTCAAGGCCTTCCAGGGATGCTGATGGCTAGAAAATGGCATTTAGAGGTTTGCTTTTGGGAACTGGCTTATAGGTAACGTAGATATGTATTAGAACAATGGTCCAGGCCAATGGCAAGGGTTAACTGATTTCTAAAAGCCCAGTTGTCACACAATTTCACAGCCTTCAAGGCAGACGGGGATGGACACATGGGCTGGGAAATTTTAGGCATGTTCCACACTGTTCCAGAACATGAGAGAAGGTGGCACCGGGTCACAGCAACCAACTGAGAGCCCGTGGGCTTTCTGGTTTGGGGGAACATACCAAATTTGGAGGACACTGGGAAAGCCTAAATTAGGATGTGTGCAAGTGAGGGGTTTGTGAAACAAAGGAATATGCTGACAGGACAGAACATGGACAGTATGATGACCATAGAAAGACCAACCAGCGATGCCTATAGATGAAAAGTCATCAGGAGGGGAAAAGAATACAAAAGAAGGGATTTCAGAGTAACACTGTCCCCAAGAGGGGAAACCCAAGGCCACTGTGGACAGAGGGCAC
The DNA here is from genome assembly GCF_001723915.1 of Gavialis gangeticus. Classification (NCBI taxonomy): domain Eukaryota; kingdom Metazoa; phylum Chordata; order Crocodylia; family Gavialidae; genus Gavialis; species Gavialis gangeticus. The sequence goes on from NW_017729029.1 coordinate 58,125,288, forward strand.
ACCACCAAACCCGTCTCACCTCATCCACCTGATGCGGGGGGAGGCTTAGCCTCCAACCTCCAGGTTGTGGACATTTTTAAAGAGAGAACCTCGGAGTGAAGCTCGTATACTCGGACATACCTTGGCTGTGATGACACCTCTAGGACTGGCAGATATAGAATTGTTTGCATTATTCTTATCCGCTATCACTGTATATCAGTAAAATTCACTTATTATCAAACGGAGGTGTCATGGTCAGACTGAGGTCGGCTTGGAACTAGGTATCTGGGTCATAAATCCAGTGCCAGCCAATGCTGCCCACTGTCTTATGTCCTATGCTAAGCATTGACCCGAGTCTCCATGATGCATGAGCAGAATGTAGACCCACATCTTTCAAAGTGTCCTTGTGAAATTTTGCTGAAAATTGATATTGCATTAAAAGCATGTAATTATCAGACTTATTGGAGTTATAAATCATCCATGTTCATTAATTCTGTGCCAAGGAAAGGGTTTATTTTATGGGAACCATGGCTACTTTCTAATTTGGAAATTATATGTATTTATTGATTTTTGTATTTTTCCATTTATTTTGGCCTCATTTTTCAGTGCCCTTGATTACCATTCAGCAATGGAAAGTGATCTATTTTGTTTTGAGCGTGTGTCAACACTGGGGAGGAATGCGACCACACACTGTGCCCACTATGAATATCATATTATGGAAAAACTGAATTTTGGGGGGAAATTCTGAAAAGTTGCACAGGACACGTGTAGCTGAAATCTTTGGGTCAGTTGCGTTAAGGAGCAGAAGCTGCCAAACCAAAATCCCCATAAAGATGGGGATGAACTGAAGTGGGGGTTGTGTAAGAGTCAGGGAAGTCTTTGAGAATTAAAACACTAGCTCGTGTCCTGGAGGAGGAGAAGCAGAAAACTACCTATGTTCTTCCATCTTGACTATAATGCAACGACTCAGAAGGCCTGAGGGTTTCTCGTTTGGCCCAGTGAAGTTTTTTTTGCATTCATCAAAGGCCTGCTAGCTCTGGCTTTGCTCTTTTTTCTTGCGTCCAGTGCTATGATGATTCATATGCAACTGCTCATGTCATTTGGCTATATCTGCTTAACTTTCAAGCCATCCACTCTTTGCCTGTCATTATATATTGATTACATAAAGAGCATCCTGGCTTTCTCCATGATATACGGTACCAGAATTAGCACAAGTGGCAGTAATAATACATTCTGTTGTCTAAGCAGTTGCTTGGTGTTCTTCCAGCACCTTCTCAACTATCCCCTGGATGTCCTTCTGTTAGCATTTATCATCCTGCATGCACTAGTCCAGCACACTAACTTTTTAGCCAATGGCCAGTTCCTTAGGTGGCGAGTATCAGCATAGAGACCCCCCAGTTTCAAGCACTATTTTGGCACTATTCTCTGTTCAAAGCTCACACTCAGTTGTGAACTGGCAATTTGAGCACTTTTTCACCAGCACTTGAACGTTCCTGAACTTTTACATTTTGGAGCTTAGCCAAGCAAAACCTTTGATTGTGGGAGCTACTAGTTCTTATCCATCCTTTATAATTTGAGCAGCAGATAAAATCAAGGGGAATGGGTCCCTTTGAGCGGCTTTACATGGCCTGGCAATATCCTTTCCAGCTAGCTATTATGAGACGCAGTGTGCCCTAGTGGATCATTTACTTGCTTTTCATTCATGGCCCCAGCACACTGTATGCATTCCTCATACAGTAAGTACATAGCATGAACAAGAAATCTGAGCCTGAGATTTAATTAAACACAATAGCACATATAAATTCAATTTAGGAAGCCTGTACCTGCTGTACCAGTGTGTATATTCCATTTCCAGAATTACTTTCTTGCTAGTTATTTGATTGTAGAAGCTTTGACTGCAAACTTTATGGATTCCTTTGGTGGGTGGACAAGCAGATTTACAATGGAAATCATCCCTGACAAGTCAGGTGTGCAGAGGGTTGCCTTCAGTTGTTGAAAGTCTGTAATTCATCACAGCAGCATCACCCTTCTAGTATTGGCCCTACTGTGGCAAATGTTCTCATATAGTTGATAGCAAATGTTACTTCTTAAGTGACAAGCATAGGTTTGTTATATGCCTTGAAAGTGGTCTTTCTAGCCTAGGGGTGTCAAATTCGTCCTGTGGGTCTGATGAGTGCGACCGGGCCCATCGATGGGCTGGGTCAGGTCCACAGGTCCCCTCCTTTTCCTCCTCCCCCAAAATACCAGGTGTGAAAGCTGGTTGAGTCAGTCTAGGACCTACACTGTGTGTGGCAGGGATTCTGTAACAGCCAGAATAGGCGTTGTGTGTGGTGCGGTCTGGTTGGGAACCTACAGCATGGGACCCAGCCTGGGTGGAGTGGGCACAGTGCTGTGCTGCATAGGGTGCCTGCCTTGGCCAGACTCTGCCACATGGGGCACCTACTCTGGGAACCACACTGCAAATGGCACCCCATCCTGCCATCCAGGACCTGTGCTGCACCAGCATCGTGCCCTGCCCTGTGTGGATCTGTTCAGATGCAGGAGCTGGATGGCAGGGCTTCACCAGCTGTATTCTGGCCAGGGCCGGACACAGGCATGGGCGAACTGGGAGGCCATCTGGGGCCCAGACAGAAAGGGGGCCCAAAAATGGTAATTTTTTTACTATTATTATCATTATCTCTGGCAAAGGGGGGCCTGATACTAAAAGTTTGCCCGGGGACACCAGGAGTCTCGGTACGGTGCTGATTCTGGCCTGTGGGCTGTAAGTTTGACACCCCTGGTGTATTTTGAAGTGAAAAATACATTGGGTTTGGGTTTGATTGGCTCAGTTTATACGTTTTAAGGGTAAGTAAACTGCTATTGTTGAGACTGTCATTCTGTCACCAGTCCAGTGCTCTTGTCCTTATCTACCTGGAGGTCTTAAAACTCTACTTTTGTGTTGGGAACCCTTCCTCAGTGGTATAATACCCCTTACACTTGGTGTTTAGAAATAGTTCAGCTAATCTGACCTTTGGATTTATACCTTTGCTAAAATGTGTTTACTTCTGCATGTAGACAAACTCGTAGGGAATGTGCTTGCTTCGGGCACTCAAGCAAAGCCCCACAGATGTTGTAGTGTGGCCAGTAGCATTCTGGTCTCTATTGGCAGTTGCTAATATTGACAATTTGATATCTTAATAGAAATGGTTTTTAGGTCTGATAACTCATAATGGCCTCCTAATAAAGCGAGGGGTAACGTTGACATTAATTCTCCTGTGAATAACACAAGTTGGGCATGATTTTTAACAAAACAAGACAGGTACAGTCTGTTTTATGACCACTTCTCTGAAACATTCTTTCCTTCTCAGGGAAAAGAGCAGTGTTTCCTGTTTGAATGGCATCTCAAATTGCCGTGAAAAATGAATGGCTGGCCTGGTTCCTTTCCGTTGCAGTGGAAAGATGAGGTCGCCAAAATTTCCAGTGATCATATTATCTCTCATGACTGAAATAAATTAGAAGAAATGTTCACATCCTAATTGGAACCAAGGAAAATGTTTCCATTATGTTTGCTACTGCAGTCAGCCTATGCCAAATGTTATTGCTATGTATAGCAGTGATCAATGTATAATGGAAAATGCTATGCTGTTAGCATACATAATTGTTTGAGAATTGCTTAAAACACCCCTCATTTCCTGCCACACATTTGTTCAGTGCCCTTCTAAAATCCCTTAAAAATCACATACTGTAACATGACCTGCCCTCCTCCCCTCTAGGAGATCTGTCACTGAAGTAGACCCTTTGTACACAGATTTATACCGTCACTTGTAAGGAGAATCATACATTATGTCTTCACTGCAGTGGGGGTGCAAAATGTGTAGACATACCCAAGTAGCTACACCAAGCTACACCCCTGTAGACATACCCAAGTAGCTTTTGTCTGTCTATCTTGGGTATCAAGAGCAATGGAGTTGTGGTCTGCACGAGCCCAACAAGGACCTAAGACCTTACTTGGGAGTTGGAGGCTGTGCTGTGCTTTTGCTGATCCTGCTTCTGATTGCAGTGCACTCGCACCCTTGACACCATTAACCACAATCCCATCTCTTTAGAGGCCATGTCATAAATGTGGTGGGCATCTTAGTGGATCTGCTAAAGGAAGCGATCCACTAAGATGCCTGCCATCCACTAAGGTGTGGTTTGTGATGTTATGGAGACTAGTTATCATTTTTCTAGGTTCACTGAGGGTAAAATGGACGGGAGGGTAAAGCCTGGAGTAACATGACTAGATCTGTGAGAAGACTCCATGTTTGGGGCACCCAGCTAGAGAAACTGTAAAGGGTCTTTCCTTTTTATTGAGTGCTTGGCATCCCTCCCGTGGAAATCGGTTATACTTCTTTTAAGGTGTCTAATACCAGGCATCCAAGAAGTAACACAGAGAAAACTCACTCATTATCCACTCATTTTTCTATGCATTTCTAATAGGAGACCTTTCATCCCTTTGGAAATTATGGTAATGGCTCTTCTGTTCTATTGCTGAGGATGGTGATAATATTTAGTCAGTTTGCTCTCTCTGCCTCAGTTTCTGTACATGGGCTCTGCTTGGGATGCAAGCAGAGATAAATAGAAAGATTCATTTGGTTTCATAGCATGATTTCCAAGCTTGGGATTTGGAAATTTGGATACAGCTGCTTTAGATGTTATGCCAAAGATAATATAAAAATACAAAAATGCACAAGTGCTATATATACTAATGGACTATATATAGGTGTTAATTTGCAAGGTGCATATGCCTACTAACCTGCTAAATGTAGCTGTTAATTCACACTTGCTTACATGGGGCAAACAAGTGGGAACTTGAATGCTGACCCTTCCGCTTCAGAAACACAGGACTGTACTATCAGAGCTGAAACCCATTATCCAGCAGTTATAATAGGTCCTCTCCTATGGAGGACAACATCATACACTGAAAATACCAGGGGCAATATATTGAAATAATTAAAGTTAACAGCCCAAGTGCCATTCACCTTTAGGCTTCTTTCTGAACTGTATCTCTGCCCCCTCCCTCCCCCACCCCCCTATAAATGCCGGATCACCTCCCCCCAGTAAATCTTGCTGTTCTCAAATTTCTGGGAGATAATGAGATATGACGTATCAGTGTAGCTTAGTTAAATACTAGTGTCCAGGCTTTCTTGGTGCTTTTCCTTAGAAACCATAAGAGAGTCTATTCTGCTTTGTCACATAATCGATATTGAAAGGTTAGTATTTTTTCTATTTGTTTCACAGAGATTTTATTTTAAACTCTAGCTTTAAAAAGATAGCCAATAGGTACCAGTCAGACCTCAATCTTCAGGCTCATTATTTAGTCATAGTTCACAAGGATCAAAAGTCACTGAAAGGACAGGCCAAACAAGTTTGGAAAAGGTCAGTCCTATCAGGGTGACTTTTTGTCTCATCTCAGTCAGTTCAGTCTCTGACTAGTGAGCCTTATGGTTCATCTACAGCATCTGCCAAGAATACTAGTTGGTAATAGTTACCAGTTGTAGCTGGTACTGTTTACTAGAAACAGGTTATAGATACCTATCTACGGGGGACTGCATCTGGACTGGGAATGACCACTGATTTCACATAATTCAGTGAAGAGCCACAAAAATACCATCCTTTCCACTTGATTTATTTTTTAGTTGAATTCAGATGATTTATCCAGCTGTTCACCTGGCTTGACATGTTGCCAGTAAGCAAACCTTTTAAACTCATTCAGCATAAGCCTGGAGTCTAGGTATGTAGATAAAAGGACATGCTGCATTCCTCATGTGTTAGGAGCTTAGAGGGTAAAAAACAGTACACAGCATATTCCCCACAGAGATGATCTTGGGATCCTGTGTAAATGGGCCAGTGGGTTGGTTTGGGTTTTTTTTTTGGTGACATGCATGTGAATTATTGATGATGACAAAATACCTTCTTTTCCTTTTAACCAAATACTGGCCAGTGAGGCAGGCATATCAACAAGAACAACAGAAAACGCTTCTACTGAAACAAAAACACAGAATGTGAAGAAAAGCAATTTTTAGAAACCCTTGAATCCGATTCCACATATTGTCACATGGAAAAATGACTCCTGTCTTACTGAAAGCCAGTAACAATGCCCAGGTATCAAATATAGAAATCAGAGCCCACTCACGCCTCTCCTGATACAGCATAACCCTGCCCCGCTGTGTATTGTCCAATCCAATATTAAATGTCCTTTGAAATCAAATTCCCATCATTTTCTAGCCAAAATACTTCTGAGTGCCATCAGGTTCTTTAGGAGGGACACTTGGGTCAGTGTTTTCTTTTTGCTTAATTTCATTACGTGATTACTCATTAGACTCCTTGAATATGAAATAGCTCTTTGAATATGCAATACTTCATTGGAAGGCATTCTGTTTTGGGAGAAAGGAAATTGGAATATTTTGCTCTTCTAGTTGCCTGCCGGGCACTTTGTCACTTTATCTGCAGTGAAAGCAATGCTGCAAATAGCTTTATGTTATTGTTAGGCAACTTGGAAGTAATCACTAGGATTTGCCCAAAAGTAAACCAAAATTTGGAGTATTTTTTTTTTCTCCATGCATGACACTTCAATTTTGTAATAGGTGTATTTTCAAAATGGAAAGCAACTGATAGAGCCAGGGCTTTTCAAGTCTTGGGTTCAATCCTTGCAGTACCATTGTCTATCATGTGAGACCTACTTAAAAGCATCAGTTAATTTTCATAGGAAATGGGGAAATACTACCTTCTGCGCCTGGGCATCTGTGGACATCAGTACCTGTCTGGATGAATGGGTTAATAGCACTTTACTCCCTCACAGGTGAGTGCAATGAAGATTCACGTATCAAAGACTGAGGCACGTGAATTCCATGGAAAATGGGCCAAGTTGTGCTGCCTAGGACAGCTAGATAGGCCAGGAACTGCAAATTATTTCCCTTCCCCCAGACACTATTTTTCATTTTCCCAGGTTGAATCTCATTTATTTCTCTTCTATAATTCTAATCTTGCCAGCTTCTTTGTAACTTTTCTGTCTCCAGTAGAGTTCAGAGCAAATCCCAATTTAATATATTCTGTGAATTTAATTTAATGTGCCATTTACCCCTTCTGCCACATCATTAATGAAGATGTTAAAGGGCCGATGCCGCTCTGTGTGGCATCCCACTGGATATTGCCTCTGCGTTCACATCCTTCAGCAACTTGACATGCAGTTATCATTGCCCTCTGTGTGTATCCCTTCAGCTGTGCAATATTTACCAGCAAGGCCATCTGAATTAATATTGTCAAGTAACATTTTGTGACACGCTACATCAAACATTTTTTACCAGAAGTCCAGATAGAAAACAGCAGATGCAATTTTGCGTCCATGCTTCTCTAATTTGGTTTAGGATGGCAGGGGGGGAAACCCTCCCTGCTGAGTCTGATTTGATTTTACCAGCTGAAGCTGTGTATTGGCTTCATGTGCTATAGTTCAACTTTTCTTTGCTGTTTTCTCCCACATTTTTCTTTTTCAAAAAGAAAAGCTCCTTCAAGCAGCGCAGGCCGTGGAACCTTATATGATCCTTTCCATAAGTGCCATTTGTTACTAATGTGCTGCGGTATCTGCCAAATGTGTCTACGCATTGCCGGTGTAGCAAACAGCATGTGGTGCTCGAAACAGTGAGCAATGGCAGATGCTCTGAGGAGAGAAGGCTGCACAGTTAAATTTGGCTGAAAGTTTCTAAGAAAACTTTCAGTCCAGACCCTTGTGATCAGATGAGGTTAAAACCATGTGTGCCAGAACAGAGGCCAGGATTTGGCTAGATACCTACAGCAGGTGGGAAACACTGAGGATATGAGTAGTGGTCTTGGGTAGTGCTGACACGGGGGAGATGGGGAATGTAAAACTCTCCATCCCTTCCTGCGCAGCATGGCCACAGGTGGCTGTAACTGAGGGGTACCTCCCCACAAAGGAGGCACCCCTCTGCCCCCCACGTAGTCTTTGGCAGGTGCAGTGGGGGGTCCACCGTTTTGGTGTGCATGTCATGAATTAGCTCCGCACCCTTCACATGTGCCACTTCCATTCCTTCCCTTGCCCAATTGGCTGCACTGCTTTCTGTTCCCTGCCCTGTACTCCCTTGCCCAACCTGCTGCCATGCTTTTGGCTACCTACCGTATGTTCCCTCCTGTAGTGCATTCATTGCTAGCTGAAACCTTTTAAAATTTCACACCATTTTTTACTTCCTGGGCACACTTGCCTCATAGGAACACTACAACATAGATCAGCCCTCAATAACACAAACATAACAGTCCATATGGGGTTAACTCAGTCCTAGGGTCTCTTTCCACATCCTGAGAAGGAGACTTCAGCTCCCTGCAGCTCTCTCAGCACCACCATCTTCCTTCCCTCTCTCTGCCATGAGGTCCTTGCCATGCTCCTGCTTCTAGCATCGCAGCCCCTGGGTCTTTTCCCAGACCCCATGAAGTAGCCTGGCTCAGTTCTGCTGCTGTTGGCTGGCTTCTCACCATTGGCAATATGTAGGGGGTGCACGTACACCCCCTGAGTGTGCTGGTGCACCCCTTGCGAAAAGGTGCTGCTGACACTGCTGGCAGTGCCTGCAGGTGGCCACCACTCCCCTCCCCACCCCGCTCGCCACTGACACTGCCAGCGGCTTTTGCAGGCAGTCCACAATCACTGCTGGCTCCTGCCACAGCTGCCAGTGGCGTCTGCGGGTGGTCGCCAACTGCTAGTTGGTGCCCGCCACCCCCCTCCTACCACTGCCGGCAGTGATGAGGCCACCTGTGGGAGCTCCCTGCTTGCTGCCACCATGCTCCCACCATTAACAGCTCTGCTGCCTATGGGAGCTTGCCATGCCCCCCCAGCCTCTGGGGGCACGCAGCATTCATGCTTCTCATACAGACTTTCTCTCTCTCTTCTCCCTGACTCCTCTCCCTAGGACAGTGGTTTTCAAACTTTTTGGGTTGAGCCCCCCTTTGAATTACAGTTTTGTTTGTGCCCTCTCCCCCACACCAAAAGGACACTGCAGTCATGCACAGGGCACCCCTTATTCTAGCAGCTGTCATGGCTCAGCAGGGTAGGCTCCCAGTGCCCTGGCTCCAGCACCTTCTGCCTTGGCCCCACTGCAGCTCTGGACTGTGCATCTGCCACACCAGGCTCCCAAATGTACCTTCACATCCCCCAGGGGGGCGCCCCCCACAGTTTGAAAACCACTGCCCTAGGAGCCTTTAACTTCCTTTGGCCAGCTAATCATCCTCTGCAGCCTGTCCACTTCTCCTAGGCAGCCTGTAATCACATCCAACTGCCTGTAGCTGGGCTGTAGTGACTGCCGGCCTGCAGCCTAAGGTTTGCATCCTGGGGCAAGCCTCTGCTAATCAGTTCGCTACACCTTCCAATTTGTTGCTCTACTTTCTGGTTCCTGCCCTCTCTGCTGCTGTGCTGCCTGTCCCCTCCCCAGTCTTCCATGTGCCATATGCAGAGGCTTCCTGTGCCACTTGTGGCACCTGTCCTTAGGTTCGCTACCTCTGCAGTAGCATAGCTGGTGGGGAGGTGGGAAATAATTTCCCCTCTAAGGCTGTGCTTCCTTCTGTGTTAGTTTTACCCATCCATGTATCAGTTTACCCTAGGTCCAGCAGGCCACTGAGTGGGCTCCATCCACTGCCTCTGCCAAGCTGAGTAGCTTCCCCTTCTTCCTCCACCCCACTGCCTCTTTGAGCCCTGCAGCCACCCGCTATATCCTCCTGCCTGAGTCATTCCTGCTCAGGTACCCACCCCGACACTCCCAGATATGCTGCTAGGCAAGAAGCTGCACCTTCCATGGCAAAAATCTCACAGAGGAGCACCATTATGCTCAACCCCTCCTTTTCATACTACTGGGCTTAGGACTACCTGGCCTGC
>NW_017729029.1:58140158-58164896 GCF_001723915.1 Gavialis gangeticus
CACTCCCAGATATGCTGCTAGGCAAGAAGCTGCACCTTCCATGGCAAAAATCTCACAGAGGAGCACCATTATGCTCAACCCCTCCTTCTCATACTACTGGGCTTAGGACTACCTGGCCTGTATCATGCAGGGCTGTGTCTGCCATTGCCAAAACTCCTGAGGGTGATTCCAGCTCCCTCAGTAAATCATCACCGGGGTTAAATGCTCTGATCCTCCCTTCCCCCATCACACTACTGATGAGTAGCCCTATTGAGTGAGTTTCTGTGCTACCCCTCTTAGACAGGCCTCCATGGCCTTAATAGTAGAAACCCATAGGCACTATCTAGAATCTGCACAGTAGGTGCATATTATGCCCTTGCCCTATAAACTGTCCTCACATGCTTCCTCAATTGCAGCTTTTTTTCCGCTCTGTTTTCTTTTTCCTGATGGTTTTTTCTTGTGATCCGCAATGGATAACCTGTCTTCAAATGAGAGTGATAACAACATGGATTTACTGGAAACTAGAGTAAATGTAAAGGTGGTGGTAAAAACCTCTGGGAATGAATCCCTGTGGCTTTCTGCCATCTTCTCTAGACAAAGCGAGTGTAACCTGGGTATACTCAGGTAGGTACTCCCTTCTTCAATTGAAGAGAAATGTTAGCAGGGCAGGTGTGCTGTGGGAGGACAACTTCTGGCTACCTTCTTTCCTTATAGAGAGCCAAGCCAGGACACTATATATACTTAACTATGTACAAATTTATTTAAATTAAAAGAAAAATATAAACATAAACACAAATACCAATATTTACATATACTATTACACTTTAAACCTTATTATATATACTTTAAACCATATATATTTATCTATATCTATAGATAGATATAGATATATCTATAGATAGATAGATATATAAACCTTATATATATATATTTGTCTGCCACCCGTAAAGATGCAAATATGTTACTGCTAAATACCAAATAAATAATAGAGAAGGGTCCCAGCAGGGCCTCAGTGAAAATCATATACTCTAAACTCTATTAACTACAAATTTATGATTATGAAATACACAAGACATATACACAATAACATAAACTATGGATAATGTCCATTCAATCTTATACCACCCAAGACAGATTTCAATGAAGGATATACAACTTTAAATTTGATTAAAGTTCAAACTTATATATCATAAAATACTGTTAAGAAAATATAAGATGGTATCTCCAATATATATACACACCCACACACACACACACACCCACACACACACACACACTATCAAATACTTAGCTTTATAATATCAGATTAAAGATTTAACTGTAACTCAATAATTTTAGATTTTAACAACTTTCACTTATAAAACATGAAATATAAACCACACGATACCCAGAACCTATCTACAAAATATAAGGTGCAACACCCTTGAATAATATTAACTCTTCCAGGAACCTGAAGGCCCAGGCTATTCTGGAGCCTTGGCTGTGTTCCAGGAGTGGCGGGGGGGGGGGAAGAAGCTCCCCCAGTGCCCTTCAGGTTTTCCCTAGACCAGCCAAAATATAGTTTCATAGTTTTAGGGTCAGAAGGGACCTAGTAGATCTTCTAGCCCGACCCCCCGCCAGGGCGGGAGAACAACAAAACCCCAAAACAAGAAACGGGACTCAAATGAGTCCAGCCAGGTAGGCATCCAGCCTCTTCTTAAAGACCCCCAGGGTAGGGGCCAGCACCACTTCCCTTGGAAGTTGGTTCCAGCTCCTAGCCGCCCTAACTGTGAAGTAGTTTTTGCGGATGTCCAATCTATACCTCCTCTCCATCAACTTGTGCCCATTACTCCTTGTTATGCCAGCCGGCGCTAGGGGAAACAGCGTCTCCCCCAAACCTTTCTGGTCCCCCCTAGTGAGTTTATAGACGGTCACCAGGTCCCCAAATACCACCAGGTATCCTTTAATACAAAATAAAACTTCAACCTTGGGGAGCCCTGTCCTTCTAGGCTTCCCCTTCAGTGGTCGGCTTCCCCAACCTGGGTGGATTCCGCCTCCTTTGTTGGGAATCCCCCTCCTGGGGAACACACAACTCCAGGGAGCTGAGAGAAGGGTCCTCATGTCTCTCCTGGTGTATTTCTGCCTCTCCTGCTGAGACTCCAGCTGTCTCTGGCTCCCTCTGGGCCCGCCAGCCACCAGTGGTCTGGTGCACCATGGTATGCACTGAGGCCTCTACTCTTCTGCTTGGGGTTGGGGCCCTGAGCCACCTTGCCGGGTTCTGGGGGTCTCAGTTTTGACCGGGGCCCTCCATACAAGGCTTCAGCTTTAAAGGCCTGGCCTCATGCCGGGGGGTTGTAGATCCGGATCCATTCCTGGACCCTCCGTGCAGCGCTGCCTGTACTGAGTCTTCCTGGCCTCATGCCAGGGGTTGGAGACCTGAGCCACCTTATACAATTCCAGGTCCCACCTGGACTGTGCTGTGCACTATGCATGCACTGAGATCCTGGCTGCTTACCAGGGGTTGGGGACCCGAGCTGCCTCATGCAGCTCCCAGGGTGCTGGTCCCTGTTGGACCCGCAGTGCAGCACTGCCTGCACTGAGCCCCATGCCTCAAGCCAGGAGTTGTGGATCTGAGCTGCTTCATGTGGCCCCCAGGGTCCCTGTTCCATGCACCACTTGTGCACCATGCCTCTGACCAGATGCCAGGGGTGAAGATCCGACCTGCCTCATACAGCTCCCAGGATCTGACTCTGTGCACTGAACTGTGCACTGCCATTGTGCTTCTCAGTGGCATGGCTGTGGGCCACACTGCTCGCCACTCCCATCTGGTGAAGAGGTCTTAGGGCTCTTCAGGGCTACAGTTCCACCCTGCTAAGAAGAGCTCTCCCCAACTCTTCTTAGTCCCGCTGTCTTCTTCGCCCTTCGACGCAGTGTGTCCAAGTGCCAGGAACACTGTTTTTTTATACCCTTAGGAGGCTGCACCCCCAGATTGCAAGGGGACCAGTCAGGGAGTGGAAGTATAGCCAGGTCTAGGCTCTTTACCTCACCCTGAGCAGGGGAGAGGCAGCCTTTCCTCCACCACCATCTGATTGGTGGGAATGTCCAACCAATAGCTGGAAGCCCTTTTGAGCCAGCAAGCCAGGTTGCTACTGACATGCCCACCACACAAACGTTGCAGTATTCTCTTTGATCCAGATCTTGACTTTGTTGCTTAGGAATACTTTTTAAGAACAGTAAATGCGCCATAATACTGTAATGTTTGTGTGGGGAAGGTATGTCCTATAGGTGGAGATGTGTGTTACAAGCTTCCCCACAAAAAGACATTTAATACATAAAAAAATGAAGTTCTTTAAGAATGGTACAGGACAAAAGATAAAAAGTGAACATTGACTATATGACTATATGAAGGAGGTGAACAGCAGATGGAAGGGATCTCTATCCCTGATTGTTGCTTTGAGGTTTGCTCTTGTGTTTTACCCATCACATAAACTATGGTGGCTCATCTTACAAGCAGCTTGTTGGTGTAGGCTATCCCTGCTCTGATTGGCTCCCAGCGTGGTGCTGTAGTCTGTGTTCCTACAGCCTTTGCATGGAGAGTTTGTAGGCATTTTTCCAGGTGACAGACTGAAAAAAGAAGCTGCAGGGCAGGTGACCCATTTCTTTGATCCAAGATGAGTCAGTAGATACTTTTTTCTCCAAGCTCTCCTTCAGATAAAGTCTGTTTATTCAGGTTTTGTGCAATGAATTTTACTTGGAACAGTACAAAAAGTAACCATTTAAATCAATTCAATTCACTTGATTATTAGATTTCATTACTTAGGGTATCATCATCTATGCATAGGTACAAGGTAATAAGAAAAAGGCTGAGCAGACCTGCAAGCATCCAGTTCCCATGTTGCTTTTGTGTATAGTACCTCATCTCATTCCTAAAGAGACATATTGGGTTGTTGTTGGGATCAAGCATAAGAGACCTGTGAAGATCAGAGATAGGAAACATAATTTTCTATGGAAAGCCATTCAAATGGGGGGAAAAAAAACAGGTCAGACCTATTTAGTTTTTGATGCTCACCTTCTTTCTCATTATTATAGCTGGAGATATTTCATACAGACTCTCTGAGGGTTATACTGAAGAGGCTAAGATTATTGGTCCATCCTTAATGACCTGTAAAGACAAAACCAGCCCATTGGGCGTGGGAGGCTTCAAGGTGCACTTAATCCCCAGGGATGACTCAACTCACTGAGGATTTCAATCTAGTTCATGCTACTCAGACACTCAAAAAGAAACAATAGCACGTAAAGGAAGCAAGTTGAAATCTAAGCCATCTGGCTTTGCTCTGTCTGAAAATAAGCAGTATCTTGGGGTCAGCATATAGTGACCCCAAGTCTCTCCCTTGCTTTTATAGGGCTCCTGGTGGCAATAGGTCAAAACATATATGCCTCCAAATTTACACAAAGACTGTAGATGAAAGTGTGCATTCCTTTGTATTGGAAACACTTGAGTAGGGAAGGAGTTAAGATTTTTAAATGAATCTTCCAAGGGACAGCAATCGATGTTGACACTTAGAAGTCAAACAATATGCCTGAGGCTATGCTATATATCAAAGTCAGCAGAATGAAATATGGCTGCTGCTACATTTAGTTATAGAATCTGACTTTAGCTTAAACCTATGCCATGGTAGAGATGCAATTTTGCTTGCTGCACAGGAAGTAGAGATATGCATCTTAAATTTGCTTTGCCTTTTTACCAGACCTGTTGGTTGGCCTGTAGGTAATAAATATTGCATAATATGGATATTTTGGTAATTCCAAGTGTTACTTTTAACAAAGCAATAACAATAGCTTGGTATACCTTTAATGATGTGCCAGCTCTGTCAATTTGTATTATATTGAGACCTAATTTAATTCCACCTCAAACTGGATAAAGCCTATGTAATAATCCTTCTAAAAATATAGTTTCCTCTGCAAATCAGACTGGATTTTATTGCTGCTAAATTGATTATTTTTGAAAAAGCAAATCCCTAAATTATTAGGTTATGCTGCAATAGTTCACACTTACCTATTTAACATATTTTGTTATGTCTTTCCACACAAGCAGAATAGACCTACTGGTCTTGCTCAAATGGTATGGTGCAGCAGACCTAAGTCCACTAGTAATGACTGAAAATTGTTGAGTGATTTGCAATGGCAAGCCAAAGGCTCCTAAACTAACTTCTGCTTCATGTGAGAGAGGATCAAGTGGTTGCAGTACATATGGATACCAGTAAGCTACAAAAGTGCAAAAGATCACAAAATAAATTTAGAATACCAAGAAAACGGCCCGAGTCTTCACCCATTCCACTAGCTTTCTCTGCCTGCTTCCAGTACCTGGGATTGAGACAGGAGAAGATTGAGACAGGATTGAGAATCCAGCACAGGATCAAGACAGGAACTTCAGTGAATGGATAAGAAGGTGCCATAAAGAAGAGCAGCTTCAAATTTATTAGGCAGAAGCTCAGAGTGAGCTACTCACTCACAGCCCCTCCTTTTAAAATGGAACCAAATTGCTGGCCCAGGAAATCATCAATAGTCTCGGGTATAATTTAATTTAGGAACTGGGAGAATATCGCGAAGTGCTGACATCAGACAGAAACTCCTACTGAAGAACTGATAATACAAAGATATTTTCATATCTTGATAAACAAAGGGCAGAAAATACAGTTGAGCTGGGAGGAGAGCAGGTAATTTTGGGGAAAGTAGAGAGAGTATACAAAAATTAAATACAAACAACTTCCAAAAAAGGATAATGATAAATATTTAGAAACCAGTGCACAAACATACACTAGAAAGCCTCACAAGTGGAAAAAACCTTGACAGTGAAAGCTCTTGAAATATGGTTGAAAGCCAGCTATGCCAAGGACTGGATAATTAAGTGGTCTTTGTGCATGGTGTCTATTAATCCGTTACAAGATATCACTGAAGCCAACAGCTTAATAAGATTTAAAAAAAATAGCGTGTGCTGTGCTGGATACAGGAAATCCTTTCCTGTTAAATGTAAAAAAAAAATCAACGCACATTTTTGTCTCAGATTGGGACAAATGTGTTTTTTCTTCCTGCTCTCCGGGAATGGATTGTCAGAATTTGCCAGAAATCAATCAATCAATCAATCAATCATGCCCCCCCCCCAAAGGGAAGTGAATATTTCAGCTTGCTAAGCGTCCTCCTGGAAGTCTCTGAAAATCAGTTTCCTTTTTTCCTTGCAAGTGGTTAGAGAGCAAGAAACTCAGATCACCCAATTTAAAAATATAACATAGTGTCCAAAGTTGAATTTTTTCCTCTGGAAAATATTCTTTTGCTAAAAAAGCATTTTTCAGTTGGGAAAGTTATTCTGTTTGGAAAACCTGTGGCCTACCCAGTATAAACCATAACTGTTCAAGGTATTGGCAGTAAACTGTTAAACAATAATGGGGGGAGGAAGAAATGCTTATGAGCATTGCTGATGTGACTGCTACAGGGTTTAATTTCTCTGAAGCACCTTCCTTTGGCACATTCTGGAATTGGCTTGTGTCCTGAACATGAAACTCAATTATCTGGACCACTTGTGAGGTCCAGAATGGGAATCCTATGTTTCCCTGAATGAGTATTTCTTGAATGAATATCTGTTGCTTTTTTTGCTTTATTTGCCAGTGTCAGGTGCAAAGTGCCTTCCTTAGCGATAATATGGGATTTTCCAAGCGAAGCACAGAACAGGTGTTCCCAAGTGGTGAGTCACCTAATTTCAGTGAATTGCCTTCTTTCCAAGTCGTACAGGTAACCATCTTTATAGGTCTACAAGGAGGCCCTGCCAGGTGCTGCTCATAGTGTTGAAAATGCATTATGGTGCCAATTGCTCCCAGGCTAAGACAATCTAAGCTCTTTTTTTTAAAGCAACTTTATTATCTGCCAAACCCATTAATGATCTAAGAATGTCTTTCCTGCATCCCAGCTTCAGGCAGGGCATATCCTTAGCCACGATTTCACACCAAAGTGTTAACAGCAGTTTCTACTATTTGTGGTTTTGATTTGCTTTGTGTAGGCAGTATTGCACCACTGGCCATAAGTGTCATAGGTTTGACTGTCTCTGAAGCAGCTCCTATAAATGATAGCTGGGAGCAAGATACCAGGCTAGATATATCTTTGCCCTTGAAGGGCCTTTGCAAGAGCAATACTACCAACAGAATCATGCCGTTCCTTGTAAATCAGCTCTGTTACCCAGCTTGTAACTGATGCAGAAGAATAGCTAGACCTACCTCATATACAGAATATTGGTTCAAAATCTGTCCATCAGGAAGTCCAAAGATACGGCTTATCATAGGGCACTTACACAAAGGTGCTTCTCGTGTGCCTGAAGAACTTTACAGCATAATCTCTACTTATTAGATCTTTTGAGATATTCCCCACAGTGATGTTAGAAATGTTATTGTTTGGTCTGCTGCAGGGGTGCTCAACCTCTGGCCCATGGCCAAACGTGGCCCACAGGAGCATTGCATCTGGCCCGCGGAGCCCCTTTTGGGGGGGTAGGAAATCGGGCAGTGGGGAACAGTGACAATTAATGCTTCCACCCTCCCCCGCTACCAAATTCCCCAAGCCCCAAACCCTGCGTGGTGGGGTTGAGCTAGGCCATGCCCTCCTCCCCTCCTGCAGCTGGATAAAGGCTAGGCCAAGGTCCTCTTCCCTTCCTTGCACAGCTGGTCAGGGGTCAGGCCAAGCCCACTTCCCCCCATGGCTGGATTGGGGCTAAGCCATGCCTTTTTCTCCTCCCTTCCCTCTACCCTGTGGGGCTGTGCTGGGGCTGCATCAAGCCCCCCTTACCCCCACAGATCCAGGTTGGGGCTGGGGCTGCCCCCTGCCCACTTGTACTTAGCTATAGGGCCCCATCATGACTGCCCTGGGTGCCAGATAGGGAGCACTGGCTGGATCTGGCCCACAGATGGACCAGGCCCTGCCCATTTGGCCACTAAGCAAAAAGTTTGAGCACCACTGCTCTGCTGGATGATTGGGCCATGATGCATATATATACACATCACATCCATTATGTACAGGATGATTGCAATTTATTAAAAAGTGTATGAACTTATGAGAAGAATAGTAAGGGATTGTGACCATATTGGCATGCTTAATTTAAACGTTCAACATGGGTTTAATCTAGAAGCAAAGTACTTCTAATGTAAATACATTGGTCAGTCCATGTATGAGAAGTGATCCTTAGAGATGAAATAAGCCGTTTAGGAGCAAGTTGAATAGTTGTAAAATTGCTAAATCTGTCACTTCAGCTGGGATATAGCGTGAAGCTTTAGGGAAGGTTTATTCACAGCAGTAATTTCCAAGTAAAATCTCAACTACAAACCAAAACATTAGCATCCACTTCTACTGTGTGTTCTAATACAGTTTAGACGGGTGCTACTTCAGTAACAAAAACACTTGTATACAGTGACACTGGGGGAGGGGAGGGGAAGTCACCTAAGGATCATACTGATCCAAAGGGATGAAAGTCAGTGCAAAGATTATTTCACTGGGCTTGGGATCAGACCCTAATTCCAGTTGACTAGTCAGGCTTTCATTTGAAAGCAGGAGAATTTTGACTATTTGAAGTCAATGAAAGCATGAGCTGGGTCCACAAATGATATTCATATTTCCCCCTTACTGTAACAGTCATAAAATCAGTCATACCAATCACTTATTTTTCCAACATTGATATGAGATTATTTACTTTCATTTGATGGCATGTTTACAAACATACTTCCTTTTCATTCAGAAGCACATTTACATGTCTAAATATCATGAGGTATTGCCACATATTTTTTACTTAATCGCTTTTGAAATGTGAATGTATATACAACAGTATTAGTTGAAAGGCATGTGTTGTCTGGTTTTGTTTATACTTAATTCATATTTTCATGTCCCTCTGAATATGACTTATTATAAATGGTAGTACATGAATGCAACCATTTGGGATATGAACAAATTATTTGATTTAAATAAAGATGGGCTCTTTGCCCTGCCGTAATATATAAGGCAATATGCTGGTTGTTCAAAAATGGAAACCCTAGAGATCACAGAGGTGGCTGGCAAAAGACTGTAAGATAGGTATTCATTCATTCATTTGAATGGAGACATTACATATACGATTTTGAGATGAAATGAAATGAATACCTGTAAGAGCCGCATAATTATTAACATGTACAGATAGCTCATTTCCATGAATATTATACTATCTGCTGATCTCTGGAGATAATTTATCTAATGCAGCTCAAATAGAATAGTTCCATTTGCAGACAAATCTGACCAAATACAGTGAACATTTGGACTGAAATCTTAAAGTAATTCTTTTACCTATAAACCTGTACATAAAACAGTAATGCAAATACAGATGTGTAATGAAAGACAGAGTAGGTACTTTGGCTTACCTGACAAATATCTATTAAAGTCATGTAAGTCTAATAATTGAGCACAAAAGTCAGAGAAAGTAATATCCTATGTCTTGTCAAAACATAAATGGAATGCAGATGAATGCGGGTGCTTTGAGTAAGACTTAAGAATGTGGTCTTGGTCTGACATTTGGAATAATAAGGTAAAACAGAAACAGAGTGGCTAATAAAAATATCCTGTGATCATTTGGTATATGATATGTCTAAGGAAAATTACAGTTGCTCTACATTAAGCACTACATGGAATTGTATTTTTCATATAGCTCATCTCTTTTGTGTATGAGAGATGAGTGTAACCCACGATTAAGCATCAAATATCAGTAGGTGCACTCTCTCTTTTATATTTGTTCTAGAATAACGTTGCTTCCTGCTGTTCTGTGCCATACTGAATACTCCCTATATCAAAACCATTAACAGTTATAACCACTTACCTCTGTAGAGGGGTAGAGTTTCCTAAAGGACCTTTAGTGGGCAAAGACTTGGCAGACAGGAGCATCTGAGAAGACTGATGATCCAAGGAGTATTTTGATGACAGATGCCATCAGTTGTCCTTCAAGTTTTCTCTTTAGAGCTTTAGAAGCATAACAGTACTTTCAGGTTCAAGAGAATACCAGGGAAGGAATACAACTTGAAAGCCTGCTTTTATTGCTAAAAAGGAGTCAAAGCCTGAAAACAGCAGGTTGTGGAATTTGGACAGGAAAAAAATGCTGTACTTTGAACTGGGAAATGATGTGAAGAGAAGAACAGAAGAGCTAGGTGACCGAGGGGAAAACCAATTTGTAATGGGAGGTAGAACTTACTGTCTTGGTTCCTATCAGTTCAAGAGGCTAACAACCAGAAGTTGTTATTATACGATATATGTTCATTGCTGAGATATTGTTTGTAGGGAACAAGAGCATGGGATAGATGATCTAATAAAGTTATATGGTTGATTTTCTTCTGCTCTTTGACCTTTGGCTTGCTTCAAGTGAGCCACCTACCCTCACTTGGTCAGTTTCAGTCTGGTAATGGGGGTAATAACAATGAAATTAACTAACCTGCTTGTCCAAGGCTCTGTGTTTATGAAGTGCTGTTTGTTTCTCCAGGGTTCAGTTGACATCGTTAATGTCATAACTTGTTGGCAAGTCAGGAATGGGGAAGTCTTGAAAGGACATGTAAACTGACCCGTGGTGGTCCTGAGCAAGGTCACAGTATGGCAGTCTTTGTAATCTTGCACTGCTTATCCCAATTTTGCCTCTGTGCTGGGGACAGAACACTTTTCAATCAGGCACGTTTTGTATGTAGTAGATTTCCTATTAAATGGAAGGGAAAAGAATACCTTTAATAAATCTCATGATTAAGGACTGCACAGAGTCTGTAATAATGTCCACACACAGTTTAGCATGGTTTAACTAACCATTTTGAATACTCTTCTTTTGTTAGTCTGGATCAAGTTTCTTAAATGTCCCCATGTAGACAAACCTTCAGTCTCATTTTCCTTTTAAAATACATGATTAAGAGCATTTAAGACATGCCTTTCTGTTTTCAGGCAGTACCATGTAGAGATCCTCACATTAGCTTTGAACAAGCTGAAATGTCTCTATGGTATATTTGCTCCCATCACTAACGTAAGGGCATAAGTATAGTGTCCCAGCCAGGCTAATCAGCTATGCTGTCTGCAGGCCTGGTGCTGGACAGTCCTTTAGACTGGACTGGTGCATGGATACTGCTTTTAGTTCTGGAGTTACCTCAGGTATCTCTACACAGTGCTACACTGCATATATATAGTGTATATATACTGCGTGTATAGACACATAGACATACTCTTTTATATATTTCTTTAGAACTAACAAACTAGTGTTGGGATTATGCAAATCATATGGTGAACTAATTCATATACATTTCTTAATAAATTTCTTATTCCATAATAAAACATTTTATTACCTCACTTATGAGGCCTTGCCACAGGAATCAATTTTTGAAAAAGTTGGAGAGTCTGTTTTTGTGATGTGGAGAATATTCAAGGCATAGAGATTTGGAAGATGGCACAGAGATTTGAGTGAGAAGATACAGCATAGGTGTCATCTGGTATTCAAAACCTTAAAAACAAACCAGTAGATTGGAGACATAGACTGGAGCTGAGTAAGCAAGTCCAGTGCCTGGGACACTTCAGAAAGACTACAGAGAGTTAGGGAAAGAAGAAGAAGAAATCTGGTTTTAAATGGTGATGTTTGGGACAAAATAATGTGGAGCAAGCTGAGAAGATAGGAGATGAAAGAGATCACAGTCATCAAGATGATTAGGAAGCAGACAAGCCATTTATCGATAAATAAAATATAAATTGATACAATATAAGAAACTTCTTAAAATAGGGACGAACCAATGACACTTTGCCAGGAGCAGGTGCAAACTTTGCCTTATTAAAAGTTTCAGTGATGAGCACATTTATTTAGAAAACAACATCAAAGACATCAGTTCCTATGTAAACAGGAATTTGCTGGTTTATATACATCTAATGCTGAGGTAGATGCTGTATATTACTGAATGGGTCAAATTTCCCACCATCTTTCATATTCACAGAATCATAGAAAATGAGAGTTAGAAGGGACCTCAGGAGGTCACATACAGTCCAACCCCCTGTTCAAAGCAGGACCAGCCCCAACTACATCCTTCCAGCCAAGGCTTTGTTGAGCCTCTAAGGATGAAGATTACACTACCTCTCCAGGTAACCTGTTACAATGCTTCAACACTCTCCTAGTGAGAAAGTTTTTCCTAATATCCAACCTAAATTCTCCTTGATGCAACTATGGACCATTGCACCATCATCTGCCACCACTGAGAACAGTCCGACTCCATCCTCTTTTGAACCCCCCCTCCAGGTAGCTGACGGCTGTTATCAAATCCCCCTCAGGCTTCTCTTCTGCAGACTGAATAAGCCCAGGTCCCTCTGTCTTTCCTCATAAGTCATGTCCCCCAGCCACCTCACCATTTTTGTTGCTCTCTGGTGGACTCTCTCCAACTTGTCCACATCCTTTCTGTAGTGGGGAGCCCAAAACTGGACACAGGACTCCAGATGTGGCCTCACCAGTGAGAATAGAGTGGAATAATAACCTCCTTCTGTCTGCTGGCAATGCTCCTATTAATGCAGCCTAGTATGCCATTAGCCTTCTTGGCAACAAGGGCACGCTGCTGACTCATATTCATCTTATTACCCACTGTCACTCCCCAGTCCTTCCCTGCAGAGCTGCTGCTTAGCCAGTCAGTCCCCAGGCTGTAGAAGTGCCTGGGATTTTTTTGTGCTAAGTACAAGACTTTGCATTTGTCCTTGTTGAACCTCTTGAGATTTCTTTTGGTCCAATCCTCCAATTTGTTTAGCTCACTCTGAACACTAGCCCTACCCTCTAGAGTCTAGTGTATTTACTACAACCCCCAGCATGGTGTTATCCACAAACTTGCTGAGGGTGCTGCTCAACTTGCCAACACCTCTACATCCCCCAACTGTTTGTGAGCAGTAAGTGAAGAAGATCTGCTAGGCCCCTAGTTGGTCTCTCCAATACGTTTACCAGGGAGTTGTCCCCAACACTATTGGAAACCTTCCTGGATTGCATGTGCACTGCTGTATTGCCTTCCCAGCAGGTGTCAGGGGGATTGGAGTTCCCCACAATAACCAGGGTCTGTGATCTGGAAACTTCTGCTACTTATTTGAAGAAAGCCTCATCTACCTCATTCTCCTGGTCTGGTGGTCTGTAGCAGACACCCACCACAACATCACCTTTGTTGCTCTCCCCTGTAACCTTAACCCATAGGCCTATCTGCAGGTTCATACTGGAACTCTGAGGAATCATACAGCTCTTTTACATACAGCACAACTCCTCCTCTTCTTCTCTCCTGCCTGTCCTTCCTCACCAGTTTGCACCCATCCATGACCGTGCTGCAGTCATGCGAGCTCCTACCAACTTTGTTATTCCAATCATGTCATAGTTCCTTGACTCTGTGAGGACTTCAATTTCTTCCTGCCTTTT
The DNA here is from genome assembly GCF_001723915.1 of Gavialis gangeticus. Taxonomy (NCBI): domain Eukaryota; kingdom Metazoa; phylum Chordata; order Crocodylia; family Gavialidae; genus Gavialis; species Gavialis gangeticus. The sequence continues at coordinate 58,153,561 of NW_017729029.1, forward strand.
CTCCAGGCTCTGTGTATTCATGTACAGACATCTGAGATGATTAGCCAATTCCCTACTTTTTCAGGAAGAATGAAGCCTCTTCTGCTGCGCTCTTCCTTCAGGTTCCCTGCTTCCCCACTTATGTCAGGGCTTTGTTCTCCATCCCCTAGTGAAACTAGTTTAAATCCCTCATCACTAGGTTAGCAAGTCTGTCTGCAAAGATGCTCTTCCCTCTCTTCATCAGGTAGATCCCATCTCTTTTTAGCAATCCTCCTCCTTGGAACAACATCCCATGGTCAGAGAAGCCAAATGCCTGCTGGCAACACCACTCAGCACAGCCATGCGTTGCTCTGCAAGATGCATCCACTCCTGCCAGGGTCCTTCTTCTTGACCAGAAGAAATGACCTGTGCCCATGCTGAGGTCAGTGGTCTTGTTTGAATGTTGAATAGAGTAGAATCTCACCCAATATTGAGAAGGAAAAGGAAAAATGAAGCAAAGCCTGCTAGTTCCCTTGGGAGGAAAGTATGAGAAAGGACAGTGCAAAATACTTGACGGAGATTTTCACACTTAAAAAATTCATCAGTTGAAAATGAGTGTCATACAGAAGAGTGAAAATTAAATGAACATTGCTTGGTAAATTGAGCAAGAAGCCTACTGGTAACAAGGGCACACAGTTTTTGCAGAACTAATGTAATGTTAAGTTGACCCTTAGTAATCATAGGCAGAGTCCAGAAGTATATTAACCTAACTTGCTGGCTCAAGGATGTCTCCACTTGAGAGGTAGCAGTCCATTACAGAAGTCAGTGGCAGTTTCATGTGGACAGAGCTGCAGGGTCAGGGCTGCTATGGGTAATACCAGGATTCCCAGGTACAAAGAAGAAAACAGGACCTCAAAGCCTACGTTATGGCTTCTTTAAAACCCACCTTCAACCTGTGTATTACTGAGGAATTACTGCCCAGAATTCTTTTCTTCAATTTTTTAATCACATTTTTTTTCCTTTGGCAAGCAGATCTGTTACATTTCAGTATTTCAAACCATGGCTTCCTGGAGTGTTGCTATGGCAGTGGCCTTTCACTTACAAAGAGGGTTTAGATTGCTTGGAGGGATATGCCTGTGGCCTCCTGTGTGACAGAAGCTAGCTTACATGTAATGGCAACATGCTTTTGATTTGTGACAGTCACAAAAAGGGATGGAGAAGGCCAGTTAAACTGCAAATCCGAATACAGTACCCAAAACCTTCTGTGCTTACCTCCATACAATATATTTGTATTCATCTGTGCCACTGTAGTCATCTGTTAGTATGTGGCATGGCATGATGAAAGCTGTGGCTGTTAGGGCTGTGTGAAGCTTCAGTCTCTGATTCGATTCAGCCTGATTCGGTGGCCAAATCTCCAAGTCTGAATCGAATCAGATCACCCTTTAATTTCTCTGAATCAATTTGGAGATATTGGGAGTTTCGGACATAGACACAGCTTTAAATGTTTTTTTTTTCTACATACCTCAAGGTACCAGGCGGCTCGTGAACACTGAGATGGAGTATCCCACAGAAGTGTTGGGGGGGAGGGGGTTAGGGGGGTTCCCTACCATGCTTGGCAGCAGACCTGGAAGTGGACTAGAAGCACTTCCGATCCACTTCTGGGTTCACCAGGGAGTGCACTGGGGACCCCCCTGCAACTCCCTGGCTTGGTGACTGGTGCCTCCTGGGTCTGGAGGTCACCCAGGGTTCTCCTACAGCCAATCACCGATCTTCTCAGATAGGAGTTATTAAAAAGAATTAATTAAGAAAACATGAAAAAACAATTGTTGGCAATACTTTTGAGGTGTACTGAGTAAACCAGAGGACCATTTCCTTTGCACAGTGGCATCTGTAAAGTAATCTTATTAACATCAGTGCTAAAAACCATCCTTATTTACAGCAGTATAGTCAGACAGATGTTAGAGATACTTAACTGTAGTTCATGAAGTGGGACCAGCGTGATCCTTGTTTTCAATATTGTATTAATCCTACTCGTGATACTTTGTTATGCATAGCTGAAGCTGGAAAGGAGTCATTCTTCTGCATTTTAAGGTGTGTGTGTGTGTGTGTACATGTGTTAGATGTTAATTTTCACCCAAGGTCTTTTATTAAGAAAGCGGGAGACTAATTGCTGATTCACAGAGGACTTATCAGGAATATATTCTGAGAGACCTATTGAATGGCTTCAGTATAGATGCCACTAGGGTCTTCAAAGTAATTGGTAACTGTTTGTTGATATATTTTTCTGAGGTCTCCAATAGAGATGGAAAAAGGCACCCATAGAGAATCCATCCTTCAAACTTTAGAGTTCTTTAACTAAAAACTGTTAGCCAGTACCAGCTTTTGAGTGGCAGCCCTGTGGTTATCTAGTAGCTGAAGAGTGAGGTTCTGGTACTTTCTTAGTAAACCTTATTCAGGGGCTATCCAGTCCCTGAAGCCAACAGCTCAGCAGTGTTCAAAAAGGGTTTGGAATTTAATAAAAATGTATGTGCAATTGTGCAAACATAATTACATCAGTAAGGATTTAAAAATAAAATTGGAATGGCTAGAGATGCTCAGGCTTCAGGGCAAAAGCCAACCTCTAAATAAATGGGTTAAGAAGCACTTTCCCTACTGGCATGTTACCCCCTAACTGCCTCCTGCCTGGGATTTGTACCTTCCACTTAAACATCTGCCAATAATCTCTCTGAGAGACAGGCTAAATTATTAAACTGATGGATTAGTGCTCTGAGTATGAGTATTGAAGTAGGATATCTCTTGTAGTGTGCTGTTTCTGAAATTCGTTCCTGTGCAAGCCCTTCTTGAGGTCACTCAGAGCTGGATGCAGAGAAAACTTGTAGGATGGCATAAAAGGGGTTTGTCTTAATTTTGCACTCCCAACTTTCCAGCAAAGTAGCATTCTGTCACGATCACCAAACACAGCAAATCAGACATCACATAAATTGTTTAGTCAGGTTGTCATCTCGTGGTTGCCAGCTGCTGTGGATAAGTGCCTTTTTTCAGTAAGAAATTGAAGTAAATAAAAATAATTATAGAGAAAATAACTTTTTCCAGAATAACATTAACAAAATGTATGTTTTTGTATTCATTGCTTGAGAGGCTTACACTCTGTTCTGTAATGAGGAAAATAAAACTTCCTGCTTTACTCTTTCTGGGTGCTATCTATCTGTCTTTAATACAGCATTAAAATAAAATATATTTGAACATTTTTAGGCAATGGATTTTGTTGCACAAAATTGCAATCTGTAGATGGAAATAACCCATTTTCTTCAGTACATACTGGGTCTGGCCAAGCTCAAGATTATTGCACATTTCTAGAGGTTATAAATAACATGGAAGCATAATGCGCATCGTAAATCAGTAGACAAGGAATATTGGGGTGAAAACCTAACTCCACTGAAGTCAAGAGAATATTCCCAGTACTTTTTGTGGAGCCAGAATTCCATCCTTGCTTGTTCTTCATTTTCTAGTGTCTTTTTAGGTTGTCCTATTTCTCCTTCTTCATTGACAAAATGAGATACATTTGTATTACTGTGCACAGGGAATTAGGCACACAATTTCCATTAAGAATAATTTGTTACCTTGAAAAATGTTAATGTTCTTATTTCTGCCTTATTCTTCTTCATTGCATTGTTAACAATAATGGGAGTTGCATGCCTAATTACACCCTAATGAAAACTTGTCCTTTTATGCACAGATGGATACATGCATTTCTAGCATTTCCAGTGACCAGGTATAGGCAAGAAGAAAAGATCTTCCACAGGAAGGGTAGAGTCTCTTATCTGAAGTCTCTGAGGAGATGAGTTTCATTTACAGCTGCAGTTATTTATCACTGTTTCTCTCTTTTTCATTTTTCACAGTGAGTTATGGATCAAAGTTCAGGCTCATAGTCTGCACTGAATGAGCTGAACTGATCTGTACACTGCATCCAAAGGGGTAACAGAGCAACCAGCAGTTCCTCTTTCACAATTTACATTTTGTATATGTATGGCCCAATCTGGCAAAATTTGAGGCTCCTCTAACTTCACATCACGCATTTACATTCTCTATCCCCATGTGTAGCATTCCATGAAAACTGGGCTCAGTTCTTTCCAGCTATATTGCAGGATACCTGATCCCATATTTGATGTAGAATTCTTCATTTGAGGGCCTATTTAAGAGTGGTAACCTCTGCAGCTAAGTTCTTATTTGCTTCCACAGTGTCTACAGACATTCAGGCCTCTGCTGTAACTCATGACACTTTACATAAAGCGCTATGAGTTAGAGCCCCCCCGCCCTGACCCAGCAGATGTTTACTTGTTGGGTTGTGGGAGGGGAGGGTTGAAACATGCCTGCACTGGCCCTGGCCAGGAGGTGCGGGTACTCCAGCAGCCTCAGAGGAGGCTGCTGAACTGCCCCTCTCCCCAGCCCCTTCCCCTCAGTTCTGGAGCTGTCAATGGAGAGGGAGGGGGAATGGAGCAGCATGGAGCTGTCAGCTGGCTTTGCCCAGCCTGAGCTCAGAGGGGGTGGAGTAAAGCCCTTTTACCTCACAGGCCACCCCGTGGCTCTGGTATTGAGGGGAGCCTCTGGGCCTGTGAGGCAAGAAAGCTCTGTTTTACACCCCACCCTCACTCACTCCCCTCCAGCTCAGGCCAGGCAAAGCAGTTGGCAGCTGCTGCTGCTGCTCTCAAGAGGTCCAGCTAGAGTTGAGAGGGGTGGTGGGGCAGAATAGAGCCCTCTTGTCTTACAGACCTGTCCTGGCTTCCCCCCTCAGTACCTCATCTGGAGGTAGCTGGGGGGGGTGGAATTCCACCCCCCCATCTAGCTCAGGCCAGGCAAGCCAGCAGCTCCATGCTCCCCCTCACTCCCTGCTGATAGCTCTGGCCCTACATGAAAAATTAACCCTCAAGAGAACACAAGTTCCCTAAAGTTTTCTAAAGCAAAGCACTTTAATCTAATACCTGATTTGATGAGGGTTAATTTTTTTGCATGACTGGGCATTTTAAAAGCACTCTTCAGTAATGCCACGGGTGTTATGTCAAGGCTATAGAGTGCTTTCAGAGGTCCAGTCATGCAAAAAATGTCACTTCTGTCTGCACCCATTATTCCTATTTAATCAACAAGGGAAGCACCCTCAAGGGTCTGGATAAAGGCTGAAAGATCAAAATGTGGTAATGAGTTATGTAGAATATTTTATTGTTAAGAAAAAGATACAAGTTGCCAGAATTAAAAATAAATACTTAGCACCTCACATGGAGGATGCATATACCTGAAGCATTAATTTTGTTTGCAAATAGGACTTTTGCTTTGGATCCATAAATGATTGTGTAATGTGTTGTGTGAGATTCTGGACAAAGCCAGCCTCAGGGAAAATGGCTCCCATGGACAAACTTATATTTTGGTGCCCTACCCCAACTGTCAGTCAGCAACACTGTTGCAATCAGAGGCATATGGCTCAGTCCAGCAGGGGGGTAGAGCTGCCCACATTGCCTAATCCGGCTCCTACTGAGATGCAGCTGTAGGTGGGGGAGAGTGGGGGTTGGGCAGTGTGGGCGGTTCTGCACCCCATGCCCCTGCCCACCTGCCTCTGCCTGAAGCAGCACAACTGACTTAGGTGCGCTTGTGCTTGTGTGTGGCACCCCATCACCATGATACCCTGGGCAGTCGCCCAAGTCACCCACTCCTAAGGCTGGCTCTGATTCTGGACCCCCCATCATATAAATAAAGAGGACTCGAGGTGAGATCATTCACTCCAGTAAGGACTGTAGCATCTGACCCAACATATATATTTTTTCCTCCTGCCCCTAGTAGTTGATTACCAGAATTGTAAAAGTTACTCTACTTTTAAAAAACCTTTTCAGTTTCAAGGATGGTTAGAGAGGTTTGAAACATTGAATGATGGACTGGTTGCAGTGCCATTGGCACCAGGTAAATGAATTGTTTCCAGTAAACTTGGCTTATCTGTGCAGTTAATTTGCTACAGCCAGCCTTAAAAATGGTCAATCAATTTGTGGCATGCTATTCTTGGATTAAGTGGGTTATATGGACTAATTGTGTTCTCTCTACCATTGATTTTTCTAAATGGCCTGGCTTGTCACTTTTTTTGCCACCCTGTAATAGATTTTTAATGCATAAAGCACTTAGTGTTTAGAGCATAATACATAAATAAGATGACTGAAAATAATAGAGTTTGAAAGCTCATTGGACCATTCCTGTCCTTCCTTATCACAGCTCTTACAAACATTCATGGCTCGTCTGAAACCATGAATATCACTAAACTGTTTAAAAAGGCAGAAATAAGGACATTCACTTTATTTCTAAGGCAAATTAATTAGTTAGCATTTAGTTACATGCCATTAGAGGTTTCTGAAGTCAGCTAGTGAGGTAATAAAAAGGCATTTCAAAACAAATAGCTGATATCCTCGTCAAAATTGCAGTTACCAAAGCAAATGGATAGCCAAGAGAGGCAGATTACAAGCCCAAAGTAGAATGTCTTGTGAAATGGCACTTGTTACTCCCCTTCTCCCTCTTGCAGCATTATGTTCGCTCTCTCGCATACACATGATGTGACTTCCACTGACTTGGAAGTCTTGAAATATTGAACGGGGCCCTGGCCTGCCAATGATGGCCCTGTAGCATTATTTTTCTTTAGCTCTGCCTCGAGAACTCTCTGCCATTTTGGAAAGCTGAGCTATTTCAGATATCTACTGACTTCTACGTAGTGTTCCTCAGCCATGTAGTTTAGGAAGTAACCTATGTTGCAATCATAAGTTTGACACTGTGCTCTTGCTTATAAGCTAGTATCTTGTCTTTTGGCTGAGGCAGAACTTCACTTTCCTTAGCCTAAAGAGGCCAGATTCATTCTCCAGTAAATCATGGTTGACTTTGGCAGTTCAGTCTGCCAAGGTGAGGGACTGGGGGATGATGGAGGATAGTTGTACAGTGAATGTCCAGAATATGAATATTGGCGTGAATCTCTTGCTCCAAAAATGTGAGTCATTTGATGTAAGAAGCATAGTATTTATGACCAGAGCTATCACCTGTGTCTAGCCCCCTGACTCATACTCCTTTTGGCTGGAACATTTCCCCAGTTCTCAGGAGCTTAACATTTTGTTCTGCAACTACAGCCCCTCTTAAGAGGTTGGAAGATATGTCCTTAATTCATCCTGGAAGACAAACAGATGACACCTCTCGTGGCATTTTTAAAAAAAAATAACAATCATCCTTTTTCATTCCTTTAATTAATCACAGCAGGAAATAGCAGTAGTTCTCAAGGTCATTAACTGATCTATTATACCTTGTAACAAGTTATGTGAGCCACTTCTTTTATCAGAGGTAGCTCCATCTGATGTTTCAGATGGCTGGTCACACAAACATTTATTGTGATAACCTGCCTTTTAGCTGAAGATACAAAGCCCAGCTTATCTCACCTGTTTGGGTAATGAGGCTTAAGTGATCGAGCTTGTGGCTCCCATGTCACTTGTCAGAACTTGTTCTCCTGGTCCAGGGGAATGCAATGTGATGGCAGGTTAGTATACAATGGGACTGTAATGTATTAGGAAGCTGGGGTGCCAGGATACGAGTTACTGGCCAAAGGGATCTCGGGAAACATGGCTAATTAGAGACTAGCACCAAGAAACCTCTGTACTGATCTAACAAGCGCATTGCCTTGCCCCACCAACAAGCATGCTGCTTTTACTGTCACGCTGCCTGTCCCATCACATTAGCAAAGTGACTTAAAATGTTGACAGCATGTAACAGCTCTTGCTGCATATGCTAACGAGGTTTTAAACCAATTTGCTGTTTTGTTTGTAGGCAGAGTGTGACTGTTGATTGTTACTAAGGTCCCCTAAAAGTTATTCACTTTCCACAGTTCCTATAGGTAAAATGTGAAGCTGTGAAATAGATGATACAATGCTCATTTCTTTCCCTGTATGTTAATGAACTCCTACCCGTTCTCTGTCTGGTTACTCAGCAAAACATTACAATGAACGGCATTCAGACTGAATCAACACTCAGTGAATCTGCAGACAGCTTTTACCTTGCTTCATTCTTTTGTTGAATGCCTTTCAAAGCATGCCTAATTCTCAGTGCTGAGAAGTATAACCTTTTCAGAGTAAATTGTATGTCTGATAATGCAGTGATAAATATATTTGAAAGACAAAATACATAATGATACGAAAGGACTGGCTGTCAGTAAGATCACCATTTTTTTCCTGGATTTCCTGGAGTGATCAAAGTGCATAATACCAATCTTATGTGACCTTTCCATTGGTTTTAATGTTATGATTATAATGCTAAGTTTGTCTTTAACATCATTAAATAATGATGTTAAAAAAAAGCATCAGTTTACTACTTATTTTTCATAAAATGATTTTTTTTTTAAGGGATAAATGGCTCTCTTCACTTTGTTGCAACTCCTTGTTGGAAGTTGCCTTCAAGAAGCCTTTTTTTAAGACACTCCTACTTGTTCTCTGGGATTTGGGTATGGAAGAACACTGGCTGATGCATTGCTTACAACAGGCAAGTAACTGATGATCAGGTACTACTTGAGACCACTTGAAGCACTGCAGAATAATCAGGCTTCATTATTTTGATAGAAGTGTGGAACGACCTTTCAGAAAGCTAGACAAGGAGGAAGATCCTAGCAATGGCCAAATGGAGACATACACAGATAAACTAGAATCCAGAAAACCTAAATGGGGACATCAGTCCCCCAAAAGAGCCCCCTATCTGTCTGTTTTTAAATTTGTGCATAGTGGAAAGGTCTATAAATGTTTTTCATAGGCATGCTGTTACATAAAGCACTGTTTGTTTAATGTTAATTATTGCAGGGGATTGTACATGTGTACAGCCTAGTTTGAATCATGTTAGCCACTTTAGCTTTGGGCATGTCAGGAGGGTGGGTGGGAGACATGATTCTGCGCATGTCTTCATGATGTGATCCTTACTTTTTCTTCTCCAACTTTTTATCAGCAGCAAAATAGTTCATGCTTGCATTTAAATGAGCAGCTGTTATGGCCTTGAGATGAACCAGGGCAGTTCATATTGCAGTGGTTACTTCTAATCCTCTGTTCCTTTTCTGTTCTTTTTGAGCGGGTTTCTTTCCAGGGGTGCATTTCCCTCACTCTTAGACCTGACTCTGGTCTTCTGTATCCTGCATAACCAGCTGGGTTTGATACCTGCACTGTGTGTAAAGTGGCTTGCCTTCTTGCGTCACTGCAGCATAGTTTGTTTTTATAACAATAGGGAAAAAAGTATATCGAGCCAAAGGATGCTCAGTCCATAAAGACATGCCTGCAGATCAATCCCTGGTGATATAACCTATCCTCAGACAGCCCAGTGGATGTCTGCACCTTACTGTGGGTCCCCAACACTTCTCCAGAACACCTCTCCCCACCACTCCCTCCAGTAGTATAACTAGGGATTGGTGCCAGCTCTGGACACCAGCATAGAGAGGGTATAATATGGATTGCTGCTAGTGCTGCTACTGCCCAGGGTTCAAAAAACACTTGTTACACCTCTGCCTCCCCAAGAATAGCACTCCTTTTTAGACTGCCCTCGTCCTTTGGATCATTTGGTTTCCATGCCTTTCCTGTCTTAGCACTAGCAATCCACCAGTGATGGTAGTAGCTGATCTTGATTCATCCTTTTTTCATTCCTACTTGTGTGTTTTATTTCTTTCCCCCTAATGCTGTATTAACCTTAAACCAATGCAAATAGCTCAATAGCAAAGTCCATATACCTCTCATTCTCTCTCCAACACTTGATTTCTCAGCAAAATGGTTTCAGGCTCTCAGCAAACCTCATGCTTGATTTACGTTTTAAAGGTTTTCTTTGCCGTCATGCAGGGTGGAAATGTACCCCAGAACTTTCAATGAAGAATGGAAATTCTAGAGTGGAAACTTCTATTAATGATCAAATGCTTGGGTGCGTGATGGTGATCTTTGTGCTGATCCTTCAAGTAATATTCACTTGGGTAAAATTATCATAGGAAAGTAGGGGTGGAAGGGACCTAACAACGGCATCTTGTCCAGCCTCCTGCTCAAGGCAGGATCATCCCTAACTAAACCAACACTGTCCAACCTGCTTTTGCAAATCTCCAGGGGTGGAGAGTCCATGGTTTTTGTGGGTGGCCTATTCCAGTGCTTGACCTCGCTTATAGTCTCAACTTTCTTTCTAAGCTCCAACCTAAATTTCCTCTGCTGCAGTTTGAGGCCATTGCTCCTAGTCCTGTTTCCTGTGGTCACAGAGAAAAGACCACCTCTATCCTCTCTGTGATTGCCCTTCAGGTATTTAAAGACTGCTATCAAATTCCCCTTCAGTTGTCTTCCGGCTAAATAAGCCTAGCTCTTTCAGCCTTTCCTCATAAGTCTTGCTTCCCAGGCCCCTAATCATTTTTGTTGCTTTCTGCTGGAGCCTTTCCAATTCTTCCACATCCTTCTTGAAATGTAGGGCCAAAACTTGACATGGTACAGCAGGTGCTGAAGTGTTTTCATGTTGAGGGCCAGAGTTATTAAGTGCTGCAAGACAAATGGAAAGCCCTGCATGACTTTCAGCTAGCAAAAAGGCCTTTATCAGTGGTGTGAGGAAGCACTGGGAAGACCGGCTCTGGTTTTAACCTTTGGGTTGGGTGTCCAAAACTTTGCTTTCCCAGGGTCACAGCTAGACCTCAAGGTCCTACTGAAGTCAGTAAGGGTCTTTGAAAGATTTAGGCATCCACCCACACAGAACTAATTTCAGAATCAGGAATTAAGTGTGTGTTTCCTACAAAATAACAACTGCATAAGGCTTTTTCCTTATCTCTTTGATGCATCTGCAAAGAGGTTTGATTCATGTTTTTGTTACATTATTTTAAGAATATGTTTCTCAGGAAAAACACTTAAGGTACTATCTAGAGAAAACACTAGGAGAAGAAATGCTTCAGGTGAAACATTTATAAGGCAAGCCCCACAGTGACAAATAATGGAGTATTTCTAATCTTGATGAATGCCTGTGTGTCCAATTAGTCCTTTTTAATGCATTCAGTTTTATTTTCTCTTGACTTAAAAGCTTCAGTTATTTCAGAGCTTGCCCAAGTTTCCCCTTTGTTTGGAAAAGCAAAACCAGTTAGCTGTTCTGGCAAGCTGTCAAATCTGTCTTACAGGTAGGAAGCAAATTCTCCACGTGGACGCATGCATTAGTAGTTTTAGCCCACAATATTTTTTTTTGACTCAGTAGAGCCATATGCATCTGAAAACTTAACTCTAAGTACAAGAGTGATAGAAAGGCCTGTGCTGACTGCAGCACATGATCCATCTGCTCCAATTGCAAGATTGCATTTAGGTTTCCTAGTGTACAGTAGGGGTGTGCTCAAAAGC
>NW_017729029.1:58169896-58173861 GCF_001723915.1 Gavialis gangeticus
GAAAAGCAAAACCAGTTAGCTGTTCTGGCAAGCTGTCAAATCTGTCTTACAGGTAGGAAGCAAATTCTCCACGTGGACGCATGCATTAGTAGTTTTAGCCCACAATATTTTTTTTTGACTCAGTAGAGCCATATGCATCTGAAAACTTAACTCTAAGTACAAGAGTGATAGAAAGGCCTGTGCTGACTGCAGCACATGATCCATCTGCTCCAATTGCAAGATTGCATTTAGGTTTCCTAGTGTACAGTAGGGGTGTGCGAAATGGGCCCTATTCAATTCAGATTCGGCCCTAATCGGGGACAGTGATTCAATTTGTTGATTCAGATCACTGTTCCCAATGTGATTTGGCCAAATCCGAATCTGAAAATTCGATGCTGATTTGGAGAATCAGCAATTTGGCCATAAACACAGCTTTAAATGTTTTTTCTACACACCTTGAGGTATCAGGCATGGCTTGTTAACACTGAGATGGTGGGGCAGATGGAACATCCCACAGGAGTGCGGGGGCGGGGGGGCTGTGTGCTCAGCCGCAAACCTGGAAGTGGACTGGAAGTACTTTCACTTCACTTCCAGGTCTTCCATGCCCCCCTGGCTTGGCAATCAGCCATGGAGGGATCCTGGGTGACCCCCACCCCCCAGGCCCAAGGGGCACCAGTCACTGAGTTGGGAGGGCATGGGGGTGCCCAATGGACCAGATGTGCTTCTGGTCCACTTCTGGGTCTGCTGCTGAGCAAGCTGGGGAGCCCCCCACGCTCCCATGGGATGCTCCATCTGCCCCCGCATCTCAGCATTCACGAGCCGCCTGGTACCTTGAAGTATGTAGAAAAAACATTTAAAGCTGCATCTATGTCCGAATCCCTGAATCTTTCTGAATCTCTCTAAATCGATTTGGAAGGTTCTGATTCGATCTGGAGAGATTAAACCGTCTCCTGATTCAATTCAGATTTGGAGATTCGGCTACCGAATCAGGACAAATCTCCGCCAAATCTAATCAGAGACTGAAGCCTTGACGAGCCGTAGTGTACAGCTTTTATGCACAAACGTACTTCTTCCCTTCACCATTATTTTAAAAGCTTACAACTTTGCATCTTAAGTAGGCTATGTCAAATAAAGAGACATACCATCCAGTGCCACTGGGCTGGTTTTTATTTTGTTGCTTCGTTGGCTATTTTCCCCCCCAACTTCTTCCAGTTAAATCCAGCTCAGTCAAAAGCCTGTGGCTCGAAGCTGCTGTCATTTGATTTAACCAGTCGCAAATCAGCTAAGTCAAAATTAATTAATGAATTTTTGTTTCTTTCCTGCTTCGCTCTCCTAAATAATTCATTTTTAATTTACTCAACTGACTAAAAACATTGGTGTTGGCATTTTGTCCAAGGTTACTAGAAAAAAATAGGAAAACTCCAGAATCCAGTTGGGCACTATGTTGTTGAAATATGTGAAAAGTTGTAATATGTTTGAGAAAGAAAGCAACAGAGGTCTCGTCAGAGATGATGCACGCTCATCACACACTAACAAATTGGTAAACTGTATAGCATAATATTTATTTTCAGTAAGTGGATTTGCTTTTTTTACAACCATCCTTCTTGAGATAAAAGATAAAAATGTATAGCAGGAAGCTTACTCCTACAGTGGCAAAATCACCTATTTCTCTCTGCTTTGACATATCTTAGCTGTGGAATGAGCCTACAGCACGGTAATAGAAATCTAGTGTCTTGGTACTGGTACTGATTTTATCTCAGGGTTACAAAATAGCATGCCGTATCCTTTATTATTACAGATGGTAGAGCTGATCTTGCAAACTTTATCAAAGATACCATCAGATATAACAACATCAGAATACATCACTTGTCAGGGGACTTTGGCCTTTGTAAGAGGGGTTGGGTTCAGTAGGATTCCATTTAATTACAGGGACTTGCAGTAGCCCACTGTAATTAAAGAAGTCAGTGGTATAGTTCCTATCCCAAAGGATATACAAGGTGTATATGGAAATGGAGATAGATATAGACAGATGAAGAACAATGAAAAAAAATGACTAATTGCTGATTGGTGTGATAAGGAGAGGTCTGTGCTGACCAGCACCCTAACTATGTCAAGCTTTGAGTAGGCATCACAGCAAATGAGAGTTTTAATGGAGGGTGGTGTGTGTCTGGGGGGGTGTTGAAGGAAGCTATTGAGGCAGCTTTGCAGATGTTTATGGGGATGTTTTTTCCATACGCTGTGGAAAAAAATGCTATGCAAATGCAGGGAAAAGAAAAAATAATTAGGTATCGAAATCTATTTTGGGCTAAGTACAGGCAGTCGAAAAGCCCAAGACTGAATCGATTCAATCTGTGCATGTTAGTCTAAGCTTGAATGAGCTTTAGTTAAAATGCCCCCACCACCATTTTTTAGCATGGGGATGCTGATGCACATGATACTGGAGTCGGCTAGAAGACAGTAATTACCATGTGTTGTAATTACAGCATGTCAGAGCTGCTTTGCTGCATGTGTATAGACACCCTTAGTTTCTTTACCCTGTTATCAATTCTTTTTTTACCTTCTCCACCAAGAAAATCTAAACTGTCATCTTTGAGCAAGCATCAAGCTTGTTATGCTACAGATTAATATTAAAGTCATTCTTTTTCAATGAAGCATCAGTTTAAAAATATGAGGGCATACCAGCCTGTCTTTGAGTATCACTTCCCAAGTTTCATTCAGAGGTTGGTAGAAGTCTGCAGTAGGTTATTGGAACAATAAATTTTTGAGCACAAAATAACAGCATAATCTATACACCATTAATATTTAATCAACTTTTTTTTTTTAAAAAAAGTCTTCATTTACTTTTTGCTGCATAGCATCAGAGCAAAAAAACCTAACAAGCATTATGGGCCAAATACATCCCAGGTGTAACATTATTAGAGTATCTCCTTTGACTTCAGTAGAGATATGGTAAGAGGTCATTATGACTCTGGTAGCTTTGGTCTTTCAGGCTAGGTATAGAGAGTTAAGAAGCCCGAGGCTGAATCAATTCAGTATTTGCAGGTTAGTCTAATCTGTGTGGATCGAACCGATAAGCAAGTGAATACGCATTCACTTTTGATTCCAGAAATGCAGCCACATGCCTGCAGTGGCCCAGGTCAGCAGCCAGGGGGTGCTAGAGAATGCCTCCCTGCTGGGCTGAAGCGGACTGCTTAGGCCAAAGCTAGCCTGTCCACCCTATGAGGATAGGCTTGCAGGGGCACTTTGATTTAACTGATTTAGGTTAAATCAGTTTATTGAACTTCTGTGCCAGATCCCCTCTAGATTCAAGTTAACTGGTTTATCCAGGTCCATCCAGTTTCATCTTAAATTGGCTTTAACCATTTTGAAAGCAGTTTATGTGCCATGAACTTATGTTGTGTTACAAATTTGAACCACTTTCCGATCACTTATATTGGTTTATGTGTAATTTCTGTCCCTAGCCTCAGTGTCATCGTTCCTGTTCTGTTCTGGCCCAGTGTGGTATGATGCAGAAGCTGCAGCATGTAGCACTGAAGTGTTATGAAATACCTTTATAACTGAGAATGGGTATGTCATTGCTCTGGTGTTGGTTTTGTATCAACCCTCGAACTTAACTTATGTTTGGTGTATAAAGAATAAACTGGAGATAATTAGTGTTATAAGCTCTGTGTGAAACTGGGTGGTTTCTTGCCCATTTTTGACCCCAAAGCAAACAAATTGGTGCCTATGGTTGTTTGACTGCCATAATCCCATAGTGTGTAAGGTCAGGGAGCTGTTAGACTGTTTAGTTTGGCTTGTTATTAGGGCTGGTCAAAATTTCGCTGGCAGTTCCGTTTTGACAGTGTTTCGACTTATTTTGAGCTCGAAACAGCGAAATCAAAATGAAACAGAGATCTTTGAAACAGCCTCAAAACAAAGTGAAGCAAGTTGAAATGTTTTGAAATTTCAAAATGTTTTGAGTTTCGAAGCTCAAGCTGGGCTTGCCT
>NW_017729029.1:58173901-58174135 GCF_001723915.1 Gavialis gangeticus
GACAGTGTGTAGCCGGCCAGTGACTGTCGTCCTTCCCTAAGGTCTCTTCCAATCCCAGTGCTCTGAGGGAGGGATGGAAAAACTACATAAAAGGCAACATTGTTTGACCTGCCCTGCTTTCTGCCTTGGTGTCAATTACTGAGCTGTGTGTTCCAGTTTTGACTGTCAGCAGCAAGAGGTGCAGGGCCCCAGAACCCAGAACCCCTGCACCGATCTTGGCTAACATCCCTGCAG
>NW_017729029.1:58174359-58178355 GCF_001723915.1 Gavialis gangeticus
GGTTAAATCAGTTTATTGAACTTCTGTGCCAGATCCCCTCTAGATTCAAGTTAACTGGTTTATCCAGGTCCATCCAGTTTCATCTTAAATTGGCTTTAACCATTTTGAAAGCAGTTTATGTGCCATGAACTTATGTTGTGTTACAAATTTGAACCACTTTCCGATCACTTATATTGGTTTATGTGTAATTTCTGTCCCTAGCCTCAGTGTCATCGTTCCTGTTCTGTTCTGGCCCAGTGTGGTATGATGCAGAAGCTGCAGCATGTAGCACTGAAGTGTTATGAAATACCTTTATAACTGAGAATGGGTATGTCATTGCTCTGGTGTTGGTTTTGTATCAACCCTCGAACTTAACTTATGTTTGGTGTATAAAGAATAAACTGGAGATAATTAGTGTTATAAGCTCTGTGTGAAACTGGGTGGTTTCTTGCCCATTTTTGACCCCAAAGCAAACAAATTGGTGCCTATGGTTGTTTGACTGCCATAATCCCATAGTGTGTAAGGTCAGGGAGCTGTTAGACTGTTTAGTTTGGCTTGTTATTAGGGCTGGTCAAAATTTCGCTGGCAGTTCCGTTTTGACAGTGTTTCGACTTATTTTGAGCTCGAAACAGCGAAATCAAAATGAAACAGAGATCTTTGAAACAGCCTCAAAACAAAGTGAAGCAAGTTGAAATGTTTTGAAATTTCAAAATGTTTTGAGTTTCGAAGCTCAAGCTGGGCTTGCCTACAGGGAAACAGAAACTAAAGTAAGGCGGGGGGGGGGATGGGGAAGGTGTGGGGGAAGGAGCGCTCTCATTAGTGACTGTGAAGCTGGCCAGTGACTGTCGTCCTTCCCTAAGGTCTCTTCCAATCCCAGTGCTCTGAGGGAGGGATGGAAAAACTACATAAAAGGCAACATTGTTTGACCTGCCCTGCTTTCTGCCTTGGTGTCAATTACTGAGCTGTGTGTTCCAGTTTTGACTGTCAGCAGCAAGAGGTGCAGGGCCCCAGAACCCAGAACCCCTGCACCGATCTTGGCTAACATCCCTGCAGCTTTCACCCTGCTGTGCCTTAACATACACAGTGTCACCCATGTCATGAGTTTTGCTTGTCTGCACCTTGAGGTCTGCTTGTCATGAGTTTTGCTTGTCTGCACCTTGTCACCCCCAAACCCCTGCACCTGACTCCTTGAAACTTGGCAGGCTTCCTGCCCTCAGAAGGGGCTACTGTTCCTGCAAGTTTCATCCAAATCAGGCCATGTATTGGGGTAAATCATAATTCTCACTTAAGTCCATGGAGTAAAATCAGCATGGGAGAAGTGAGGATCAGGTTCATGTGCTAAGGCCAATTTGAGTGTTTAATGCTGAGAACTCCCTCTGTAACTTTATTCCTCCTGCAGTTTTTGTTCACTGCACAGGAAGCTCAGATGACTCTGTTGCATTCCTAACCCAACACCACTTGTGTCTTCCTTGGGGCATAGACAGGGAAGACTTTATTTGACCGATACCTACTTTGTCATTTCATTCTGTGGGCACATATGTAACACTTTGAATGAAATGGCAATAATTGCTGACATTACTTGTCTTTATGGACCAGAAAATAACTGTATCAATGTATGCTCTGAATAGTTATTAAATAAATATTTGTATTAATAATTAATTACTCAGCAGGACTTAATTGCCTGTCACAGTGATATACAGCATGAGATCCTGCTTTGAGCATAATGGATGGTGGGCACCCCTGTAAAAATATGCGAAAGTCATATGCCTTGGCTAATGAAAAGCATGCATCATAAAAAGAATAATTTTGTGGCACTTTCAGAAATCTGCTTTAAAATATTATGGGTTATAACTTACACTGGCTAAGGGCAGAACATCACAGTTAAAGACTGAAGGGGCACTTCTCCTGCTGGCATCATTTGTGGTTGCACAATTGATGTTAAAATGACTATCCCAGTTCACTACAGCTGAGGATCTCAAGTACTTATTGTATCCTGCCTCTAGGCCTAGATTCATAGTAGGTATAAGTTCATGTTTTTCTATTATGTTGATGCAGCTACATCAGATCTATATCAGCAGAGGATCTAGATCTTACCTTGCAATAACAATCTTTTTCATGTGTCTGTGTTTAACTTGCATATCAAGAAAACTCTCTCTGTGTCGCTCTCTCTTTAATATAGCATCTAGCATGCCTTGTGATTTACAGAGAAAAATGAGTCAAAAAGCTGAGCCTCTTCCCTCACCAGGGTGTTTTTTCTATGAATGTTTGCAGAATCAGACTAATTTTGAGAGAACACAGCAAAGGATTATGCAAAGAGTAGGAGGAGGGGGAAGTAACATGAAAGATCGTATAATGTTCTTGATGTTGCTTGTGAATCTTAATATTTTTCTTTTAAGAAATTATAATGATGGGTTTTTGTGCATAGCATATGTGGATGAGGTTTGTTTAAAATGCTGCAAGTGAGGATATGACCTGTGTTCATAGAATCATAGAAAATGAGGGTTGGAAGGGTCTTCAGGAAGTCACATCTAGTCCAACCCCCCGCACAAAACAGGACTATCTCCAACTCGATCATCCCAGCCAAGGCTTTGTGTAGCTGGGTCTTAAAAACCTCCAAGAATGGAGAGTCCATAACCCCTCTAGGTAACCTGTTACAGTGTTTTACTATCCTCCCAGGGAGAAAATTTTTCCTAATATCTAACCTAAACTTCCCTTGCTGCAACTTGAGCCCATTGCTCCTTGTTCTGTCATCTGCCACCGCTGAGAACAGTCCAGCTCCATCCTCTTTGTAACCCCCCTTCAGGGAGTTCAAGGCTGCTATTAAATCCCCTTTCAATCTTTTCTTCTACAAACTAAATAAACCCAGTTTCTTCAGCCTCTCCCATAAGTCATATCCCCAAGTTCCCTAACGATTTTTGTTGACCTCTGCTGAATTTTCTGCAAATTGTCTATGTCTTTTCTGTAGTGGGAGACCCAAAACTGGAGAAGCTACTCCAGATGTGGCCTCACCAGTGCTGAATTGAGGGGAATAATCACTTCCCTAGGTCTCCTGGCAACACTTCTACAGATACAGCCCAGGATGCCATTAGCCTTCTTGGCAACAAGGGCACACTGTTGGCTCATGTTCAGCTTATTGTCCACTGTACCCCCCAGGTCCTTTTCTGCAGAGCTGCTGCCCAGCCAGTCAGTCCCCAGCCTGTACCAGTGCATGGGATTGTTCTGTCTTAAGTGCAGGAATTTACACTTGTCCTTGTTGAACCTCATGAGATTTCTTTTGGCTCAATCCTCCAATTTGTCTAAGTCGCTGTGAATCCTAGCCCTACCCTAAGCTTGGTGTCATCTGCACTCCCTTAAAGGAAGTTCAGTTTAAGTTCAGCAACTGTTTTTTTTTGTGTGCATGTTGGGGAATGGGGCAGATTGTGCTCTTAGCCCTTGTTTCAGGGTGTGCTTATTCTGAGCTTAGGCTCATGGACTTCCATTCCCTCCTTGGAGTACTTGGGTTAATGTAGTCAGAGCATGAATTATTTCCCCACGTCAAAGCTTTACCCACATGACATGTTTCTTCATCCTGCTATGTCTGAGGACATATCCCATGGTTCTTGCTGATGAGATATTCCAGGATTCTGTCCTTGCAAATTGTGGTAGAACTTGTCTACTATTTGGGGGATTATCAGAAAGGTTTTGGAGGACTGAAAACATTTGAATGATCTTATCTGCCTCCTCACTGCAAGTAGGTTGTTTCCAGCTTGAACCAAAGCATAGCTTAGGCTTTAATCCATATCCTGCATTTGTACATAGGGTACCTAGCAGTACAGGTGTTGCCCTGAGGGGTCAGGCCAATGCTCAGGATCTCAATATTGTGCTGTTAGACAGGAGGGCATGATGTACAATTGCACATGTACACATACACTCACTAGGTGCATACACCCTCACTAGGCATACACACTCACACTAGCAACTCAGATACACACATGTTCAAAATAACTAGTCTAGGTTCATGCACACCTATCACCAGTT
>NW_017729029.1:58183355-58184145 GCF_001723915.1 Gavialis gangeticus
CTACAGATACAGCCCAGGATGCCATTAGCCTTCTTGGCAACAAGGGCACACTGTTGGCTCATGTTCAGCTTATTGTCCACTGTACCCCCCAGGTCCTTTTCTGCAGAGCTGCTGCCCAGCCAGTCAGTCCCCAGCCTGTACCAGTGCATGGGATTGTTCTGTCTTAAGTGCAGGAATTTACACTTGTCCTTGTTGAACCTCATGAGATTTCTTTTGGCTCAGTCCTCCAATTTGTCTAAGTCGCTGTGAATCCTAGCCCTACCTTAAGCTTGGTGTCATCTGCACTCCCTTAAAGGAAGTTCAGTTTAGGTTCAGCAACTGTTTTTTTTGTGTGCATGTTGGGGAATGGGGCAGATTGTGCTCTTAGCCCTTGTTTCAGGGTGTGCTTATTCTGAGCTTAGGCTCATGGACTTCCATTCCCTCCTTGGAGTACTTGGGTTAATGTAGTCAGAGCATGAATTATTTCCCCACATCAAAGCTTTACCCACATGACATGTTTCTTCATCCTGCTATGTCTGAGGACATATCCCATGGTTCTTGCTGATGAGATATTCCAGGATTCTGTCCTTGCAAATTGTGGTAGAACTTGTCTACTATTTGGGGGATTATCAGAGAGGTTTTGGAGGACTGAAAACATTTGAATGATCTTATCTGCCTCCTCACTGCAAGTGGGTTGGTTCCAGCTTGAACCAAAGCATAGCTTAGGCTTTAATCCATATCCTGCATTTGTACATAGGGTATCTAGCAGTACAGGTGTTGCCCTGAGGGGTCAGGCCAATGCTCAGGATCT
>NW_017729029.1:58184156-58184584 GCF_001723915.1 Gavialis gangeticus
TGTGTGTGTGTGTGTGTGTGTGTATATATATATATATAAAGAAAGAAAAACTGGGGGGTTTGCTACACAGGCAGTCCTCAACTTACACTGGTTTGAGTTACAATGTTTCACACTTACAATGTTTATAAATTGACGTCCTGGTTCAACTTTCTGACGTCAGTTTCAACTTTACAATGCTTGATCCGACGTGACGCCACACCAGCGAACAAGTTCGCTGCATCATCCATTTCCCTGGAGAACATCTGTCCAAACTTCCTTGGACACTTTCTTTAAGAAAGCAGACGAGGCTCCAGAAAAACCTGCAGCCAAGACTCCTGAGAAGACTCCAGCCAAGAACCCTTCAAAAAGTCCAACCAAGAGCCCGTCAAAAAGTCCAGCAAAGTCACCTCAAAGAAGTCCTTCCAAATCAATATGATTGCTATTTACAA
>NW_017729029.1:58185020-58187166 GCF_001723915.1 Gavialis gangeticus
AAAAAATTCCAGCAAAGTCACCTCAAAGAAGTCCTTCCAAATCAATATGATTGCTATTTACAATATAAATACATTAATGCAGCTATATTACTCATCTATAATTGATTGAGTACAAAATTCTGGGTTATTTTTGGTTGAAATAGGGTATCAGGCCTTGCTTCAGGAACCAATCCACCATTTATAACATTTTTTCCTATGGAAAAATTGGTTCTGAGTTGCAACATTTTGACTTAAGACGCAGTTTTCAGGAACCAATTGCGTCATAAGTCTGAGGACTGCCTGTACTCATTCCCCAAAGGCAACAGGCAGGTAATGCAAAAAATTTGTAGCAAGATGAATGATGCCTATTATATGCAAAACTACCCAAGCTCTGCAGAGTTCAGGGGCAAAATCCAGACCAAATTCCTATTGATTTGAGAATTTCATGCAATCTATCTGTCATGGTCTGTGAGGACTCTCTCTTATCTGCATGTCATGGCACCTGGTAATTTATGCAGTTCAGCACTACACTTCATTATGGAAGATCTTATCCCTTTCTTCACTTCTTTGCTCTGCAGGGGAGAATATATGGTTTCCATGGGCAGTATATTTTAATCAGGGCTCAAATGTGTTATACAGTACTTGGAAAAAAGGCTGCTTTTGTCTTCTCTCTCAACCTAAAATATAAAAGGCTAAGAAATATGTTTCCATGACAGTCTTTTCAAGTTCAAAAGATGTTAAATTCAAGATATCCACTGGGAGCAAAACTTTCAATGTTAGTCTGCCTTGAAATTAATCTTTTATTTTTTTAGAAACAGATTATTTAAACCTGAGATACCAGGCACCCACACCATGCCACATTAGCCAGAGAAATCTTACCACATCTTGTGTTAGCAATTCTTATTTTAAACCTTACGTTCAGAGCCCAAATGAACAAAAATAACAACCACTAGCATTCTGGCTAGATATGGAAGTTATAGGGGATATCAATCCTTTTGCTTCAGGGCATGAACTGATTGCATGCTACAATCAGGAAGATATTCCCCTGGTATAGCACTGTGGAGCTGGCTATTTCTTCTGCCCTCTGCCCATCATCAGCTGAAATTTCAAGGGAAGGCCACTGCCGGAGGCAGGATACTGAACTTGATGGACCTATTTCTCACTCTGGCATGGCAGATTCTGTGCTCCTGAAGATTAAATTTCTGTCAGATTATAAAAATAGTGAGGTAGATTTTTTTTTTTTTTTAAAGGCAGCTCTACTTTTGAGTCTTCACCTTTGTAGGACTTGAAACCTTAAGCTCTAGAGGTTAGGAGCACTCTGGTCCCAGCTGTTGGTGAATTGAGGCAGAAGGCCACTGAGTTGTTAGATCTATACAAGTTCTTTCCTCGGTGCCAGAAGCTTTCTGACTTCGTCAACCAAACAAAGGCATCTATGCCTAACTATATGTATGCTTGTTGCGCAAGGCAGAGGTGCCCTCAAACAGGCCTTACTGTTCATCTCCCCACAGCACTGTAAATGCAGCTGCACTGGTTCCAGCCCAGGAGATAGCTCTTGTATAGCAGTGCAGTATACTTGATTGTGCCATTGCCTGGCATGATAGCCCTATGGCTACAATTTGCTGCAGGTTGGCTGTTGTAAATGAAGACGGGGTAGAAAGAGGAAGGGGTCCTCCTCTGTGGCAAGGAATAGCATGAGTACATGAATGAAAAAGACCTACGTGCTACTAATTATTAGGACGGTGCGAAATTTCAATTGGTGTTTCATTTTGAAGCTGTTTCGACGCGTTCTGAGCTTAAAACAGCAAAATCAAAATGAAACGAAAGGCTTTGAAAGAGCTCTGAAACGAAACAAGGGCACTCAAAACATTTCAAAAGTTTTGAAGCGGGCTTGCTTGCAGCTAAACAGAAACTAAGGAGAGGGAGGGGGAAGAAGGCGTAGGACTGCTCTGATGTTGACATCTAGTTTTGGGGCCCCGCACCCTGTGGGAGGGCTGTGGGACTGGGCCTGACTCCTTCAGGGGCATGGATGGTCCCCTGGATCTGTGCACAGGATGACAACAGGCTTCCACTGCTGACTGGGGCCAACAACAGCATCCGAGTCTACCTGGTGCTTGATGCAGGTGAGGTGCAGGGCAACCTGGGCTGGCTCCACCTCATGGAGGGTGGG
>NW_017729029.1:58192166-58211571 GCF_001723915.1 Gavialis gangeticus
CCGCCTTGGTGACTGGTGCCTCCTGGATCTGGGGGGGGCACCTGGGGTCCCCTTGTGGCCAGTTGCTGAGCTGGAGGGGCTCGGGGGGGCCCTCAGCATGCTTCCCAGGAGACTCGGATGTGGACCAGAAATACTTCTAGTGCACTTCTGGATTCACTGCTGACCACACTGGAGAGCCCCCCATACTCCCATGGGACATTCCATCCACCCCAGCACTGCAGCGATCATGAGCCTCACTGCTACCTCAAGGTATGCAGAAAAAAACTTTTAAAGCTGTGCCTATGTCTGAATCGCTGATTCGCCAAATCAGCATCGGATGTTCAGATTCGGATTCGGCCGAATCAAATCAAATCAAGGACAGTGACCTGAATCAATGGACTGAATCACTGTCCCTAATTTGGGCTGAATCTGAATTGAATAGAGCCCATTTTGCACAGCCCTACTTCCTATGTCGTTTAGACCAACACAGCTATAACCAGCAACTCTTACAAGTATGTGAAGTCTACTTTATAGCTATCAGCAACACATGCAGAAGAGATACACCACCCCCAGTTCTGTAAACACAAGCTGGTTTATTAAAAAGTAGAATCCCTCCCTAATTCAGTGATTTAAACCCTGTACATGCTACTTGTGCATTTATGTGCATCCAGTTTTGCTAGAAGTATATGAACTGAGCAGTATTTTACACATGTAAGTGTAGAATGTGAAACTATTCCAGATCAAAATCCATAAAGCCAGAATATATCTTGGCTTGATTCCCCAGTGCCCTAAATGTCACCCTTACAGCTCTACAAAGGAAGGTGAGTGAGATGTAAAGTATTAGCAAATCAGGATAACTTGCTTTGCATGAGTACAAATAATGACATTAGGTGCGAGGCAGTAAGAAATCAGACCCAAGCATATTGTCCAAGAATAAGCATTTTTAGATGGGGAAAATGCCTTGAAAGAAGCACATCAGTCAACTTTAAGCACAACCAGAACACTCCCAAAGTTCAAGGTCTGGCTGCTATGTATCTGCCATTTTCTGCTACTTTTTATCCTGTTGATTTTCTTTTCATTTCATACTAAGCACATGTCTTAGTGTAAGTGAGTTGTCAACATGACAAATTTGGTATTATTTTTGTTGCTCTAGTTTCTTTTGTAATAAAGCTTTGAGCAGAATGAATCGAATGCTTCCCATAGAAGGTGAGTTTCCTCTATGGGAATGCATGTCGAGTGATGATGCATCAATAAAAAAGAGGGATAGTCCTTAAAATTTGTAATAATATTGTTCAGTTTATATACTTCCAGCAAAACTATGCGCACAAACATTTGATCATATAACAGGTTAATAAATCAACTCTGTCATGCTGCAAGCAGGCCACATTCATTTACATTAGAAGAGAACGAGAAAATACATAATGGCAGGCAGTGAGCTATAAAAAAAATCTTTAACAAATTTATGATTTATGAATGGAAAGGAGTTAAGTGACCACAGGGAGAGGTTACAAGTCATGATCAATATTCTGCGAAGGAGAATGAGTTCCCCCCAAATTATTTTTAAACCAGGTTTCCTCTTTGCCATTAATTTTTCATAGCACTTACCTTTTGAGACAGTTGTTTTGCCTGAGAGCTCGCATGAATTTATTAGGAGCTCTTCTGAGATCTTTATCATTCTGTCCCATTGATTAAGTGACATTACATCATAAAAGAGAAGGAGCCAAAGTTTCTGCGGTAGATGCTTCAGTAGCTAAGATCAGGAGACACTTTAGCTACTGCCTGGAGAACTTTAGGGAGATCATGTCCCGGGAAGCACAGTTCCCCTAGGAGTTGGATGCACAACTCCTGCTAGGAAGTTACATATCACACGGAAGTGCATGACTGAGGCAGTAGCCCCAGGTGCTGATTTGAGGGGCACAAGAATGGCACCTGCTGGCGGAAAGAGGAGAGTAGGGGGCAGTGATGCACAGGGGCTATTAGGAATGGCCCACAAAAGGGAAAGCACTAGATGCCTTCTCTGCTTTCCTCACCATGCACCCACTCACATCCCAGGCTGAGCTATGTGTCTTCACAAAGGAGGATACAATATGCTTGCCCAGGGAATGAGGCCGTTACGTGGCAGTGACCCTGCCTAGGAATATGGGAAAGGATTGATTAGCCCCCAAAATGTTATAACTCCTTGGGAGATATTACAAAACATGATCTTGCTCTTGATACACGAGGGAGGGACCAGGGATACCTGCTTGCTGCTTTAACAGTGGGGGAGGATGCTAGTGGTTGATAAAAGGGATCAGAGGTCCTGCTACTAACTCAGGGGCGGGCAATTATTTTGGGCAGAGGGCCACTTACTGAGTTTTGGCAAGTCATCAAGGTCCGCATGACAGGCAGGCAGGGGCAGATAAATACTAATTTTCTAAATTTTTTAGGGGCCCAGCGGGTCGGATAGAACAGCCTGGCGGGCTGCATCTGGCCCCCAGGCTGCATTTTGCCCACCCCTGTACTAACTCATCACCTGTTTGTGACTTGCTGTTTGTAACGAATTTATGCACAATCTTTTCCGCTGTCATCCACTGCCTCTTCCCTCTAGCCTTGAAAGCCAGGTATTGAAGAATTTCAGATTGGGATACATTTTATTTTATCAAGCGCTTAAGATGTGCTTACACATAGGTTTTGCCCTTATGTAGCTACATTGCTTTTTAAATTGATTTTGTTAAATCAATGCTGTGTATGCATCATGTATACCAGTGCTCCTTATGAGTCAGGCATCTTTTCCTTGTGGGATTAATGTGTAAAAGAAAAGGCACATGCAATGCCATTTCCAAACCCGGAACTTTTCCTTTCTTTGTTCAAGTTCCTTTTCAAGTCCCTCTTCTTTCCACCAGTCCGACCAGAAATGAAGATTCAACTTATTTTATAATGGTTAGCACACTGTTATCCAATTCAGTTCTGTCTTTGTGTTTTGCATACTCTTTGTCTGGTTTCTACACTGCAAGTTCTTCAAAGCAGGGACTTTTTATTGTTGTGGTTTGTGTAGCAGGAGGCTGTGGTAAACAAATAAAAATGGAGATGTAAAACTTTTGCAAAACAGAAAAAGCACCTCAAGCTGCCTTTTAACAAATATATTTAACAAATAAATTGTCTACTCTGTAAACTAGGTAAAAGCACAAAAAAAATATATTTTTTTGTAGATTTCAAAAAATCGTTAGATGTCCGTCCACATCTTACACAGGCTCTTCCTAATGGGCTATCCCTTTTTGCCACAATGACCTATTTGATTAGAAAATTAGTTTCATGCTCTTGTGTGGTGAATTTGGCTTCCTTTTATAATCGGAGAGATTTAGTTAGCCATGTTAGACTGAAGTCATGTAGAAGTCAGGGTAGATTTACACCTATATATTAATAAACAGACAGATGTAAATTGATAGAATCTATCTAGTAAGATAGGTAGATACAGATACATGTATTTGTCTGTGTGCACGTGTGTGTGTATACACCCCCCCAAATTTATAAAACTTGTACTATATCTATCTATAGATAGATAGATCTATATAGATATAGACATATAGATCTATATCTGTATCTATCTATATCTATATATATATGAGCTGAAGCTCACTTCATCAGTGAAGACTTTTCATGGCATCTGATGACATTTCACAACATCATATATATACACACACGCACGCGCACACACACTTTGGTTAGTCTATAAGGCACAAATCTACCCCGCCTTCTGCTTTCCTTCTGTAATGCCAAGGTTGGTTGATCCTTGCTTATTTTTTCTTGTTTGGGGGTTTCTTTTTGCGTTATGTTTACAGATAAAATGTATTAAAATAAAAGGTTTTTTTAAGAAATATTTTGTAATACTAGTTGTAGCTCCATCAGCTTCTATGGGTCAGCAAGTTGTCTTGAATGAGTAGATCTAGTCATGAACGCATTGTGCAGATGATGGAGTTTCAGCAAGTAATGTCACTGTCTTTGTTGGTATGAGACATGATCCAACCTGATTGAAGTCACTGAGAGTCTCCCATTGAGATGAAAAAGCTTGAATCAGACCTTCGAATGTCCCACATAATGTCGTGCTTCTCTAGCAGGCTGTACTATGCCAATTATTTTCTTCTAATGGTCACAGCATTGGAATGCTGCAGGTTCAAATGGGTTACAAGCTATTTACTTTACCCCAGTATTATTAGTGACGCAAGAAGTTAAAAAAAAACACAACAACATGCCACTTAATAAAATGCCGAGCAAATGTAATACTTTGAACAAATACTTGAACTATGTTCCCAAAATCTTTTCTATAGAAAAATGTTAGAAATAGCTTATTTTTTTGCATGTAAAATAATAGATAATGCCCTCTATTCTTCCAGCTGCACAGTAGCTAGCTAGTTTGAGCTCCAGAGTTCATCTATGCATAACGATTTCCCATCAGAATGTCTCAGTGGAAACATTGATAAGATTCTCACTCTCGCTGTATTGTTAACTTTGGTTCTGCCTTGTTTAATCTTTTGTGTAAAGCTACATTTTAAGCTCCATGTTGAGCTAATAAAGGCATGAAAGTAAACTTTAAATGCTGCATAATAATGTAATAAGTTCTGATTCAAAATTAAATCTCTCCATTCATTTTTACTATATTTTTTTGGCCTCATGGGTGCTGTGAACTGACCTATTTACTTGCTCTGCCATATAAAGAATCTTGAATTATTCTGGAAAGTGACTGCAATTCAATACACCAAAGGTGAGACTTCCAGCAAAGGTGTGTGTGTCAGGGGGGGCAACTGCAAGACAATACCTTTAATGTTCCTATAGCTTAGTTTGGGTTTTTTGTTTTTTAGCTATTTCTAGAAAATATCTGGCTCATCTCCTGATAAGTTGTGTTTCAATATTTATTGTGTATTAACCTTAACTGCTGTATGACCTCTTGTGTAAACTCTGCCTCAGATAGAGTAATGAGAAGAAAAAGGAATATAATAACCCAGCTTGATTTTTATGGCAAAGTATGGATAATATCTCAATATTGCCTGTACAAGGATATGAGTTGGAAGGAAGGGGTTCCTTTGTGGAAAAACATGGAGCAGATCTCTGAAAAATAGATAAGAATCTGACCTTGAGAAGAATTACCTATTAGGTGGTAAGGTGAAAAATTAAAGGTGGTTACAGTATCCAGTGGCCTGATGAAAAAGCCCAGTTAAGACCCCTTTTCAATATACAAAGGGCACCTGTTAAATTCAATGAGGTCCAAGCTGCTAATAATCTAGGGAAGTTGGTGTGCATTGGCATCGTTGTCTTGCACTGGGATGAAAGCAAGTCTCTTGTAAAGTGTCTGACCATCTCTGTAGTTGGCTGCTCTTGTGCAAAGGAAAAAATAATATTATTTGAAGGGAGCCTTAGCACTAGGGCATACTTTTAGTACATTGCTTCCAAAAGCATCTCCTATCATGTCACTTCATCTTCAGAAGCCTTCACTAGTTCCAGATTGCACTGTATATCTAACTTCTTTATTTTAAAATCCCACTCAGACCCTTAATCTATATCTCTACCCTTGGATAGGATCCTGAGCTGATGTAAATTGCCGTAGTTCCTCTGGGTCAAGAATTTAATATGGAGAAACTTTGTGAGAGCCAGGTTTCATAAATCTGACTTACCAGTTATGTTCAGAAAGCATTAATTCATAGTAGTAGTAAGGGCAGTCTTCCCTCTTCTGTTGTGTGATAAATGTGCATAAGAATTTCCACAAGGGACCACTTTATAATAAATTGTCTTGTATTTATTAACCACAAATCTGTCTTTGAATCTTTCATTTGTAGCACAAAATATTGACTGAATCTGTGCAAGTATTGGTGAAACTAAAGAAAGTAACATAACCGTCTTATACTGGAGGGCTGGGGGGAGTGAGGGAGGGGGGAAAGGTGGGGGGAAAGGCAGGGTGGGCTGATGAAGTTGCAATGATTGAAAAGCAGTTTGAAAAGCTGTGGCTAAGCAGGAATTAATGGGGATATCTGGGATACAAATTACTATTCTTGTGTTTCTGGTCTTGCACTTTTTGACAAAACCCCCCTTGACATGCATCCAATTAATTTAAGTTTGTAAATGCATATAAACTTAAATTAATTGACCATACAGTCATGGTTGGCAAGCATTCTAACATACCAGTTTTAAGGGAAATTCTTTGATGTGAAAGGAGACAGGCCTGCAATATCTCTTCCAACCTTTATTTCACCTTTTTACTCTGATGAGAAAACCATGCAGCTGAATCACTGAACTGCATAAAAACTGGTCGCACCCACCCACCTGCTACTGTACTATGGAATCTAAAGTTTCTCTTGAATTTAAACAAAGACAAAATCTAAAGTTCTTCTAGCTCTTCCAGCTGCAAATCTAACTTTCAAATATACATGATGTCCCACTTATGAGACATTATGACAGACTAAATGGGAAAAAAGTGTCATTTTTCTCTGTTTTTCCTCATTGCTGTTAGAGAACTGTATCAGGCATATCCAGAAAATGAGTTTGTCTGGTGCTGCTAGACATGCTGAGTGTCTTGACATTCCGTTAATTTGAACAGACATTTTGTAGGAACCTACTTCTATTTTTGAATAGTGGTAAAAGGGGTGCTAAGAAATCAGACCAGTTGGAGCACAGGACTTCAATCTGGGGTATGTCCTAAGTGATGCTTGTGTGGGCTGGAGCAAAAACAATAAGAGAAAATGACAAATTGGTATAAGATCATTAGACTTGATTGGAGAGAGGATTTTTTTCATTAGTAATTTGTCAGGATTTAAGGTGTACTCTAGCTCACATAGAAGTCAATGTAAAGAGTACAGCTGATTTCAGAAACAGGTGGGTACAACTTGTGAGTAGTTTAGTTCATCAGTTAAAGACTAAATGGACCAGATAAACTAAGGAAGCTACTTCATCAGAAGGTGAATCTTCATATAGGTGGATCTGAAAGTGGATCTTCACGGTATGAAAGGGGATAGGGGCTGGGGGCCAAAGCTTTACAGCATCTTGTCTTTACATTTTTAGGCAAATAATTCATTTAATATATAATCTTTTTCTATCTGCCTACAAGGAATTGCTTAAGGAAAACTTAAAAAAACATTATTCTATTAGGCCTTCCAGAAACCCCAGACAATTAGTTTCCATTATTCTGTGAATAACTTGATTTTATGGTTTCATGGTATTCAAAGCAAACTGTCATTTGAACTAAGTGGCTAATTTAAGCCATTGCTGCTAACCCTGTTGAGCTGGGCTCCAGTTTCATGGCTGCTACTCTACTCTGCTAGCCAATATTCACATGAAACATTTGCAAACATTTCTGTGAATAACAGCTAGCCCATGGCATTGTACAATTACACACATGCACACACGCACACATACTCTCACAAAGTGACTGGTATTTGCACTCGCATGTAAATAGCTTTCAATTCCATATCTCGGTTCAACAAAAGGATTTGAAATTAATTTGGGGACAAATCTCAATCAGCAGGCTATGGCGACGGCTGTTGGATGTGTGGAGGTTTGCAAATGGGCGGCAACCCACATTCTATGGCCAATCTGATGAATAGCCAATTGTAAGCAATCCAAATTTCCAAGGACAGACTGGCCTGGGGAGGTGTGTACAAGTGATTAGAATTTGAAAGAGCTCAGAATAAACACCAGCTCTTTGATGGGATAATTTATGCATGAAGTGGCAGGAAGAGCTGTCTGAGTTGTTCTTGGAAAGTTCACACAGAGTGGTATTAAGTTAAGGACTTAAAAGCAAGTTTGGTAATTGGTTGTTAAATCATATGAATGCCATGTGAGGCCTTTACCAGATTAATGCTTTGACCCATGGTACATCAGGTACATCCTGAAGAATCCTACATTGGGTCATTAACACAGTATCAAACGTGTCATGGGAAGGAGAAGAGCAAACAGTATAAAAGAAGTAGTTCTAGAGCTCAGAAGCTAAAACGCGGAACGTGATTGCACCACATTTGATCTAATTAAAATCTGGTAAATTCTAAAAGTGTTAAAAGTCTAATTTGAGCTTGCTTGTTGGGATGAGGGGAGAGAATGTTCTGGTGTGATTATGGGCAGGGTACTATTTACCTGAGCTGATAATATTTGATCTAGACTGCTCACATGGGCATTACATGGTACAAATGCTACCGAGTCCATAAGGTACTTATGCTAGAACATTGGTGTTGACATTTTTTCCTGGTAAATTAGAAAAAAAACAAATAAAAGGAAATGCAACATGCACCATCTCTGTCAGCTGGTAGAATATCTACGTGGTATGGAAGGTGTTAGGTCAGCCTAGAAAACTTTAGTGGCTTTCACTTCATTTTTAACCTGTTTGTGGAATGCCTTGCACAGATAAATAACCTCACTGAATTCTGTCCAGGACTCTCTAATTTTGGAACTAGTGGAGAGAGAGAGGTTCACAAGGCAAGGAATCAAATTCCACGTTTTAGCTTTTAAGAGCTAGGTACAGACATTCAAAAAGCCAAAGGTGGAATCGATCTATTCTGTAGGAGGAATAGTTTAGATCAGTAGTGAACACTACACACATTTGCCCTTTGCTGGAGGAATAAATCTTAGCCCAGCTTCTGCCATTTTTAAACTAGATTGTGTGTCAAACTTCTGTTCTGTTGCAAGCAAAGAATGGTTTTGTGTGCCGAACTTCTATTTTGTTATGGGTATAGGCTGGTTTCTGATCACTTATACTGGTAAAAGTGTAATGTGTGTACCTGACCAAGAAGACCACATCTTCCTTCTGTCCTTCCAGTCCTTACTTGTCATTTTCCCACCCTAAGAATTCACATTTCTGTTTGTTGAAGCCAACAGTGGCTCCCCCTGACTTTTTGCTGCAGACATAGGTGACTGGTAGGAGGTGCATGTGGCCCCCCGAAGAGGCTGGCGGCCCCCCGATGGCCAACACTGATGCTGTTGGTAGAGCTGGTGCCCCCCCTGACAGGGCGACCGCTGTCAGTGGCTTCTGTGGGTGCCCTCCCAGATTCAGGAGGCACCAGTCACTCATTGTTGGATGAGTGATGGAGATGGCATACTTCCCACATTAAACCAATGGGTTGGGTTAGTATCTAGCCTTTTCCTATATGATACATTCAATTCACAACAAAGAAACTTGAGTGAAAAAATGCTTGAGTTCTTCCAAACATGGAAATGAAATCTAAAACAAAGAAGAAAGCAAAATGGTTTTCATTTAAATGTTGCAAAGTGGTTTTACAAGAAATCCATTGAGAACAGCAAAAGTTAACTAGCCATCAAAGTACAATAGATTTAGCAATTTTTAAATGTCTTTGAAAAAGCTGTATTACTGTATCAAAAAGGTACCTTTGCTCTTGTTGTTAGGTGCTACAATTTAGCATTACATCTGCACAAGTGATAACCTTCAAAGCAGTTTGATATCCATGCAAAGGAAACACCGTTCTGTGGCGAGAGAATAAGGTTGTATAGCCATCATGGTTTGGGTCTACCATGCCTGTAAAGGAAGCTTCAATTGTTCTAGCAATTGTGCTTAGAATGAAATTCAGTCACTGCTGGGCTTTTATTCTCTCCTTGGCCTGTTGTATATCAGAAACCCTACCAGGTCAGCATAGTAATAAATACTCTTAGAGAAAGTTGCAATTAGATCCTTGATTCAGTGCCATGACAGTGATGATGGCCACACTGTTGCCAACATGACTTATGTATTTAACTGTTTCACCTATGACCTAAAGTTAGGGGTTTGGGTATACAGAGTATGTGAATTTTACCATTGAGTAAAATGAAGCCAACTAAATTATACATAAATTGTAAAACAGCTTGCATGGTTAAGGTGATGTTCTGCTTACACAGTTAAAATGACTAAAAGACAGGACGGCTCTAAAACCGTATTAACTAAGCTGCCGTGCATGTGCTGTCTTTTTTTTTGTCTCATCTCATTTAGTGTAGTGTAATGTGTTAAGCAACAGTTTTAATCAGGAAAAGCAAGGACATGAAGAACTCTGGCCACCAAAGCTGCTGAAGACTTGCTTTGCTATGGTAACCAAGAGACTGCCTTGGTAACCAGTCTCTCCTGCCATGAGTATTTCAGCCAGACAAATTCATTTCAACAGCTTTAATGCAGTGTGGTTACATTTGAACTTCTCATGTCAGTAATTATAACTATAGTTGGAAAAAAAATAATTTGCAGTTTTTTTCTTGAACTCAGATTTCAACAAAAATTGTGGGCGGGGGTGGCGGGGGGTGTCTTTAAAATGCCCTGTATGTTTATCAGTTCTAATTATATAATAACCACATTGTGTAGTAATGCTTTTTTAAAACATGGCACTTTCTTTGAATGGATCTCAGTGTGGATAGATGAAGTCAAAGAGGGATTTAAATGTTAATAGATTAGCGATACAAAATTACTACGTGAATTATTCCAGCAATTCCTTACAAAGTGTGTGTGGTGGGGAGGGAGGTTTTCCTAATAGATTAATTTTTATCGGTTTTTGCCATAATCCAGAAAGGGGACATACAATGAAAAACTACCAAACTACTGAAGAAAACAGCATTCTCATAGCGAAACTGTAGCCAGTGGAATTCATTGCTATGGGACATAACTGGAGTTGAATTTAGCAGAATGCAGAATACTTTCATGCATAAACCAACTATTTGAGATTAATCATTAATTTACCCCCAGGGAATTTATCCCATAACTGCCTACCTCAAGGTTTCCTTCGTCTTCTTTTGGTATGCTGTAGCGGCCACAGTTGGGGTATTAGGATAGTGGTCTACTTCCCCAACATAGCATCTGTGTATCTACTCTTCTTAGAATTTCCCTTCCTGAAAAGATTGGCGTTTTGGAGCTGTATTTTCCATGGGTCTGAATCCACTGATTTTCATAAAGTTGTCTTTACCTCTGGTGATAAAAAATTTGACCTCTTTATTTCTCTCTGGTTTGTTGTCAATGTGCTACATAAAAGATTTAAAAGCATACCATGCAAGCAGATAGATGCAAACTGAAATGTTTATCTCAATAAGAAATCAATATTGCAATGTATTTATTATGCATGAACATATATCAACAGGATTTCAGGACTCCACTATCTCCTCAAATCAAGCTCTGTATGTTTAATGGAGATGTGCCAGCCCCTGTTTATTGTCCAGATGAAATTCTTCTTGTCAGTTCACAAACCGATGAATAATTTAGGTCCTGTAGAACTTGAGCCAAATTATGTTTATGAACTGACTCCAGAGGGAAAAAAAGTCCGAAAAGTGAGCTGATGCAGTGCAAGGGATACCAGCCTGAACAGCAGAATGCTGACACGTCTTTATATCAACAGACAGGCATTTCAGAGTGGGGGAAGCATTTGTACTATGGGGCCTAGGCTTTCAAACATCACTCGAGCTTTAATTGGAGAGGTTTTTCTCTTCTCCCCCATGTCTTCTCTCAGAATTTATTTAAACATTTACCAACAGAAGAAAGCTGATTTTATGTTTCAGCAGGGGGAGGCTTGTGTTCTCACACCAGTTTTCATATTTCATAATGGTATTTGAATCCATCTGTTTAGTCTAACTAGTCCTCCACCAGCAGATTTCATTGACTGCAGCATAAACATTATGCGCCATGTGTGCTGACCTGATATAGTCTTGCAGGGAGGTTCTCACTTCTGAGCTTCAAATATGAGCTGAGATGCAAAGTTCAAATGTCAAATGGCCATCTGAACTCCCTAGCCAACTGCAGTGTTTGGAACCAGGATTTGGACCTGATCTATTTCTACGTTTTTTTTAATCACGATGGAGGAAACATTATCTATCTATCTATCTATCTATCTATCTATCTATCTATCTATCTATCTATCTATCTATCTATCATTCTATCTATCATGTGTATTAAGTCATTTTGGTCCCCGTTGACTAAATAAAGTCTCTTGGTTACGTGGCAAAACTTACCACCAAGAAACAGTGGAATGTTTCTATCCCAGGAAGTAGGGAGAGACGGGGAAAGATGATCTCAAATAAGGACATAGATTAATAGATTCATAGATATAGGGTTGGAAGGGACCTTGTAGATCTAATCCGACCCCCTGCCATAGGCAGGAGAGAAAACTGGGCTCAAATGACCCCAGCCAGGTAAATGTCGAGCCTCTCATTTTAATAGAATGCTTAAACCACATATTTGGATACACTGTTTAATGAGCATTCATGTGTAAAGGACCTTGGCTTCTACTGGCATTGGTGGGACAAGAGTGCTCAGGGCTTGGCAGGATTAGGCCCCAATGTTCAAGTGACAGAGCATTCAGGTGTCTCATTAATGTGTCCAGAATATGCCTGTGCAATCCCCTAGCCAAGGACAATTTTTTCCCGTGGAGTCATACGTGGTTGCCCTCTCCTTGAAGATCTATCTGCAAATAAATTATTCATCAGCCAAATTGGTCTCTTGAGGACCTCATATTTACTTGGGATGGGAGAAGAAAGGCCAGGGGAAAAGGTGTTCAAGGACTGTTGAAAGTTGCTACTCAGAATTGGCAGCTGAGGAAGAAGAAAAGACAGTCTCATGTTACTAAAATAGTTGAGAAATCTTGTATTACCAGCCTGTATTAGGACTAGGATTGACACTGAGCTTCAAAGTCCTTTTACAGAAAGAGGTGTGAGCATGCAATTTTTAGATGAGTTACCGATAAAGGCTTGATTTCCCTTTTTAAAGGGCTGCAGCACAATTTCATGTCTTGTTTGCTTACGTTATGATGCATGGAAATACTCAGTATGTATACAGAGTTGTGAAAAATGCATGCTTACGTTAGGTATACAGTTGTTTGCCCTTTCAAAATATCTAGCCCTTGGAAATTGTGCATTAAAAACATTGTGAATTCTGTTACTCTCTTACCTTATAATGTGCGGGTAAATGTGATTCTGGAGTAAATATATAGAGTATATATTGTACAATGTTCAATGCGCTAGAGCTAGGTTAATTAAAAATGTCGATGTAATACATGATATTACCATAAGACATGGGTTGGATAAGATTTTATTTTTGCTTGTAGGTTGGGTAGAAAAATTAAAGAACTTTTGATAGGAGGGGTGGGGTAATGATCATCTCTTCTTGCTTTTGTGGCAGATATAGTGCTTTAAGCATTATATGATATAAGAAAAGGATCCCTGTTGTCCAATTTTGATTAATAGAAACTGGGTGCTGTGATTAATTTCTGCTCTTGGACCCACCATAATTTTAACATACTGCTCAACGCTATATGAGTTGCAAAGTCAATTTTGCGTCTTATTTTTGGGTTCTTTGGGTGCCAAGGTCAGTAACCTGAATCTTTTTCAAGTCCTTTCTGAGCTGCTCAGGTTTGTTCCTAGGTGGTTTATCCTGTCTAATTTGTGGGCCTAAGAACATGCATATGGGTAGAATTTTTCTCTGTCGCATGCCTAAGTTAGCTTAGAAGGAGGTATCGACATGCCCTGAGGGATAGATCCATAGCCCACTCAATATACTCTCTTAGGCATACACCCCGTAACATATTCTGTCACTACCACTACCAAACTATGCTCATCTTTTGCCAAATGCTGAATGAAAAGGATGCCATGAAACACCCTCTTTTCAATATTATCAACACAGTCAATATCGTTGCTCTTTTAAAAAGACAATAAAGCATGAAATTGTAAGGTTCAGTTGGTGTCTCTCTACTTTAATACTACTGTGTAATTGTGTTTTAGACTATTGTGTACAGAGTAATGAATTAAAAGATCTATTGTATCTAGATAAGCAGCTAATAGCAGAGATATGGAATGAATGGGACCATCACAGTCTGTTTCCCCCAGGGTTCGATATGCTTTTTTCTTTATATTGCAACAAAAGGGAAGGGATTAACAGTTTGTTATTGCAATGGAGCACAATTAAATCTGTACAATGTCAAATTAATATTTTAAACAACTGTCTCAATGATACGTAAGATTTGTGTTCACCTGATTGTTCCAGAGAAGAGAGTAAATCAATTGTGTTGGAGACAGATGAATTGTGAAGGTCATTTTGAGCTACTGCAAATGAAGACAGGCCACCAGCTGGACTAAACCCAGATCAGTGAATAATAAGAGGGCAGAATATCCTTTTTAAAATATATCTTTTTATTGCAAATACATTTTAAAAGACTGCCTTCACTGTTGAACAACCTGTTGCCTTGTGGCATATCTGAGTACTCAGAACAATTCATTGCTGTACTGATTGTTCATTTTCATAGTGGACACGTAGAAAAAAATCTCTTTTTTTTAACATTTAATTATGGATGCTGCATACATTTCTAGTCTGCTGTGCAAAAGTCTGTAGCGTCCAGGGACCTGTCAGGGAAAAGTAAGTCTCCCTTGTCACAGAGGAGAAAGGTCCTTACTTATGATTGACTTTCCCTCCAAGGATTTTGCAGCCTTCTGAATTTGTGCTATGCAGTAACCTAGAGGTTGATCTTATTCAAAGACCAAAGTGAACTCAATAGGGGTACATAGCCTTAGTCACTATTAATGTGCAACTTGCAAATATGAAATAAATTGCAATATAATGTAATGTGCACATCTCCCTGATCGGATTGACTGAAGTCCACGAGGCTTTGCATAGAAACAGAAACCCTCATAAGTATTTTTCTGCAGCATCAGGATCTAATCAAGTTTTGTTCCATTGAATAACATGGTCATTTAGCCACTGAAGGCAATAGGAATGGGCTTCAGACCTTAGTTTGAGAGGCAAGGTGATTAATCTCACAATGGCTAATCCACAAAGTGATGATCAGAAGGTTGCCGAGATGAATGGGGATTTCTCAGTTGACAGTGCAGTCTGAGGAGTCTACTCATAGCAGCATGTACTGTGCAAGCTGCATGTATTAAATGCGTGCCATGGTAGAGAAACCATGTGTCATTTATGTCATTATGGAGCTGGACAAAGAGTTTTGGTTCTGCTTGAAGAGGAGTCATGAAACCATCTGACCAACGACTTGATGCTTTTCTCTACTGGAGTATCCCAGGGACCTCCAGGGATAAACCGTATTTTTAGCAAGGCACCCATTTATCCTATTGGGGCAGGGCAGCACTCACACGAATGACGGAGGAAGAGCCCTCAGAGCGGGTGGGACTTTACTGCTCTGAGCCTCTGCCCGCTGGTTGTAAACCGAGGGTGGCAATCCAGCCCTGTATTATTATCCAGCAAGTAGCTGTCGGTGCTCATATTTCACTAGATTCAGTGAAGCACAAAGCCCGCTCAAAGATGCTCGGTATGGCTGAGCATACCAAAGCACTAGAGTTTCATAGTGCTGATGGTTTTTTGCCCTCTTGATACTTTTGCAGAGAAATGTTAGGATCTTTAAATTTTGTAATAGAATATTTCATAGAATCATAGAAGTAGGACTGGAAGGGACCTTCAGGGGTCATCTAGTTCAGCCCTCTGCCACAGGCAGGCTCAGCCCTATACAAACCCTCCTGCACAAATCCAGTGTGTAACGTCCTGGCAGAACTACAGAGTCAATCCTGACACAGCACAAGTTGTAACCTCCTAGCCGGGCATGGGTAAAGCAGTGGGACCACAGTGGCCATTGTCCTACTTCTGTAAAGTTGTATGCATACAAATGTAATATGTATACCATACCTCTATCCATTAAATGTTTCACCAGAATTGCTCTTGCTTTCTGACATTTCCAGTGTCAGTGAACCCTTTTTGTAGCTAGGAAAGTTGGAATTTCGCCTTGCAGCCAACTTTTAAAGACTGAATTCATTTTACAGTCATAGCCCTAAGCACGTTCAAGGATGCCGATTATTCTCATGTTGGATCCTCTGCGGCGATTTTCCAGATTGTCAGCTTTTTGAGAGAGATATTTTTTTGTTACATTGTTTATCCTTCTTAAGTCCTGAAATACCATCTTCCGAATTGCTAATCCTTTCTTCCTCAGCACTTGTTCTAACGTGTATTTTATGTGTCAGCCACTGCTGTGTACTCTCATCTCCTTGCATTTTTATTATTACTGGGAATGATCCCCTGCATGAATATCTGACTGCCTATGAAGTATCGAATCAGTTTGGGCATTTGACCCACCACTATAGATTTTCGGAAAGGTGAACTACTACAGATTGTGCCCACAAAATTTGCTACCTGTGTTTGGATGCTTACAATTGATGTGGAAATCTGAAGCGCCTGCACCACTAGCTACTTAACTGTGCCTGTTAAGCAGATAGCTAGACTCAAACCCTCAAACTCCACAAGCTCCAGTTACACTGAAGAAGCACTTCGATCTGCACCATTTTATGGCTCCCCGGTTTTGTGCATGCTTTCTCACTCACACTGGCAAAGAAATCATCAGAGTTTACAATGTCATGGTGTCTGGGCTTCTTGATTTGTATGGTTGCTCAAAAGATAGAGCAGCTTTTGTTTCCTTTAAAAGTTCCAGGTATTGCATTAATAACCCATGAAAGTGTTGACATGTGCAAAAAAATAAGGAAAGTTTTAATTTAGGCATGACAGTCTCTTGGATCCTCCATTTATGAAAGGCAGCTGGGTTTGGGGGTTCCTGCCCCCAGTTAAGATTTTAGTCCTTCTTAGGCATGTGTGCATATTGGTTTCCTGTGTTGTATTGTTGTGCTTGTTTTTGTGTTCCTTTTCTCAAGACAAGATGGAGTGGGAAAATCATTTCATTATT
This sequence comes from Gavialis gangeticus, assembly GCF_001723915.1. Classification (NCBI taxonomy): domain Eukaryota; kingdom Metazoa; phylum Chordata; order Crocodylia; family Gavialidae; genus Gavialis; species Gavialis gangeticus. Next base: position 58,208,789 of record NW_017729029.1, read on the forward strand.
TAGTAAGTCATTATAATAAAGTAAAAGTGCAAGGATCAGGCAAATCAGTGTAGTAGTAGTAGATTTTGTATTGAATCCTGATGGAACCACTGCTTTTACTAATAAGTTTCCCACTGTTGAATGCTGTGATTTATGGTATCATTAAGAAGATAAAGAGTCAGGGCAGTCCTGTTAAAGGTCTGAAAGAAAATAGACTGATGATACCCTGACAGGAGATGTGGAGAGCCTAGAGAGGAAGAGGATAACAATTATAGTAGCATGACTTTGGAATTGTTAGGCCTGAGATCGGCGGCACTGAGAAATTCCAAAATTGTTTCTGGTGGGGTTTCTAGTTTAGTTTGCTGCTTTTATTTTCACAAAGAATCATCTGCTGTTTTACCCTCATACAGCTAAGTTGAGTGCTTTTCAGTGTTTTGTTACAGTGGAAGAGAATAACATAGCTAAACATTTTCGGGAGTACAATAAATATTATTCAGGTCATGATATGCCACCTGATGTTTTGTTGGGGAAACGATTGAAAACGATGGCTAATCCTTGGAGAAATGTTGCAAAGGAAAGTAGTACATCATATCCTACAGAGAAATAGGTATCCTCAGACTGTTTGAAGGAACTGAGTCGAGCTAAAAGCAAGATTGATGATTTTGTACACCTCTGAAATAAAAGTAGGTTGTTTTCAACAGTTCCAACATATCCTATGAAGGAGTTACAAGGAGCTGTTAGCTTTAACATCAGCAACAGTTCCTTAAATGTGTAAATGAGATACAGGCTTTTATGTTTTTATGATTAGAAAATCTTGAATCAAGTTTTTTGTCATTACTATCAATGCTTTCTTTGTTTTTGGATAAGTGGAGAGGCCCATTAAAGTTAATGGACATATTTCTGTTTGATGTCGGAAGGCTTTGGATCAAACCCTTATTATTAAAGGTTGAGAATGTGCTTACAAAGCAATATCCAGCATGTATGTACAAAGGAAATCATGCTTTAGTTTCTTTAACAGCTCTCAGAATCAGATCCTATTCCACCTGTTGGTCACCTAAATGCAACCCTGGTCCATCCTGAGCAAGTTCCTGAAAAACTGTTTGTGCCAAAGGTAGGTGAGTCCTCCTTTTTGCAACTTTAATGACAAGGTTAAGACATGCTATAGAAGGAAACACATGGTTTTGTGGTTTTTCAAGTACTCACGAAGGGTTGAACAGGCTCACGTCTATATACCTACTTGCTGCCTAGGTCTAAGATGGAGAAAAGGACCGTGGTCCCTAATGATTTACAAGGATATTTGCAATCAAAGGCACATTAATAATGCATAAATGCATTTTTTACATTTTTGGTGTTATTTATTGGATTGATTTACATACCAGCATGATTAAGATTTCTCTGACTTTAGGACAGCTACAAGTGGTGTTGAAGATGCAGTTTAAAATAAGAAATCAAAGTTAAATGTACATGCATGAATATAGTTTCATGCGTTCTTGGAATATTCAACTATCCATGTATAAGCAGAGGGGCTTGCTACAGTATTATAATGCACAACACAGCAAATGGCTTCTGGACATTGTCCTGGCAACAATCCATCCTCTGGATCATGGTGTATGTGCAAGAGGTCCATGCGACCATCACACCAAGACCCTCAGTGTGTATGCTTAGGCAAGCGTGAAGGCTGCCAAAGACCTACCATCCCCACTTTAGACCATTGAGACAGAATCCAAAGGCCAGACTGAGTTCAGACAGTGCCTTGATGGTTGTAGCTTCTGCCAGAGCAACATATTAGAGCTGCTGCTGACTGTGTAATGCCTCAGTGAGGGCTTATTTTTATCAGGGTGATGTCCCTTAGCCTGTTCCCAACTGAAGAGTACCCATAAAGCAGTGGAGACTAGGATTTTGAAGCACCGTATACTTGCTTTACTCCGGAGGCTGCAAGATTGTGGTATTTTATACCAACTGCATCACCACGAGTAGCCCCACCATGTTACTACCAAGGCCTCCCATCAAATGCATTTTATGGCCATATCTGGGACCCAATGGATATCTATTGTATGTTTTTAAAAGTCACTGTGTCCAGGTACAGGCATTACACTTTTACTGGTATAAGTGATCAGAAACTGATTTATGGTCATAACAGAAGTTCAGCATGCAAAGCAGTCTATACCCATAACAGAACAGACATTTGGTGCACACGGCTTGGTTTTAAAATGGCAGAACCTGTCTAAGATTTGTGCCCTTGCCCACCAAAGGGCACGTGTGTTATGTTCACCACCGACCTAAACTGTGCCACTTACAGAAAACTGCAACTTAGATCAATTCCACCTCAGGCTTTTTCAATGTCTGTACCTAACCTATGTGTATATGTTTCATGTTCTGAATGTTCAACTGGAATCTCTTTGACAAAACTTAATTCTTAGAGACTGCATTCACATGTGTGTGGATGTTTGGTTCCCCAGGGACAACTAGCGGTGGCATACTTTGTGCCACCTCTAGTTGTCCCCGGGGAACACCTGTGCCATGCATGCTCTGGTGCACGTCAAGTTACCCCAGGTGGGGTAGGGGAGACTGGGGCCAGCACTGGGATGGCCCCAGCAGCCTTACCTGGGGGCCTCCTGGGGCTGCAGCAGCAATGGTCCTGCTGTGCATACCCCAGCCAGCAGCCGGAGTATGGCTCTAGCCAGCCTAACTCCAGTTTTGGGCGGTGCACGCTGCCTCAATGTACTCCATCCTGCTTTATTTTTGGTGGGTTTTTTTTACCCCTGGATATCCAGAGGCCAATCCCCCCTCTTCCCCCCCCCCCC
>NW_017729029.1:58211857-58212535 GCF_001723915.1 Gavialis gangeticus
CAAATCAAAAACCCTCTGCTGCTCCCTTGCAGTGAAGAGAACAGCTGAACATGCAGTATATGGTGTTGCAGATGTGTCTGTGGCACCACATACCTCATGGCTGCGCTCATCTGGATGTGGCCAAAGAGTTGGTATTTAGAACAGCTGAAAATAGAGCCCCTTTAAGCCATTGCAAGATGGGCACCCATAGGCTGAGCATGTAAAGTCACTTTTAAAACATAATACATGTACGGGTTGTTGAACATAAACAATACATCTGGAGTTGCTGTAGGTGATGTAGACCTTTTATAAACACACAGACTATCAGCAATATCCCAGCCCTATTTTAATCGATGAGAGTTTTGTCATTGAGTTCACTGAGGTTGGAGTTTCCCTCAAAGTATTTAGTATGGAAAAGAATAACAGTATTTTTTTTAGCTATGCTACAGTGAAGGTCATTATTTTGTATCTGTTTCTTGAACATGACAAATGGCTCATTGGTTAAGAACAAACAGTCCTTGTAATAGTTCTGATGCTCTTTAATCTAAGCTAAAATCCTTCTCAAATCATTTACTTCTTGTGGAGCTTTTTTTAAGTTACATATTAATTATGGGATAGTACCTGTCCCCGTATACAAAGTGGTCAGGACACTGACTTGGGGTGTGAGATATCCAAATTTTAAATGCATTTCCAGCCTGA
>NW_017729029.1:58217535-58220049 GCF_001723915.1 Gavialis gangeticus
GATTTATTCTTTTTGTAGTGTGTTAATTTGCTTGCTGTTAACACCACATCCCAGATCAAGATCTGCTGTTGCTTTTTTGTAGTGTGTGTGTGTGTGTGTGTGTGTGTGTGTGTAGGTGGCATAAGTATAAAGCAGAAGAAGTCTGTTAAATATTTTATTAAAACTTTTCCATAAGCCTTTAAGTTTGTGTGACCAAAGTTGTTCTGCTGCAGATAATGTCCATGTGATGCCGTACTTAGCCGCCACTTCTCTATAAGAGATTGAATTTTGTTCGGTTCATTTTGTTTCTAATCAGTGCTGGGAGTACAGGATAAGTTTCTATTTTAATTTTTTCCATGATGGTCAGGGGATAGCAATGCAGTCTGTTTATACTGAAAATCGCACCCCCGGATTCTCCAAAATTGTAAGCAAAGCTGGGAGAAACTGCCATTTTATAACCAGAGAAAGGAAGTAATTCTGTATGTAGCTTAGCTGAGCCATTAAATAAGAGAAGCTCAGCAATTAAATGAGAGAAAGCAACTTTTCTTCACATGCTGGAACATAATCTTAAATTATTCTAAAACAAAATAAATGAAATCACTAATGAGAGAGGGAGTGAGAGTTAGTTTGAATTGCTTTACTTTCAGTCACAGGTCCTCCAAATTACCCATATGCTGTTTAATGAAATACCGGTTGGTTTTCTTTTTACCAACCTGTTCTTTTTTCTATCTAGCAGGTTTGTGCATTATTTTTTAGCATCTAGGGACAATTCTCCACTTTAAGATTGCCACAGCCACTGGCTATGAGTGATTTGTGGAAATACAGTGCTCTGCAATTTTGGTGCATCATGGTCCACCCAGTACAGGGGGGGCTAGACTTATTTCTGATGACATTTTACTTTGTTAGAAAATGTCAGTTTGCTGAAATTGAACCTATTCCTCAGAAAGGACCAACTTCAACATTTCCTGCATCAGAAAATAAGTTAGAAAAAAAAATCAAAATTGTCAAGGCAGCTTCTTTCAATATTTTTCTAAATAGAAAAAGTCCCTTATATTTTGGTTCAAAATTACTTTTATTGAATAAATTCAACTTCATTTCTGGGAAAAATATAAATTAATCTAAATCAGTGTAGAGAAATTATTGGTATTATAATGACACTTCTCAGTTGACCAGAACCACAATTTGAGGGGATTTTCAGTCACGGAAAAATGTCAAAATACTGATGTTTCATCTTTTTCAGGATAGGAGAAAAAAATCTCAAATATTCTTGTAGGACAGAAGAGCAGTTTCCCATTCAGCTCTACTAGCCCGTTACATTATGTCTCCTTGTACTGGTACAGATTACCAGATAGTATGACCAGGCGAGGTTTTCACCAGTGCTCTCGTTTAAGCTTGTGGTCTCTCTTTATGTACTGGGATTCTGCTCTGGGTCTCTGATGGGATACTTAGAAGGGCCTAAGTGACCTAAGAGCACTGTGGCTTTTCTGAAAACATTACCCTACATAGCTGGATGTTTCTCCTCTAAAAAACCTGGTGTTGCTCAAGCAGTCACAATCACATGGTGTCATATCTTTAGAGTCTTATCGTTATTCCGGTCTACACAGGTGAAGTAGCAATTACAACATTCAGTGAGTCACCATTTTAATTTATCATCCAGTTTTCTAGTCACATAATGACTGGAATTGGTATTACATTTCAGGACGTGTGAGGTATTAAATTAGCCTTAGTCTAAATGTTCTCCTAAATGAGTGAGGGTTACATTTATGTGAAAAATTCTGAGCAGAATGCCGTACGGGGTTGTCCTCTGCTTCTCCCACTGTTGGGCTGAGGATCGAGGCCTTGGGCAAGGGACAGGAGACACACTTTCAACACGTACAGCACATGAGAGTCCAGGGGGTAATACCACAGGTATGGCAATGCCTTCAGTGTGCTACCCACTTGTCTTTGTGCGGAGATCTGCCCCAGGACTGTCCTCCTCATCCACCTCATCTCTTTCTCCCACTGGTTCCCACATCTGATGTTGAGACAGGATCTTTGATGGGCAGGGCCATCCCTGGGGGGGCAACCGCCCCAGGCCCCACACTTTGGGGGCCCCGCAGAGCTGGGTGGAGAGGCCACAGCTGTAGTTTAGCCCACCCGCCTGCCTGGTGGGTTGGACAGCTCTTTGCTTGTTCTGGCCAGAAATTCTGGCTGCCACCCAACCCACTGCATCCAGTGTGCCGGGGCTTGCACTCCCTGGTGTAAGTGTGCCATGGGATGCGGAGGGGGGCCCCATGCCGGCTGCTTTGCCCCAGGCCCCGCACCCTACTGGGATCATCTCTGATCGATGACAGGATCTCTTCTGGCTTTCTTCAGGACTGTTTCGTAGGGTATGCTCTCTCACCTTTCTTTATATAAAATATAGCTTGCATTTCTTAATACAGAAAACTCACTTAAACCTTCCTCCAAATGCATATTCATATTCTTGTTTCTGTTCACCAAATATGGTTACTTTTAACTGGAATTTTCTACATGGAGGTAATCTTTTCATTCTTA
>NW_017729029.1:58225049-58230132 GCF_001723915.1 Gavialis gangeticus
GGAGGGGGGCCCCAAGCCGGCTGCTTTGCCCCAGGCCCCGCACCCTACTGGGATCATCTCTGATCGATGACAGGATCTCTTCTGGCTTTCTTCAGGACTGTTTCGTAGGGTATGCTCTCTCACCTTTCTTTATATAAAATATAGCTTGCATTTCTTAATACAGAAAACTCACTTAAACCTTCCTCCAAATGCATATTCATATTCTTGTTTCTGTTCACCAAATATGGTTACTTTTAACTGGAATTTTCTACATGGAGGTAATCTTTTCATTCTTAGGTGGGGGTAGGTCTTGGTCTGACTGTTCCTCTTCTAGCAAGGCTATATTTATTCAAGTTAATTAGCCAACTTCCCAATTCATTTGAAGTCAGAGGCACTATTTTTCCATCTGCTCCTTTCACTGGGTGCATGCCTCGACCACAACTTAAGCTAAGCACGTAGCTTGAGCTAAGCATAAAGTCAAACCCAGGCCTGAAGGCCTCTGGGTCCCAACATGTGAAGGGGCAATTTGATATAGAGTGGGGAGCAAGTGCCGATTAGGGTAGTGTTTATTGACTACAGATTTCTAGATAGAAATGGTTTGAAGAAAAGCAGCCAATACAGTCTGTTCCTTGTCTGATATCTATCCCCTATCAGGCCCATCACATCCTTTCAAGCCCTGGAACCCAGCTCAGGGTTTACACACGGTGCTTCCTCAAAGCATAAAGCAATGTTAATACTTATTACTTTCCCTTGGTTAAATGGCATTTCCCTATGTCTTTGCCTGCTCTTCATGTGCAGGTTAGAGGTTAAATCAACCTCTTGAAATACAAGCTAAATGCAAAATATGAACAACTCTAGGCAAAGCTTCCTGAATGTTTTGCTGGTAAATGAAGTAATAAAAGTTACTGCTCTAAACAAGAATGATAATGAATGGGTAGAGAGAAATCCAGACGTTCTGATAAGAAGTTCTTTGTCTTCAAATTAATTTTAGCGAAATGCAACTTTCTGGCAGCTAGGGATTTCCTAGCCTTCTCCACAGAAACCAAATGGGATGTGGTTGGTAGCTGAATTAGGCCAGGTAGAATGTGCTGCCATTTTATTTTGGCTTTCAGTTATTTTCAGGGTCTCTCAGTTTGATTATTCTGTTTTATAAAATATGGACTGGATCCATAAACACTCGCAGTTGGTGTCAGACATTTTGAAGAGCTTACCTCCCATTTTGAAGAGCTTACCTCCCCTTAAGTGGCCAGCTTTTCAAAGGAGTTGAGCAGTCACCAGTGCCCACTGAAAAGAGTGAGAGCTCAGGGATTCCTAAATATGATCAAGCTGGATACTGTGTGAATGCGACCGGAGGGTTTTCTGCTTACTGTCTCCGCTGGAGACTCTTTGACAACAATTCACATCTTCTCCAGTTAAAGCTCATCAGTGGGACTGGAGTGCTGAGTGAGGAGGGCAGTCAGGAACTCAAAGAAAACTTTCTTGACAAGTATATCCTCAGCAATGCTTGAGTATTCTGCAACCCGTATGCAAAACCGCCCTATTTAATTACATTTTCTTCACTTGTTAAATGTCTTCTTTCCAAATAGCAAGTGTAACAAATGGCTTTTGACATCACAGGATGGCATTAAACAGAAATAAATTAACTGCTTGAAGGAAGGGTTGTCAGAAATGGTGCATGTATTAAAAAAGGGGTGGGGAGAGGAGGACAGGGAGAAGTTCCGAGTTCTGTTCTCTAGATCATGATTTATGATTTTCCAAGTGCAGAGAGTGAGTGACTATCATTGGTTACTGGGGAACAGAGAGAGGAATGTGAGGAACAATACTGTTAGGGTGCATTATGAGACCTGCATCTCCCAGCATCCTCACACACACCTCTACATGCAGAAAAAGGCACTTAAAGGGTACAAAAAGCCTTCTAGTTATGTGGAAGCTTTAATGTCCTCTTAAATGGCCAATTATGCACCAGCAGACAGATGGGAATATTGACATCTGCAAAGCCCATTTGTCCCAATGGAATGGTGTTTTGTGCCTGCTCAAGACAAACGCTGGGACTGAAAATCCAACTCTTCTAATGCATCAGGAAACAAGGCTTGGGTGCAAAGGATATTGAGGCCAATGGAAGCTTTTCCATTGATTTCCTTGTATTTCACATCAATGTCATAATGATTTCCAGTTTAAAAGCCAATTCATAGAACCAGGAGTACAGCAACATGCTAGAAAACTGACCAAAATGATTTTGATGCAAGGGCAACCAAGGCTGTAGATGAAATGACATTAAATAAATGAGTTTACCCCAGCTGGAGGAAAACAATTGATCTGAATAGTACTAAATTACTTTATCAATTCAGAGTTGCCCTAGGAAAGAACAGACTAGCATTTATTTATTTAGAGAATATTTTTTTCCCCAAGAAGATTGCAATAAGGTAAGGACATTTTGTTTTGAATGAAAATGTATCAACCCTTAAGTTGGAAACCCCAGGAACCTGTTTTAGATTGAAATGAAAGTTTTATTGAAAGCATTTATTGCTCAGGAAAGTACTGTAATTACTTTTGGTTCTTGACATTATGGAAAAGGCAAGTTTTTAATCATTGATGTGTTCTTCTTGGTATGAACAATTAAAATGAAAATGGTCTGCTCATGGTTAGACACAATGAAACACACCACTTTATACAAGTGCCTGTATTCATATCTAACAATTATTGTATTGAGCTATGGAAAGAAGGAGAAATATGGATGTAATACATTTTTATATGTAGTATCTCAATGGGCCTTTTCAGAAGGCCTGTGAACAGATAGTGTCACTACAGCCAAGTAAGAGTAAGGTAGTTGGCAGTGATAACAGGTTATGCCCTTTCACCAACAGCTGGAGCTTTTTTATAGAAGAAAGAGGATTGCGGAAACCTGAGCACACCTGCACAAAAGTTTCACTATAACTATGCAGAGAAAATTGAAACAATATAACTCCCTGTGTGTAGACACAGTTATACCAGCATAAAAGTGTTTATGGTGCCTCCAATATGGGGAGGGATTAGTAGACTTTACCTATATAAAAGGCTTTTAAACCAGTGTGACTGTACTGACATTGCGGGACCAGTATATTTTGCATTGGTGGTTTACAAAAAGAGAATAGTAAAGAACACTGAATGGTGTAAAGATCACTGGTTACAGATAATTACAGTAGTACACAATTTGCATATATATCAGATCTATATTTCTGGATACCCTTTCCCTTATTAGAGCAGCCAAGCTTGGGGGATAAGGGTCAGCATAATTTTTATATACCCTCAAATTACTCCTTTGAATTTTCTGCATATTCACCTATAGCCTATAGCTATTGCACTTTCTCCCTGGTTAAAAATCTGTTGAATCCTTTAATTCTAATAGTTAACACACACATGTAAATAAGTATTTTCATACATCAATGTCATCTTCCACAGCACAGCATTGCATTCAAGTGTTTACGTATGCCTTATGCTCTGTGTTGGAGTGGAGCTCCTATTGATACCAGTGGAAGCTGCGTGCATAAACCTCAGAGCAGCATATAGCCTGAAGTACAGTGGCTTGTAATGTGTTATATAATTAGAAACGAGCAGTGCAGCACTGTGTTGTATTAAAATGATGTGTTGTTCTGTAACCTTGTCTTGGCTCAAAGTTGATGTCAATCACTGCTTAATTGGATGACCAGTGTATGGTTGTTACCCAGGCCTTTCCAGGAGGAAAGGCCAGGGCAATTACCCTGCTGTGTCCTTCACCGAGGAAAGGTCAAGCTGCATTTCAGGTTAAAGAGAAAGGAGATTTCACCCCCACTGTAACATCCTTCAACTAGAGCCTTGGAATAGTTTAGAGCAGTCATCAAGAAACATCTTAGAACCAACTGTGGCGTTTTTTCAGGAGCATAACGTCCTCATTAACATTTTGGTCTAGCTAGTATACATATGCTAATCCTAAAATATCTGATTCCTTTTGGAGTTGCTAGTAAATATTAAATTCAATGCTTTCACTGTGTATAGTGGAACTTTTCATATGTGGCATAGTTGGGGGAGAAGTGATCTATTTGCATTGCATTATTTCATGTCATGTTCCCTTCTGTAACATGACAGCATCCTCTGCTATTATTGTGATGTGGCACTTTCCGCGTCACAATTATAGCTTGGCTGGCTTGGGCCTCTGCATGGTTCAAAGTGAAGGGAAGTAGAGAAAAGCTTTGCCATTTCCAGATGTCTCCTACTGCAACTGCCTAATTGACTGTCGATAACAAATGAGCTTCTAATATTGACATTTCTGCACCAACCTGGGGCCTATTGATAAGAGTGCCTAGATCATCCCAGCTGTTGAAATGGAACAAGTTTGGGGGAGAGATGGAAAGTGTAGATAAGTAGTTGGCATCCAAACCAGATGGCATTAGGGCAAGGCACTAGTTTCCCTACAGCCAGAAATGGACTTCAAAGTGGGGACAGTCGATGGGAAACCAACACAATAGGATACTTGCATAGAAAGTGAACACAGGAAACAGGTACCTGTGTTCTGCCCTAGCTGAAGTTCCTTTGTGTTTCCTTTCCAGTGAAGCAGGAGTACATGGTACATAGCTTGCACTGCATCCCCAATCACCCTGGTACCTCTGTTGCCTCAAGCAGATGCTGAACAGAAAGGCTGGCAATAGTTTACAGCACACTCAACCAGGAGAGCCCTCTAGGCAGGGCTGCAGCTGCCCACAACTGTCCTGGGGATCTCTCAGAGGGGAAAAGATGGAGTCCCCCAAGCATGGCTTGCTTTACAGTCGCAGAGCAGCATCATGGCAATGTGGTGAGCACTGCCAGTGCCTGTTAAACCCAGTGAGTTAAGTATCTTTTTGTAGACACGGGTCTTCCTCGGTGAAGTTGATGTCAAGATTATTTTATGGGCTTGATATTTGCTGTTCTTGGGCTCTGGGTTTACAGCTGGGGACCCTTTGAAATCCATGGCAGTGGCAGCAGGTACTCTTGGGATTAAGCTCTACATTGTATTACAGGTACATCTTCATGCCACACAATGTTTGTAGCTGAGTGCTATAGAGGCACTGAGGGCCACTGGGATGCCAGGGCATCCAGCACTGAAGTTACTCAC
>NW_017729029.1:58235132-58244855 GCF_001723915.1 Gavialis gangeticus
TTTGCTGGGGACCCTTTGAAATCCATGGCAGTGGCAGCAGGTACTCTTGGGATTAAGCTCTACATTGTATTACAGGTACATCTTCATGCCACACAATGTTTGTAGCTGAGTGCTATAGAGGCACTGAGGGCCACTGGGATGCCAGGGCATCCAGCACTGAAGTTACTCACTTTCCAGGGTAGATTTGCAGACGGTATGCCATCCATATAGGATCCAACAGGAGGACTGGGTGAACTGTCATGCCTTATACCAGGCTATTTGCTTCCCTGTCTAAATGTGCTTAATTACTGGGTTGCAATACATGAAGTGTTTTCAGTAGGATATTGCCGTGCCTATCATGTTTGGGGCCTTGCAGGCCAGTTTCCATTTGGAAGAGGCGAAATGTGAGTCTGGATGTAACTTTAGGCAGTTTTTAACCTATTTCTTAAACTGGTGTGAAAGCAATGTAGCTGATTTTGGATGGGCTAATTAGTATTGTTGAATTATGGTACAAATTAACTTACCCCCAGGCTAATTGCTTGTCTTGTCTTCATGCCCATGACTATCTTGTTTCTGGTTTAGGAGGTAGCCTGCACAAAGCAAAACAGTGCACTTGAATGTGGCACTGCACAGCCTTTATGCACCCTAATACAAATGAACATGGCATGACGGCAGTCTCTTCTTTTGGGGAGGTTTTCAAGCGTTCTCATCATACCAGCCTACTCTCCAAGTAGATTTGAAATAGAGATATTAATGAAGAGACCAAATCACTTTACTGCTTTTCCCAGGCTCCCTGAAGAATATGCAGCTGAAAAGTAACAGTGCCAGAGTAAGGGAAGGACAAGAATTTGGAGAAGCTGTGTGCAAGGCTGGTGATAATAGCTTTTACCATGTGATTAAAGACCATGGGTCATTCTCCAAGGGGAACATATAACAGTGGTATTGCTTTGGACAATTTGCCTTCCCCCAAGACAGGAAAAACATTTTCCCAAAAAGGGGCTAGCAAAGGGCAAGTTTCTCTCCCTGTAATTCCTACTTTTATATGATAGATAAATTGAATAGAAGGTTATTGCAAGGCCACAATAAGGACAGCATTGAAGTGAATATACAAGGATAAACCTTGCTATTAAATGCTCTTTTCTTGTCATGCAGTGCAGTCATTTCAGCCCTGGGAAGTAGCTTTGTGAACTACTCTATAACTAACAGGGATATTTTGCTTGCTAAACAAGGATCAAATTTCATGATTTAATTTCATTTCAGTAGTTTTCAGCCCTATTTTCCACCCAGAAGGTAACCATTTCCAAATATACATTCCCATCTGTGATATTTTCATTGATATTGTCCTTTGTTTGGGTATGTCATCCTCCAAGCATTAGACTTCTGTCCTTATTCGGCTTGAATGGTGTTCTCTCCTGTGATTGTATATAATGACTAGTTCTGTGACAGAACACACATTATTCCTCATCTGGGAACTAGTTTAAAAAAAAAAACACTTTTTTCTGTATTTTTGCTTTTTCATATTCTTCATTCACATATTTTAATTTCTACTCATTAAAGGTACAAGGTGCTATTCAGTGGGAGTGGGAGAATCCCTGTCTTGGGATCTGTTTAATTATAGAAATACAAACCAGAATGAAAGAGGAAAGTATAGAGAATCACTAAAGAAAGAATCAGGAAATGGCTGTTTTTTTCCTGATTCTTTCTTTAGCAAAGTCTAAGACTTAAGGGGCTGATTCTCTCACCCTTACTCATACTGGGTGCATCTACAAGTGCATTTTACTGCAGAGTTGACTACTTAGCTTCACAGTAAAGCGTTACTGTCTACACGTGCACCCGTATTAGGGTATAGTCAATGAACTCTTGCCATAGGGTAGTACTCTGAGGGACAGTACTGTCCTACAGCAGAGTAATTTACTCTGCCAAAACGCATGTGTATGTAGTGATGGGCTGGTTAGAGCATGAGGGTGTGCTTAGCCCTGTACTTTAGCACCCTCATGCCCCAGCCAGACCCTCCACTGCTTGACCCTGACACCTGGAGCCCGGGGCTCTCTCTCCCAGGCCCTGTGCCAGCCTGGGGCGGCTCCACTTTGACTCAAAGTGCTGCAGTCCCAGGTGCATGTGCAGCTGCTGTGCCTGGGGGCAGCTGAGTCTGGCACAAATTGCGCCAGAGTTTATTTTGTTGCCTCAATAGCATGTGTAGATGCACTCACTGAGCAGTACTTTCCTCTTTGAATGATCAGTGTGCAAACATTAATATTTGGCCTAATAGGAGAATAAACAGTTTTTAATAACATTTTTTTCAGGTTAGATACAGTAAAAAATTGTAATTCACTCCCACATCCTTATATACTTCTGCTTTGTCATCTCCAAGGTAGTATTTTTTTAAATTCGTTATTTTACTCTGCTTCCTATGATACATCAAGTCTATCTACAGCATATAAACTCATGCAGGTGCATTTCTCTTTATCACAGTGATTTATCAAGAAATGGTAGGGCCTTGTGGAGACAGAGACCTTGGAGCGGTAGACAGGCTAAAACAAAGTAAGGAGTTGTAAATGAAAGAAAGAAAGAAGGGAGACTGGTATCACAAAGCACAGGCGCTGCAGAGAGAGTGAGATAATCTTAGGAGTGACATGAGATGCAGCTAAAATATATAACCAATAGGGCTTTTCAGGAAGGGCTTTAAGAACAAAATGTTAAGAAACATGCTTGAAATCATAAACAGGGGGAAGGAGAGAATGTTATCAACTGCTCCAAAAGAGGTAATCATACCTCCTTATAGCAATAGTGTACAAATGTTACCTTGCTGCTGACTTATTGCTGTGTGATATGATCAAGATAGAGCATCTGTTCCATTTATTAGAAGCATTAATACACTGCAAGTTTCTAGAGCCAAAAAGTCCACGTGATGCCTTGAAAAGAGAAAGGTAACAAGACCCTGACCCTGAAACGTACTCACTTCTTCCTGAATTGAATGCCACCCGAAAGAAAGGGTGGAGGAATAGGCCCTTAGTGAACCCCTGCCACCAAATTATGAGTACTGAGGGTCCCAAGATCAGTGGAAGGGAAGGAGGTGTTTTGAACCTGTGTAGGGGCTGTGAACCATTGCCCAGTACCAAGCTGACCTGATGTGGTATATGCACCTCCTGCTCCCCTGCAGATTGGCAAAAGTATTCCTCTTTCCCCACCCAGGTACAAGCATTTAGCTGGGGCTGAGTGTAGGGCTCAAAACCTGAGTAAGAGAGACAGTACTGAGTAAGTTGTAAGAGCACTGGAACATGGAGCAGAACTGTAGGAGGTGACTAATGCAGGTTTTCTCTGGATCTGACAGGAGTGGCGGTTCTTTGCTCCTCTTGCTCTGTTTGTCATTTTAAAAATTAGCAATGGTGCATGGAAACGGATGAAAGATTGTAGCAGGCAATTTTCTAGATTGTTGCCGGAAGCTTCTTAAGTGCCTTTTATTTTGCTGCAGTCTTAGTGACATCATTGCTCATTCTCTTTCATATACATTTCGTTCAATTGTAAATGTTGATCAAGCTACATTAACAAAACTGACTTGTGTTTCCATTTTAGACCTCATTCCAAACATCACCATCTCTAGACAGACTCATCGAAAAACATGAATCTAAAAGGATCAAACTCTGGTCTGATCTGATGACTTATCTGATAAATAATCTAAAGAAGATGTATAGAGGAGCTAATAAAGAAGTAAAATATGTAGAAAAAGAGCTGTCGAGGTTGGATGTGATGATTGGAACCATCTTTTTATACCACCTTAATGCAGCAGCTAGTACAATAGGGTCCTTATCTGTGATGAAATCTCAGACGCTACAGTATTAATCCTGGTGCTGATTCATCCAGTCATCTTAAACTTTGTGACTGAAAAAGGTCCTACAGAGGGAGAATGATAGAAGGATTTGGAGAAGGTTCAACATGGCTGAAACAGAGGAGAGAGACATAAAGAAATAATCAAAGGACTTGGAAATATGTACAGAAGCAACTTGTGGAGGAAGGGAGGGTAGCACACAGATGCCTGATTTAAGAACTAAGGGCGTATGTAGAAGAAACAGGGGCCCTAAATTGAAGCAGTGGGTTTTTAAAAACATCATTTCAATTTAGGGCCCGTTAAACCCCCATGTTGTGCACACACCCAAACTTACCTGCCTCACTGGTGGCAGGGAGGAGAGGGTTAGCTGCCGGTGGATGGAGCAGTCCCTGGGATGTGGGAGGGCTGCTGCTTCCCTCCGTGGGAGTGGTGGCCTCCCCCCAGCGGCACCCACCCACAGGCACCCAGCTTGGGTGGTTCCGGGGGACACCACAGCTGCCGAGGGAAGCACCAGGCCCCTGCACAGCTCAGGCAGGCAGGCAGGCTCCAGGGGAAAAAAAAAGAAAAGATTTTGGGCAGAGCCTGCCTTCCCAGGCTGCTGCCAGGCTGCCTGCACGGGCTTTCTGCAGAGTCCCTGGGCTGCATGGGGCTTGGTGCTTTGCTTCATGGCTGTAGGGCAGCAAACTAAAACTCCTCCTTAGAGTTTTAGTTTGCTGTGCCCCAAGTCATTTAAGGCACATTACACCACTGAATTTGCTACAGTGGCTGGGATTACGGCACAATACGCCACCAACACGTGCAAACACCAACACCATTAAAGCGGTGCAAAAGCATTTAACCCACTTTAGTGTCATGAACACATGCCCCTCGTTTCATCTACACATGGCCTTATTAAGCTGGAGACTTCCTGTCTCTCATTATATCCATCACTCTCAGGGATTTTTCAATAGCACCTATCACACTAGCTACTAAAAGCTATATACCCAAAGTGTTATGATGTTCCTCATCACAATGCCCAACTTCTAGAAGACTAGCTTCCACCACCATGTGCATCTAATCCACAGTTACATTTCCAAGCTGCCAACACATTGTAGGGGGAGAGCTGGGAGTCTCAGAGTGGGACTTATGCAGTCAGTAAGCTAATGGGGACTACTTTAAACTAGCCAATAAAACATATGAAAGAGAGGTGTGGGTCTGAAATGCCATCCTTTTCCAGGAGATAAGACCTACGTCTGGACTTCAGGGAGTTGCCTACGTGGGATCAGAATTTACCACCCAAAACCATTCGCTGTAATTAGATGTCTATATTGACCTTTGGAAAAAGGGATCGGGAGTTGGTCCTGTTTCTTAAAGAGAAGACAGAGAAGCTGAGGGTTGTAACCCACATCCCCTTCCACCATAGCTTAATGATTCACATATGATTTCAGAAACCTGGATCTTGTACAACCCTTAACCTCAGGGGATTTAAATTTATACCTCCTATCTCCCAGAAGGATGTTCAAACCATCTGGCTACAGACTGTTCTTGTTTTGGGATTTCCTCTGTTTCTGTACAGGCTGCACTACTTTGCAAGAAAGAATTCACAAGCCCTTTGCAAATGCTGTCAGATTTCCAGAGAAGTGCTTTTTTGGGGAAGGGACGAGACAGGGAGAGAGTAGACACCAGTTTACCCCCTGCATTTTCTGCCAGCTCAGAGCATGGCTTCATAGCCCTGAAACTAGAACATCCAGCTGCGAGAAGGCAGTCCTGGGCTCTGATCCTTGGTTCAAGAGTAATTTATTTTACATTAATGACTCATGTGATACATTGTATAACATTCTGGTGAAAATGAAAAACAAATAACCTGATAAAAACCATTTCCATGGAAAATTTGGATTTTTCAGTGGCCATTCAGATGTGGAAATATTCTACATTAATTTTGGTAGAAAGCTGAGAATTTCTAAAAGAAACATGGGTTTGGAAAATCCAATTTCCTGATGAAAAAAACCCTGCCTTCAAGGGAATTTTTTTGATATATCCTAGGTTTCCCACCCTCTGCCCTAATTTTTATCAGCTCGACTCTGGGCATCTCCCTCTCCTTTTATTCTAAGATATACTATGAGCTTCCAGTCTAAAGCCCCATCACTGACCTGAGAGGTAGAGCAGAGAAAAAGCATTTCTTTTGTGACTATCTGTGCCAAAGCTTCCTGCTTCATAGCTTAACACCTCAAATTCCACATGGAAATGCAACCTACTGAATATCTCCATGTTCCTTAAAATAGATCCTAAATCCCTAAGCTGAAGACAGAGAAACTCAACTCTGAGACAATTAGCTTACCCCCTGTGTTTTCTGTCAGGAATGGGGTAGGATACGAAAAATTAAAGGCAAAGAAAATTTGCATCTCTGAAGCACCCTTCAGGTTTTTTCTTTTTTCACCAAGACACTCTACTTTTTGAAAGTTTGTCTTACTCTATGGAAATCATATATACTTTTTATTTTGCTGTTATTGTAGTTAAAAATAGGTTGCTTTAATGGGGCTTCTGACTGTCTTTTTGTCTCTCCATCTCCAATCATGCACACAACAAGGTTCCTTTGGAAAAAAACACGTTTGGTTTGGGTTTAGATGTTTGCATATAAAAGCTTTATTGGCAGACGTTCTCTTCGTATGGCGTGTTTATTCTTTCATGCAGACAAGGTTCTTTCTTTTGGTGCTTTTACAGCAATGCAGTTCAGTTCATTGGCAGTAATTACTACACTGAATAAATGTATGGCGGTGAGTGTCAAATGGTTATTGTCCTGGTGGCAATGCAGGAGTTAAACAGTCCAGTATATAAAAAAGACATATTTATTAAGAAGGTGATGTGAGGGAACGTGATAGTATAGTATACTTGATTGGCGATGCGTAGGGGGTGCATGCAGGTGCACATGCACCCCCTGAGATCAGCTGTACACCCCCTGGAAGTGCCAGCTGTGAAACTGAAAGCGCACTTCCGGTTTCGTTGCTGGTTCGGCGATTGGCCATTGGGGGGATCGCCCCCTCGGTTGGTGATTGGCCCCTGGAGGACCCCCCATTTGACGATCTAGTACCCCCCCAAACTCGGGAGGCACCAGTCACCCATGGTATGCTTGACCTTGAGTAGGAGGTATGTAAGTGTATGTACTGGTTTTGGTCTAAGGGATGCAGACCTATAGCTCAAATGAACCACAATGTCTCCAGGGTTACTTCTTCCCCAGTAAAGAAAGTGGTTTTCCTGCTTAAAACATGCATCCCAATTTTTTTATTTTTCTGGTGGAGGGCGGGCATGATTTTTCAGAGACAGGTGCACGTTGTATGTTAGAAAATAGCATATGCACTCTCCCTCTAAGCATTTGCTACTACTGCTGTCGAAGACCAGATGCTGTGCTAGGTGGATCATTGGTCTGACTCAGTATGGCACCTTTTAAATTGTTGTTTTTAGGTCCAAAGAGGTGCACACCTACACATGTAAATGCATGCTTGCACAGACAGAAGAAAAATGTGGAGCTTAGTCCAAAGCAGCCCAGTGAAATCAAGAAGTATTATGGACTTCGGCGGACTTTTAAATTGGATCTTAAGATCCAGGCTCAGAAACTAGAGCCACTTACAAGGTTGTGAATATTTTTGAATTGCCTTCTCTTAGTTATAAAACATTGAGCCCACTACAGACAAGAAATTACATAAACCTAGATTACTGACCTTAACTGGTGTTGGTGTTAGATTAATGACCCTAACTGGAAATGTTCTTGGATGAAGTATAATGGCTCTGATGTGCAGGAGGTTAGATGGTCTAATGGGTACTCCTGTCCTTAAACTCTCTGAATCAATGAAAATTAGGATAGCTAGCTGTTATGACTGAAAAACTGTGTTAGTGGTAAGCTGAAATGCAAATACAGTCATCTGGTTTGGCAATGCTGTGTTTGGGGTATATTTGGGAATTGAATCTAGGACTTCGGGATCTAAAGGCATGAGTTGCAAGTAGTTGAATCAAAGGAAGAAGTCCCATTATGTGAAAGTTAGTACTAGACCTAAAAATAAAATTACCTGGGATTTTCTATGGCAAAGTTCTTAATCAGAAAACAGGGTAGAGATGCACCTCATAGACCAACAAAATAAGATATATAGAGAGCACAAGCTTTCATGAATTTGAGTTCACATCATTGGATGCTGTAAAAAGAAAGCAAAGAGCAGTATATAAAGTGAAGTAAGTACAAAAAGTGGAAAAAGAGGGAGAGGAAATTATGGGAGAGGGGCAGTGCTGAGAGAAGCAAACAAGCAAAGAACCCACAGGGACAAAGGGGTCACAAAAGCTAATCCAGGTCCTGGGATATGCCACCATAGTCGCTGGTTGAACCATACTTAACACAATCCATTCTGTGGATGATTTGTTGTTCCACAATTCCCCATTTAATCTGTTTCTTAAAATGTTACTTCCTGAGGACAGCAATCCTGAGATCAGCAATGGACTATGCAAGGAGGTTAAAGTGTTCTGACACAGGCCTTTGTGTCCTTCTGCAGCTGATGTCAGATTGGAAAATTCATTGAAAATAAGATGGTTTTGATTTTTGGCAATTCTGTTTCAGTTAATAATACTACTACTACTAATAATAGCCAAATGTTCCATTTTTCCAGTTTTGGGACCAACAATTTTGATGTACGTGAAGTCTTCATTTTAAAAATGTGCATTTAAATACATTCTAGACTGAATCATCTTGATTTTGTCAAAATTCTGTGTTTCAAGCAACTGGAAATAAAATCCTCCCCCACCCTGCAAATATTTCACACTCACTTAGAAAATTCTAATCTTTTTTTCTGTTCCAGAGCTGCCTTTTTTTAAAGATCATGTAAGGTTGATATAATGCACAGATCCCAGAAAACAGTTCTATTCTCCGTTGTAATATTGATTCTGGAGAAATCTATTAACAAATAAGCAGCTCATTTTCACCAGTTTGTGCAAATATTACTATTGCTGTTTTATCACCTGCTGGTCTGAGCTTCTTGGTTCAAGAAGCACCGTAGTAAAGAAAAATATTATTACGTTTATCTGTGATTTAGGATCTTAAATGGCTATCTGCTTTTTAGAAAGACCATTAGGCTGCTTTTTTTATGGAGCTGAAATCTTTTCTATTGAGCTGCTTGCCCTATTTTGTGCAAAAATCAGCATTTCTGCAAATAGACCTCCTTTAAAAAAATTACAGAAGGTGGTGATTTAGTGTGTATAGTGGAAGGCAGGGGGAGGGAGTTTGTAACTGAACTGGGGGTTAGATGACTTCACAATTTGGAAGACTTCCTCAAGCACTGGTATTGGCATCAATATGCAGTCTCTTATCAGCAAGTGGGACTATAATTCACAAGAAGCAGAAGTTCAGAAGAAAGGCCAGTCAGCCACCAACTGCTAAAATGGCAAACAGGCGTATCATTTTTCTATAAGTGCTGCCTGTCACAAGCACATCAAAAGAGACGGCTATAAAATAAATACCGTATTAAGCTAAAAAGGAACTGTGGAGACAAAAAGCATTGCAAAGAACTAATAAATGGCACAGCTCTAACATTTTAAAGGATAAAGATTAAGATAACAGCAGTAATTATAATGCAGCTTAGCTTTATTAAGAGTTTTGAACTGCAAGCTAGCTTGTGCTCAGAAAAAGCATGGCAGAACTGGGGGTTTTTTCTTCTTTTTTTTTCAGCTGGCTAGATCTTCATGTTGCAAACTGATATGCCACAGTTATCCATACTTTTGTCTGCTGGATGTATAATCTTACTTTGCTCGCTCTCTCTTATATTGAGCTGTCCACTAATCTGGATCTTTACCATTAAAAAAAAAGAGTACTCATTATTCTTTGTTTTAATTAATGCATAGCTTAATTTCAGGTTGGCTTAAATGAGATGAAATGAGCCTGATCCTGAAAACAATAACAAGGA
>NW_017729029.1:58249855-58258070 GCF_001723915.1 Gavialis gangeticus
TTGTTTTAATTAATGCATAGCTTAATTTCAGGTTGGCTTAAATGAGATGAAATGAGCCTGATCCTGAAAACAATAACAAGGATAGTTTACAAAGCACCATTCGATTCAAGCCAATGACACTTCCAAGGATGGTTAAAACTGCCGTTGGTGCCCTTAAAAATGATGGATGCTTTACCTGCCAACTAATCATTTGGGTTTAACTGTTTCTCAGAAGTCAAGCTGAGATGGCTTTTGTTAAGATACTAAAAGAAATAACAAAGTGGACTTCAGCCATATCCATAGGAAGGGAACAAAGAAAGAAATTGGGCTACTTGGGGAGGGGATGCGAGATCAAAGAAAGATCTCTCAAAGAGGACATTTTCTGGCAGGACTCATCTATCTGGACCAGAGAAGAGTTTGGACTGTTCAGCCTAGGGTAACAAAGGCTGTGAAGGGAATAGGATTTATGTCTATACATCCATCAGGAGGATAAACACCAGGAGGGGAGGGAAAAACATTTAAGTTAAAAGTGTTGGCAGAAGAACAGATGGGCAGAAGCTGGGTGTGAATACATTTAGGCAGGAACGGAGGTAAAAGCTACCAGCCATCAGACCAGTGAAGTTCTGGAACATCTTCCATTAGAAACAAAGGGGGAAGAAAACCTTGCGGCTTTGGAAATGCAACACGATCAGCTGGTGAAAGGGAGGATATAAGGCAAGCACCTTGTTGAACTGGGCCATCCTAAGTCTCTTGAATTTAAAGCCTAAATTCAGCCTTTTAATGAAATATCTGCTAGCTATTTCAGGGTGCAGTAGGGTCAAAGTATTGCACACGTGATCATAGTGCCAATTTGGGTGTAACTTTTTCATGGATCTCCAGTTCCCTTCATAATTTGCTTATATAAGATGCTACTGAATGAGTTTGCCATTCAGATTCTAATACCCAATAAAATTCAGAAGTAGCTAGCTGTATTTATTAGGTATTTATGGTCCTATCAATATTAATGGGTTACTGGGCATATCTTTTCCCAATGGGAACAATAGAAGTAGGTACGTGAGTAAAAAAAGACATGTAAAAGGCATCAATTTTAAGGGGAAAATATACTATTTTAGAAATATAAAGGGTTTTATATGGGATTAGCAAAATGTGCCATCTGCTTTCTTGTTATCTAGTCATGATGAAATAGAACCGATAAGATTTGACAATACCAAGAGTTAAACTGAAAATTCTTGTGGCTTCTGTTTTCTCCTGCAAAAATCTCCATTGTGGATGGACTAATTTAAAAATGTTTTCTGATTTTGAAATGATTTGGTAAATTTTTGTTTCTGGAAAACTTAATATTTGGGCTAAGTACAGACAAAAAGCCCTAGGCTGAATCTTTGCAGGTTAGTCTAAACTGCATAGATTGAACCAATAAGCAAGTGAGCAGACATTCACCTTTGATTCTGGAAATGGGGCCACATACCTGCAGTGGCCCAGGGCAGAAGCTGGGGGGCACTAGAGCATGCCTCCCTGCTCAGCTGGAGCAGATGCTTGGGCTAAGGCTAACCCACCCGCTCTGAGAGGGAGTGAGGATTTGCAGGATAGGTGTAGAGGATCCTGGGATGCTGGGGGACTGAATTAACCTGAATCTGGAGGGGATATCAGACAGAAGTTCACTAAAACAATCCAGTCTAAATCAGTAAAGTCTGATGCTACATCCATCCAGTTCTATCTTAAACCGGTTTCACGTATGTTGAGAATGAACTTCTGTTTTGTTACAGATCTGAACTGGTTTCCAATCACTTACACCAGTTTATGTGTAATTTCTATCCCTAATCTTGTAGTTGCTGTGGTTTGGGGTTCTTATGTTATTTGTTGAAAGGACAGACATTTCAAATGGGACAAAAATTAATTCTAAAAGATCATCTTTGATGGAGAAAAGAACAGAAACATTTGCATCATTGCACTTGGCCCTAGCAAGGAGAGATGAATGCCTGTAGAGCTGACAATGTAAATAGATGAGGCAGGTAAAGGGAGATGTCATTTCCCTTCTTTTTCATGTGGGGAGCTGAGGAACAGGGAGATGAAGTGATTTGCTCCTCGCCACAGGGGAAGTCTGAGGCAGAGCTTGGCATGAATCTGTGTGTCCTGAATGCCAGTCCCCTGCCTCAACCATAACATTATTCTTACTGTCTAATCCTTCTTTGTATGAGCAGATTTCTGACCCCTCACTACTCGCAACACAAGCCGTTCTCTCTGTTCTGTTGTGATGATGATGGTAGTTATCGTATGAACTGCTTCGGAGCCTAGGATCTCCATTGTAGACCTGGACGCCCTTGGCCTTGGTGCTGTACCAAACACACAAGATTGAAAGTCCTGATTCAGAGAGTTTATAATCCAATCATGTTATTTTTTAGTGTAGTTATAGTATACAGTTACTAACTTATACTAATCTCCTAAATCCATTTAAGAAGAAGGCAGCCATCAGGCTGTATAGACATTTTATGCCCTACTTCTATTTTCATTGAAGTCGATGAGAGCTTAGCCATTACTGTCAGTGGGAGCAAGAGTGGGCCCTTTGTCAGAGTTGTTTTATTACATTTTCACTGTGACCATTCTGACAGCTCCTACAGAGGCCTGATCTGAATCACCACTTATACCCACAGGGTCTAAAACTGGATTACAGCTGTCTGATTGCCTTTTCTGCACTGCATCTGCTATTGAGTAGCATGGGAACAGATATTTCTGACACGCATAGGAGACAGTGTTCTCTTTGCTCTACATGTACTGTAGCAAAATTAAGGGAACTGATGAAGGTTTCAGAGCAATCAATTGAGCTTCTGACTGTTGGATGACACCTTGTTTATAGTTACCTCCTACTTTCTGTGAGCTCTGCCTTGGAAGTGCTGTTTGAGATGCGCTGTTACAAAGATTTCAGTCTAATCTCATTTTGAGTCCACAGAGCTTTCAGCCCTGTAAAAAGGGTCCCAATGTATTTTTGAAGCACTAACACGTGTGCACGAAGGAGGTAGTATGAACGCTGTTTGTCCAAATTGATTTCTGTGGGAACTGATTTTGTCAGCTTAATGAGCAAGCCTATGTGGGTGGACCTGAAGCTAGGTGAAGATGTGAATTTCTATTTCTGAATGAAAGGGGGTGGGGAGGTAGTAAAAACCCCTCTAAATATAATAAACATGGTTCTTAAAACCATGTTTGTTGAACGCTATAGTGGTAGTAATCAGATTTAGCTGCCTGTCAAATATAAGGGGAGCAAGATTCAGGATAAAATCTGGCCTGTTTTGTCATGTTCCTTTTTTTTTTTAGTTTATACGCGGCTTCAGTAACATCTGCTCTGTTCACTTATAGCCATAGGGCCAGGCTATATTAAGCAGGCATTGACATGCAAAGGGTAACAGGGATGAGACTCTCACAACTTTTGTACTCACTTGTCTAAGGAACAGGCAAATCGAGAGCCCATTCACTCACTCAGGCTTTCATCACAGAATAAATTAGATGTTAATGGGCAGAACGTTGCATTTAATTTTGGAGGCAGGACTCTTGTTCCCATGAAGACAAGTCTTTTCTAATGTTCAATGTGATTCCAGATTGTAATGGGATGTAGATGACTTCTCCATGAGTACTTGAAAGTAAGGAGCATCTAGGTAGCTTGGATGCATCCGAAAGCAGGCTTAATGTCCGCCCATCCTTAAAATCATAGAAATATAGAAAATGAGGGTTGGAAAGGACCTCAGAAAGTCATCTAGTCCAATCCCCTGCTCAAAGCAGGACCAGCCCCAGCTAGCTCATCCCAGCCAAAGCTTTGTCTAGCTGGATCATAAAAACCTCCAAAAATGGAGACTCCACCACCTCTCTGGGTAGCCTGTTGCAGTGCTTTACTGCCTTCCTGGTGAGAGAATTCTTCCTAATATCCAACCTAAACTTCCCTTCCTGCAACTTGAGCCCATTGCTCCTCGTTCTGCCATCTGCCACCACTGAAAACGGTCTAGCTCCATCCTCTTTTGAACCCCCTTCAGGTAGTTGAAGGCTGCTATTAAATCCCCCCTCAGTCTACTCTTCTCCAGATGAAATAAGCCCAGTTCCCTCAGCCTCTCATAGGTCACGTGCCCCAGCCCCCTTACTATTTTTGTCACCCTCTGCTGGACTCTCTCCAATTTGTCCGCATTCTTTCTGTAGCAGGATGCCCAAAACTGGACACAGGACTCCAGATGTGGCCTCACCAATGCCAGAGGGGAATAATTACTTCTCTCAATCTGCTGGCGACACACCTACCAATGCAGCCCAGGATGCCATTAGCCTTCTTGGCAGCAAGGGCACACTGCTGGCTCATATTCAGCTTCTTGTCCACTTTAATCCCCAGGTCCTCTTCTACAGAGCTGCTGCACAGCCAGTCACCCCAGCCTGTACCAGTGCATGGGATTGTTCTGTCCTAAGTGCAGAACTTTGCACTTTTCCTTTATTGAACCTCTTGAGATTTCTTTTGGCCCAATCTTCCAACTTGTCTAGGTCTATCTGAATCCTAGTCCTACCCTCCAGTGTACCTACTACAACCTCCACCCCCCAGCTTGGTGTCTTCCACGAACTTGCTGAGGGTGCTGCCCAATTTGTCAACACCTCTACATCCCCCACTAATTCTTCTCTGTTTGTGAGCAGTAGGTCAAGAAGACCTTGTAGACACTTAATTGGTCTCTCTATCACTTTCACCAGGAAGTTGTCTCCAACACTCTCCAAAAACTTCCTGGATTGCCTGTTCATGGGATTGAAGTTCCTTCCTGCCTTGCTTCCTACCTCCCCATACACATACCCCCCCACCCCCGCCTTGTAGAAAAATATAAAAAGAAACTTCAGGCCTCACTAAAATAGTTACCTTTTCATGTGAATCTTTTGAAATCTGTCCCATGGTTATCTTTCTTTAACATAAAGGATAAGAATGTCCACCTTTTTTTTCCATTTTCTTTAACAATGGCATCAATTTATAGATTTGTCTGAAAAAGTACATCAGAGTAAAACACTTTAACAAGCTTTTAAATCTTTCACTTTCTTTATGGTAAAGGTTTTAAGTATTTTGGTATTTCATTAACTTTATCTTTTTAATATACTCCTGTTGTACAATTGCTGTATAATCTACCCTGTAATCATTTTATTCTTCATTAGAGATAGTTCATTTCAGTAGAATATGGCCTAGATTTCTACTTATCAACTGTTGTTTTTTTTTATTTTTACAATAAATTAATCAACTGCTAATTATTAGAAGAGTGTAAAAGACTAGCAGTCTTCTTTATCCCTTATGAGCAGTTTCATTGAGTTCAATGGGAAGTATTGATGGATTTAGAAGTTATGTAAATGCATAAGTCTTTGGAGGATTATAACCTTAGATCAGGGCTTGTTTGCCTTATTCATTGAAGTATCTCCAATGACTTCCATGTTATAAACTATCAAAAATATTTCCAGCAGGAGCTGAGCAGCAAAAAATGTTGCTCCTGTCCTGAATCGGGACAAAAAATCTGAACAGTTTCTTGAACTAATGATCCCAAAATTGGGCCAACTTGGTTGATTAGTTTTAATAATTCTGAAACATTTATTTCAACCAAAATGGCATTAGAATTAACAAAGAAATCTTTTCTTTCAGAAATTGTTGAAAGAAGGATTTTGAAGTGTTGCTTGTTTATTTATGTGCGTGTTTGGGAGAATCACGGAAACTATTACCTTCCTGTGAACAGCTTAGGATTTGATGAATAGGAATTTTCCAGTGTGAGGGGAGGGGGAAGGAAGGTTCATTGGAAAATTTCTGACCAACTCTACTTTTACAAACAGATTTATAGCCCCATTAAAGTCCCAGACCTCAAAGTTAATCCTACTTTTAAATCAAGGCTGAAGAGGGCAGCACCTCCTAGAGTTTGAATATATAAACAGGGGAGAGGGACAGGCTAGCTAATTAACAATACAGGTTTCAACCTATCTGTCGATAACCTGAGCAAGCAGGTAGCTTGAAAAACTTCTTCAAAGAAATTATTTGAAATACGGGCTCCCTTCAAAGTAAAGACATGAGAAAGCCAGAGAGCTTACATTAGAAGAGAAGCAAAAAGTAATGGGGGAAAGAAAGAGTTGATCTTTATCCAGGCAGTCTTTTTTCTAGTATGAGAAACTACAAATAGACTTGGACACATGTAGAAGCTGAAAAGATGGAGCGAACAAGCTATATGGTAATAATACCTTTGTGTTAATGAATGTGCACTACCTGCATTTCTTAACCTTATCTATAAGTGTTTATAGTTTATTAAAAGAATGACCAATGGAGGAAAAAAACCTCTCTGCTTCAGTTTCCATTTTTCTTGTTTATTTTAATGTATTTTTTAGAAGTATGGTAACTAGGTAATGCCAATAATTAATGAAATATCAGTACATTATAGCTATTGGGTGGTATAGCATAAACAGTCGACAGCTCTATGTGTACAGCTCCTAAAGTAAAATGTGGTACAATGCTCGGGACCAGAAAGAGAGTTTTGCGTGTTCCAGTTCAAATTGGCCAAACATTTATTTCTGTGATTCAAATTGATCAAATATTCCTTATTGGTGGTAGTGGCGTTTATTGACCTTTGCCAATGAACACCACCACCACCAATAAGGAATATTTGATCAATTTGAATCGGAACGTGCAAATCTCTTCTTAGTACTCTTTTCCTTTTCATTAGCTATTTGATTTAACATCACTTTGTATCAGTAGTATAATTGTGCGTTTGAAATGTGCCACGTTGAAAACAAATGTTCACTTCACCTTACATTAAGTTGCCATTTTTAAATAGTTTATAGATGTTATGTGCATGTTACACACAGGTAGAATTATGGCTGGTTATAAATTGATTAATACGAGATGCATACATTATTATAAACCAGGATTATAAACCGCCCATTGACCTCTTAGACAGCAGAACTAGTAACCACTAAGTAACCATTATTCATTTGCACAGTTCATTAACACTTCAATAAAATGTTTAGAAATCTTTCCTACAAAGTATGAGTGAAATGGTGATAAATGCTGGGTTAAAATAAAGAAAATCATATTTCCAGCTTTCTTTCCTTGACGTTAACTGCTGTGAGAAGATTCCTTTTATTCTTCCTTCTTGGTTTTGAGACACTATCCTACTCTGTTTCCTGGTACTGAGGGCTCTATTGTTTCCTTTTACAAAAACTTGTCACGCTACCTTTCTCTTATATAGACAAATCAAGTCCTTTCCTTCCTGCTACTCTTTTCCCTGTTCCAATCTCCAGTTTTCCTAGACTGGTTCTTTTCCATTAGTCCTCTTAAAGCGTCCACTCATTAGCCCATCCTGTCACTGTCTATGAATGCAGTTACAATTTTCATTCAAATTCAGTATTTAGCATCAGATTCTGCCAGGCATATCTATGTTCATAACAATTTACTCTTGAAATTGTTCCATGGAAATGAATGGCTTTGTTTGTGATCTATTCCATGCAATCAAGGGGTGCACAAGTTGACTCTCTGTCATCTCAAGAGCCAGTTTAATGTTCAACTAAATACTGACTGGTGGATTTCTGACACCTTTCACAATGGCAGTGGATGAGCCAAAGTTCAAATTCAGCAGATTTCTTTATCAGTCAATCCCGGTTTGAAACATGTCCTCCAATGGGAGATCTTTGTGGAGAGAGAATACTCCAGAGCTCCTAATCCTTAAACTTTTTTTCAATGACATTTTATTATTTTGGGGTAAATATTTTGATTGAAAAGTGACTTAGAAGCCTAAGTCTCACTGCATTGGCCATCATCTGTATTTTCATGTGCAAAGTAGTAGTTGCTGATGTATAAGGGACTTCTGTTGATAACTAAGAAAATGGCACAGTCTCCCTAACTGTCTCAGATCTCTTGTGAAAGCATTTGAATTAAGAAAGAAAGGCAGTGTATTTTGTAGTGCTAACACTCGGCAAAGCAAATTATTAGAAAACTTTTTGTAAAACATATGAAATGTAATGACCAGGGATCCAAGTTTTCTCTGATTAAAAAAAAAAAATAAAAAATAAAAAAAGAGAGAGGGAGAAAGAGAGAGAACAAGAAAGCAAAAAGGAGCTAGGAAGGAACAAGTAGAGGCGTATCAAAGAACTCAAGCTATAACCAAAAAGAAATATGTAAAATGCCTTTGCTCGTCTTCTCAATGCTGGACCAAAGCTCAATGTATGTAGGTATATGCACATTGTATAGATATGGCTAAATGTTGCTGAC
>NW_017729029.1:58263070-58264453 GCF_001723915.1 Gavialis gangeticus
CCCAAATCCATATTTTTCTGTGTTTAAAATGAAATGCCACTACATATGCACATATACGTATACATGTTCATATACGTATGTATGTATGTATATTTATATGTGTGCATATATGTGTGTGTGCATTTGTATAGTGGTGTTTCATTTTAACACATATATACAGAGAGAGTGTGGCATTTCATTTTAATCATGGAAACATGTGGATGGGGTTGGGGGTGTTAAATCATAAAATTCTGGATTGTTTAATCAGAGAAAACCAGGATCCCTCGTGATGACTTTTAAGACTATATAGTT
This sequence comes from Gavialis gangeticus, assembly GCF_001723915.1. Taxonomy (NCBI): domain Eukaryota; kingdom Metazoa; phylum Chordata; order Crocodylia; family Gavialidae; genus Gavialis; species Gavialis gangeticus. Next base: position 58,263,362 of record NW_017729029.1, read on the forward strand.
TCCACAGCTCAGCCTTTCACATAGTAGCCTTATGTATGTACATGGATAATGTAAATGTTAGTAAATGAGTAATTTAAATATACTCATGCTCAGTTTCATATCATTTGTGCTGATCGGAGTGCTAAAACTATAAAAAATACTCATCTCTCAGCACATCATTTAGAATAATTTGGAACTTTCTAGTGAGCTTTTGTTTTACTTTGATACATAATCTCATGCTGTCTGAATTAGCATTGCAATTTATAGAAAATAAAGTGAATGCTTAATACAGGAGTGACTTGAGTTAAAACATTGAGTCAATAGATATAGTGCTGAGTTAAGGCAAAAGACATTTCTGAACAGGCTTTTAGTGAAAAAGATGAGCACTTATGAAAACACTGATCAATTCTGCCATTACTGTTATGTATGCAATTTTGCAAAGCTGTTTTTAAACTGTATTTTTCAGGGCAAGGGAATAAGTAGACAATGTTTTTTTGCTTTCACCTGCGGTGCCTAACTCGAGTGACCTGTTTGCATTGACTGAGCACCTCAGGATCTCAGCTGTTTGTTGGAAGCTGTGCCAGATTTACTATGTTGTATTATTTGTTTACAGCGATGATGAATTATTTGATATTAATTCATTATTCATAGCATGGCATGTGCGTTTGAGCCCATCTTTAATTTTTGTGCCTGTGTGCCATAGCATTTGAACAGGTACTGGAATGTGTACGTGGAAGTGTTAGTCAATGCATTTTGTCCCTTACTATCAGCCACATACCCTAAATTAAATATGCTTCAAAGTCTCTTTATTAACTGTTGTCTGCAAAAATGCAGTGGGACTAAAAGTAGAGTTCAAAGACTTAAGTACCCATGGCCCAAGTCGTGCTTGAAGAGATCTGGCCTGTGAATCCCATTAAAGAGAATCTCCTTTACCTTAAAAATGTTATTTCTTTTGCTGTCTTTTACATGGTGTCTCCTCTAAAGCAAAACTCTCTGTGGTATATGATGTTACTGCAATTTCTTATCTTCTCTGGGAGATCTGCCCTATTTCCTGAAGTTGAAGGACGACTGTGTTCACTTTTTATGTTGTAGTGTATAATGCAAGAGTTCTTG
>NW_017729029.1:58269453-58273100 GCF_001723915.1 Gavialis gangeticus
TAACTGTTGTCTGCAAAAATGCAGTGGGACTAAAAGTAGAGTTCAAAGACTTAAGTACCCATGGCCCAAGTCGTGCTTGAAGAGATCTGGCCTGTGAATCCCATTAAAGAGAATCTCCTTTACCTTAAAAATGTTATTTCTTTTGCTGTCTTTTACATGGTGTCTCCTCTAAAGCAAAACTCTCTGTGGTATATGATGTTACTGCAATTTCTTATCTTCTCTGGGAGATCTGCCCTATTTCCTGAAGTTGAAGGATGACTGTGTTCACTTTTTATGTTGTAGTGTATAATGCAAGAGTTCTTGGTTTGGTTGACATTGGATTGAGCTCACTTTGCTTTTAACAAAAATATCTAGGGCCCCAGTGACATGATTTTGTTCATTGTAATGTAATTTCATATAGAGGAAACTTTTAAAACTACTTCCCCTGTGTGCACGTCTGTTCTCATTCATTCTCGATTATGTCTGACATCTGTGGTTGACTTTGTCTGATTGAATGTGTACAAAGCAATGCTCTGTACCAGTCACGAGTGACTCAGTACATATTTGTTGAAAACAGCATGGCATTTTGACATTTCACTTTGGTACTAATGGATCTAATGAGCAAGGCCATGTAATCTTTTGAAATTCTCATTTGCAGCAGGAAAAGGTGCCTGTTGTTAAAGTTGTCAAATCCAGCTTGTCAAGCACAAATGTTTCATTTCAAGAGCACTATAATTTTTGAAATGCTATCACTAATAACACATATAGCATAAGGACTTTTAGTGAATAGTCTCCACTGATATGTCTTCATTTCTGTGAGCTCCCCAGATATGACAGCAAAGAGCGCCACTACAAAAAACCCTATAAATCAACACCTGTGTCAATATTACACTTTTTTGGAAGCAATAAAAGCAACTTTTAGTATTAAATACAAATGTTTTTCCCCTTTATTATCATTGGAGATTGAATTTCAACCTCTTCAAAACAAAAATAAAGGGGGGGGGGTGGTAATCAGATTCACTAGATGTTTGACTAATCAATTGTTTCCAATAATGCTGTACCAGCTGATATCAGCTGAGCATTTCCCCAGAGTTTTGCAGTTATTTCTAATCTATATTGCATTCCTAAACAGATATTTCAAATGCACTGTGGCCGGAAATTATTCCACTTCTTACCTACCTAAACAAGTGCCCATTCTGCTCTACATGCTTCTCTAATAAACTGTTTAGATAGATAGACAGATATAATATGGGTAGGCAGGACTTTTCCTGATACTTTTTTTGTGACATACCATATTTTCCCAAATTTAAGATGTCTGTGAATGTGAGGCAAACCCTCTCAATAATTAGATTCTACACATGGACAATTTAAATATTTGTAATAATTGTCCATGTCTAGAATCCAATTATTGAGGGGTGCTCTTTCATTGATCCCCCTCAGTGCTGCAGGGGAGCTGGCAGGTGGGAGGCTGGTGATGTAGGGCAGTCAAGCAGCTTGCCCCCTGCTTCTGCCTGCCCCGTGCCATCTTGGTACCTCACCTGCCCCCCTGCATCTCTGGCCCGCCATGCCCTCTGCTCCTCCCAGCTTCTGTTCCCCCTCCCACTGCTTTTCCCGTCCCCTTCCCCTTCCCCTCAGCCTTTGCTCCTGCCAAGCCTCTGCTTCCCCTTCCCTGACCAACTTCTGCTTCCCCTCTCTCCTCCCCACAGTAGCTTCTAATCCCCCACTGCCTCTGCACCCCACTTCCCCCCACTTTATTTTTGCTCCATGCTAGCACACTCCATCTCCCTTCTTGCCTGAGTCACTGAGCATGGCCCTGACCCAGCCCCGTAGCAGGCTTGCAGGCTGTGTGCGTCTGCTACAAGACCAGGCTGGGGTCGTGCTCTGTGCCCCAGGCAAGAACAGGGATGGATGGAACAAAAGTAAGTGCTGGGGGAGGAAACAGGGACAAATGGGAGAGAAGAGGTTGCAGGGCAGGTGAGATGGAGAGGAAGAGGCTGCAGGAAAGGAGATGGTGGGGTGCAGAAGTGCCTGGGGGTTAGCAGGGGCTCACAGCAGCTGTGTAGGGGCTGGAACCCAAGCCACAGCAGCCACCTGCCCCCTCACCACCCTCGTACACAGGCCTAAGGCAAAGGGTTTTTTTAACCATGTTAAATAGGGGGGAAAAAACCCTCATTTTAAAATCAAGTAAGGTATATTCAGGCTAAGATGCTAGCACATTGCAAAATAGCACATTAGTAGGTTTTCAGGGGCTCGGCACAGGTCATAGAATCACTCTTATGGGCCTAAGTACATTCAGAGCTGCTACATGTTCCACTTAGAGCATGCTTTTTTTAGATCCTAGTAAGCATTATTATGAGTTAGTAAGTTTTCTGAGCAGTCGCACAGTAATGCTGACTACAATAAAACACGTCCTAAGTGCCAGAGCCACTGATGGCTCCACCGTACTGCGGTGTGAGGAAGGTGCTGGTCCAACATGCTGTTTGTTGGTCTCAGTCCTGCCACCACACCAGAGTCTTGAACTGGTTCCAGTTCAGCGGCAGGACTGGGACTGACAGACAGCTGCTTGTTAGTCCCAGTCTTGGCACTGTACGAGAGTGCCCTGATTGCATTACAATCATGGAGCAGCTGGATAGTAACTCAACATGCATTAGGTAATATGATTTGGAGATCCTCCTGCTGGAAAAATCCTAACTTTGCTAGGCTATGACGGTACTTAACGTGTGTTTTACTGCTTGAATGCTCAGGCATTAACATTTAAGTGCAATTAATGCATACTAAGTGTAATGTGTGACACATCTCTTAAGTAGCTGATAGGTGAAATAGGATCTGTCCCTATGTTTGTAGCCAACCTCCCTTGAGGGGGCTAAATCAGCCCTATCTTTACGGCTTTGTCCCTCTACATCCTGGGTATCAGGATTTGCTTGTGTGGCAAGCTCGGTGAAACTGTTGGTTGGGCTGGATTTTTGGCATTTTTAATGTCACATGAGACGAGCTGAGCTAACTCACCAGGTTCTCTGTTTGCATTGCTGCAAAGTTTCAGATCATGGCACTTTCTCCTTACTAAACAAGAAAAGTAGAACTATACCTAAGCCTTCATTTTTTTTAATATCATTTCATGATAAAACTTCATGATTTCCATTCAAAAGTCCAATTTTCCCATGTTCCCTCAAAGGTCCATACAAAACCTGGTTTCTGGTTTGTAATAAAAGTCAAACAAAAATGGTAAGTTTTTGAGCTGTTTTAGAAACTTTTGCATTCTGTCTGTGATGACAGAGGAAGATCAGGACAGTAATGGAAGAAACAGGCTCTGAAAAACATACTGAGCTGATCGTAAAAAAAAAAAAAAAAATCCAGAAAAATGCCCAAAATATAAATAGTCATGTTAATTAAGGTTTTGAAATGTTTCATAGTTTCATAGTTTCATAGATTTAGGGTCGGAAGGGACCTAGTAGATCTTCTAGCCCGACCCCCTGCCTGGGCGGGAGAACAACAAAACCCCAAAATAAAAAACGGGACTCAAATGAATCCAACCAGGTAGGCATCCAGCCTCTTCTTAAAGACCCCCAGGGTAGGGGCCAGCACCACTTCCCTTGGAAGTTGGTTCCAGCTCCTAGCCGCCCTAACTGTGAAGTAGTTTTTGCGGATGTCCAATCTATACCTCCTCTCCA
>NW_017729029.1:58273183-58281646 GCF_001723915.1 Gavialis gangeticus
CCGCTTTCTCCTCTGACGCAACCACCAGATTGCCCAGCGTATCCTGCAGGGGTCCCACATTACCCGGCGCCTTCTTCATCCTCCCAATATATTTGAAAAAGGACTTTTTGTTATCCTTAATCTTGGATGCTAATCCGAGCTCTATGTCCGCCTTGGCCTTGCTAACAGCTCGCCTACAGGCCCGAGCAGAGGAGGTATACTCCTCTTTGGAGATTTCACCCCCCCTTCCACCGGGCATACGCTGCCTTTTTGGCAAGCAGGCAGTCCCGGACGCCCTTGGAATGCTTTTGAGTGAAAAAAGATCAAACTATTTTGAAAAGTTTTGTTCTGCTGGAGAAAAGTTTTCTTGTTTCAATGTTTAAAAACAAGGGCAAAGGTATAGAGAAGTGGTTAGAAGTTTTCCTAGTATGAGAGAGTGTTTTTCTCAATCAAAATAATTTTAAAATAAAAAATTATTAATATTATAAAAATGGCTCTTTTCATAACATTTTAAATCTGCTTTTCACCCTGTCCTGAAAATGACAAAGGAAACAAGAAAAGATATGTGAAACAGTGGGAAGGTCCAGTAAGGAGAACAACAAGAAAGACTGGGCAATTGCGTCTAGGAATAAAACAAAGTAAAAGGTATGCTTTTTAAGAGAGACATCTATTGTTTTCCTTTTAATTTTGGATTGCAATGATGAGAATAGAAAGCAACAGCATAAAGTACTTTGCTGCTGGTTATTTGAATGGCTTTGTGACTGCTGCTAATAAAGGCAAATCTCAAAACCTCCAGAATCCATTTTATTCTTATTTCTTTCTTTGAAGGAGTAGTTATCCAGGCAGCTGCATTATTATTAAAAATCATCTTAAATGGGGGGTGAAAGGGAAGAAATGTGAGTGTCGGAGTTGAATACCTTGATATCTAAAACATCTCTGCTTATATCACATGTTGGTTTGTGAATGTTTGTTTTAATTTTTGCATTTGATAAATACAAAGATGATACCAGAGAAATCACTTCCCTTGGGCCCTATATATAACCTCTACTCCCCCCTACATCCCAACGTGTCTACCATACTTATGGCTGAGTGTGATCTGACTCCCTGAACTTGGGAAGAACATCTGGTATCACAGAATAATGAGGCACTTGCCTCAAGAAACAGCTGAAGTTTGGGCCTCTTGCAAGTGGCATCATAATAAGTAATAGATTCAGTTCATCATACATTGCATTACTCCCATTGTCTTCTCTGAGACAGGAGGTTCGCAGCCTTTCAGTGGAGATCTCTAAAGCATGGATATGATGGGTGGGATTTTTTTCAAAACTCCCAAGTCACTGTTCTATCTAATGTCGCTTTGAGAATCTGAAGTTTGATCCTATTGCATCCTGCTTCGCATCCTCCTCTGTACCATACCTTTTCCTTAGCTTCAGGATGAAGGGCCTTGTTACACCCGTGTTATACACTGTGAGCCACACAAATGTTGATGGGTGTTAGTGCTAGCTCAAGTTTGGAGCAGTCACGCTACAGGACAGCATGGGTCTGGAGGACTAAAAGGTAAGGATCCCTCCCCATTCTGGACTTTCCCCCTGCCGCCTAGGGATCCCCCAGTTTCCCCCCCACCCCTAGGGCTTCCCCTGTCCCCCTCTGCCCCCCCTGCCCCAAGTAAGTGGTGGAGTGGGAGGGGTGTGGGGAGGCAGTGAGCATGAATTTGGGGTGATGAAGAGTTCAGGGGGGCAGCAGTGGGACCAATCCAGGCCAGCGTGGGGCAAGGGGTGGGTGCGATTTTTACACCAAGGGGTAACTTAGACTGGCTACACCTTAGTGTAACACAAGCTGGGTAACATGGATCAGAGAGCATCATGGCCCGGAGTGGTATAACTTTGAGCCACCTACCGAGTGCTTAAAACTAGTCTTGGGGATTAACAGGTTTTCAGGGACTTGAATACAGTGGAATATGGCCACACACAGATCTCATCCAAGTATTGAAGTGGCACTTCATAAGCAGAATAGGATCCAGTCCTTAGGTAATTTTGAATCCCTTCCCCTCCTCTGAGCACATTGGGGGCGCCTATACACGTGCAGGGAGCCTGCGCTGATGCACCGTAATTCCAGCACGTTGGAGCAGACTCGATTAATTGTGTCTGCTGGAGCGTGGAAACTATGGTGCTCCAGCAGCTTCCAGCATCATGTGTATCAGCATCTGCACACTGAAAAATAGCAGCAGGGCGCTTTAACTGAAAACTCATTTGATGAGCTTTAGTTTAAAGTGTCCTGCTGCCATTTTTCAGCACATGGATACTGATGCAAGTGACATTCTGGACGCTTTTAATTAGTACGGGTCTTGGAGCTGCACTAATTAAAGTGCCCCCCACACACCTCCAGGAGCATATGTATAAGCGCCCTATATGTCTTTCCCTGAAAATCTTCTGCCACAAATTAGTTTTAATGTTTCCCACGGAGATTTCATGGTAACAGTGGTTGGCTTGTGCACAATTTTCTAATAAGTCAATCTTGTTATGAGAAATGTCGATCTCTTTGCCAGCCTTTTGTTTTATGTCTGAGCTGCCCATGTTTACATGCATTAACCAAGCAAAGTCAGAGTCACTTTGCGCTACAGGGATCTCCAAAAGAAAATGTGTGCCTTGACAGTAGCCTGAGAATGAGTGGTGTTTGATATCTGTCAGTCATCGAACCCATGCTCATGGTTGCATTTAGCCTCTCTCTCTCTGCAGGCTATCCTACCTTATGGACAGTGTGCCCCTATTCCTTGACATACACTGGCATTGTCTGATTTCTTCCTGTCCTGCAAGTAATTTCATTTATTTCCTCGACAATCTCAATACGCTTGGTCATTTTAAGGGAAGTGCTACAGTCTTCTTTCATTAGTAATCTCTTGGATGAATTGGGTGGCATTAAGAAACGAGACATTTCCCACCTATCAGAGCATAAAGTGACAGAAGAATTCCCATTCTTGGAGTGAGGAAAATTACTGGCCCTGTTGGGTAAAGAGTGTAGCTGAGGTCCTGTCTTGTTTTCAGATCTCAGGGATGAAATCCCAGCCTCACTGACATCTCAAGATTTCACCCTTAGTTTCTTATCTCCTATAGTTGCCAGAATTTTACCACTGTTTTTTTTTCTGCTTTTTATTCTTTGCTTTCCTTTTTATTATTAGTAATAATATTTCCATTTAGAAGCCAAAGGTCCTCTCAAACCTGCACACTTATAGGGCTACCATGCTTTAGGCATGCCCATATTTTTAGCCAATAGCATGCAAGTGAGGGATGTGGCCAGTATTATGGCTGACTACCTGAATGACCAGGTACCAGTTTACTGTTTCCTGGGGACAGGGGTGATGTATAGGGGGTGCACACGCACCCCCTGAGTGTGGCAGTACACCCCCTGCAAAAAGGCACTGCTGACACTGTCGGTGGCACCTGTGGGCTATCGCCACTCACCATCCTGCTGCTGACACCACCGGCAGTGTCTGCGGGTGGTCCACAATCGCTCCTGGCTGCCACCGCTGCCGCTGGCAGCGCCTGTGGGTGATAGCTGACCCCTGGTCGGCACTCGCCACCCTGCCACCGACACTGCTGGAGGCATCTCCAGGAGCTCCCAGCTTGCTGCTGCTGCCATGCTTCTGCCGCTGCCAGCGCAGCCATGCCCCCCCAGTCACCGGGGGCACACACCATTCATGCCTGGGGATATCCTTCAGGATCCCACTGGAGTGAGACTGCAGCAAAGCTCAACTCCATGGCTCTGAAGCTGTAGGAAGATGCATCCAATTCTCTCTCTCTGGCTAGGTACAGATATTCAAAAGCCCGAGGTGGAATCGATCTAAGTTATGCGGTTTTCTGTAAGCAGCGTAGTGTAGATCGGTAGGGAGCACATTCACCCTTTGGTGGTGGTGGGGGGCGGGTCTTAGACTGGGTTCCACCATTTTAAAACCAGTCTAGATGTGCTGAACTCCTGTTCTGCTATGGGTATAGACTGGTTTTGTGTGCCAAACTTCAGTTCTGTGACAGGTATGGATGAGTTTCCGATTACAAAAGTGTCTGTACCTGGCTTCTGTGCCTGCTCATATTTCCAGTGTTTCGCACATTATCATAGCTACTTTCCAAAAAGCAAACAAGGAAAAGTCATTGTCCTGAAGAACTCGGGACCCAAAGGCTGGTACTGGATGGAAAGCTTAAGAGGAGGAACAAAGACACTGACCCAGGTCGTAGCAGTATGAGACTCCAGACTGTCAAGGGAAGCTGTTTGAAACGGAAAATGTGCCCTGATCTTTCCTCAGACATGACATTTTGAGACGTAATTTCTTGTGAGACTTGATTTTCCTTAAATAAACAAGTATTTAATTGATATATAACAATTACTTATATGAACAATTACAGTTACAACAATAACTTCAGTTGCCCCGACTTCTTTTATTTTTTAAGGTAATAAACACTTCCCCATGCAATGAGCACATTTAAAGCAAACATGCAAAAGCCCACCAGTACAAAAGATTTTCCAGGGGGTAGAGTGATTTCTTAGGCTTAGGGTGAAGAATATGCTTGTTGTATTCTCTTTTTGGGGATAAAAATATTTATTGTGATATATCATAAAAAAGCATTAAAGTAAATTGGCTTGGCAATATAGCTGCTTTTTTTCTCCCCGTATGTAATGAACTGTGTGGACTTGAACCTCTCTTTTTCTTTTGCCTAGCATTAGCTGTTTAGAGCCATAAATCTGAAACATTTGTTTCCATCCTGCTAGTGATCAAACTGAAAGGTTCTGCGGGATTATAATGAGCAATTAACATTAGGAGTTAGCTGTTTGTGCTACAGGAACAGTACAGTGGATCTGGATTACTGAGCAAGAACAAAGTTATGAACATATTTACCAGGAAAATATAAATGCAGTAGCATAGGACTAGCTACACGGCAAACCAGCAGAGATAAAATATAATCTGTGCGGTTAGGAGGAATGGTAATGCATTCTCTGGGCGCTGTTGGATATGATTAAGTGAGATGCAAGGCAGCGGCGCATCTGGTTCGTTGGGACTAATTGAATAAATGCTCATCAACAGGAATTAAGGGTCCTGCAACTGGATGGAAATGTTTGATTCCTGCTTCAACAAGATGCTGATTGAGAGTACACTGAAACGTGCAGTCCCTTCCTAACTAGATAATAAAACACAGGTACCAGTCATTCTGAACCCAGTGATTTTCTGTTGTGCACTGTTGGCTGGTGTGCAGTTGTGTTAAAGTTGGCAGGACCCTGGGCTCCCACCCAAGTGTGTATTGAAGGGAGGGCAGCTCTGGGAAACATCGGTGTTGCCCATATTTTATTAACTGTGACGTGGTCAGTAAAGGTCTGAAGTTCCATTGCTTCCTTCAGATTTCCTTTCTTCATCTGTCTGCTCTCCCCTGTCTTTACCTCTCCAGGAGGGCTGTCTTCCTCTCCTCTCTTCTCCCCACCAAAAAAATGTCTGACCTATTTGCCAGGGCATTTCAACATCTGTAGTTGTCATATGATGTTTCCTTTCATCTTTTCAAGGTTGTTCTCTCTCTACTGATTTCTGAGTTCTTGGGAAGCTTTGCATTATGACCACGTACTGTTGGGTCACGTCAATGCCGACTCTGCCAAACAAGATAAACTGGCAGAGAGTTCACAACTCAGCAATCAGCTTCCTTTTGATTTGACACTCATATTGCAGAGGTGACAACATGTGAGCAGTAAAGGCTGGGTAAGTACCAGGGTGAAGAGAAAAAAAGATATCAGTTTGGCACTTTTGGGAAAGCTGAAATTCAGCTGGAAATAATAATGGGGAGAAAGAAATATAGATAAGTCACAGCTTAAAACCACAACCCTGCAGTTCACTGGAAGTGAGCTGAACTGACTTTATGGGAGCTCTGGTCAGCACTGTATCCCACTTGTATGCAACGGGTTGCAGGATGGGAACTGAATATGTGGAGAGACGCACGTGATGGAGCATGCACCGAAAGCGAGAAACATGAGGGCTCTAATGCCAACTCTCCACCTGACGCCACGTCAGATCCTGGCCCTGTTGCACAAGCTCTCTGTCCCTGTTTCCTATCTTTAAAACAGAGATCACACACTGGGGAAAAGAAAGTTTGTGTAAAGTTTATTGGAACAGTTAACACCCATTTTGCACTATGTGCGGGCTAATTGCATCCATATTAAATGTGAGTGGAAGGGTCTTTCCCTAGGTAGGGGTTGATTTGGACATCTGAGCTATGCTTGCAAACCCTTTTTTCCCCATTTCTGCAGCCTATGGATCTGGATGATGTGACCTTCTAAGGGTGAAATGCTTATTGAGGTCAAAGAGCATCTTGCAGGAATGCCACCAGTGGGACCAAATGGAGGAGCGATGGGATGTACCGTGTTGTATTGCCAGAACAAACAGAACCCTGAATTCAGTCATTGCAATGCAGGATATGGTAGGAAACCCTGCTATTTTGGAATACGTGTCATTTTTAGTACTGTTTGCTCAGGGTCAGCTATTGATTCCAACCCTACTTGACTCCTGTACACTCAGTTATAATGAGCTAAAAATGCGGCCCTTGTTATTGAATCATAAACGTTGTTATGCAAGAAGAATAAAGTATTTTCTTGCATACAGTGTGCCCCAGAATATTGAAGGCAAAAGGAAGACAAAAAGGTCTTTCCCTATAGCAGCAGTAGCTCAGGAGCTGAGCCTTCTCCTTCCCTGCTCCCTGTAGATCATGTCCAGACTTTATGTTTGCTTTCAGCCACTAAGCAGCAAACCTATATTTCCTAAGTATAACATGCGTTCCAGTTTCCAGCAGCTGATTGGGTTTTTTTGCGGGGGGAATGTGTGTTGGAGGGAAGAAAAATGGTATGAAGTGCTTCCAGCTGAGCTCAAAGGAAAGCGTTCTTGCTCCAAGGGTGCTGGTTGCCACTTTTTCTTGACATCTTTCTGGAGCCTGCTGCTACACCCGGGGTCTGCCTCTTTTGCTCTCTTAGGGGAAGGCGGATGTCTTTTGATGCCTAATTTTACTAATGTTTTAGTACTATAGCCAAATAGATAGTAACTGTCTTTCTACATAAGGAATAACAGCTTTACAAGCATTTAGGCATGGCTAACTGTTTCTCACCTACAAGCACAATGGTTTTATATTTCTCAGAATATTTCCCCCATCAGACATCATCTGTAACCCTTGAAGCAGCCCTCTTCCCCCCTGACTCTGTGTCCCCTGCCATGGTTTATACAGATTTTTTTTTAATTTAAAGATAAAACACCCAAACAAGAAACCCCCAAAGTTATGAACTTCCTTTCCTAGTAGATTGGTCAAAGGCGACATTTATTGTATTGCTGATTTTGGCTACAGCCTGTAAGAGGATGTGATTTAGAATTAAAATAGGTAATAATAACTTGATGAGAATCTTTTTCAGCTTCAAAGAGCATTCATGTCCTCCTGCTTTAAATAATGATCATAAACTCAGTGTGTGCATCTCTGATTCCCTTCTTCCCTTTCCTGAAGGTGACCATGACTGTGTTTAAGAGGGCAAATGCTCCATGATGTTTTACTGCTTTGATTATCTAGCTTCATTCCCTATTTGCTTGTATTTGTTAGCACCTAGCCCAGCTGCACTGAGGCCATTAAAACTCCTGAAGGCAATTAATAACAGCCAAGAGCGTTTTGAACAGAAAATGTCACTTACTGTCTAAACAAGATGTTTCTGGGCATGGCCAGTTCTCAGTATTTTCCCCTTTAATGAAACAATAACCTTACTGTGCTCTTTAATGGAATAAACTTGGATACGTGTGTAGAGCTCATTCACTTCACTGGAAGTTGCATGTGTATATGACTATAGCTTATGTCTATATACCCAAGTATTTTGCATAACATAGTCTGGCTGCTATACCACGGTGCTCAGCTTGGGCTACAAGCCCATCCAAGAAGCCATTGGCTCCTAGAGCACTTGAAATCCCTGCTACTACAACTGCACATTGAAGCCTGTGTGACAGCGATTCCACTAGTATCAGTATCTGAGATAGAGGTTTTAAAACTAGCAGGAGGTAGGCTTACTTGGGTTGCAGTCACATCTCTGCAGATTTATCCCAAGTCCTGCGGATCATTGAGTGCAGGGAACTGAAATGCATACGAAAACAGACAGATCAGTAGATTGTTCTGCTACGAAGCTGAGATTGATGCATTACTTCTGCATGTTGTATACATGGGGGAAAGGAGTTGGAGACTGGTTAAGCGATGCAACAAGGCTGTAAAGGAAGTCTGTGGCAGATCCCAGGTTTCCTAGCTCCCAGATGTGTGTAGGAGGCACTGGGCCATCAGTACTACAGCAGTATTCACTGTAACAGTGGCAAAGAAAGGGCTTTTGTGACAAAAACCACATGTATGTAAGTCATCCCTATGTATGTATGTCATCCCTAAAGCACTGTGCTCTTCTGGGGGAAGAGCATGCCTTCAGTCTGGATTTTCTGATGCTTTAAACATC
>NW_017729029.1:58286646-58288383 GCF_001723915.1 Gavialis gangeticus
GGAGACCGGTTAAGCGATGCAACAAGGCTGTAAAGGAAGTCTGTGGCAGATCCCAGGTTTCCTAGCTCCCAGATGTGTGTAGGAGGCACTGGGCCATCAGTACTACAGCAGTATTCACTGTAACAGTGGCAAAGAAAGGGCTTTTGTGACAAAAACCACATGTATGTAAGTCATCCCTATGTATGTATGTCATCCCTAAAGCACTGTGCTCTTCTGGGGGAAGAGCATGCCTTCAGTCTGGATTTTCTGATGCTTTAAACATCTTTAAAACTGAAGAAAAGCATCATTAGGATTTTGCTACGGTGTATTTAAATCATACTTTGCTGTGAATAAGCTCATTCTTTCTCACACACGTAGTACCGCCGATTGATTGCAGGTAATTGGCCATGGGGTTTTGGTTATGATTAGGTGATATTTAAGCCTCATTATTTTCCCTGTCCATCATTGTTGTTTTCCGTTCCAGATGTTCATTCTGTACATTTTCTTTTGCATTGCCTTGAAGTGATTGCGCTATTAGAAATGTCCTCGTTCTGTAAGCTTCGCGGTGAGAGAAGCACTCTTTACTTCAACCATCGGGGTGGATACTTGTTCCTTTTAGTAGCTTGTTTGAATGTCATATTGTTTTCTTCAGCTGTAGCTTTGGCAGCCTGAGGCAAATTGCAGTCTCATGTTAGCAAAAGTATTGATCTTATTACCTGCTTTTGCATGTGCTAATTTATCCTGCAATGAAATTTGCTGATATGATTGGCATCAGAGTCCCACAGGAAATGAGGCATGAGGCTTGTGTCAGATTTTTTTTTCTTTCTTTTTTTTTATTCCACCTGCTTTACACCTCATCCTTTGATATGCAGAGCAGATTTGTGAAAATAATGGATTTCAGAATTTCTAGCTAACCAAAAATAAGTAAATAAAAAAGTGATTTTGGCCCATTTGTAATGAACGTTTGTCATGTATTTGGGAAAATTAAAGACAAACAATTTTGTTCTGCTTGCAACTAAATGGGTCTTCTCAGCGTGACAAAACCCTCAGATATTGGGCTGCTCCCAGAGATGCATCATAGCTTTCTATGAGCTTATTGATCCACTCTGCTGGATGGGTATCCCCAGGTTATTACTGTATTTACCTGAATCCAAGATGACTTCAAATTTAAGATGACCCTCCCCTTCATAATTTGAATTTTTGCATGGAAAGTGAACACAAGAGAAATTCCTTGTCCAGGAACACCTTCCATCACCGGTCCTCCTGTGAAATATTAAACGTCATAACAAGAAAGAAGCATAATTAAACATCCTGCTTGCCATCAGATGCCTTTGAGGTAAATAGACTGCTCCAACTTTTATCTGAGCCTGATTTGCATAAAATGAAAAATTAACTTTTCTGGCCAGGAGATCTTACACCAGTCTCCTGTGAAATATGAATTTTCATTTCTACATGGGAGAAATGTTATAGTTTTTGCATTCTGCTATGCCTGATGAAGAGTGTGTGCACCTGAAAGCTTGCAAAGAAAAAGAAAAAAAAAAATTGTTTTGCAACAGTAGAGCTGGTCTAATAAAAGATTTTGCCTCTAGTACACTGACTACATAGAAAATGACACATTTGTTATAATTTTCCATGTATAGAATCTAATTAGTGGAATTCCTTAAATTCCTTCCCCCCCAGTGCTGTGGCAGGAAGAGCAGTAGAAGGAGGGTGACGTGCCCTTGCTCCTCTGCCCCTCGTCCCCCCCATACCTGCCAT
>NW_017729029.1:58288637-58303263 GCF_001723915.1 Gavialis gangeticus
CCCCATACTTGCCATCCCCGCTGCCTGCCACCTGCCCCTCCACACCTGAGCCTCCCCCCCCACCCCAGCCTCCCTCAACACGTCTCCTCTCCCCCTGCTCCTTGAATCCTCCCCCCCGCCTTGCTCCCCTGTGCCTATGCACGAGGCTGTTCCTCACTCCCTACCCCCCTGTGCTTTTGTCTGACTCCTGCCCCCATCCTCTGCCTCCCCCATCACATACATCCCCTTGCACCCTGCCTGCCCACTCTATACCCCTGTGCCTATGCCTGACCCTGCTACCTGTCCCTTGCACTGCTCCATATCTATTCCCACTGATCCCTGCCCATCTCCCCTCTCACCGTCTGCTATAGCTGTGCTCCTCCAGAGCAGTCAGCATCAGCATGACCCTGGCCCAGTCCCACCCAGCCAGGAGGATCAGTGACAGCTTTTGGCTGGGCCTGGCTGGAGGGACTGGACTGAAGAGAGGTAAGGGATAGGGGGCAGCTGTGGGGGAAAGGGGACAGGTTGCAGGGGGGAGCAGGCATGGGTTGGAGCGGGGGAGACTGCTGCAGGTTCCTTTCACCCCAACCCTCAGTCTTTCCTGTAGTCTCCCCAGCTGTGAGCGCCCTCCCCTGCCAAACACGCCAGCCCAGCCTGGGGGTGAAGTCAAAGCTGAGCCCCCCCACCCCGCCCTTGCCTTGGGCTAGCACTCGAATCCAAGATGAGACTTTTTTCTCCCATACTGATTGGGGGAAAAAATTGTCTTGGATTCAAGAAAAGATGGTAATGTACCCCAAAAGTATAATTTACCACAAGCCCTTTGGTAAAGTAACAAAAAAAATATAAGGGGCTATTACAAGGAAGGACAAATTGTAGAAAAATGAAAGAAGTGATCAAATGCTTTGAAAACAGAATATGCAGGAAAAAAAGCATGACAAAATCCTTGCCCTGTCTTCAGACTAAACCCTAACCCTTATAAAAATTCCTGTGAAAATCTCACAGCTAGTTCCCTCAACTGGGGGCCTCCATTCCCCCTCTCCTCGCATACCTTTTTAAGGTCTTTTTAAAACCAGCATTGAAGAAAGCAATTGATGGACATTTCAAGTGAAAAGATTTTTCTCAATTAAAAAAAAAAAATCAATTATAGCACCGAGAAGAATTTGTGAGAAACGAAAGCATGAATAAAGATCCCAGCGGCCGGCCTACATGAGCGTTCTTGCTAGTGAGATTAGCAGTAAAGCCACACTGGCAGTAGTTAAGATGGGAAATTTTAAGGCCCCGCTTCTCATCCCTCCCTCTCCTCATTTCATTGTTTCTCTCTGTTGAAGTAAATCCAGCAGGGTAGATGCCTGCACAGACATCACCAATGAATCCCAATACGTTCCTTGACCACGTGGTATTAAAACTGCATGTGGAGCGTTTGATAGGAACTTTGGTTGTTTAGCTCATTTCTTTCCTCTTCCCTGCCTGTGTTGTGTGTGATTGTATCAGTCATGTCACATTAGTCAGCCCACTGACAATGCTACAGCTCAACGTGAGATTTGGAGAATAATACGAAGGATGCATTCTTCCAGATGATCATGTCAAAATACTATCTTCTATGCTGTATATGCTAGATATGTTCAGTCCATACTAGTACCAAAGCAGAATTGCTCCCCAAGTTGCAGGTACTAATTCATTGTCCAAACTACAGTGCTCTTAAATAGCTCTTGAAACACATTGGGGAGAACTGACTAATTGAATCTTCTCTATGCAGGGCATAAGGAACATAAAGTGCTGTGCCAGCAATTTGTGTTTCTCTCTAACTAGCTCTCCATGGACTGCTGTTTTATTTCATTTTTTCTAAAAGTTACACTAAGTGGTTATACCACCAAGACAGCGAGCTCCACTCCCTCTGGCAGTGTATAGACAAGAGTATTAGAGACAGCCAGACACTAGTAATAATATTTAGAAAAGGATCTGCTCAATTGTAGATAACTACTTTCTTTGTATTATCATTTTCCACTACCAC
The DNA here is from genome assembly GCF_001723915.1 of Gavialis gangeticus. Classification (NCBI taxonomy): domain Eukaryota; kingdom Metazoa; phylum Chordata; order Crocodylia; family Gavialidae; genus Gavialis; species Gavialis gangeticus. The sequence goes on from NW_017729029.1 coordinate 58,290,628, forward strand.
AAGATTGGCCCAAAAGTGCTTTATATAACATACTAAGGAAGAGCCGGGAATTACTTTGTGGTGCGCACTGTGATAAAGTTCCCTGTTCGTAGGTTGAATCCCATGGGATATACAGCTGAATAGGGTGGAAGCCAAGGTTTAGCTTGGAGAGACGCTTCTGCAGTGATGCAAAGATATATAAATGTGTATCCCTGAAGGTCACAGTGGTTAAGGCACAATTACAGTGAACTCAGCATCTTCCTATACACGTACCCATGAATATGCTGTGCGTCTGGTGACCTGCTTTTCAAACTAGACAAATTATAGAAAGAATAATAGACATAGAAAAAAAATAGCAAAAGAATACCAATTGGGTGTGGGGGGAAAGCTGGGGGGGACACCCACAAACACAAAATAGTAGTCACAGAAATAAAGGAAAATATATATAAAGGCACAGATGTTGCTAGTTCTGAAACAAATCCTAGATGATATCTGGGTCCTGAAAGTAGGAGTCAGAAGCTTTTCATTTTTCCAAGGGACAGAAACGGTGCCTATCATTGTGGTATCTGAAATCTTATCAGGTTTCATGTTTGGATCATCTTCGTCACCATCATCAAACAGCACGGCTCACATTTAAACTGGATGGGAAATAGGATTTCAAGCATCAGCTGCAATAAGAAAACAAAGATCAGACCCTTATCATCCACAAAGCAATTAAGGTTTCTTTCAAGGTTGAACCCTTAGTTTAAACCCTATTACGATTTATCCAAATATGTCAATATTGAAACCTTGCCCCCAAAACAAAAATGACACACACAACACATTCCTCCCCCTCCTCCTCACCCCCATATGGGAATAGATATCCCATATTCTTCCTTTCTCCATTTTTCATCGTTTCCTATATTTTGAGATTTTCCCTTTATATCTGTTGACATCAATGGGACTCTTTGACTGAGCCATGAATGCAACTGTTTGTAAGGGCTTTCTTTGCTGGGCCCTTGGTTTTAGGACTCTTTGATGTGAGAGTTGTCTTTTTTGTCAAGCGTCATGCACACGCACAGTGCCAAATAAGTAATAATATGATAAGAACACCCAATATAGCTGAATGTCAAAGCCTTGCAATTGCTAGGCAAGTGGCATAGTACTTTTTTATATTACATTTTACACAAGTAATAACCAGTGGCTTGTCTGGAATCCAGGAAAAATCCCAAAGTGAAAATAACCCTGCAAGCTAACAACAGTGAGAACTTGTTTTGTTCATTTCATGTTTTAAATTAGTAATTATTCTACATCATAGTCACCATGGAGCAATCTGATAATTCAGGCTGCATCAAGAAGGAGCATTGGCTTCTCATGATACTAATATATCATAATACAATAAGATGGATTTGGAGGTCTATCTTCCTGAGTGCTAACTGTATTATTTGAATTTTTCATTTTTGTCAGATGACACTGTAGATCCATGGAAATGTAATTCAAAATCCTTTGCCAAGTTTGCAAAGCTGTCTGCTTGTGAAAGACTGACACATTCCATTTATGCCCTGGGTGTAACATAAAGTGCTTTGGTGTGTGTTATAAGGCAAAGGAAAGGGAATATGCATTTGAGCACTGTTAGATAAGTGGCAATCCTGGAATTGCAAAATGATGTCCTGTATCCCTTTAAATATATCAAGCTTTGATCCCAAACATCTCCTAATTTTGTTTATATGCCTGGGAGTTCTTTCTCAGAAAGTTAAGTCTTAGGCCAGGTGTTTGATACTTTAAAACTTTGAGAATAATTAGCACCTTGGGCCACCCGTGAGGGACTGCATTATTTCACTCCATCAACAGTCAGTGATATTCACCTTCCTGCACAGCTCTAATTACAAGTGCCATATTGTAGTGCAAGATGTCGCAAATACAATGTGATGTGGCAGATTACTCCAGAGTCCTCCTTATACCTGCGGGTTATATTTTGTCAGGTCAATAATTCTGATGCATCTCAGAAATGGCAAGTGGAAGATTTGGGTTTTTAAAGCACACTTCTTTTAGTATAAGGAAACTCTTAAATATGCCCAGAATTTTTCTAGTTGTGTATGAGTTTTGCTGCTCACCCTCAAAATCATGAACAGAGGACCATGCACAGAAGCCTGTCACTTAGGAACAGTCAATAAATTATACATTGACCATTGTAACGGTTCTTCTGCATATGGATCCAGTCTATAATGATATTCCATTCTTCACCTTGTGACTCCTCCAGTGATGCCCATTTGATACTTCTGGATGGTTCATTTTCTTATCTCATTTCCATCTGTGTTCTTTTCCCCACATATAGGATGGTTTCCATTTTGCAAAACGACCACCATTGTCTTCTTCAACTCAACCTCCCCTCTGCTTCAACACCTGAAGTAGTGCGTTTGAACAAACAGATTTATTTTAAATAGCAAAAACACAAGCTGCTTCCTCTTCTGAATATAGCTCATCTATGCCTCTCTGTAGTAGCCCATGCTGTGAATGCTTACCTGAGTAACTTTTCCACACAGCAGTAATCCAATCGGATTCAACAGATTTTCTTTACCAGTGCCTCTGTCTGTCAGTGGTTCCCTGTGTTGGGCACAATGGCAGGAAACTCTCCTGGGAGCAGCTGAGGCCCATTCTATATGAACTCTTTGGGTAGGGACAGACATTCAAAAAGCCTGAGCCTGAATTGTTTCAATCATTGCAGGTAAGTCTAACCTGGCTAGGCTAAATCACTTTGTAATTGCACAGACATCCCAGAAATGCAGGCACATGCCTGCAATGCAATGGCTTACACTAGAAACCAGGGAGCACTAGAGCAGCCCTCCCTTCCTTCCACAGCACTGAGCTGGTGGGCAGGGGGGGTGTGGCCAGGCCCCAGCAGGATGCTCTGATTAGCCCAGCAGTGAATTGATAACAGTGTTTATCACCCCTAACTCAGTGTTTATCACCCCATTAAGAAAACAGCAGAGGGACATTACCAGCTATCTGTTGATTCTGCCTGTTGATTCAGCATGGACTGTAGCCAGCATGTGATCTGCTAGCTAATACATAGACAACTTTCAGCAAGATAGAGGGGAGGGGGAAATGTGTGCTTAGCAGGGAGTGGTGGGGGTGGGGCGTAACAGCCTGCAGTCCCTGTTGCAGCTACAGCCAGGGAGCAGAGAGTCCCACCCAGCTCAGAGAGCATGCCAGAATGCTGGAGGAGTCTACTTTATCTTAAACCAGCAAGGGGTCTGGGACAGACATTGCATAAACTGGTTTGAGTCAAAATCAGTTAAATCTGATACTACATTCAACCAGGTTTATCTCAAACCAGTTTTGGCCATTTTCAAACTGTTTTATGTACACTGAACATCTGTTCTGTTACAGGTTTAAACCAGTTTCTGATCACTTAAACTGGTTTATGTGTAATGTCTGTCCCTAACCTTTGTCTCTCTGCCTTTTTTCATTATTGACTAAGAGGAGGGGATGAAGTTCAGATTGCTGGACACTGGACTGAGGACCTAGAGATCTGGGTTCTACACTGTACCATGCTGTGCCATCGTGGGCCTAAATCATTTCAGCTTTTGATGCCGCATATTTCCCAGAAATAAATAATACTTTAAGTAAATACACCCTCTAGCTACCTGAAAGATTTATCCAAAGAGGATGGTGCTGGACTATTCTCAGTGGTGGCTGATGACAGAACAAGGAGCAATGAGCTCAAGTTGCAGCAAGGGAAGTTTTGGTTAGCTATTAGGAAGAATTTCTCACTAGGAGGGTGGTAAAGCACTGGAACAGGCTACCCAGAGACATGGTAGAATCTCCATCTTCGGAGGTTTTTAAGACCAAGTTAGACAAAGCCTCAAATGGAATGATCTAGTTGGGGCTGGTCCTGCTTTGAGCAGGGGGTAGGGCTAGATAACCACCTAAGGTCCCTTCTAACCCACATTTTCTATGATTTCTATGGTTCTGTATTTGCCACTTTATCCTTTCAGATGTATAGATAAAGTTTTATACAAAATATAGGCATTATTGTTACTATAGAAATATGTAAAAGGAACAGGATTAAAATATTTTCCAAAGATTAGAGAATTCAGCTTTCTTTTCTAGGAAAATCCCTTCACAGCTATCATGAAATTAAGTTCCTTTAAGTAAAAGCAAGCATAGCCTTTGTTCAATATTATGGGGTGATGAAAAAAAAGTATTTTCCCTTTGTTGAAGAATGTCAGATTTTTCCCCAAACTATCTGAACTTTTCAAGCCATTGGTCTGGAAATCTCATAAGAATAGTCTGCCACTGATGGTTGGACTGTAGGAACTGAGGAATATAAGAAGCAATTTCATGAATATTTTGGCACTTCCCATTCTAATGAGAAATTGAAATAAAAAATGTATTAGCTCTGTCTTAGTCAGTATCTCATGAACAATTTAGTGTGGGGGGTTTAGGATTTATGGGATGTAGGTTGCTCTGTAATAATTGCCCGTGTACATGCTTCTATCCTGTGGCAAGTGAAAGCTTAGCTCTGTTTCAATGAGGGGTGAGTTACTGCAAGGAGACTTCTGGATAAGGGCATGCCTGTTGGCAGTAACTGCTGAATACCTGATACATGCCAAGTCTCCATCCTGTTTCATCTCCGAGGAAATTGTTCACCTATTCACACCCTTAGTGCATTTAGTATTTTAAAATGTTTCAGATTCAGTTCAAGTCCAGACATTGTCCAGAGATATTTCTCTTAACATGGCTGTTAATTACTAGGTCTAAACCATATAGGATCTCAATTAGAGTGCAAATAGTTACATCAGGAAATGCCAGCTTGTAAAACATAGTCAAGAGTGACATGGGCTGGATCTCTCACAAGGTAATTCAGATGCTTGTCCAGTTTGCTCCAGTTTCAAGGTGAAATAAAAGACTGGAAATTAAATGGTATCACAGGTATCACCATCACCTTCACTGCTAAATTCCTTATGATTTGCCTTTTGTCGTGCAGGTAGTGATTAGCTGACTTACTGTAGGCTCTCAGTGATTAAATAATGTCATGATGCAAAATTTGTGGCATGATGGGCCACAACAAAGCCTTCTGTTCCTTCATTGATGAAAACTTTCTTAGTAACATTATACTCTTACCGAGGCTTAAATATAAAAGCAGCACTGTGCTCTTTTCATGATGTCATTTTTATCCTTGCAGGCAGCTCCCAGAATGCAATCCCAGTCACATTTGTCAGATGGCATTATAATTGTACTGATTGCATTATGGTGCTTATTTAATTTCCTTGCAGGTATATAATAATCTTTCTCCTAAATTAATGTCCAGAAAGGAAAGAAGGATGTCCCTTTTGTGAGCTTATAAATCTTTAGCTGCTTTATTCACAGGCAGCTGCAATACCTGAGCTTTTTTTTTTGCAACATACCAGTAATTAGTCTTCTAAATATTCAAATCTCATCTTGGAAACATACCCTTGATCAGTCCCTTGGTACATGATTTTACGCAAATATTTGATCCTTGGAACTTTGCCAGGGCTGGCAGACTTAAAGATTACTTGAATGTTTCTTTTACATAATGTATGCCTAATTGTTCTGCACCTAGAATACTTACAGAACTATTTCTGCTATTCCCACAGTGTCATTGAGTCATTTTTTGCTGAATTTCTTATTGTGCTGAATATTCATGCAAACTTAAGAAAAATTATGGTGTTTCCCTCAGGTTCCCGTTCTAGTTTATTACCTGTTTTACTCTGTAATTTTAAATTTTCATGCACATGTTCCTTTTTTATCTTCTCTGGTTTGAAAGTTCCCAAAATATGAACAGGGGACTGGAAAAGGAGCACCCATATCACCAGTCTCCTGCTATTGCAAGAAGCCAAATTTATATAAACCCTTCAGAAATGCATCATATCCCATTTTAAAAGTAGTTAAGATTTTTGCCCTTCCTACTTGGATTGGAAAGCTGTCCCTGAACCTAAATGATCTGATGGTGAGTAGCATCTCTCCTAATTTCAGGCCTACCTGTTCATATTCATTTATTCTTGAGGCAATATCATGCTTCAGTTTAAATACCTAGTTCTTTCTCCTGAATGTTTATCCCCAATGTATCATTAAAGATTAGGTGCATGATGTTAAGCTCACTATTCCTTGGTCTTCCTTGTAGCCTCCTCTGAAGGTTTAGTATTTCTCTATTGCAAATAGGTAATCTGAAACACCGTAGGGTTACATTTGCCATTTCTGTGGCTACATTGCATTGGTGGCTTCCTCATGAATAGACAAACCACGTGAGTCTTTCTCATTACCTCTCACTTTTACTGATGAGCTCCCAGGTTAAAACAGACATTCTTGCTGTTATTCTCCAAGTGTAGGTACATTCACATTTTTCACGTTCGAATTTCAGCCCATTTATATTGCCCCAGTCCTCATGGTCTTGCAGGTCATCCTCTGTGACAGTGTGTTTCAAACTTTCCAGATTTTATAGTGAAGTCAGACACTGTCACTCCCCAACTACTTCAGCTATAAGCTTTTAGTGACAGTTGGCTGAATTAAGGCAGCTAGGTGACTAGCTAACAACCATGGCTAAGTACAGAGAATCAAAAAGTCTGAGGCTGAATCAACTCAATCTTCGCAGGTTAGTCTAAGCTGTGTAGATTGAACCAATAAGCAAGAGAACAGACGTACACTTGTGGTTCTGGAAATGCAGCCACACGCCTGCAGTGGCCCAGGCCAGAAGTCGAGGAGAACTAGAGCATGCCCCCCTGTTTTGACGCCTTATGTTGAAGCCATCCAGCACTTGTTTTTTCTCCCATCTTTTTTAAACATGGATATTGTGTTTTGTTCTCCAGTTACAAGGTAACATCCCTGACTTGCTAGACCTTTCAAAAATCCTTACTACAGGACCTACAAAATCTTGAATGAATTTTTCAGCTGTCCCCGAGTTGAGCATACTTCCTCTTCTGTGGTTGTAGTAACTTCCATTTCCATTTCCATGGCCTCATTCTTGCTAAGTATCTTGCTTCTGCCGGCTGGTTCAGCATCGTCCTTACTGGAACTGATGCACAGTGGACATGTCTATGCATGATATTAATCTGAAGTAGGTTTACTGCACAGTAAACATACCGCACAGTAAGCTAACTGGAGGAGCATGTCTATACGTGCTCCCTCTTGGGAGCAGATTTGCTCCTACCCTGCTCTGCCCCCTTGCAGCAGCCAGGAGGACCTGCATTCTCCTCCTGGGTGCTAGCCCAGGGGCTGTCAGGAAGCACAGGGCCAGGAGACAGCTGTCTCCCTGCCTTGTACACAGAAGGAGGGGTCCTGATGTGCAGGGGGTGGGAGAGCTGCTGCTGCAGAGCTCTCTTTCCCTGTGCACATGGGGACAGGCCCTGTGCCCAGTGGGGCTTCTGCATGCAGCCTGGGGCTGGCCACAACTTGTCCTGTTCTGGGGCAGGTCCCAGCTAGACCCAGGCTTGGTGGGGAGCTCTCCTGGTGCAGGGAGCTCCTGGCCCTGGCTTTGAGCTCAGAGCCCACCCTGGCAGCAGGCAGCTCCTGGGGTCAGGGAGAAATCTCTCAGCTTCCAGTCCAATCACAGAGCTGGGCTGGGAGCTGAGCAGGGGGACATAGTCCCAGCCTGGGCTCTATGCTCAGAGCCTGCCCCAGCAGGAGGCGGCTCCTGAGGATGAGGTTTCTTCTTTCTCTTCCTGCTGCCTGAGCTGACCAGAAGCAAATTTCCTTCTGGTCAGCCATCTACACATGGGCTCATGTTCAGTCACTACTGCATGGTTAATTTACTACCTGTATTTGCAGGTAGCGAATTAGCCCTGCATGTAACTAATTCAATGTGCACATATAGACGGTGACACTTTTCTACTCAGTCAATAAGTCAGCTACATGGTAAATCATCTTGTAGAGACATGCCCACTATTTCTTTAATATGTGACCAATAATCAGATTGTGACACTACTCACTGCATAGTAGTCCCAGTATCTTCCTTGATCCATGCTTCCTTTAGATCCTAAATTTCTAGAGAGAGAAAAGTAGCTTAGTGTACTACCTAAGATGCTTTTCACGTACTCTTGTCAAATTCCTACATTCATCTGTGTGTGCACGTACAAATAGAGAGAGACACACGCACAGATGTACAGCGAGAGATCCATCTTTCAACTGTTTGTGACAGTTCAGGGCATTATATTCATTATCTTTTTTGAGCATCTGTATCTAAAAGGTGTTCAGCTTTCCATCGGTATTATGAACTTTGAGTTCTTGCTTCTCAGAAATGATCTCTTAGCTCCATGTCTTTTCAGACTTTCCTCAGTGGAAGATGAGTGATGGTCAATGTCATGCTGGTCAAGAAAATACTTTGGGTTATCATTCCATGTTCCTTTTTCTGTTTCCTTGGAGGGAATGTTGAACTAGTAGTTTTCTAGTAACACTGGATATAGTGGCTGCAAATTGCATAGCATATCCTAGCATGCACATCCTGGCTATTGCACAATCTGTAAGGGCTACAGTGAAAGAACCCAATGAGGATGAAGAGAACAGACCAATTTATTTCATGATCTGCCCTTATTCTATTTCCCTCTCTCAGCTTCAGCATAGGCTCAGTATCAAAAGTATTCTCTTCCATTACCTTTTTGACTGGCCTGAGCTGGATTGAAGGCATTGTATATAAAGGGCATATGCAATGCACAAAAAGTCCCTGTTTTTGACTTTGGCTCTTTACTTCCTGCAAAAAAATAAAAATAAAAATTAACAATGAAATTGATATTAAAACAATAGGGGGTGGGGTGCAGAAAAACAGCAGCAAAGGACACCAGACTTAATCCTGTTGCAGGGAACAATAAAACTACCCAGCTCTTAAATCCCCAATATTAGTGAGGCCCAGGAAGGTATCAGTTCTAGTAGCTTCTTTTTTGACAGCCATTTGTCTCAGGACACTTTGGAGATTGTGCCTTTGGTGGGTTACTGGATTCTACCACAGTTTCTTGAGTGGTTGAGGAGTCCAACACATGACAAGCAGACTCTCCGGCAAGTAGCACATGCAAATTTGGTTGACTTTGCACCAGAGTGCCGAGTACCATCTTGTTTTGCTTGCCTCTGATGCCTCTTCTCTAGTCTACTGTCTACATAGTATGTTAACAGTGAAATTTGTGAGAGAATGCAAAATAGATGGTTATTATTAGAGGTGTATTTAGATAGACGAGAGGCATCATTTTTAGTATACACAAAAAGAAAATATGGTATCTGAGCTTCCACCAGGAAGCTACACAGCCACGCACATGCTCTGCTCTGAGCTATGCTAATGCAAATCCCAGCATTTCCCACAACAAGCATTCAAAAGGCCCCTGGAACTCATAACAACATCAAAACTATTATACGGTTATAGGCATTTGACTATTTCAGGTACACAAGCACTTTAATGCTCATTGTCCTATTTTAATGTGCATTAAAGCATCACTTAAAATCTGTGTTCTTTAGTTAATGCACATTAAGACAGGCTAGTGCGCATTTTCCTAGTACCTCACAATGGAGGTACTAGATTTAATGCACATTAACTATAGCATGTTAATGCACATGTAGACACAACCCTAGAGTCCCTTTTGAAGCTTTTATCCACTAACTTGAGGACTTGCCTTCTTTTAATTAAAGCTAAATTCTTACATGGTCATGCGAAAGTGGAAATTGGGCCTTTAAGATAAACACCTACTATTGCAAGAATCAGTAACATCAGTAATTTTACTCAAAGGTATTCATGTCTCCACCAGCTGACCTCAGCATCTGATAGACACATAGCTAAAGCCTGACAGGGGCCAGAAATTTGTCAAATTCTGCTAGGCGCATTGATTAAAAGGAACAACTTGTTCAGTACTTTTCTGCAAAAAAAGACGGCACAGCCTTCCTTTATGGGTTAGTGCCTTTTTTGTGATCAGGTGTTTGCTTTAGAAATAAACAAAATATTTTCAGAAAGAGCAAATCCAATTCACTGTGGTTGTTGTTTGCTCTGCATCTTCAGCATATTGTTGTCAATGTTCCAGTTAGTTTCACCCGAGAGCTATTGAGCTTTTGTAGGTGTCAGTGAAGACAATGGGTCGGTTTCTCGGGTAGTGCAAATCAACTTAGCTTTGTTGGTTCCCTCAAAGCTATGCTGAGTTGCGTCATTTGAAGTTTTAGGCATAAGACTCTGGTTTCCTTTTAACAAAGACTGTCCACAAGTCCAGACAAAGAATGTAATACTTGGGGAAAAAAAGACCATTGTTAGCCCTGCTATCTGAAATCCTTCATGCTGCAGTAGTTTGGGTTCAGGCTTTCTGAACCAATGTGACTTGGCAATCATGTGGTAGTCTTTCAGCAGAATCTTTCAAGATGAGCATCTTTGCCTCTAGTATTGCTGGTGCTGCTTGTACTGCAGTCCATCAAGAATTGGACTAAAGCTGCCAGGTGTTTTTTTAGGGAATATCAAGCAAGTAATTATATTGTAACAACTCCAATTATCTGCCAGACAGGAGTCAAGGCTAGTAGTTTGGATCCAGCCTCTTAGATTTTTGTGAGAAAAATAAGAAGCTTGGTGTACATCCAGATAAAAAAAAACAAAAAGTGTCCTGTTTTCTGTTGGGTGAGACCAAAAGATTGCCACCTTTTGAGATGCCACCTAATTACAACGTTGTGTGGAACTTTGTTTTCTAAATACTCACAAACATTCAGAAAAATGGTGGTGTGCATGGTGCGCTATTCTTTATTCTTTTGCTTAAACCAGAAGCAATATCATGTGACCTAAGTGTCCAGCACACAACGTGATTAACTGTTGCTGACTAGCAAAATCAGACAATTCACAAACAACTCATGTTCCAATCATTATTTGACCACACTATTTGCCAAATAGTTATAAATAACAAATACATTTTGAAGAAAGATCAGCATTCATTCATGAATGATTCAGCAACCAAAAGGGGGACTAAATTAATAATGAACATAATTTTTAATGAATAGTTCTCAACTTTATGAGCAAAAAGCTCTGCATCTCATTATCAGTTCCTTGAACCATCCAGTCCCTTCCCTAATTGATTTTTAAATGCATTTGCTTCCTTTAAAAAGAACAAAATCTGCTTCGTATATCTATCATACTTTAGTTTGTACATCTTTAATAGATCAAATTGTTCTCATTAAGGTTTGCAATTATCTGTGACAGAAATGTTAACCAGATGTAAATAAAAAACCCTTGTTTGCATGTGGTTCTTAATTATGTTCCTTTGTTTTTCAGGGCATGCATTTTGGAAGGCTTAAAGAATTATAATTACCAATGAATGTCTGTAGTAGGGTGTGATTACTTCAGTCCTTTATAATAGAATTATGCGAGAGGCTTTAGCTAGTTCTGTATACCTTTCCATTCATCACTTGTACATTCCCACTGTAAACGGTAAGAAAGTGTGTGTAGTATTTTGGGATGTCTGTCTATGTAGTATGTTAACAGTGAAATCTGTGAGACTAAGCAAAATAAATGGCTGTTATTAGATGTGGCCCAAACTCCAACTTAACTTTTTTTTTTTGTAAAGAGACGGTTTTGATAAGAATGGAATTGAACTCAATTTATTTAAAAAAGAAATCTTTTGAAACAGACATTCTAAGAGAATTTTATTTCAGAAACACTGAAATGTGATATTTTAACACCCGGCCAGTCCTATCCTGCAGCCTACAGCTGCTCAGTGATATTGGTGTTCCTGTCAGTGAACCTCTTAGCCGTGAGCTTCAGTTCACTTTCATTGGGTGGCTGGGAAGACTCCGAAGACTCAGAGTCTTTGGCCCATGGGTGTTCTGTAGGGATGGATTGGACCCAAGTGACTGTTCTTGGACTGGGCAGCCCATACTTCCAAAGTCAGCAACTTTAAGACAGACTCCAGCAGGTTGCAGAACCCAGACTTTCCATTCACCCAAGCATAGACCTTTCCAACCTTTGGGTCTATCATGGAGCCAAAGACCTTAGCAGCCTCTGGGCCCTGGACCAGACCTGGCTATTTTGGAAGTTTGCCATGGATTTGATAAATGTTTGTTAAACCCATGAGGCTTCTAATGAAATATTTTGGGTTCAATGAATCAATGTTATTGTCAGAAAATAATAGCAGCCTCAGGGCTCTTGACCTGTAGTGGTATACCCTGGATCTGGGCCTGGTGCTCCTGGAAGTTTGCCTTGGATTTGATAAATGTTTGTCAAACCCATGATGTTTCTAATGAAATAGTCTGGGTTCAATGAATCAATATTATTGTCAGAAAATTCTGAGCATCTCCACGTTATATATTTCTGCTTGTGCATTAGGAATCATATTTTGTGAGACACATTTAGGCCCTGCTTTAAGGGCAAAAAACAAATGAATGGTAAGCAGTTATAATTGGCTCTTTTACTAGATTGAGTCAAGAAGAGTGAAACAGGAAAACCTGGCAGGGGGGGAGGGGGGAGGGAGGAGAGAAGTTCTGTACCCAGGAATCTAGCATTAGAAAATTTGATATGGGTTCATTATTTCAATTATGATTGTCTCAAGTTCCCAAAGGGTCTCTAGAAAATGTAATTGAACTTCTTGGGAATCTTTTCATAGCTTTTAATGAGTTATGTACTATGATTGAAAACTGTATGCCTCTGACATCAGTAGCAAAACTGTAGCTGACTGACTTCAGTGCAGCAGGATTTCACCTAGGTCTGAGGGGGAT
>NW_017729029.1:58308263-58309326 GCF_001723915.1 Gavialis gangeticus
GGCATGGGGGGAGGGGGGAGGGAGGAGAGAAGTTCTGTACCCAGGAATCTAGCATTAGAAAATTTGATATGGGTTCATTATTTCAATTATGATTGTCTCAAGTTCCCAAAGGGTCTCTAGAAAATGTAATTGAACTTCTTGGGAATCTTTTCATAGCTTTTAATGAGTTATGTACTATGATTGAAAACTGTATGCCTCTGACATCAGTAGCAAAACTGTAGCTGACTGACTTCAGTGCAGCAGGATTTCACCTAGGTCTGAGGGGGATGTCATTTAGAGGAGATCATTTTTGCTACCTTAAGGCCCGTTCTACTCTCATTTTCATGACTAGGCTTTTAAAAAGTTCACAAAGGACATCTGAAGTTTTGTTTCTGGCAAAAGGATGCTGAATAGCCTTGCTAGGCAGCACATATGAGACCCAGCTTAGCTGCTAGGGTTGCAACAGCCCAATTTACATTACAGTCTCCTTCATTGGAGCTTTGAAATGGAGAGTAGACAGAATTTATTTATAAGAGTCTCCAATAAGATGAGTGTAATGTTTGAGAAGCCTTGAGCAAAACCTGGAAACATACGGAAGAAGAATATTGGTCATACAGAGCATGTCTACACAAGATGCTTTACTGTGAAGTAGCATAGTTTACTGTGCAGTAAGCATGTGCATCTACACATGCAAATGCTTACTGTGCAGTAAATCTCACTAATCATGAGTAAATTTGCTACTGCAAATGCAAGTAGAAAATTTATTTCTGACTAGCAACGGCACAGTAGTGCTCATGTAGATGCCTGACTGGGAGACCCTTGTCTTCCAAACTCAGCTCCGTGGTCACAGGGCCAGCACTGGGAGGTCATTATCTCCACAGCCTGTTCTGCACCCTTCTCCATGCTCATGGAGCTGAGCTGGGAAGAGGCTCCCTGGCTTCCACCATATCTTAAACCTGTGGAAGCTAGCATCAGTGGGGCCATGATGGCTTACCCAGCTTAAGCATCAGACCCATTTTTCATAGCAATGAAGGCAATTCAGTGCTCATTTGTGCACTGTAACATGCCGCTGAAACTTATGTCC
>NW_017729029.1:58314326-58350538 GCF_001723915.1 Gavialis gangeticus
AGACCCATTCTTCATAGCAATGAAGGCAATTCAGTGCTCATTTGTGCACTGTAACATGCCGCTGAAACTTATGTCCACTTCATGAGGTGAAGCAGCACCTAACTGCAATGTTGGCATTTGCACATGGTTTGGATTCTTGGTCCTCCAGGTAACCACAGACCTGCTGGAAGTAAAACCAGCAGAGGAAGAGGGCCCTCTCACCCTTTAGCCCAGGCTAGGTCACCTGCCTACAGAGCCAGAATGACTTTTCTGCATATTGCCATTACTATTAATTGAATATAGTGTTGTGGGATAGTTTCTGCCCACTGGGGACAAGGACTGGGCCTGGGCCCCTCATGTTCAAGGCAGCATCCATCTCCTCTGTTAGCACCGTTGGGCTGCTAAGACTAAGGTTTTGGAAATTACCCACATGCCCAGGCACTTACCCAGAGCGCAGCTTTCTAAACACGCTCAGCAGGGAGGTGCATAGCTAGAGATTTCAAACTGTAAGTGCCAACAGCTGCAGTTAGATAGCTACATAAGTGCCACTTAAGCCCATAAAGGTGGAATAGGCTTTTGCCCTTAGGGTCAAGCAGGGCAATAAAGACAGACACCATATTAATTCCCCTTGTGCTTTTATTTGTAGGAGACCTATTCGAAAGCTGCATGGATCCGTTCAGACATGAGTCCTATGTCTTCTCAAAAAAGCTGAAAGGCATCGGCTGCCCTATTTATACCTCTACAGTGCGCCTCAGTTGACAAAGCTATACATCTAGGTTTTTTCTCAGTCATGAAACTTCACAGTAACTATAACTATAATCAAACCACATGATTTGATGGGGCACGCTTGCAAAATTGCCTTTACCAAAGGATTTCACAACATGGTGCAGAAATTTGCATGGTGGTCGCTGTTAGTTAACTAATTGGGTGTGGCACTGCATATGAGACAATGATCTAGTACAGTACCAAGACTGTACTAGATAATGCTATAGTGTTACAACTCTAACAGCCCACTGCTCTCTTTCTATATGGAATTTGAAGAAGCTGAATTGTTTTGGACTGCAAAAAATAATGGTTTGCAACACCTATGAAGTATAACTTTATTGCCTCATAGCTTGGAAAAAGTGAATTATTTTTCAGTTTCACCTCATATTTATTGCCAGCTCTATCAAAAGACGGTGCTGTGAAGGTGAGAAAATGCCATTTTATGTTTGAAAAGGTAGTTTTATTGTGAACGATTTTGAAACAAATTCACAATTACCATTTTCTCAGCCGCTCTTTCCTTTCTCTAGGCTTGCAGAGAGACGTATGCAAGCGCATACACACACACCAAAACCCACCTTCCCCAAAAGCAAGCAAACAAAGAAAGTATCATCATTAATGGCTAGCAAAATTAATGTTCCATCTTGGATCCCACTCAGAACGGGTCAAAAACATGGTATGCATACCTGAATCTGGGTGTGGTGGTTTTGTAGCTGATGTGTTACTGGGCAGGGTTCAACATGATCTTAATAAGTTGGGAAAATGACCTATCATATGGATAGGATAAGTGTGAAGTATTACACTTAGGCAGGAATGATCAAATACATGAATAAAAACAGAGAATGACTAGTTATACTGAAGGTACTGTGGAAAGGAACCTGGGGGTTACGGGTGGAGTGAGATGACAGTATAATGCTGTAATGAAAAAGGGCCCATAGCATATTGGGGTGTATTAAAAGAAGTAGTGTATGCAAGTCGCAAGAAGCAATTCTTCCAATCCGTTCAGTGCTGGTGTGGCTTAACCTGAAGCACTTTGACTAGGCACAGAACTGAAATAGTGTTCTTAAATTTGCACAAGGGATATTAGAGTTGAATATTAGGAAGAACTTGCTAAATATAGTTAAACACTGGCACAAATTGCAGGCAGCAGTGGTGATGCATAGTGGGTGCACAGGAGTGCATGTACACCCCCTGAGAGCACTGGTGCATCCCCTGACAGCCAGCATTCCCCACTTGGGCAGTGAGCGGGGTGGAGGGGTGCCAGGAGAAGCGCTGCTGGCACTTCCAGGCACGTGCCTGGCACTTCTGGGTCACTGCGATCAGCTATGGGGGACTCCTCCTGCTCTTCTTGGTGCGATAGGCCACAGGGAGACACCCCCACCCCTGACTCAGAAGGCACCAGTCACCCAGGGCAGACAAAAAGGTGGTGGGTTCTCCTTCACTAGAACATGTGTCAGAAATTATTTAGCTAGGGATGATCTTGCCTTGAACAACTGATTCTACCTTGATTAAAAAAACTAGACTAGATGACCTCTTGAGGCGCCTTCCAGTCCTATTGTGATATGGACCCGCGTGAAGCTTGTAGTTGCCTAGAATGCTACGGACTGAATTGCTGTAAGAAAAATAAGTAGAAGGCAGGGTAGATTTGCACCTTATAGACTAACCGAAGTAGATTCATAGCACAAACTGTATCCCATGAAAGACTGTGGTGCACGCACACTTTGGTTGGTCTATAAGGTGTAAATCCACACTCTGTCTGTCTGTGTCTGTCTCTCACTCTTTCTCTCTCACACACTGGCTAATCCATAAGGTACAAAACTATCCTGCCCTCTGCTTGACTTCAGACTAACACAGCTCACAAGTCTCTCTGCTCAACAAAAAGTAAGCTGCAAGCCACTCTGTAATATTAATATGTGCTCAAGATGATCCCAAGGAGAGAACTTTCCATGTTGGCAAGTGCAAAAGGACCACACTGAGAAACAGGTGTTGCATTCCTTCCTAGTGGTTAGGGAAGAGAGAAGACGCATTACAGTCAGTATTGCTCTTGCTGTCACCTTGTGGAGTTGTTCTTTTAATCCAAGCAGTAGCCGTCTGTTTCAGTGCTCATTGACTCCATCAAACTCTGCTGATTGCTCGAATGGGGTTCATTATATAAGGGCCAGCTGAATTAAGAGATTACTAAACCATGTACCTTTTTGCTTCGGTCACTGGGAACCAAGGTTAAAGCACGAATTGCTTTATGAAGAGGAATAAATGTGCATAGGTTTGTTGATTTGTGCTGCAAAAGGATCTTTG
Source organism: Gavialis gangeticus (assembly GCF_001723915.1). Taxonomy (NCBI): domain Eukaryota; kingdom Metazoa; phylum Chordata; order Crocodylia; family Gavialidae; genus Gavialis; species Gavialis gangeticus. The sequence continues at coordinate 58,317,363 of NW_017729029.1, forward strand.
TTCTACTATAGGTTTAGGATGACCAGTGAAAAGGAAATGCCATAAACAATGCAGTCGAGGAATAAACTTAGCATGCCTGATCACCTTAAGGATCTCATTCACATTTCTTCCCCCTCCACTTGCTTTCCGCAGGCCAGAAATGTAGTTTAGGCAGTAGTCTGTAGCAGTTTGCTCCTTTATAACAATGAATGTTCTTTTACAACAGTAGAGCTTGGATATTTTTAAGTACATTACGGCTTATTTCGAATGCCTTTTAAATCTTCTGCTTCATCCATAATAAGTGGTGTTTTGTAATTAGCACTGTTTCTTTTTGCTAACCATGTGGCAGCGGCATAACCAGCCTGTGTTTCTGTCTGTACCGTTGGCTAGCTGACTTTGAAATTTAGCGTTCAACCGAAATAAATTAATGTGGACATGGCTTAAAAACATACTTAGATGGAAACAATTTGTGCTTGAATGCATTTGGAAGTATTTGCAGTTTTGCACCACTTATTTTCTGTTGGTACTTAAAATCTTGTAAATAATTAGTGCATCCAGCTATGTCTCAGGTAAGATATTATTACATTCCATCTACAGTTGAGGCATATTTTCCATCCATACACATCCCTCAGTGCAAGTGCCATATTGTAATGCAACGTTACTAATACAATGTGACATGCCAGATTACTCTAGAGTACTTCAAATACCCTAGGGTTTTATTTTTGGCTTGGCCAATAATTTAGAACACTTGTCAGAAAAGCAGGTTGTGTGTCTTGAAAACAAAAGATGATAATACTTTCTGGCAATAATGACTGTTTATCTGTGGGTTGCTTGGGATTAGTCTACATCAGGTGTTTTATTTTCTGATATTCACCTAAGAGAAGACATTTTTTCTTGCCATATTTATATATATCATTTCTATTATGGTAGCACCTAAAGACCCCAATCAGAGATCTGTATCCTATTGTGGTAGGCTCTCTACAAAACCAGCCCACAAAACCAGCTCTACAAAACCAGCCAAATCTCTGTCCCAGAGTATTCACAGTAATCATGAAGAAAAAAGATAATAGGGTTCAGTTGCAGCACTAAATATTTGTATTGTGCCCATTCCCCAAAGCACCAGTGAGGATTAGGAAGCCCTTCTGCTAAGCACAGCACATGCACATAGGTCAGAATAATCGTTACCCTAAAATGATTACCATCTTATTTGAAATTAGTGCAACAAATGAGTGTGCCAAACAACTGGGAAAGAGGAGGGAGAATAACAAGCTTGGGTGCTTTGTATCTGGGCTGCCTTTCCTTGTACAAGAAACATGTTCTTTCAGGCTGAAAGCTTTTTATTGTACATTAAAAGCCAAGGAAAAATAAAGGTAAAATCTACATGAAGAGCCTACCAGCTCCCTTAAGGTTCTACATACTCTGTGCCTCCCTGAATGGGGAGACAAGCAAACTCCTTAGGAATTGTATGGACACTAATAGACAAGACACAGTGTAAGTCTAAAGATGCAAAGATAACTGTGTATGTGACAGAGGCCAAACACAGCATTTTAAGGTAAATTGTTTTATATAGAAAATGTTTTTGAACATGAGAAAATGGGAAGGAAATGCACAAAATAATTGCTGCCAGTTGAAAGATTCCTATGGTTTAAGTGAGCTTTGAATCAAACCCTATTAGAATGTGACCATAGAAAATCCTGAGTTCATATCTACATTTATATTAGTTGTTTTTATACATTCATTTAACGATACAATTCATATTAAGGTTACACTGTATTTTCTTATGTCCTTGAACTACATTCAGATATGTTTCTGTTAAAAAAAAAAAAAAAAAAAATTCTTGTTTTGGAAAATGTAGGTAATATGCAGCCCAGAATATGTCAAGCTTATTTATAATGTGTTAAGAACTAATTTACTTCAATACAATATGTATTTTTATGTGCTATCCACATCTTTGTGTGCCATTGTTACTGCTCTCTCAATAGATGACTTCGTAAAGGTACAAATGGCAGGTAGATACTGAACTACAGTGCCGTGGCTACTACTACTTTCAAACATTACTCCTGCCTCTATTCGACAGGCTTCAGCAACATATAGAGAAATAATGTGTATCAGTAGTAATCTGGAACTTTCCATCCATAGGTACCTTCAAGATCTCCCAGCTCGTCACATGATTTCAGGAAAACCGTTTTGGACATGAACTGAGCTCCTCCTATACCACAACACTGAAGAACCTTGGAGGAAAGCTTGGGCAGAAAACACTTTTCCAAACAAACGCCTTGTTTCTGACCCAACAATGCAATAACCGGGCTTCAGTCTTTCATGGAGCATGCGGACAACTCTTAATAGAATATGCACTGGACCCGGCCGACATGGCCACCTGATGTACAAGTGGCACTTAACAACCTCACCTGGCTGCGACTGTGGAAACCTTGACCAAACCATGGAGCACATAATAATAGCCTGCCCCAGATATAAGTTTAGGGCAACATGCTGGAGTTACATTTGCTTTCCAGCAAGGCATTGGTCTGGTTGGGGAGTTTGGAATTACACTTGTGATGATAGCTCTTGTTCCTAAAGCCAAAGAAAAGAAAAAGAAGATTGAATTCTTATTGGTTTTCAATGGCAATTAAGCACCACACTACCATTCTTACTTTTTGGAAATCACTCCTCATAATTAAGTATCTAAAGAACACAATGGCTTTCTTATTACAAGCAAAGTACGTATTTGCTCGAGACTTTGTACGCTACAACTGATGGACTCTATTGTTACTAGAGTCCATTGAAAACCTTCCATGAATATTTAAGTCCTTCAGTACAGTCTCTTCATTGCCTTTGACTGTCCTGTTGTATCACAGTTAGTATGAAAAGACCACAAAGAGAAAAACAAAACTTGAAGAGCTCTCAAGAATCTGCACTACATAATGAACTCTCCACCTCCTCTCCCCCCAAAAAACCGATAGCATATACATTTATTGAACAGCTTGGGGACATTTAACGATGTGACCTCACCAAGGAAACTCTTGGTGTGAGTAGAAGTTATAACAGTGACCAAACCGAACAACCAGTGTCCCAGAGCCTGCCATGGATGCCCTCGCTGAACTGCCCATGCCCATTTGCAAATCAGGATTGTTCAGCACAAGGCAAGGGCTTTTACAAAAACCCATGCTGCAGTGTTGCCTCTGTGTGTTAGTCTGCTACTACATTTTATCACAACAACTAAAGGTCCTTTTTATGAGCGTGTTTTCCTGGAGGGGAAAAAAGAGAAAACAAGGCTGACACCAGACTGGGTAGGGAAAGATATCAGTATGAAAGAGAATTGCCTTTGCTAAGCAGTGAGTATCATCCTGGCAATATAGATAAGGAACATCAAAAATATGTATAAGGGGCTGGGGAAAAAAGACATTATTCCAATGCTGAATCTTTTAGAGTTTAAATAAACATGTTCAGAAAGATGCATAAATAATTAACATAGTTCAGAGGAGTGGACACTTTTGGCAGAGAGACTGTTGTTGAGAAAGCATTGGTTTATTCCCTTTGCTCTTACAGATTGTGTATGTGTGTGTGAGCGAGAGAGGGAGGAAGGATTGAAGGAGAAATGCATAACATATGCAGAGATGAAGCAGCTCCTGTAGGAAACTGGTCAAGTTCTGCAGCTGGGAATGGGCAGGTTTGGGGGCTTTGGGAAGAGTAAAAATAGCAAGCCTAGGAGATTTGTGTGCCTGTGATAAAAGGAGCATAAAGAAGTGTCCAAAATAGATTTCCATTTCTTTGCAATATTCATCCCTTTCATAAGTCAGTGTTCCACACAATGCTTACTTCAGTAATAACATACTTCTACCTTGATTTGATAGCTTGTAGCTCCTTTTTAAACATCTCTCCCTTTTTTACAGTGCTTTAGGTAAATATCAAAGAACACTGTCATTCAAACTGTCGTGGCTATTCATTATGCATTGTGTGTGTTCAGGTCTATGCATCCATACCACATGCTCTCCGCCAGTGCAGGAAACAATAAAAAAAATCCCTTGGGGAAAGAAGTTTATCAACCTGCAAAAAGTCTATTTCAGGGAGAAACAGCCTCCAGTGGTAGGCGTCTTCTAAAAGGTAACATGGTATTAAGAATTCATCGTGTGCATTATTAAGTAATTTAGGTATATATATGTGTGTGTGTGTGTGTGTGTGTGTGTGTGTGTGTATGTGTAGATATATAGATGATAGGGTCAGAAGAGACTTCAAAAGATCATTGAGTGTGACCCCCTGCCCTGGGCAGGAGAGAGTGCTGGGGTCAGATGACTCCAGCCAGATGCCTATCCAGACTGGCTATATCTATATCTATATCTAGATGTGTATATATGTATGTATATATATACAGGCAGTCCTTAACTTATAACATTTCAAGTTACAATGTTTTGCACTTAAGATATTTATAAATTGATGCCCTGCTTCAACTTTCTGATGTCAGTTTTGACTTACAACACTTGATCCAACGCCACGCCATGCTAGTGAAGAAGTCTGCTGTGTCGTGCATCTCCCTGGAGAACATCTGTCCAAACTTCCTTGGACACTTTTTTTAAGAAAGCAGACAAGACTCCAGAAAAACCTGCAGCCAAGACTCCTAAGAACTACAGCCAAGAACCCTTCAAAAAGTCCAACTGAGATCCCTTCAAAAAGTCCAGCAAAGTCACCTCAAAGAAGTCCTTCCAAATCAATATGATTGCTATTTACAATATAAATACATTAATGTAGCTGTATTACTCATCTATAATTGATTGAGTACAGAATTGTGGGTTATTTTTGGTGAAAATAGGGTATCAGGCCTTGGTTCAGGAACCAATCCCCCATTTATAACAATGTTTTTTTATGGAAAAATCAGTTCCAAGTTACAACATTTCAACTTAAGATGCAGTTTTCAGGACACACACACACATACGCACATAGATGTGTAATATATTTTTCAACAGTTTCCAAAGAGCTCTTTGAAATAGGGTCATAGGAAAGTTGGGTTGGAATCTCATATGGGACCTCATAAGGTCATTTGGTCCAGCCTTCTGCTCAAGGCAGGATTATCCCTGACTAAACCACCCCAGCCAAGTGTCTGTCTAAGCTGCTCTTGAAAAATTCCAAGGATGGTGAATTTACAACTTCCCTCAGTAACCTGTTCCAGTCCTTGACCATGCTTATAGTCGCAAAGTTCTTCCTAATCTCTAACCAAAATTTCCTCTGCTGCTACTTGAATCCACTGCTCTTAGCCCTGTCCCTTGTGGCCACAGAGAAAAGCCCATCTCCACTCCCTCTATAACTGCCCTTCAGATATCTGAACGCTGTTATCAGACAAATGCACTAATATCTGATAATATCACATATGCAAGTTGAAGGAAACTTTATTATGGCAGATACTATTGCACTGCCTTATGTGGAGGCACAAAGTTGCATTGTATAGGACGTTAAGCGAGATGAGCTTAGTGGTCCATTTTGGTCTTAAAATGTCTGACTTTATGTAAAGGCAAGACTAAAAAGTTATTAGAGCCCTGCCTCCATTGGCATGGTTCAAAGTTTAGAAAAATCTCAAAAAAGAAGCCACTACTATACCATTTTTTTAAAAAAATCGCATTTTTATTGAAATTGCAAAAGTATTTTGACCAGTCCCACAGTTGATCATCTCTACTGGGACTGCAGGTGAATTGGTGCTGTATTAGTGAGTGTGCAGCTTCCCTATGGCCAAGTTTCTTTTCCTGGATATCAGCTGGGATGAGAGCATGTAGCCAAGTGTCTCATTTACACGTGGAAGATTGCATTTGTGCCCACTTCTAAAATAGCTTCTGCTATTATTTGCACTGGAGTACAGAAGTTTTGCAGTCCTTTCTGGACACAGCACAAGGACTTATTGCAGCAGAGAACTGTGCGAGGAGATTAATTATCGAGTGTGTTGCAGAACTGGCCATAAAATGGTCAGGGGAAAAATAATAAGAAGAAATGTTATACCTGTTTTCCACTGACATTTCCCAAACCACTTTAAGCTGTGATGTACAGAAGCCATTCTGCTTGTGTTCAGCCCAGTTAATAGAGCCCTGCCTTCCCCAAGCACAGACTCCCAAACAGGATATAGGGAAGCTAACAAATTATGGAAGGCAGACAATGGAAAGTCTGCCAGCCCAGCCAGACACCTTGTCTCAGCAAAAAGGGGAAGAGGCAGACTCCTGAAAAAATTGCCTGAGCAATGAAACAGAATAAGATTTTAATCCTGTTTAATGAAGAACTATTTAGCCAGTACAGCCAACTACCATGCACAGGAGTTACATTAGCTACATCTTTATTCTGGTTATTCTCTCCCTGGTTTCCTAGTAAATTTATTTGTAACCAACAGTTTGGAATTAGTGATATATGCTAGGCAACAGGTTCATTTTTCACTTCTCTCAGGAGAAGTGAATCAGAGAGTGGCCTAGATATTTTGTATAAGCCGTAGCGACTGAAGAACCTAAGAGGGTCCTGATGCTAGCCAGGTTAATGGAAAATCTTGGAGGGCAGAATGAGGGCAAATCCTTAGTGTCACATGTACCTTCAACCTTTGGCAATACCATGGCAGGAACCCTCAGTGCACACGACCAGGTTGCAGAACAACTATGTGACAGTTGCCATCTTGGGTCATATAATCAGCATTGAACTGTGGGTCTCACGAGCTGAAAATGTAAACTACAGCTCTTGCAGCTGGGGCTCATAATTGTACATTTATAAAGGGCTTGGTCTTTCTGTCTGTGTGTCTGTTTGTACCTTTCTTGGAGCACTCTGATTGGTTGTCTTGGTAGCCAATCGCAATGCTTACTGAAACAACCAATCAGAGTGCTCTGCACAGACAGACACAGAGAGACAGCCAGATGTGGAAGGGGGTGGTGAGTGGCTGGAGGTGGAGTGGCGGCAGCATGGGCCGGTGGTTGGCGGCAGTGCAAGCTTTCCCCGCCCCCCTGTTTCTCGGAGGTGGCAGTAGCACAGCGTGATGGCACACAGTGCTCCATCCCACCTGCCCCCCCATCAGTCTTGATGGGCAATTCACTCGTACAGTAAAAGCTCTATGATCTGGCATCCCCCGGGGAATGGGGAATGCCACCTAACAAAATATGCCGGTTAATTGAGTGGCCCTGGCTGCTGCTTCTCACGCTGCATCTGGGATGTCCCTCTGCATCTCGCACGGCATCGTTGCCTCTCCCGCGACAGGGTGGTGGGTCCTGCACAGCCCCACACAGCCTGTTATGTCCCCGGGCCATGGGGGCTTGGCAGTGCAGGCTTCTTTGCCCCGAGCAATGGGAGCTTGGAGAAACCAGAAATGCCATGGTGGGCACTTCCGATTTCACTTTATCTTACAAGCCGGCATGCTGGTTAGTGGAGCATGTCGGTGTGTAAGATGCCAGATAACAGAACTTGTACTGTACATCCCTCTGTGGCCTGAATACAGAGGAGGACTCAAGAAGACAAGACCACCAACAGATTTTATACTTCTGCTGGACAAAAGAAGCTTCTCCTGAGTGAAAGGCCCACACCAATTTGAATTCCCCTGCAAAAATCCCCCCCAAATCCTTCACTTACATGACAGGTGCCAGCTTGGTTGACCTCAGGGATCTTGCAGAGCTAAAAGCAGGAGTTGCAATACCTTGGCAAGAATTGTACCACCTAGAGCGAGGGTCTTGGAATAACAGCTAGAAAAACTGTCGGTTCTCTTAGGCCCAGAGGAAATCATGTAGCACGTGTTCATTTACTAATACATTTTCTAAATCCATGGTAAAAAAGAAACTGCGGGTGAGTATACTTGAAATATTGTTCTTTCTTTTAAGATACCTAGAGATAAAAGCTAAATGTTTAGCTGTTGTGCTTTAGGTACAAATCTTTTTGTATAGGACTACTGCTGTATGACATCCTAATAAACCAAAACACAGCGACCTACAAATAAAGAACAAATTGAGACATGAAGTGATATATTAACATATCCCACAAAGAGCCCATTGGGAAGACCTTAGAGCCAGGAAAATTGAATGACACATCCCCCCTGCAATCCCTTCAATATGGGTTTTGGAGTTTTTTAGAAATGATATAGTTTATGCACTGTGCGCCAGAGGTTCACGTTGTGAGTAATGACAAGGAATAGTTAGGTAAAACACCAGAAATAGCTTTCTGAATATGAGGGTGAAAGAGGCTGGCCTTCCATCACTGGATGTTTTTAAATTCAGGTTAGATGAGCATTTATGTGCTGTGCTTTAGACCTGGGGTTATCCTGTCATAAGCAAGGGCTTGGACTGGATGACCTCTTAAGGTCCCTTTTGGCCCTGTTTTCCTATGTTTCTGTCATAGTGTGTTTGAATTAATCATGTGTTTGAATTAGTCTGAGCTGTAAAACAGAGGCTTCCTCTAAATGGCCTTGCTGCCTATTTCATAGGAAGCAAAAGGTACTGTTTCTGATGGATACAACATTTTCTCTACTTGGTTACCTGTGCTGCATATTTCCTATGTGGGAGCTGTAATACAGTATTAAAATTATTAGCCTCTCTTGCTTAGAGTACAGGCTCAACAACCTGAATCCTCTGAGGCTCAAAAATCCTCTTTTCCATAGAAACAGCCATGACCTATTGATATGCTAATCATCTCAAAGACTCTCATCAATCTATACCTAATCAGCATGTAAGTGTTGCCAGGGAAAGAAAGCATTTGTATTAGACAGTCCTGCATCAGGAAGGCAAAATACCCCATAATCCATTCTCATCTATCCTCACTACAAGTTTCCTTGGTAGCCCAAGCTTGCTGTTCGGGCAATTGCAACAAACTGTTGCTCCTCCATAGGTTTAATGTATCAGTACTCAGTGTAGTGGCAGTGCTGGATTTCCATACAGGGTAAAGTATCAGATACCTGGTTAGTGAAAAGTGTTTGAATTATCCCCCTGGATTCTCCCACTCATCATAAACTATTATCAAGCTCAGACTCTGCTCCAATTTACCCCATGGCAGCTTCAAAAGAAGTGAGAGTTTCTGAGCTCTGGTGGTAAGGAGAGGCAATGGGACGGGAGAGACTATGGAAACTCCTTACTAAAATCTGAAGTCTGTGCCTGAAATCCAAATCCCGTTTGTGCACCCTATGTAAGGCAAATGCAATACTCGGATTACTTTATAGAATCATATCTCCTTTATGAAGAACCCTTTTGCTCCTCCCTTGTACATAATAGAAGTGGCTGAAGGCCCTACTGGCCCTGTTTCCCCCTTGCTCTCCTGGTCTCATTTCCCCCTTTGTTAACCCCATGCCCAATTTTTCACGAAAGGCAGTTCTGTGTGTAAACAGCATAAGACGTGGGTGCAAACTCCAGTGTGTATTCAAGTGGAATTTGGCTTTGGTGTTTGACATCTGTTAATCACTGTATGTTTCCATTGATGAACCTTAAATACACACATCTTTGGTCTAGTCTAGGATTGGCTACACAACACCTGTGTTTGAGTCCAAATACTCCTGGGGAAAATTACCCCTCAAAGTTGGGAGGAAATGCCTGCCAGTGTACAGATCATGCAGCTGTAGTCAGTGGTATCCCTGGGTAGCTGTTCATTTGCAAGAGGGTTGTTACCAGCTCCCCTGCCATCTACTGGCAAGCCCTTACCTTGGCACCCACTGTGAGTAGCTATGACAAGGTCCTGTGTCTTTTATGGACACCAGCTTAACTTCAGTGTACCCAACCAATGGAAGTCACACTGAGACTAGCATATTTTGTGCTCCTATCCCCTAATCCAGACTGAATACGAAAGGTCTGTTTGCCAGCTATCCTTTCTGAAGAGTGACTAATGCTCTGTCTTCAATCATAGAGGATATAACAAAGAGAAAAAAAGTGTAGGAGGAAGGAGGTGATTCAGAGAGGACCAAAACCAAAGGAATTACCCAGGCATAACCTGGAATTGGTCCAGGCACCAAAACTGTCACAAACCAAGCAGATAAAAGAATTAACTCATGACATTTTTTCTAGTTTCAGTTCAACAGAATTTTTCTGTCTTCTCCACAGAATACAGAATATTCAGACATAGCTGATAAAATAAGCTGCACTTTATATAGTGTACATAGGTCATATTAGCTAACAAAATAAAAGGGATCAAAATATGCCTGAAAAATCTCTTGGGAAACCAACAGGATGTTCTTTAAAGTTCCTGCAGTCCAAGGGGTTATAAGCATTGCTGGGAAGGAAAAAGAAATGAAATAGCTTCTAAAATAAATTCAGTGAAATTAAACTTGAAAATGCAGGTCTTCCATATTAGTGCTGTTGGCAAGAGAGCTTTTTATTTGTTGAGCTTCCAACCAGCTGTCCGGTTCTATATTAGTCTGTATAGTCTATAAGATTGAACCCTACTAGTAGTCTATTTTAGATAAAATTTGTCCCTATGATGTATTGAAGTATTTGGTAGAATTCACCTTATGCATCGTCTGCACCTACCAACATCAAAACAATGTGGGAAAATCACTTCAGGAGATTTAAGAAGGTGTATTATCATTATTATAGTGACCACGTTTTTTGGGTAGATGTGCTATCTTTTACTAGGCCAACTGAGTAATTGGGAAAAAAGGTTCTTTGCAAGCTTTTGGGCACAATCACCCTTCTTCAGTCATAGGGAGTCTCTGCTGTTCCCTAGAACAGAATAGAAGGTATATTATTATGCGGAGTTATTTTAGTCACGTAGCCTGTTTGCATACTGAATGTTCCCAAAGGGCATGGCAAATGGTGGAGGGGGGGTGAGATGTTTTTGGAAGGTGGGAGAGTTAAGACTCCTGCAGGGGGGATAAATAATTTTCTCGTACAACAGAGGAAGGTCAAAGAATTCATGAGACCAGATCTGATACTGCTGCTCATATTGAATAAAGCGTTATTTCTTAAATCCCATGAACATCAAAGAGGCTTCTTGAGTGGCAAAGTTTCATTCAGTGGGAAGAAGAGGAGCAGAATCTCTAAGCAGGGAAGATTTTCCTATTTGGACAAAAAATGAACAGCATTGTGTCTACAATCACAACCACTCAGAGGTATGAATGGCGTGTCTCAAGTTGTTGAAAACCAAATAGTTTCCCCCCCAAAACATTACCAAAAAAAAAAAAAGGCCAGAGGAACAAGAAATGGGAGGGTCTAAATTTGAATTCCTTCTGCCAGATTCAGTGGTATAACCTCTACCCTTTCAGTAACGAGGGATTCTTTCCCGTGTTTTATTGGACACAATGACTAAAGCCATTCAAAATTACTGCAGTTATTACATCCTATTACTTGAGGAAAAAGAAATAAAAAAGAAAACATAACAAAACGCACATTAAACCATGCTCACTTCAGTTAAAATTTCATATGCAAACTTCTGCGGGCTGTGTTTGACAAAGATTAGACAGAGTTTGTGGCTACCCCAAAAAAGAAAGAGCACCTTTATTTCTCAAAGTAATTGACAGTCTAGGTCTCAGTCCACCGTAGATAATGAACACAGTTAATAGATGGGCTGAAGAATTGTTTGAAGGTAGGTGAGTTCAGTTTGGTTTATTGTTGCTAATTTAAAATGTTAGTAAATTAGTAATGACGAGAAACATTAACTAGTTTCTAAGAAATGTCAAAAGTAATCAAATCAGTTATTTGAAAGCCTTTTACAGAAACAGGCAAATTAATGCATATGAATAGTCTTAAATATAGCTATTTCTACCAACATCACCTTAAATCTCCTCTCTGAGTTTAAAAAGAAATATGACTAAAACTCTTGGTTCGGAGAGCATACCTTTTATTAGACCAACTAAGAACTTGCAAAAACAATCTCTCTCTGAGTATATACAGTCAAAGCACTCTGGTATTTACCAAGAGGAAGCTGTTAAGTTACAATAGCATTTCAATATCCCATTAAAACCCTTACAAGGGAATTGTAAATGCAGATCTGTGGCAGCGCTCTCCAAATGCTTAATATCTCTCCAGACACTGTTGTCTCCGTTGTATTGTCACATTGCAGAAGCAGGGCTGAACTGGAAAGTTGCTTCCACTTTTGTTTTTCTTTCTTGTTTGCTAAAGTGTCATCAAGATGCTGACCTGAAATTCTGTGATAAAAGTGCCGTATGGGGTGGGCTGCTGCAGAGGGGAGCCTACTCCAATGGGGAGATGTTTGCAGAGTGTGTTTTGCTTGCTCAGTTCAGAAATATGTTTATAATTTTCTGTCTGTGATCTTATAAGAGAAGGCAGTGCCCGCTTTAGCACACAAATTCATCCTTTGATTGGTATAACATTTCTCTGTGTTGGTCCAGGCCAATGGGGGCCAACCTTTTTTGGAAGGCATGCCACAAGTTAGACCTGCACCCATAGGTGATAGAAGGCTGGGGCTAACAGAGCTGATCCCCCCCAAATGCAGGGCAGTGGGTAGGCCACAGCGCAGCCCAGCTGCAGGCTCTGGGTGGCTGCAGCAGGGCTGGGGAGGGGTGCACATGCAACCAGGATTGCAACGCAGCATGTGGATCACTGGCTGCCCAGCACAGCAGGCAAGTACCAGTCAATTCCCTGAAGGGGAAGGGGCTGGGGGTGAGAGAGCAGATTGAGGACCCTGTGGTAAGGGAGGGAGTGGGGCAGAGGCAGGGGCTGGGGTGAGTGGGGCCCTGGTTGGGCTGGGTGGTGGTACAACTGGACCCTGGGTTCCACATCCAGGGGCATGGGCTGTGCACACCCCGGCAGAGGCCTGGGGGCCAAGTGCCTCCCTGATCTGTGCACAGGGTGGAGGCAGCTGCTGCTGCATGCTGCGCTCTGCATGCCACTGCAGCTGCCCCAGCAGTAGTATGATGCCACATGCCTGTCATCACTGAGCTGTGCCATGCCCCTGCAAATCTGGTGGTGGGATGCACGTGACATCGCTTGGCTCTCGAGGCAGCGGGGAGCAAAGCCCAGTGCACAGCAGGAGCCACCTCTGCCCCACACATAGATTGGGGGGGGCACATGCTGCCCACGCCTCCACCAGGGTGCACACAGAAGCAGGAGCCCCCCTGCACCCCCAGATGAGCAGCCCGAGTTCCAATTCCACCACCCGGCCTGGCCAGCCCCTGCCCTTGTCCCACTCTCACCCTCACCACTGGTGCCTCGATCTGCCCCCCCATGGCCCTTTCCCTTCCCCCTGCCCCTTCGCCCACAGACTTACCTATGTGGGGGGGGGGGGGGCATGGGGCCATTTGGCCCAAGCCCCCCCCCCCCCCCTCCCCCCCAGACTTCCCTATGGGGGGGGGGGGGGCATGGGGCCATTTGGCCCAAGCCCCCCCCCCCCCCCTCCCCCCCAGACTTCCCTATGGGGGGGGGGGGGGCATGTGAGCATATGTGCACATGCACTCAGCCTCCCCAAATAATTTTTCCTCCCTCCACCTATGCCTGCACCCTACCCCTACCTGCCACCTGCCTGCTCTGCTTTCTGCTTCCTGCCCCACTTCTATGCCCTTCCTCTTGCCATAGGCAGACACTGCCCGTGTCATTTTTGGCATGTGTGCTGTGGTTCAAACACCCTAGTGGGTTGACCACCCCCACTTTAAGCAGTGTCTTAAGATCATAAATATTTAATGTGTTAATATACATTTCTAACTGGTTTTGGTTTTTTTTGCATGGGAAATGCTCTGAGTATTTTTCAGGTTAGAATTTTAACATTTTCTTTGGCTCATTTTCTGAGAAAATCCCTTTAGGTTCACTTGGACTTAACACACGTCAAAATTCTGCTTCAAGTCCAAGCGCTCTTACATCTGTGTTCTCAAAGCAATTTTAAGTTTTAGTGTCTATTTAGATCTAAACAGCTTTCCAAGAAGTTGTCATCTCTTCTTTACCATCTTCAGAGATTTAGCTCTTGTCTTTGAGCTTGGTAAGGAAGTTACTTAAATATTACTAGGCAGATAGTTAATTCCCTGATTCATGTAAATATTCTATACTCAAATAATTTCTAATGTCTATAACAAGTTACAGCTTCAAATGCTCTTGTTTTACTACTATGTAAAACATTTCTCATGTATATAACAATGACCTTAGGAAGTTATTGTATGAGGCTTGGATTTACATATAATATATGGGCCTGACATGCCTCAAAAAAGTTTTTGTCCTCAAGCATTTAAGGAATTTCAAAATTTTCACTTTGAAGAGGAAACATGAATTTTGAAAGAGAAAAAAAATCCTCCTACCAAATACTTTCCAACCAACAGTGTTTCTCTGGAAGTCTTTAAGGCTGAAGACTTTAAAGAGCTTAAAAGAAGCTATCATACTGTTAGTTGAACCTCTCACAATATCTACTGAGGCTTATTTCTTGTAAAGTGTGGGCATGACTAAATCCCACATTGATGCTTTCTGCTGATGCAGTATCCCTGATCATTCTCAGGAAGTGTCTAGATTGACATAACCCATCTCCATGGCAGAGAGACCTGGTCTTGACTGATTGGCTTATATTTAAAATCCATCTTTTTCTGTACATTTGCAACTTGCCTTTATTGTGTCTTATAACTACTCCCATAAAACAAATCACATATCTGCATCTCCCAAAATCCAGTATAAAGGAGAACAGCGCATAAAGTTAAAGCAAGATACGAGTTCTAAAATTCAATTTTTATGTCCATATAAGCATACTCAAAGAGACTATTTTTAGATGCTTAGGAACCTGACTCCTGCTGACAGGAGGCAAATGTGTTAGCAATATCCGTAGCTTGAACAGTTCATAGGAGTAAATAAGCTGCAGAAAGCATCTTGAAACACACTAATTGCCAGTATCTCTTCAATTCAATAAAAAGGTAAGTCCATTTGTAATGGTTTCAACCAGAAGAATCACTTGTGATAATTAGTATTAATAATCATTTCTGCATCAGTACTGAGGTTTAACCCTACAAAGCTCCCTCGTTGTGTGGGTGCGTGCATGTATGTAATGTGTCAATCGTCTCAAGCTCTCCAGTTGGGGAGCAATGGCTGTGCCACCCACAATTACGCAATTATATCCAGATTGGATATTAATACTATTTACTAGACTGAATGTCACTGTAGCTCTTGGCCTTTCTCTGGCCTTGTCTGCTCTGAGGCATG
Source organism: Gavialis gangeticus (assembly GCF_001723915.1). Taxonomy (NCBI): domain Eukaryota; kingdom Metazoa; phylum Chordata; order Crocodylia; family Gavialidae; genus Gavialis; species Gavialis gangeticus. Next base: position 58,332,386 of record NW_017729029.1, read on the forward strand.
TTTCAAGAAGTGGGACAGCTTCTGTTTCTTAAGATACATTTAATCTGGGATCAGGGAGGAATGTGGAGAACAGCGATGGTGACACCTGACGTTCAATGATGGAAACCTCTGTGCTCGCACTGGGTAGAAATATGCCTTCTATTCTGCCTTTGAAATAGATACTGTTGATTAAATATTTGTCCATATTTTGAAGTGTCTGGATTGTCCTGACAAGCTTAGAAGTTTTCTACTATTGTTAATGTGCCTGTATCTTTGCTTTCTAAATTATTTTGTATTTATTCTAATGAGAGGCAAGTCACCAATGGCAACACCTGGCTTATATTTTCACACTACTGCTGGTTTCCTGAGCGTTAATGGATTGAGTCCCTCTGAGAAAGGACCTTCTATTTCAGCTGTCATTTTTTTGCTGCAGCTACCGCGTATGAGTTATTATGTGGCCTTTACAGAATGGCCAAAGTTCACAAAAATTTCACCAGCCATTTCTAGTGTATGTCAAGTACTTTCCAGTGCTTGTGGTACAAAGATTAGTTGTTACTGTTCGTGGCTTTTTAGTTATCTTTTTCATAGTGTTTCTGAATTACAGGAAATTACAACGAGTAAATGAATTACAACACTTAGTGCTAACATTTGATTGTGGCATTTCAATGGATGAATTGTGGTCTAAAATCCTGCCCTTTATTATGAAGGGGAAAAGAATTTGAGAGAGAAAAGTCTCTGTTCAAACAATCTCACACAAAACTACACAAAATTGTCCACTTTCTGCCTCTTTCTCAGACACACATTGCTACAGCAGAGCAGAACTGGAATGAAAGGAGTGAAGAAAGCATTAGTTTTGGAGACGTGCTCTGTCCATCACACCATGAATTGGCTCAATTTATTGACTGGGAAGCAGCCCACTAGATACACTTTCTTAAAGGAGAACTCGTGTAGCCCCATGTACTCTCTCGTTGGACCTGGCTCTCCTTGAGCCACCTTGTCCTCTGCACTAAGATGGCTTTGGGGATCTTCTCTTTGCTTTGAATAATACTTCTTCCCAGTGCCATATCAAGGGAGTTTGGTGCCCGGGGCAAAGCCTAGAGCGGCACCCCACCCTTGCCCCACGCATGTATCTGGGGGGGCACATGCCCCCCTATGCTTGCCCAGGAGTGCATGCAGCAATGGGAACTGCCAACAGGCACTGTCCCCGCATCTCTTACCCCAAACAAGCCACTCTCAGCTCCGTCCCATGCCCCAGCCCACCTGGGCAGTGCCTGTTAACTCCCCTTTGCTTTAGCACCCACGGCGGTCACCCTGCTTGCCCCCCCCCCTTGCTGTGGCACTGCTTCTTCCTTCACCTTGGTAACTCCAGATATTAAAAGCTGAATTTTGCCCATTGCCTGTTGAATAGTTATATTAGCCTCTATAAAGAATAGGAATATTCAAGACAATGGGACTTCATTCATTTTTTCCTATTCATTAATATGTGTAGCAGGATAGGGACATAGGTCCCATCAGTACAACTCTCCCATTCAGATTCAAAAATTGTAGACATTAAAATGGAAATCTTGGATGGAAACCTACATCCCGGCTGTAAGAAAAAGAATAGTGATTTAGTTTAGGGACTTGCTAGAATCAGAACATGTATTGACTGGTTGAGGTTTTTTTTAACAAAAAATATTTGTTGAAGGTTTATGAATTTTGACCGGCAAAATTACAACTAATGAAGTAAAAAATCAGTAGAACAAATGGCAAGTTTATCATGGGTTTTCATTTTGCTTTGTTTACCTGTTTTTAGTGGAATGGGTATGTTAAAAGTGTGAAAAAATAACATCTTATGAGCCTGTTGAACAATCCATTAAGGAAGGACATACAGGTTTTTTTCTGGTGGTTTCCTGAGACCTTGAAATCAAAATTTAACCTGTTTACTCTTATTAAATTGAGATAACCTATGAGGAAGGTTATGAAATCTCCCTTATGAAGGAGGAAGCACTGAGGTTTTTGAGATGCTGAAAACAAGGAATAATACTTTCAGTGCTGTTAGTACCTGCTTTTGTTGCTATTCTGTGCTCAGTTTGATGACTTCCCAGTAGAATAAAATAATGTATATAAAGAAAAATAGGAAATAAATATCCCCTCAACTTCTTTTCCAAGGCAAGTTGTCAAAAGCTTTTGTGTAGTTAAACCTAAATTTTCTGAAAGCACTACTGAATGCTTTTATCTAGGGGAAATTAGTAGCATTTGTTAAGACTGTAGCTGCATCTTTTAGGATACTGTAAAGCAAAAGTGGTTTCTTCATGCAAATACTTTATTCCCTTGCAAATCTGTGCTGGATTTTTATGTTGTTAAGGCTTAGAAATGAAGGGAATGGAAATAATTTGGGGATTTTTTAAAGTCTCTTTTGTGCACCTGAATCCTGGTGTGATTTGGAAAACTTTATGTTTCCTGTTCTGTTTTATTTTGGGATGTGTTTTATTTTGGGATGCTCCAATTAAGACCAGGAGCCTATTCTTCTAGGTGCCATAGGTATATGTTGTGAGAGCTGGTGCATGCCCCAGAGAGTTTACCTTCTACATAGAAAAGACAGGTAAAGTGAGAAGGACAATAGAAGTTGAATTAATAACCTAAAAGTGAAAGGCTCTGTCTTTAGGTAGCTGTGAATTCCCTGATTCATATTATTCCTCAGATGTATATATACTTTGACAGACTGTGTGCAGAATCAAATAAAAGTTAAGATCACATCTGTACACTTGTGGTTTCTCTTGGGAAAGCAGTGACTCTCACAGGAGAACTGTGTATGGCCCAAGTGAGAGCATGGCAGCCTGTTGGAATAGTCACTCCCCAAAGACTTCAGCAAATGCCAAATCACTCTGAATTTATCCCAAAACACTCTGAATTTACATACAATCAATTTCAGAGCAGGTGTTTGCCAGCCAGCTGTAATTACAATGAATCAGGTGGGAAAAATGGGTGGAATGGGTGAAAGTCCAAGCTTGGTAATGAGAAGCCAAGGGTTTGAGCCCATGGCGGTAGTGGAAGGGTTCAAAGGAAAGCAACTCAGGATGCTAAGATACTTAAGCATTCTTCAAATGCTTGTTTTCCTAACTGGTTTCCTAAGGGTGAGACACTCCCTTTGAAAATAGGTGTATATTTTCTGTGATGTAGTCATTAGAACCTCTTACCAAGCTGAGATTTGCATTTGCTTAACGCATGTTGTCAGAAGCTTTATTTTGATGAATGAAAGGAAAATTGACCACTACAGTGTTAACACTTGAAAAAAGAGACAATTTTTTTTTTAATGGTAAACGTTACAAATAACTCTCAGTCCCTCCATGATTTATTTTTAATAATGTGAGAAACAGCTCTAGTCGCTAAAATAAACTCATCAATGTCTCAGCTTCTGCTGAAGTTGGGAATTCAAGCCACCATTCTCAGCATGTAGGAGGTAAAAATCTGTCATTCAGTCTGGAAGCTGTAGGAATATGTTTCCTCTCTCCATATTGATTCATGTTCTGCTTTGTGCCAGTGCTGCAATGTGGACAATTTCCTTTGACAAGGATTGAGAAACCGCCTTTTTTACAATCCCAGTGAGAACTAGGACTCAGGGTAGATCCTAGCCTGGCATTCTTAGTGCTATGAAAGATGTGTGGTGGACTATTTCCCAGGCACCGATCCTCCACCCTGCTCCTCCTCCTGTCTAGGCTCTGCTCTTCACTGAAAGCTGTGGAGAGGATATGTATGTAAGGATTTAAACTATGTTGATCCCCACAGCATAAGCCTGATGAGCAAAAAAGCCCTTAAAGAGAGAAAAGGATTTACAATCACACACTATAAATAACATTTAATTGGCAATTAGTGATGGAAAGGACAACAATACTGTGTATTCAGTATTATTTATTGTGATCAAAATAATCAGTCGGTATACAGTAAATTCACTCATCACTGACTCACTTGAGATTATGGAGGGTGGTTCTCCTAGAGGAGCCAGAGACAAGTAATTGGTAGAAGACAAAGAAGGAGGTTTGAAAAATAGCTTAACAGCTATTTTTGGAGTGTTTCACTTCTATTCCTCATTAGATACAGAGGAAAGACATAAAATTGTCCAACATAAGACAATTGTGGGGGTAAAAGGTAAAGATATACCGCATTAAATGAAGGATGATTTTTTTTTTGAAAAAGGAGGGGCCAGAGAAGATGGCTTTTCAGTTATGGGAAAATGTCTGAAATCTAAATCAGCAATTTCCTGTCCTCTCTACAAACCACATCCTATCACTAAGCCGAGCACAGCGCTTGCATTCAAATGCATGGAAATTTTGCACAAATATTCTATGGCAGGCTGTGGTAAGATGAGAGGAGAGATTTCTCATTATTTGAGAAAATGTTTTCACAGCTCTCGTGCATAATTACAACTTCAAAATTTCCTCCCGTTGCTGTCCTCTTTTAAGGCTAGCACTCAAGGTATGTTTTTATCACTCTCTTTAAAGGTAATGCAAAATTGTAGTGCTTTGCTGCTTCAGTGAAAAGGAATCTAGGCTGCAAACACCTGCTTTCCTTTTTATTGGCCTTCAGTAGGCATTCAGGGCCATTCAGATGCTACAGTGTTTGCATAATGTATTTTGTAATAGTTTTCATTTCAGCAAAATAGTACCTATTCTGGAAGGTCACAAGCAAGTGGAAAGTACTGATTGACACTACTCTGGTAGTAGGCAGCAAGCATTGCTCTGCTTTACAGGACTGTGTGTGAAAAAGCTTTTTGAAACGTCACATGATCTACTGAATACAAATAGTCTCTCTATTACTTCCTTTACCTATGATGTGCCAAGACTTTTGGTGCTCCCCAGTCCCTGACCTCACCCCAAGTGTAAAAAATGCTAGTCCTCAAGGGTCAACTCCATTCACAGGATGGGATGGAGAATTCTATTTTGAGCTTGCAAGGTGCATCCTTGTGACACTGCGTCCCAACGTTAACACGTTAGTCTTACATATAGCCTAGGGACAGAAATTATACATAAACTGGTATAAGTGATTGGAAACCAATTCAAAGCTGTAACCCAACAGAAGTTCAGTGCCCGTGGAGTGCTTTCAAAATAGCTGAAACTGGTTTAAGATAAATCCGGATGGATGTAGTATCAGACTGAACAGATTTAGGTTAAATCAGTTTATTGAATTTCTGTCCCAGATCCCCTCTAGATTCAAGTTAACTCACAGTCCCCCAGCATCCCAGGATGCTTTGCACCTCTCCCACACAACTACCAGTTACAGGGTGGGTGGGCTAGCCTTGGTCCAAGGGGTCTGCTCCAGCCAGCAGGGAGGCATACTTTAGCACTCCCCAGCTTCTGCCCTGGGCCACTGCAGGCATGTGGCTGCATTTCCAGAATCAAAAATGAACGTCTTTTCACTTGCTTATCAGTTCAATCTACACAGCTTCGACTAATCTGCAAAGATAGAATGAATTCAGTCTCAGGCTTTTTGACTGTTTGTACTTAGCCTTAAAGTAGAGGAGTGGATGTTAGTGTCACCTGGTCCCCTGGTACAGGAGAAACTGAGCCCCAGTTTGGGTCACTGGGCCTGCATATTGCTGTCAGGTTTTCAAAAGTTTTAAGTGACAGTTCTTCTTCTCATGTCTCTACACCACAGTTAACCTTTTTTTTTTTAAATACATGCTTGTGCTCATTTATTGTACTTTGCAAGATCTTTCATCTTACATGTATATTGTATCGTACTGCAATGCCTTCAAGCAGTGGGCATTGCAGCAGGTCTCACACAGTTTGAGGTTCTGTGCCACAGGCACAGATGGCTGAACCCATGACCTAGTCCCACTTCTTTGTTAGTCCCTTGGACCGTCCAACTCTGGTGCGTAAGTAGTTGAGACATTTTCACCTTCGCCATGGTTCATCAGCCCCAAGTGGTAAGGACTCGGCTGCTGGAACGTACATTTTTTCACTGTCAGGTATTTTTTCCAGTTCTCATTTCATGTCTATAGTTATATCTCCTTGGGTGTGGCATTGTGGGGGTGGGTGCTTGTGAGGAAGCTCCTGCGTGACTTCAGACATTTGTGTGCTGTAGGATGGTCAGGCAGCGGGTGTCTCACATCTTCAGTTTGTCTCGATTCTTCTATCCTGCCAGCCGTAGCCAAAGCATTCATGTTGTGACCACTGTCAGGTAGTACCTGGTAATACCTGCACATTCTGCTAACCCTTCAAACCACAATTTTGACCTTACAAATTTACACTAATAAGTTGTCTCCATGAGATGGATGTCTCTGGAGCTTTAGTTCCTTGGCCACTGAAGGGTGTATATGCCTTCCACTGAATAGTAGTTCTGCTTCACGAGTTTCTTTAATTAGTGTGATACAGACCTCCCGTGAGCTAAACTATACTCCCTAAAGCACGCTTTAGGTGCTTTGGTAGTTTGGCAGGAGGAATGATCACTGGGATTAGGGATCAGATCCCAGTGCACATTTAAGTGAACATCTGGAAGCTCCCTGTTGTTTGTTCACTCTTTCCCAGGGAATCTTGCCTTGAGCCTGGTGGCTAGGGTGCTCTCCTGGAAGGTGGTAGTTCTCTGGGGCAGAGGAGAGAGTTGAACCTCAATCTCTCACATGCTCTAACTGTACACTTATTGTACAGAAGAGAGGCCTTCCTATATCCTTTCTTGGGAACTGTGTTTTAGGAGGACTCAGTCTCTGCCCTTTGGAAGAAAGGGTGTAGGCTTAAAGTCTGAGATTCAGTCAGAGTTTGAATTACACTTCAACTCTTGGTGGGGGGTCTGCAAAAAAAATTGGCCAGGGTCAGGGTGCATGGGTCCTTGCATACTGTAGGGCTGGGGCCAGCGGTGGTGGCAGCTGGAAGGAGCCACCGGTGCTGCCTCTTGGGCTGCTTGGACAGGCATGTGGTGGGCCAGGGGCTGTGCGTGGTAGCACATGGGCTTTAGGCTCTTGTGTGTGTTGGGGGCTTATCATCTCCTATGGGGGGCTCAGCTTCCCCCATAATTCCAACCCTGGATCCAGTCCTTGTCCTTGGTGTTGCTATATTGGCAAGCCATAGGAAGCTGTGTATTGAACAAGGTGGCTTAAGCATCCACCTTCCAGTGTGCAAGCTGTTTCGATGCCCAGTCTATGGTACTGAACTCTCTCCCAATGCCTAACAATAGGTTCCAGATCCTATTTGGGATGTAGCACCTAATATTAGTGTGTGGTGGCACCTAAGAATGGTCCTTCCCTGCCTCTGAGATGAGCCTTGGGTATAAAGGCAGAGAAGCGCCTCTCGCCTATGCGCTTTGGCTTTGCTTGCACCATATTCCAGATTAGAGATGCACCTGGAAGGGAGAAAGCTTTGATTTTCAGTGGTCTCCAATAACCAGTCTGCTTAGCTTCTGAACATGCCCTTTACTGCTTGGCCAAAATATGGTTGGAATAGCAATATCTTGCAAGAAGAGTTTGGCAGTAAATAACTACTTGCTGGGTACAAGGAGGAAGCAGGACCAGAGTTACAACTCAGACTCAGAATAATGGCTTTGAAACACAGCAACTCCTAGGGCTATTCCAAAGCTGAGGTGTCCCGGACCATCTCACCCCTGAAACCACCATATAGCCTATACATGCGTTGTGCTCCCTAGATGGCGGTGCCTGAGCTGCAACATGTGGATCTAGATTTCCCAGGCATTTGGGGTTGTTCAAATCCAGGGCAGGGGCCAGGCTTCTGCAGCAGAACACAGTCTGGTAGCAAAAAGAGAGTTGATAGGCTACAAGAAATGTGTAATGCTGTTTTCTCCTTGCAATTTCTTCTGGAGGCAGATTTGACTGAGTGCTTTTTTTGACCTCTGCATGTTTCTGATTTTCCTCAACATGCTCTTTTTCTGCAGAGTACGACTTCACACGCAGGAAATTTTAAGTTGTGAGGTCATTTTTTTTCAACAAACACTGGGGGGTTTTTTGGGGGGGTGTCATTCCCCCCCCCCCGACACAAAGGTACCCCGCATGTCAATTTTCTCCAGCTATAGTTGCAAGGACGGTTTTACCTACAGGGAGAAGGCCAGGAACACTTGTATTGCCACTGCCTCTGCTATGCTTAGTCTGTAAATTAAAAGAGAGATCGACAACCCTGTGGACTGATGTCTATCACCTTTCAGGAGTAGTTAAAAATTAATTTAAAGGGGAGAAAAAAAACCCACCAGAGGCAAAGTCCATTGCCCTCCCTTTCTGAACCCTTTCTATGATAAGTGTGGAGCTGGGGCTTTCGCTATCTTTCTGTGTTATGGCATATAAAAGTTATGCCAGCTCCACAGAAACAGATGCATATGTCTGACCTACTGGTCTGTGCACATTATATGGGCTCTGTGACCACCCTCTTCTGACTTTGAATTTGTTACATCTGCCAAGTAAAGACCTTGGCTTTTCACCTGAAGCTGTAAAGACTTGTGCATTGCTTCAGGATTGATCCCCTTCTTATTTGGGCTACTGCTGATCAATAATGGCACTTTCAACTAGTGTTAGGGTTGATTGGGACCAGGAACAGATCCTTTCCTGGTCCAGCTCTCCCCTGCCACTACTAACACACCCCAAACAAACTGCTCCCGCCCTCCCTTTCCTCTCTTTTGGATGGCTGATTGAACAGGACGCTGCTGAGTCCTTTGTGCATGGTTACGGCTGCAAGAGGCACAGTCACAGCCCTAAGTGGGTTTGGGGGCAACTGAAGCACAGTGTATAGCAAGCCATCCTAGTTCACTGGTGTTAGATACAGAAGACTGCAGCTTTGTTCAGGCTGTTTTGGCTGGAGAGGTTAGATTCGCTTCACTGGCACTGGAGTGAATGGAGCTTGTGAGGAGAAGAGTGCAGTCTCCTGACCCCTCAGATATTTGTAGCTCTTTGCTCTGAATTGGCCAACAGCCTACCTTTAGTCAGAAGGAGATTGCAGAGGTTAGAAAGAAGCCTTGGGCTGTGGCCTACGTTAGACCAGAGGATAGATGAGGTCTTTTTTCTGCGCTGGAAGGAGAGATGCTGGTAGGAACTCAAAGCAGCCATTGCTCCTTTGCCTTTCACAGCTGCAAAGACAGGTTACCCCTTGGGGTTCTCTGGTTTTGAAGTTATAAGTTGAATAAAGGTGGCTAAAATTGGCCCCATCCTCTCTGACCCTCTGCTGTTCACGAGAGGGCTATACACAAGCTCAGCCAGCGAGAGATGAAAACCAGAACAATGCGAGTTGTGTGCTGACATCTGAGGGCAGAATTTGACTCTGTGCATCATGAAGCAGCAGCGCGGTGGCTGGATGCCTCAGATTACGTGTCAGGGAGAACAGCCCAGGTAACCAGATGATGAATGTGGAATAGACAGATTTCAGACCTCCGCATGCAAATTTATTGTCTCCCCTTCCGTTTGGAAACCACCAACATATCGCATTCGAAATGCCCAAAAGCACCCTCGCAGCCACTTGGCTCTTAGCAAGAATAGAGCCAGTTTCTTAAGCCTTGCAACTTCCTGCCAGCATATTGTGGAATTATGAGATATATCAGCTTCACAAGGCATTTGTGTGCTTTCCTAGCCAGGCATATGCTTCAGAGGTGACAGCTGGTGCAAGAGAGAAGCACTTGCTAAAACATATATATATATATATATATATATATATATAGATATAGATATAGATATAGATATAGATATAGATATATAGATATATGATGACGGCCAAAAGGAGAGGACCAAAAGAAGCAGTGAGACCCCTGTTTTCCCATTCAGTTTTCTGACTCGGTGCTTCTGGGGTGGAAGCAGGCAGGGAAGGAGCGAGCAGTGCAAAATGGGCTTATGAGCAGCAGCCGGAGAATGGAGGGTGCAGACTGCAGCGTGTGAAATGTGTTAGCTGCCTAAGAGCTTGTTTAATACCTCCTAGATGGGAGTCTGTAGCAAAGTGGATTTTTATTTGTCATTTATTTATCAAATAAATTCTTAACTATGCAGCCAGATGGATTGTTTCGATCCTCATCATAAAATAAAAGGAAGAATTCAGCGATCTCCATTAAAAGTGAGTTAACTCAGTACATTCTCAGCTGTGCGCTAACGTGGCTAATGAAGGGAAATACCGCAAACGTCTTAGGGCAGGCAAATGAATTTTGAGCTCTATTGAAAAGCTGCATCACCTCGAAGAGAGAGATAATTCCCCATTGTTATGGGAATAATATATAAAAACACATTGATATTATTTTAGATAGCAGATGCATCCTGCTGCAGCCTGAGTTTTATGCAAATGGGGAGTGGAATAAAAGGGCTTTTTAACAATATGGATTTTTGTCAAAAAGTTGCTTAGTTCTTTCAAACCTTTTTCCCATGCTTGTTAGACAGCCTGGACACTGTATGGGTGAAAAAATCTGGGGCTAAAATTCAGTTTCTCTGAATGAGAATATGCTTCCTCTAGGATGGACGGCGAGGGCTTCAAAATGCATTTATTCATGAAATTGGGGCCTACTTACATCATTAAGCTCCATGCATTTAACACTAAGATGTACAAGACACCCCCAATTTTTATAGCAGATACTTACTGTCATTCTTATGTTAATGAAATGTTTGCACAGCTGCTGCAGTGGGCACAGGAAGATTAAAATCTGCTGTCACTTTGGTAAGAAGAACCTAAGGGAGATCAACACATCTGGTCTAGGGGAAAAATAAGTCTGTCAAAACAATTATTTCACATCATTTACAGCAGCTTGGAAGGAGGGTGGGGAGGAGAAAAGGAGATTTATTAACCTTTAAAATGGTCATAAATTCATTAATGTATTATACCTGCCAATTCTCCACTTCACCTCATGATGAATGATACTGGCAGTCAGATCTCATCTCAGTCTCCTATTTGCTTTTGTGTTCTCTCTTGCTGGGGTTAGGCCCTGGAAAAGACAAAGTCAATGATATAGCACTTGGAAACCCAAACTGGTTCCCATCCTAGAAAGCAGATTGCATTTAGAGTTTACAGGCTATTCTTATGCAGTGGAGGGCAATGTGAAAACTTGCATTACTCACTTTTATCTTGTGATTCACAGTCTGGGAATAAGGAAGATCAGAAATGAGCCTTGTATATGTAAAATGATAAGCCTGACATTTGGGCATTAAGCATCAGTACAGAGGTGACCAATGAAGGGCAGCATGCCATGTTTGTGTGATACTGCACAGGGCTGTAGAAGAATGGCCTGGTAAACCCTCAATCAAGTGTTTTCCTGAATGCTGAACCATTCTTCTTGAAGACTGCTGTCTGCAGCATATGAGGGGCCATCGCTATTAATCATAGAGACCATTCATTGCAACCCTGTCCCTGGTGTAATCATTTATACTAAGACTAATTGAATAGTGCTTTGCATTTTGCACTAGTATAAATAATCAGCAAAAGGGACAGGTTAGTTGTCAGCAAGGTGCACGTTGCACTTTCTGGGGTGAGTGTGTGTTGCTGGAAGAGACAAGTCTATTGGATTTTTTCCAGCTCTCTTCATAATCCCAGCTCGTCTTCCTACCTCCACATCGGGGAAGGGGATGGGGATGCAGTCAGTGCCCTGCTGAGGTTCCATGGAGGCCTGTCATTCACTTCATGTAGGAGCAGCAGTGGTAGAAATGAATTGGCCCACTTAAAAATTAATAAAATGGCAGATGAGGGAGGAAGAAAGACTGATGAAAGCCAACCAGCAAGCAGGCCTGGGGGGAAAAAAATATATGCAGGAGAAGGAGGTAAGCATCAAGGCAATTAAATCAGTGCAGAAGAATGTCTCCATGAAGTGAGGAGGGGTTGCATATGAACAGGTGTTAGGCTGGGATTTGCAAAAGCATACAAAGGAATTAGGACCTCAAAGCCACTGCCTTTTAATGGGATTTGGCCACTGAAATCACATGGGTCCCTTTTAAAAATCCCGGTCTACATCCAAGCAAAGAGAGGCCAATCTAATTAACACAGCTGGCAGAATCTCTGGCAGCATAACCAGGGGATGACAAGAAAGTGCAAGGACCACTGGCCTGTGACAAACTCCCTGATGATTTCTCTGCTATAAAAATGAAATGAAGGAGAAGGAAATGGGAGAGTGACAAAGAGTCTTTACGGGTACCACTCTGGTGATTCCAGCTGTCAAACTAGCCACAGGAAAGCAGGGTTTCTGAGGCATGCATTTAAGACTGGGAAAAGCTGCTGTTTGTTCTTACTGCCTAGACTTATCTTGGATGTTTGTCATTAAGAGCATCCCCTAATGAACCCAAACTGCCTTTTAGAACAAATATGGGTGCATGGCAGTCCATCACACTGTAACCATGACACTGGAAATGCTCTGAGTTATACTTACAATAAAGTCAGTGGTCCTTGTGTAGGTCATGATGTCTGCTAGCTTGTTGTTTATACTGGCAGCTGAACTTCACTTGTGGAGTTTTTAGTCGATTAGCCCAAGAGATCACTATAAAAAGCACTAATGCTTCATTTGCAGTTCTGTCACCTGGGAAGGGTAATGACATACAGGGGGATGTGTTGGTTGTTTAACTACAAGGCAGTTTTGCAAATGAAGGAAGAATGAGTTGTCTTCTAATGCACTTATGAGTCCATGAAAAACATTTTTGCATGGACATTGCCTGTTATCATTTACTAGCATTTGCTAATTTTTTTCATGCGTGTTCATAGCCATGGTACTTCTTTAGACAACAGAAATAGCTGCCTAACACATTTTAAATAAGGAAGCCTTATTCACAGTTTTACCAGTAGGGAAACTGAGGCAACATGATGATTAAGTCAAAATGTTCAATCCCAGTTACCTGCAGTTAGGTTCCTAAATCATACGCCTCTTATCAGACTACTGATTCTACTGCATGGATATGAAGATATAAGATTTGTTTTAGGTCACTAAGTGTCAAGAGTTTGGAGTACATGGCTCAGCTACGCTCATGGATAAAGCTTTTGGCAAACTCCAGATCTTGTAAATCCCAGTCTTTACCACCACCATCATACTGGGAAACCCAAGTGCCTAACTTGAGACTATAGCTTCTGCTACAGGGCCAGGTGTCAAAGACTTCTTAGCTCAACCAGACTTTAGCAAAGCCTACAGATGGGAATAAAGACATCTATTATATTTAGAAAGAGTACATTTCATGCATCTAAAGACTGAATTTGGCTCATAACTTGTGTCTCACTAGGAACTAAACAGGCATTATGCAAAATTTTTCCCTACAGATATACACAACAAATTCTGCTTCTGATCATTTACTCTCTCTCTCTCTCTCTCTCTCAATCTGTGCCAAATCATGTCACCTCCATGAGAGATGAGTTCATAGACGAAGAGCAGAATATGAGAGCCATGCATACCCCCAGAGCAAGTTACACATTGCCCACTTCAAACAACAGCAACAAAAAAAGAATCTGATCATGCTCTTTTTATTGGGTATTATAAACAGGCTATGAATTCACCTTTCCCTGTCAGTTTTAGTTACCCACTTTCAAATGTCACCAGCATCTACTGCAAGAACATGAGCTGCCTTGGGGATATGAGAGGATAATATTTTCTATTTGGCATTCATCTGTGACCCTTGAAATACCTAGGGTGAAATCCTGGTCTCAATGAAGTTGAAGGCAAAACTCCATCTTAAATGCAAGGATTAATTTAAGGAAAGATTTATTCTCTCATTCTCTATGTTTTAACTCAGAATTTTATCAGAAGATAGATGGTATAGTATGTTTTGCATATAGATAGGTGGCCTGGTTTGCTCTCAGGTGCCACACTAACAAGCCTCACACAACTAACACCAGAGATATTACTCATACCAAGTACAGGCAGAATAGCACATTTTGAATAAAACCTCTGATTGCATGTATGTTCTACATGATGGGCATGTGGATGGTCTTTGTGCAGTCAAGAGAAGATCCTAATGTGTCTTGTCTTCAGATACATATGTTGCATATCTGTTTTTTCCAGGACTAGAATAACCTGTGATCTGCAGAAAGAATTTCTAACTAAATGAAGCCTCTGTGATTTTGTACTCCTGGAAGGGCATTTACATTGAACGATGGACATAAAAATTCTGCTCCAGAGAAATTTTCTATAATGCATATTTAATTTTTTTTCAATGAGGTAGTTTCCAATATCATAAAATGAAACAGATGTTCATCAAGTGCTCTTATACCCTAGACTTTGTTTGATAATTGTTCTATTAGAAATCAGGTTTGTCACTTCTGCACTTGTCATATTATTTGATTCATTTAAAACTTTAGTAATGTAATTAATCATGTCAGAGGGAAATATAGGCTTATAGCATCTGACTATGCTATGTATGAGACTTGCAGGTCCATGCTTGAAATAAACTTCTCCAAAACGTTGTGCAAGAAAAAAAGTATAGCAGTTTGGCTATCTGCTCCCTTTCGTGAAAAGGTGAATAAATCTCAGTCCTTCCTGATGTGGTTTTATCTGTTTTGTCATTTCTCCAAGTGATCACTGACTCATATGAAGGTGGGAGAGTAATGTTCAGAGTCAGAAATAATTTGTCCAGAAAAAAATCACTGGAGAAATGTTTGAGGCTAAAGCAGTCGAGTGATAGACAATAAAAGTTCTTTTCTGACCATGTTCGCGTTGACATTATCTGGGTATGCCTCCACCGGCTTCAATGGGATTGTGTCTAATGTACCATAGCATAAGTGACAGGAGACTCGGGACTTAAAGTCCTATTCCACAATCAACTGAAGCTAATAGGAAGATTGCTGCTGACTTCAGTTGGCCTTGGAGCAGGTCTAAAATGACTCCATTGCCCTGGGTCATTCAGAATTTTATAACAATGTGGGGAGAGCAGGTATTGAAGCAAATAAATGGTAATGTTTCTAAAGGTGGAAGTGTGTGCCACTCTGTCTAAAAATCAGCCCCTGTAAGATGACATGGTTTAGGTACTCAGAAGTGGAAGCTGTTTCCCTACTCCAACTCATTAGCCATTTGGGGAAATCTTCACTTGGGGGCTAATCCTGGTAGGAAGTGGATAGGGGAATGTACAAGAAAACTCATCAGTGGGTGTAGGAACTGCAAAGTGTCTGAATGTGGTCATCTAGTTCCTCCGAACACTTCAGGGACACGTCGTGTAGCTTTGTGAGAAAGGGCAATGGGGATCTATAAGACCCAGCAAAAGACCTAGCGCACAACCTTATGTGTCACTTACTGGTGCTTGTGGTACGAAGAAGGTGTTTGCCAGGACTGGGGGATGTCTCTGGGCACAGAGTTGCTACCAGGGAAAAAGTAAGTGCCTATGACTTGTATTCACATCAAATTCCTGATTAAAATCCTATTTGAATGGACAAGAGTGTTTCTATTGCGCTCAATGGACTATAAAAGGCACCAAGAGAATGAGTATATATTTGTTTCACAACTTAGTCCATAATGTATTTTTATTGGCGTTACTGTTTGGAATAAAAAGTTCATTCTTGCATGGTTCATATTGCAATACCGCACGTTAATTAACTGTGTTTTATTTTATTGCCATATTCATATCTTTGTTCACTGACTTAAAAAAGGATCCCTTCCACAGGAGCCTGAAACCTTTCCCTGCCTCCAAATGGCATCATTCTGCAACACAGACAGCTCTGATAAAGAACCTGTTTCTTTGTGCTGATGTTGCTGGCTTCAGAGCAGCTTCCTGCCACATCAGCATATCCAGGTACCGAGACTGAAAATCTTTAAAATTTGATTTAGAAGGGGAAAATCCCCCTTGTTTCTGGAAAGGGCTTATATCATTTAGTGGGAGATTAAATATAGGTCCCTGAATTTGTGAGAGTGGAGCAGCAGGCACAAAAAAAAATAGATTACTTGGGGGTGCTCCTGTTCACCCTTTAATATTACTATTCTTGCCACCTGCAATGATGGGCCTTTCTTGCCTCCAATCCCCTGGCTTTAGATATGGATTCAATCCTTGATCTTCCACTGGAAATTATTCTGAGGACCAGGGACTCAGACAGCCATGTATCAGATAAGATGGTGGCCATCACAATTGTGAGTAGAACTGTCTTGACAAACATCAGGCTGGCTGTGAAACCAAGAAGAGGAAGATGGATTTTTGTGGTACTGGTTCATAGTTTCATAGTTTCTAGGGTCAGAAGGGACCTGAACAGATCATCAAGTCTGACCCCTTGCCCTGGGCAGGAATGAATGCTGGGTTCATAATACCCCAGCCAGATATCTATCCAACCTCCTCTTGAAGACCCCCAAGGTAGGGGAGAATAAAATAATCCAAACATCTGAAAACAGTCTTTATGCCATTTAATGTTTTTCATACCATATCACTGAGTAGGGCCAAAAGCAGATTAAAATTATTGGTAATAGGAGAACAGGAGGATTGTATCCTGTTTTAAAATCCAATACCTGTCACGACCTGCCCCTCATCAAGGCCTGCCTATCCTAGTTCTTCTTAAAACTCATAATTCTCAAGGGTCTTATGTTTTCACCATCGTCTCTGTATGATACATTGGGTCTGGCTTCTGCTGCTTTGGAAACTAGGTAGGATGCTTATAAACAGGTGGCATGGTGTGTTTGTACAGATTTAATTTGGAGACTCAGGCATTGTAGTTGATCTTTCCCATTACCTAAATTTAAGCCAGAATCATGTGAGAGTTGCACATTTTTCCAAGAGATGTACCGAAACATGTGTTGCTTTTTTAAAAAGATGCCTGCTGCCAGCTGATAGGTAGCCCTGTTTGCTTAATTTTACACATACCACGCTGTTAGTCTTAAATATCTGCATTCATCTCTGTCAAGAACTCAGGCTAGTACTGACATTCTAATCTAGCTCATTAAAGAAGTTGATTAGCATTTATTTAATTGCATAACTGAGAAAGTAAAAACCAATTTAAGCTTAATTGTTCGTGGTGCGCAGGAAGCTGAACAATATTAGTCGTGGAGTTGGACGTGAATGACAGATTTTAAAAAATGTCATTTATCCAGGGAATTGGGTTTCATTTAAAGCTAAAATTACACACAGAAATTCAATAGCTTTAAACTATTTTTTGAAAAGACAAGGAATTTTATAAAACACGGTCAGTATTTGTCATTGCTACATTGGCTTGGTTTACACTGCTCACAGCAATAGCAATTCACATAGGATAAGGCAAATTAAACAGGTTTTCTATGAACGACTTTTCAAATACACGCTGCTGTCAGCCTCTCAGCTCAGCAAACATACACACACGGTGACCAAGGGGCAATAACCTTGGTCACGGCAGTGACCGCAGCATAGTACAGAGTAGCCAGCTTTAACACAGCTAGCTCAGGTACCAGTAATACTCCAGCTGTGGCATTGTGAAGCTCAGAAAACAGGGAGAAGTCCAAATACAGCGCACATTACTTAATATGACTTGGAGATACTCCTCCTGCAAAAAGCTATAACTATGAAACAATTGCACTTAACATGTGTTTTACTGCTTGAATGTGTGGATGCTTGCATTTTAAATGTAGTTAATGCATGCTAAAATATCATGTGCGACAAGGCCTATAGTTTGGCTCTTCTCTAGTAGAACTGTCCGTGGTCCTCTAAGAACCGTTTGATTCTTGTTAGTGTTGGGGCCCTGTTTTGCTCCACTTCACTTATGTTATAATACATGGAAGGATTAGATTACAATTGGCCTTGATTTCTCATGAGAAGACTTTTGATTTAAAGGTTTTTGTATGAATGGAATTAGCCTTCTTCACATCCCTGGCTCTCCAATCAGCTATTCAAGAATGGCCATAATTAGAATTGGTTTGAATCCTTCCCACGTCCGCGAACATCAGCTCATTGGACAAGCTACATTTCAGCAGCCTGCAACTGAAACTGTAACAGCAGCTTTCATAACTTCTTAATTAGATTTAGTGGGTGTTTGGGGGCTGCCTTCTTTACCTGAGGTCTGCAGAGAAAGGGTTTCTATCAGAAAGCCTTTTCCAACCAGTTCTTCTTGGTCAGGGATTAGGAGGCCACATGTTTTTCACTTGTGTCAAGACAGTCCTGTCAGTTCTAGCTCTAGTTCAGCTATATAAAGTCTGTAACAATCCAGTGGTGTTGATGGACCACAGCTGTCCTAACGCAGGATTTGATGGAATGAGGAACCCTATGGATACTTATGCCAACCCAAAAGCCAATCCTTTCAGGCTGCCAAAAACCTAAGCCAGTGGTTCTCAAACTCTTTTTACTCAAGGCACCTCTCAGAAGATGCCAGCTCTTAATTTTCACTG
>NW_017729029.1:58355538-58364464 GCF_001723915.1 Gavialis gangeticus
ACGAGGAACCCTATGGATACTTATGCCAACCCAAAAGCCAATCCTTTCAGGCTGCCAAAAACCTAAGCCAGTGGTTCTCAAACTCTTTTTACTCAAGGCACCTCTCAGAAGATGCCAGCTCTTAATTTTCACTGTTTTTTTTTACTACAGAGAAATAATAGATAGTTCTTTTGCAAACAACTCTGGAAGACCACAGCAGGTCACAGTGTTTTCAACACTACAGATTCTGATTTGAAATCTCTGACTTTATCTTATGAATCATGTTGTCACATTTAACAGTGCTAACATTGTCTGGGAGCCTGGAAAGGTCCTCAAGGCACCCCAGGGTGCTATGGCACCCTGATTGAGAATCACTGGCCTAAGGCAAAAGAGCTAAGGCGAACTGAATGCTGTAGGATTAGTACAGTTTTAGCACATAGAAACTTCCCCCAAAACCACATCAGGGTCAGGATCCAGGAAAGCCAGTATTTTAGAAGTGGTGGTGTTTGAAGTAAGGCCCTGTCTTTACAAGCCACCTATAAAAGGGACATGCACATGCGCGCACACACATACGTATAGCATAAAAACGTCTTCAGTGCTAAGTAAACAATTGAGCATGTTACATGTCAGTGACTTAGGGATGTTTCTCATAGAGATCATTGATGTTATGCGTTAAGCCATTACCACCTACTATTGAGAGAGCATTTAGTGTCCCATTGCAGAGCCCATGGATCATTTGCAAGACAGATCTGAACAGCCCTGTCAAAGGAAGACATTCTCTTAGTGTCAGGCAGATTCTTTGCTGTGGTTCTGAAGTGTATCTTCATTAGGAAGGAAGGTAACTAATCTTTTCTCCAGTGCTCCCCTTAAAATATCTGGAGGTCCACTTCATTATCCTTTGCCCTGAGAACTACCAGAAATGTGACCACAGTTAAGTTGCTGTGTTGCTTAAGGGGAATACAGCAAAACATCTGATCTTTCCATTTCAGCTTTTAATTGCCAGAGCCATATTTTTGGAGGCAGGTTATAGGAGGAGGGGAGGGGAAAGTAATACCTTTTCTAACCCAAATAGAAGATGACCCTGATTATAATATGACCCCCCCATAATCAGATTCTATATATGGAAAATATATACATTTGCTACAGTTTTCCAGGTATAAAAAATAATTATCGGAGGTTTGCCTTGAATTTGTCCCCCTCCCACTGTTATAGCAGGGAAAATAATTCTGAGGGATTAGGTAGCCCTTTGCTCTCTGTTTCTCCTGGTAGCCTCTTCTCCCTCCCCTGACTTTCGACCCTGCTCTCCCTGAGCATGTGGAAGCAAATTTGGAAACAATAATCTTAAAATTAAACATGGTTGTAGCAATTTACATATAGTACTGCCCATAGACTTAGTTCATGCCCAACTGATGCTTATCACTGTTTTTTGAAACTGCTGCAAGTTTTGAACAGGTGTTTCATGCACACAATTTTGAGCAGCACTTTGGTAATCTAGTATAAGCTATATTTTGTTTCAAGATTCCAGATTCAGATGGGAAAAGCTGAATAGTAGGGCTGTGGAAAATTTTGACAGCTGTTTTGTTTCAACACTGTTTCAACTCATTTAGTGGTCAAAACAGCAAAATCGAAGTTAAACAAAGGCCGTTGAAATAACCTCAAAATAAAACAAGGCTAGCTAGTCAAAATGTTTCAAAAGTCAAAATATTTTGACCATGGTGCTGGTGATGGGAAGTCAGTCCAGCTGGGCTGCTTTCCCATCCCCAGCGCAAGATCTAACAGGGGCAGGGAGGGAGCCCAGCTGGGCTGCCTCTCCATCCCCTGTGCTAGATCACATCCAGGGTGTGGAGGCAGTTTAGCTGGGCTTCCTCACCATCCCCCATGCTAGATCTCATGGGGGGCAGGAAAGCAGCCCAGTTGGGCTGCCTCACCATCACCCATGCTAGATCACTGCCTTCCCATCCCCCACGCTAGGCCATGGTCTAGCAAAACATTCGAAATAGCATCAAAACAGCCTCACTGTTTTGACAAAGTGAAACAGTGAGGCTGTTTCCACTCAAAATTATTTTCGATACAAAGCACTGTTCCATCCAGACCTTGAAACTGAAGTTGGAACAGAACAGTGCCATTTCGCACAGCCCTGCTGAATAGTCAGGTTCCAAATTTGACTGACCAGAGCTCAGTTGTCAAGTCTGTGTGGCTCTACCAATAGGCAAGTATCCTCCCTCCACTCTTGGACTTTGGATAGTCCCCAAATCCAGCAGCATTCCTATGTGCAAGAAACCTGAGGGTTCATAGACCCCCAGTCTTAGAATCATAGAATCACAGAATCATAGAAAATTAAGGTTGGAAGGGACCTCAGGAGGCCACATCTAGTCCAACTCTCAGCTCAAAGCAGGACCATGCCCAACTAGATCATCCCAGCAAGGGCTTTGTTGAGCTAAGCCTTAAAAACCTCAAAGGATGGAGATTCCACCACCTCTCTAGGTAGCCTGTTCTATTGTTCCACCACCTGCCTTGTCAGAGAGTTTTTCCTAATATCCAGCCTAACCTCCCTTGCTGCAATGTGATTAGGTTGATCTCAGCCTGAAGCCGAGTCATACCCAGTTGCCCTGTGCCTCATCTGCACATAAATTTTTGGACAGTCCCGGGACTTGTGACAAGAACACCTGGCTCCAGTCATGGGGGATGGAGGGAGGTTAACTTGCACATGGATCCTTTTTGGGGGGTATGTGGTGTATGCAAACATACTCAGCAGTGCTGAGCTGTGGCATTACTGTGGAGGGTAGGGCCACACTAGCCATATGTGCCAGGCTGGCTGACCCCTGCGAGTTTCCCCAAATTCAGGGAACTGGAATGTACACTTTTGCACAACTTTTGCAGTTCTGTGGCAATGGGGCACTGTTTTCTTTCTTCCTGTAGGCTTCATCCCAAGGCTTTTGACTAGAAGCAAGTGAAATTAGGAGGCACCTGAACCCCAGGGTCTCTGGGCCCTGGGCTTGCATGTAGGATGCCTGTCAGAGTTGGGGGGTATCTGAAACTCCAGATTGATGGGTCTGGGAAGGAGGATGCTTGCCCAGTGATAGAGCCATGTAGACTTAAATGACTGAACTCTGCTTAGTCACAATTTGGAACTTAACTATTGGGCTTTGCCCAATAGAATTCAAAACTTGTTTGGCCCTCAAAACAAAATTAAAAAAAATAGCAGGTTTTTATGAGCATTTTTGGCACCAGGGAAGCTTTCTCTGGCTTCTTTGAATGCTGGCCTGCTATTGCAGCACCTATATGTCTTATAGTAATGCTTAGTGTTGGCTGCATTTAAATCAACTTCATAGTGGGTCTCCATTGCTGAGCACATGGTGCTTTTGGAAGCAGTTTAATGATAGACAATGTATTTAATGAGATTTCTTTGTATGCAATTATAAGATGAGCAGCTTTTTTCTACATGCCAATTGGGGAAAAAAAACCCTTGTTTTGAAATTGAGTAAATATGTCATATGCTATCATAATATATCTATATTGTGGTATAACGATATATTATTAACAGCAGTAACTCCTACATCTGAAATAATATACTGCATATGCCATGGTGTCACAGAAAACAGGGAGGGGTGTCAGTACTACTATAGAGTGGCATATCTCCATTTACATCAGTGCGATACATCAGAGCAGTTATCAGCTGAGGAGCTGCCCTATCAACTCTCCCATTATCTTTAAATGAATTCCCCTCAAATTAGCAAAGGCACTGATTCGAATGAACTCACCAGATTTCCTCTAGGTTATTCCCCTGATGAAATCCCACAAATCAAAAGATTTTGACATCAAAAGATGTTCAAATTTGGTGACAAAGTAATATTGCAGGCTATCTTAAGAAATATCCTGCTCTTGGCAATACCAGCATAAATCCAACAAGTGATTTACTTTAGATTGACAGTAGGGCAAGTGAGAAAAGAATTTGGTTTATTGTATGCCAATGTTCATTCTTGGGGAAAAAAGAAAACAATTCTGTGAAAGTTATAAGCAACTCCAATTAGAGGCTTATACTTAATGTTGCTCTCCCAACATTATCTGCAACATCATTATCATAATGCTTGGAAAACAGCATGGAATAAGCCATCTGTGCCTAGCATGGCAATTCTGTGTGTCAGTGTACAGCTAACTTCTTTGCCTTCGTGCAGCTATTGGATCAAATCTCTTTTTAAAAGCGACTTCTTGATACAACGTATGTTGGCACCATCAAGCAGGAGGGTCACCTTGGAACGGTTTTTCTTTGTTAATGGGGCTGCAGTTCTGTTACCTCTGATGTGTTGGGAGGGAAAAGCTACAAGAATTCACTGGTGCAGAAAGTGAATTTACGTGTGCACCATTGATTTATAAACTGAATAACTTTTCCTTCCGAAACATTCAAAGGTACAAGTCCCCATTGTATAATCTAATGGAGAAAAACCAATCATTTCATTGTAGGAACCAAAGAGCAGTTGTATAATTTCCAGCCTGAAGAACCTTTCTAACAGGTTTGGTAAATGATCTGAACTTACAATGCGGAGTATCTACCTTAAAATTAAAGGGAGGAAAAACAAATTGCCTAACATTTGTTTAAGGAACAAAAAACCAGAACTTGAGTCCCCAGGAAAACAGTGTACAAGGGCCATTCTGAATATATTGAATAAGAAAATGTCACATTATTAGCAAACCTTGCATTTTGGGTTCAGGCAGGTTATTAAACTGGGTTATTAGATTCAATCTGCAATCTGAATGGCACAGAAGGTGTGGAGGAAAGGACTGTGCCAACTACTTATGTTCGCTGTTGCTGTGACAACAGGATTTGAGAAAGGTCTGATTAAGAAGAAAAACAATACTAAAATTCTGCTGGGTGTCTTAAACCCAAATAATCACACAACGAGGGCACAATCATGCCCTGTATTAATGAAAATATATTGAGCAAATATTAAATTAATATCTGTTTCCAGCATGTAGGAAAATATGAACAACAGAAGTGACTAGTTAAAATTAAATTCAGTATAGCTTTGGGTTTTGTTAATTTAAGTAAGTTGTGAAATGTACCTCTTGGTGTGTATTTTAATTTAATTTATTATGAAAAATATCTTTGAAATGCCTGTACATGGACATCAACTTCCAGGCAAGTACTATTTAGGTACATAGTGACAAGTCACTGTGCTTCTCATTGTGGATTGTGGGGAGCTCTAATTAGAAGAAAGGTATAGAAAAGTGTCTTTTCCCTATAGCTGGGGGTCTCAGTGTTTCAGCTGATGGTCTTTTGCCAATGATTTCAGTATTTCAGCCAAGTCTAGTAGGGCTGTGTGAAATTTTGACAGCTGTTTCATTTTGACACTGTTTTGACTCATTTCAAGGTCAAAACAGCAAAACTGAAATGAAACAAAGGTCATCAAAATAGCCTCAAAACAAAACGAGGCTAGTCTAAATATTTTGACCATGGTGCTGGGGATGGGAAGTCTCAAGATCTGACAGGGGGCGGGGGCTAGATCACTCATGGGATGTGGAAGCAGCCCAGCTGGGCTGTCCCCATGCTAGATCATGCGAGGGGTAGGAAAGCAGCTCAGCTGGGCTGCCTTCCCACCCCCCACATGATCTAGTGTGGGGGGGAATGGCGAGGCAGCCCAGCTGGGCTGACTTCCCAGCCCCATGGTCCAGCAAAACGGTTGAAACAGGGCCAGAACAGCCTCACTGTTTCAACAAAGCGAAATAGTGAAACTGTTTTGATTCAAAATTATATTCGGTACAAAATACTGTTCTGTCCAGACCTTGAAACTGAAGTTGGAACAGAACAGTGCTGTTTCGCACAGCCCTAATGTCTAGCAATGTTGTGACTCCTTCCTTTGATGTGTAGGCAGAGCTTTCTGTGACCTGCAGTTCTAGGAGCTCAGGATCATGACTATCACATGAAAAATGACTGAAGTTTACTGGTCATGTGCCCATGTTTTGTGGTGGGACTTATAGCCGAGTTGAGTTAGAGTAGCTTCAGCCCACTGGGAACTGGGTGTTTTCAGCTTTATCACAATGCTTGCTAGGATCCCCATCTATCTCCCTCTTTCTCGTACTTCATCAACTTTAAGTGCAAGCAGGGGATGAGAACTTTTGAAAATCTGCTTCTTCTTTAGGTGCCTAAATGGTAGTAGAGCAAGTTTCAAAATCTGGTCCATGACCATTTTACCTGTACATATATGGTTTATGTTTTCATTCTAGTCTCCCCAGCTGACCCATTCTAGTTACTTACCAGCTGTTTAAGTTCATCTATCTATCTAGCAAACTAGCTATTTTTTAACCATCAACTCTAGCTTGGCCTCTGTAGTACAATTATCTATCATCACAGCATCTGAGTACATCTGATCATAAGCCATAGGTTGGTACAAATAATGGAAAGGGCTATTATTTCCTCT
Organism: Gavialis gangeticus; assembly: GCF_001723915.1. Classification (NCBI taxonomy): domain Eukaryota; kingdom Metazoa; phylum Chordata; order Crocodylia; family Gavialidae; genus Gavialis; species Gavialis gangeticus. The sequence goes on from NW_017729029.1 coordinate 58,361,934, forward strand.
AAATGAATCAGTTTGTTAAAGCCAAATTAGGGTGGGAATCTGCAAGTTGTGAAGTCAAGGGCAAAGGCAGGCAATTATTTTTATTTGAACTAAACACATTTGCTGAACAGGAGATGTTCTGACTGCTTGGGAAATGGCGGTGGGGAGGGGGATAGCAAAAGAAGTAGGGAATGATAGAAGAATATTATTTTTTAAATCTGCCACTTAAAATGTGTCCATTGAGCTGGAATCCAATCAAGTGAGCCTAGTAGTATGTATCTTTAATTATACTCTAATTAGGCCCATGAGTTTCAGCTGAGAGAAGGTTTGGATTCCTTTTAAATAAAGAATAACAACAACAAAGGCTATTTTTTATAGGCTCTCACAGCCTTAATTGCAATCTCAAACACCTCAAGCATTTTTTGGTAGGCCAATTATACAGAAGCATGCCACAGCTAGGTTAATGTTCTACAGTGGCCCACAATATGATGCTATTCCTTTCTGGAACTGTATGTTTTTAAAGCAATGTGGAGCACAGGGAGCTGGCTGGAATGTAGGTTTCAGATCTAACAACTGGTGTCACTGAACATTTCAGATCTTCACATGGGAAACGTTTTTCTATTGATGCACAAGCAAACCTGAAGTAACAGGGACAGCAAAGGGAAAAATAAGAATGAACAAGAAGAAACTGAGTTACTTTTCATGACAGCTTTACATACTCAGCAAGCACTCCCTTTGGGACTTAAGGGGAGCTTTTCTATAGAAATTCTAACTACTAAAACACAGCATCTAGTGTGTTTGCTTCCCCCCAAAAGACAGTATTTTGCAACGATTATCATTTTTAACATGACATTCAAGTTGTTCATACTTCAGTGGATTAATTTCATAGGATCAGATATGATGTGCCTGCATATGCACAAACATTGAGATGTTTCTGAATCAAGTGAACTTGCCTCTGGGAGTTAGTAACTTGACTATTTATCAGATATGTGCTTTATGTATGTTAAGCCAGTCACTTAGAAGTTATTACGTTAAATGCTTAAAAACTGTTGGTTTAATAAAAGATATCAGATTTACCCAAAGAACCTTGTCTGCCTAAAAACAGGTAAAGGTGAAGTTCATGTGAGTTATTCTGTTCCATTTGTTTCATGCAATCTTATCAAATATTTTGATGCTGCTTGCTGCTTTGTTGACCTAAGATGATTTTTTATTTGCTCTCACATTTATATTTCATGCAGTGAAAATTGAAACCAAGAAGTGCCAGTCAGTAAAGGCAAGTAGTGAGGATACTGTAACCTAGAGGATGAGTACAAATGAGAAATGCCTGTCACAGAACTGCATAAGGATTAATTTTGATATTGGGGAATGAAATATGGAGCACAAGATTATATGTGTCTAAGAGCTTGCAGGTAGGTTTCAAAAGAGAATTTGGTCATTCAAACATCTAGGTGACCAAGTTCAACATGTAGAAGCTGTTGAACCTTTCCTCAGAGGCTGTCTAGACCATAGGGGCACATCCCCATAAGCACGCATGTGCAGTTTGTGGTGCCGCAGACCCATCTGTGGTATCACAAACCACATGCACCACACATGCACATGATCACTACACTGCTAATTTGCAAAACAGTGGATTTTTCCAACACCAGGAGTCCCCAGTGCCAAAAAAACCCATGCCAGAATAAGCAGGGTGGCAAACATGGCAGCAGCTCGTGCCACCCAAAATGGCTGGCCAGAGCCATGCTGGCCCCAAGCTGGCCCCAGTTGCTGACCCCAGTTTCCCCTACCCCACCCAGGGCAACTTGCCACATTCCAGAGAGCGTGTGCAGGGCTGTTCCCCAGGGACAAATAGCTTCAGTGTTCCTCAGGGACAAATAATCTCTGCCAGGGAATGCACGATCCCGCTTGTGGGGATGTGCCCTATATATCTGAAGTGTGACATCACAGCATGACATAGCAGGGATCCCATGTGGTCTGTGGCCTGGGGACCTGTGGTTCCCAGCCACTCTTAAATCAGGGCTATCTGACTTCTGTCATGGCAAGTCAGAGGCACTCAATGCCTGTCTTAACTTGTACCCAACAGAAAGTGAAGGCTAAACAGAGGAGCCCTCTACCACAGAACGCTATATGGCTGCAGTCTAGTTTTCCTTCACTAGTTTTTCTTAGCTTGTTGTGACAACTCAGGGTCAAGTGGGATGGTAACACCCCCTTTTGATCTCCTGACCCTGGTGCCTTCCTTTCCTATTGCTTAAGCTCCTCCTTCTTGCTTTTCTGCCATGCCTTGATGTTGTCTGAGAAACAGGAGGCTGCCCAAGGCCAGAGCCTTCTTCATGCAGGGCCAGACCATTCCCTATTGATGGCTCTGGACATAGGAGCTATATTTGTGGTTTCCAACCCCCCCAACTCTTTTAGCACTCTTCATCAGGGCCTGCTGACTTATGGATGTCCAGCCTCTCAAGGTGCTCCCTCACAAGGTCTTCACCAAATGTAGGTGTATGGTCACCCATACACTCATAATCCTGTGTTCAGTCAAGCAGGGTGAGCCCCCTGGGTTG
>NW_017729029.1:58369464-58378595 GCF_001723915.1 Gavialis gangeticus
AACAACTTCCCCCATTCACTGTTTGGCCCTTCAGGCCTCAGTGTCTTGGTAGGAACCTCAGCCTTCCTGGCCTTGGCTCCTTTCATCTAGCTGGGTTCACCCACCTTAGTCTCACTATCAGGTGACCTTGGCTTCTCAGTCCACCCTGTGTTGGCCTTCTCCACTTCAGGCCACCTCTGCTCTCTCTCTAACAGAGGATTGACCCTCCTGACCTGTAACTTACTAAAGTCTACCCTCCCCAGGGTGTGAGTACTGGTTTCCCTTTCCCTGCCCCCAATTTCAGCCTCTCCTTACTACCTTCCCTCTCAGGCTCATGTAAAATTAGCTCCACCTCTTGTCCTTTTTCCTGGTGGGGCTTCCTGATGTGCCTCTCTGGCACCCTGTGATGACCTCCTCCTCTCCTGCTAATCACTTCCTATCCACCGGTTTAGGTTTAATATAAATACAGACTATCTACTTAACCAAAACCTCCCTGTTCAGGTGGACAAGTGTCCGGAAAGAAAAAAATGTCTTTTTAGCAAAACCCATTTCCACTCAGAGTAAAGTAATATAAAGAGAAGGCAAATTCTCTTTATTTGAGAAGGCCTGGATTATTACAGCCCTTAGATAATTGCCCAGGGGATTAAGGCACCTTGTAGTCAGTTGCTTAGTCCAAATCACAGGCTGGAGGGGAGGGGGTTACTCATTCCATCTTCACATCAGTGAGCAAAGGAGTGGGAAGTAGGGGTGGGTGAGGGGAGAGAGGAACTTGTGCGTCTGCCCCATTTGTATCAACCAGAGTAGATGAACTGTGAGTATCTGAGTAGTAATCAATCTTCTTCTAGGGCAGTGCTGTGGCATGTTAACCTTACTGGAGAGCAAACAGTAAAGTTAGACACTATCTCCAAACACTTTGACTGAGGTCATGCAGTAAGCCTATTGCAGAGCTGGTATTTGAATTTACCCTACTTTCTGCACTGGTCCCATTCTTCCTCCACAAAGCAGCTATTTGATTGTCATACTGAAGACTAAGGTGACAGGGCTTCATGTGCTGTGAGGAAAAGTGTTGAGCATTTCTGGAGATACTGAAATCAAGAGGGGACACTGAAGGGATGAGATCACAAGCTCCTGGGAGACATCTGTGATTTCCAGGCATAACAAGGTAACACAAGGACACTGAGTCATAGCTCTGAATTTCCCAGGCTTTGGCCTGTTTAAATAATTCTTGCTGTTCTTACTTCTTGCCACTGCAAAGTTTTTCAGTTCATTTCCAAGTACCAGAGGGAGGCTCTAAGCATTTTATCTCTTTGCTTTTCCTCTAAATTATTGACTATTTTAAATCTCTGACCTTTTCAGAAAAACAAAACAAAACAAGCAATGCATAGGCCAGGTACAGACATTACACTTTTACTGGTATAAGTAATAGGCCTGTGTGAAGTGGCTAGTATTCGCTTCAGATTTGGATTCAGGTGATTTGGGGGACAGTGATTTGATTTGGTGATTCAAATCACTGTCCTGAACAGATTCAGCCAAATCTGATTCAGAGACTTAGCTGCTGCCAAATCAGCCAAATTTCCAAATCATACAGGCCCCATCCTCTGTCTGCTCTCAATGGCTGCCTCATCCATCCCAGCTCCTGGCTCTTTGAAAAAAAAAGGCCCCACTCATGGCTCCTGCTCGGCAGGGGGTGATCCCTGCTGCCCTTTGCTGCCCCACACCATGTGTGGGGGCTCTGCCATGAACCCCCCCTGCCCACTGTTCCAGCCCCACCCATGGCTGTATTACCTGCCCCCATTCTGGCCCTTTAAAAAAACAAACTAAAAAACCCAGACTCACCAGCTCCTGCCCAGTGGGGGGTGGGGGGATGTGATCCCTGCTGCCCCCCACTGCCCACACTTCATGGGAGGGCTCTTCCACAAGCCCCCAGAAGACCTGAGGCTGATGCAGCAGCCAGTGAGTTGGGGGTTTTGTTTTTTACAAGGCCACGAGCTGGGGCAGGGGGACAGCCATGGGCAGGGTTGAGAGAGTGGACAGGGGTCAGGGGGGCTCATAGCAGAGCCCCTCATGGGGCAGTGGGGAGCAGCAGGGATCACCCCCCCACACCTGGCAGTACCCGGTAAGTCGGGGCTTCTTTTTAAACAACCTGGAGCTGGGGCTGGGTGGGGCAGCTCAGGGGGGCTGGGGGAGTAGGCAGGGGATGGGGCCTGGCAGGGGTCCCCCCTTGCTCCCCTTCCCCCTCCTCCAGCCCGCAGTCCCCTGTCCCCTACTTACCAGCAGGGAGTCCAGGTCCAGCTCCCTGCTGCAGCCAGCAGGGAGTGCCCAAATTGCCGAAGCTCTTTGGATCTTTTCTGAATCAATTCAGAGAGCTTCAAATCGATTCAGACCTTTTAATTAGTCCTCCAATTCAATTGGGATTCAGAGGTTTAGCTGCTGAATCTCCTTGAATCCCTTGGACTATCATACATATCAAGGCAGTCATTCTGAAATAGAAAGTTTTATGGAAAGGCTTTGTTTGTCCCGATAGGAAGAACACATTGGAGAAATCTTAGAATTATAGAAATTAAGGGCTGGAAGGAACCTTGAAAGATTGAGTCCAAACCACCTGCCCTGGGCAGGAATAGTGCTGAGACACAGTACTACATCTGAGGTCTCACTAGTGCCAAGTAGAGAGGAAGTATCACTTCCTTAGCCCTGCTTGTGATGCATCAGCTAATGCACCTCAGTATGTTATTAGCTGTCTTGACTACAGCATCGCACTGATGGCTCATGTTCATCCTGTGATCAACCATAACCCCAAAGTCCCTTTCAGCCATCGTGCTGGCCAGGACATCTCCTCCTAATATATATTCATGTTGCTGGTTACTTCTCCCCAGGTGAAGCATTCTGCACGTATCCTTATTGAACTGCATCCAGTTCCACTCTGCCCACCTTTCCATCTTGTTGAGGTCTGCTTGGATCTGCATCCTATTCCCGAGCATGACTGCTTTTCCTCATAACTTAGTATTGTCTGCAAACTTGCTTTCCACATCCTCATCTAAATCATTGATAATGATGTTGAACAGCACAGGGCCAGGAACTGAACCCTGTAGGACACCAGAGGCCACCTCCCACCAAGATAATACAGACCCATCAACTAACACTCTCTGGGTTTGACCCCTTAGGCAGTTCTCAACCCACCTGACCATGGACTCTGCCAGCCCATATTCCCTCAGTTTTTTTATAAGAGCATCATGGGAGACCATATCAAAGGCCATAGGATCCCTCTCACTATTTTCCTAAGCTTATTGAAATCAACCTTCCTGAAGTCAAGCAATTCTGCCCTACTGGCTGACTTTTCTGACCTACGACAACTAGTGAATTCTATTATCTCATGAGCACTATCTCCCAGGTTACCCTCAATCCTCAGATCAAATGACATGCAACAAGGAATAGAGAAATAGCTACAGGCCAAACATGGCCATGTCCTTTGTCTCCAGCCCTGCCCAGAAGCTTTTAGAAGTTTACAATAACTTATGCTAGGGGTGGGGGTTGGGGGGGAGTTCCTGTGATCATACACAGTTGTGAGATCCATGGCATCCCCCAGAAATGAAAGGACTGTTTTTGGAAATGGTAGTCTACTGCTCTATCACCAGCTCTTCCTTTAGTTCCTCTTAAATATTTATTATTCCTAGAGTGACTTCTCTTTACTTTTAATGTATAAAGAGGCAGCAAATGCCAATGTTTAAGTCTCTAATTTTTTGAGAGTCTATCTCATGATTTTGGAACTTGGAGCTGATAACACTCTAGGTTCTCTAAATCACAGATCAATTAAGACTAATACCTGAGGTTCTATAGCATTTCAGAATCTTGCTGGGGTTTTTTAAAATAACAATAGAGTTATTTTGGTTTTATTCATTTTTTGTTTTCTTAATTTAAAAATGGAGCTATTTCTTTTTCTTCAACAACAAAATTCTGAAAAGTAAAAAGAAAAGAAGTGTTAATGAAATATTAAAGTTTCAAAATCAGGATTGGACAAAACTTACAAAAGTCTGTGGAAGGTGTAACTAACTGGACTGTTGCATATGAATAGTAGTTTGCATAATTCCTTTTTAAGTGTAAAACTATTGTCTGTGTTATTAAATCAGGCCAGAATATAAAGGCTGTGTGAGATGTCAAATTAAATCTTCATTTAGGAGTAAAGATAACCCTTTAGGATATCCTGATTTCTGTGGGCTTGGTTTTATGACCTTAATTTTCATTAATACTTACTTTTTATTGAATAAGTGTTTAATAAGCAAGTTGAAAGCCCTTTTCCAAGTATGAGATTGAGCTGTAGGGTTATTAGGCTGACAAAATTCCATTTAGGGAGCATAGAGGAGAAGTCTTTAATGGCTGCACTGATAAAAAGAAGTGGTAGAGTTAATCTAGTACCATCTGCTTTTATTTCAACAACCCACTCAATTGGAAAGCACAAATTGGTGAAAACAGTATCTAGTGTAGCTGTTGTTGCTACTTCTGCTTGCTAGTTTATTTCCTGGACTAGAAGAACCAATGACTCCTTTTAAAATGTGGATGATAATGTTTAAAATTTATTTGCTTTTGGTGCATGCCTCGGAGCAAGTATGACTTAATAGCTCATGTTTGTAAGCTATTTTGTAGGGGTGTGCAAAGCGGACCCTATTCAATTTGAATTTGTATTCAGCCCAAATCAGGGATAGTGATTTGATTAATTGATTCAGACCACTGTCCCTGATTCGATTCGGCTAAATCCGAATCTGAAGATTCGATGCTGATTTGGAGAATCAGCTATTCAGACACAGACACGGCTTTAAAAGTTTTTTCTACATACCTTGAAGTAGCAGGCGTGGCTCATGATCGCTGCGATAGTGGGGTACATGGAATGTCCCACAGGAGTGTGGGGGGGGGCCCTCCATGTGCTTGGTGGTGAACCTGGATGTGGGGGGAGCATGTTGGGGGCCCCCCTGTACGCCCCTGGCTCAGCTATTAGCTGCAGGGGGACCCCGGGTGCCCTCCCCAGACCCAGGTGGCATCAGTCACTGAGCTGGGGGTCCCCCCCTGCATGATCCCTGGCAGACTGGTCCACTTCTGGTCCACTTCCGGGTCTGCTGCTGAGTGTGCCGGGGAGCTCCCCGTGCTTCTGTGGGACGCTCCATGCATCCCACCATCACAGCACTCATGAGCCCCTGCTACCTAGAGGTATGTAGAAAAAACATTTAAAGCTGTCTCTATGTCTGAATCTCTGAATCTTTCTGAATGTCTCTGAATCGATTTGCAGGGTATCAGTACCCCATATGGCAGTCACATCTGAGTGACCATTATGGTTAAAGCGCCTATAATTTTAGATATAAGATACTTTCAACTCATGACAAATTCACATGTTCATTTGAAAGTTTTCATGTTTAGAACCTGGTTGTAATCTTATTTTACGTCCGTTTAAATCTGTAATAATGCCAGTGCTTTTGATGGTGTTATTCCTGTGTGATACTCATAGGAGATTAGAATAAGGTCCTTGGTCTATCTCCTGTCATGGTACAATATGTAATGTTTAAAAAAGCACTATTAAAACTCTTTCCCGGCTCCTTTTGGCTTCTAGGTCCTCCAACAAAAGAACAGATAATAGGTAAATCATTATAGCACCGCCAAGGTCACTTTATACCAGCTGAGGATGGAGCATCAAAGCTGGTCAGAGGAATCAAATCTGGGACCCTCAGCACAGACCTGTGCCATGTGTGAGAAAAAGAGCATCTTTAGAAATGAGATGCAATAAGTGGTATAATAAATGGGATTAACTACTAGAAGGAGACATGATTACTTGTACCATATTCTATTAGCACGGACGTATTCTTCATTAAGTTATATGACCATGATTGAGCTTTAAAAAGAAAATTACCAATAAAATTATGTTTTCCTGATGACTGTTCAGCAGGCCTTAATATTTTTCCTTCATGTTTCTGATGGCATTCCTTGCCAAGCCTGATCAGGGGCTCAGTAGACTTAGGGGCTGCTCTTCTCAAGTTGCTACTGAGACAGCTCACATGATGAAGATTGCTAGCGCTCAGAAAGCAAACAAACACTGCCTTAGCACCTCCTAGGACAACACTGACAAAAATGTGAATGTGAAGAAAAAAGGTTGCTGATCTCACAATTTTAGGGCTTCTCTGCAGTGTTTGTTGCATTTTACAATAATATGCTATTTCTAAGTTTTCACTTTAAAAAAAAAAAAAAAAGCCTTTATCTGCTGCCAAGACACAACCATCATAGCATAAATAGATGTGCTGCTGGCTGCTCAGTTAAGCCAGCCTTGCAGAAAACTGTCTCCTGGGAAACAATAGCTGTAATAAAGGTTAGAATTCACTACTTCCTTAGTTCTCTCAATGAAGTATGAACTTTTAAAGCTTAATTGGAGACATTCTCATAAGAATCATAGAATCATAGAAAATGAGGGCTGGAAAGGACCTCAAGAGGTCACATCTAGTCCAACCGCCTGCTCAAAGCAAGGACCATCCCCAACTAGATCATCCCAGCCAAAGATGTGTCTTCACATGCATTAGGGCACGTTTTCTAATGCGCATTAAATTTAGTATCTCCAATGTGAAGTACTTAAGAAATTTGCATTAGTCTGCTTTAAGGCATCGTAACAGATGTGCACGGTTGTTAAGTGATGCTTAATGTGCAGTAGCCTATTTTACTGTGCATTTGCGTAATTGCACAGTTCTTTATGTGACATTTTAATAAGCAGTAAAATAGGCTACTGCACATTAAAGCACTTGTGTAGGTTCATCCTCTTAGTAGCAAACAGGGATTAGTTTGAGTTTATACCTTTTTTGTGTAAATAAGCTAAATCTTCAAATTATTAGGCTGAGAGAATTTCTTTCTGCTGCACTTGATGTGATTTCACGTCTCAGGGGTTTGCAGCCTTGATTTTTTTGTTCTTTTGGTTCAGAAAATTTTAACACCTCTGAAAACAGTGTAATTTGGGGATTAAACTCACAAATCAGGCCCTTTGCATTGACATGGAAGGAAGAGGGTTTGCTTGACATTCAATTTGAACTTGGATTTTCTAGAAGGTTTGCAAAACTGGCTGAATTTTGTGTTCTCCTGAAGTTGGGAGAAATCTTTATGACAAGGCTGTACTGCTGTACCTCTAGTTACTGCCTCTGAAAGATTCAAACTGAATTGTCCTGTATAGAAAACTCTTACTCTGGCAAACCAAAGTGAAGCAGATAATATTTCAGAGTTGCTTGTAAGAGGAGAGTCCCAGAAAATAGAAGTGATTTATGAAAATTAGCCTTGCACGGGAGTGCATGTGCACCCCCTGACTGCTCCCACCTGCTCCCCTGCAAGTGCTGGCTGAGGAGTGGCTGCAGCCACTTTCGGAAGCAGCCATAGCGATTGGCCATCTTGCAATCAGTCTCAGGGGGACACCCCCACCCCCGGTTGGTGGGATTGGCCATGGGAGGACTCCCTCACATCAGTGGGATCAGCTGCAGGGGACCCCCCCCGATCAGCGAGGTTAGCTTCTGACTAGTCACTGGGGGTGGGGTACATGCCACTCCTGACTAACGTGGCACCAGTCGTCCATGGCTTGTAGAAGCAGAATCCAAACAGGATCGGTGAAGGTCTTAAGGTTGGACAATAGTTACAGTCCTTATAAGCTGAATTAAAATTCACAGTCATGTTCTGCTGTGGCCTTATAAAGTACTTAGCAAATTCCTCAAAGCGTCCTTTTGTGCTGATGGCAGATTGTAATGGCTGAAGGAAAATTGGACATTATGGTCAAGTGCAGAAAAGAACTGTGTCCATGAAATCCTTGATTAGGACCTGCTGTGCTCCATGACTCTGCATCTGTAAAAGGATTCAGTTTATATGAACTTTCTTTCCTTTTGCTGCATTTAGACATTTTTGTATGGCAGTGTGCAAAATTTAATGCAGTCTGTCCTCTAACAAAGACTGTGGGCTCTGCCCCTACCTAAGACTTTGTGACCCCCACATACCATGTTATCTTTCTGCATGGTGCTGTTCACACCTGCAAGATAATTTAGTCCCTGAGGGATATTGGTGTAGCCAGGAAAATAGGAGCTATTTTAGCCAGCAAGGCTAGGTACAGACAGCCAAAAAGCCCAAGGCTGAATTGATTCAGTCTTTGCAGATTAGTCTAAACTGTGCAGATTAAACTGAAACAGAAGTGAACAGACATTTACCTTTGGTTCAGGGAATGCAGCCACATGCCTGCAGTGGCTTAGGTCAGAAGCCGGGGGGTGCTAGAGCATGGCTCTCAGACTGTGAGTTCAATTCTTCCTGCTGCCCCTGAGGTCTCTGCGATTTGCAGTCCAGACATGCAGTAGCAAGACTCTGCAGGGTTGTTCATCAATTCCTCTCCCTGCTTCCAGGTGCCTCTGGGGTTTGTAGTCCATAGTTGCAGCCAGCAATAAGGTTGAGCAGGGAAAGAGGTGTTTAATAGGGGTGTGCAAAATGGGCCATATTTGATTCAGATTTGAACTCATGGAATATAGCAATCCAAAGCAGTTCACTAATTATCCTGACATTTGGGAATGTGCTGAAAGATTTTGCTTTCTAGGATGAGGATATGACTACTTTGCATTTTCCATATGAGCGTCTCAGAGTACTTTAAGGAATGCAAATAGCATCAGACCCATTTCAAACATAATGATATGTAGGTAATGAGAAAGTGGTTTTCCCAAGACCATGCAGCAGAATCTAGAACGTCTCCCAGTTGTCCACTTCACTAGTCATCTATGTTTCTTCCCTCATGTTGTATTGCAGAAATGTCTTCAAAGAGAGTTTTGTCTGAGCCAAGACTTTAGACTTTGAGTCAAGAATCATACAAGTAAAACTTGCAATATTAAGCAGATAACCTTGAAAAACAAATTATGCTATTGCAGTGATACAAGAAAGTTCTAGTCCCAGGGAAAAGCCCTGAAAGGCTGTAGTGTAGCAAAACCTCCAGGTTTTTCTTTTATTTGTTTTAAAACGCATTCCCTCCCCTTCCCCAACCATTTCTGACTTTTTCTCTCCCTCTCTATTCCGTAGATAAGTAAGCTAAGATGTAGGATAAGCTTTAACTTTTTATTTTAGGTAGTAAGTTTTATTTTTCTCTCCCCTCTTTGCAAATAAGTGCCCTGCTATTTTGA
>NW_017729029.1:58378661-58379027 GCF_001723915.1 Gavialis gangeticus
CCTATATATGTAAGTTAGCATAAGTCATGTCAAATTTCCATCTTGTAATGTCAAGCCTCCTTCTTATCCCCATGGCCGGTTGTATAATTTGGCTCCTGAATGAATGGAGATGAATAAGGGTGCTTGAGAGACAATGGCAGTAGGTCTAAAAATATCTCCCTCTAAAAGACTGAACCATCAACACCAATACCTGGACCAATGACCCAGCCCATGGAACCACCCTCAGCATTCAAAAAACAAAAGATGAGGCAACCTACCATTGTGCTAGGCTGCACATGCTTATTAAGAAAACCTGGAGCACTCTGGAACAGGACTGACATTGCCTGGACAGGCCCTCTCCATAGGAGATCAGAGGTAGTCTGCCCC
>NW_017729029.1:58379540-58381498 GCF_001723915.1 Gavialis gangeticus
ATATCTCAGCTGTCTGCCTCAGTTTCCATCCCCAGTCTATCTTAAGTAACCCCAAGCGTCAGTTCCTCAGCCAGCTTCTCTCTAGTCCACAGGTTCTAATCTCACTTCTGGCAACTTTCATTCCCTACACTTTAACTCTCTCTTACCTTAACCTTCCCCCAAGTATCCCAGGTACCCCAAGCACACACACACATACCGTGCCATTCAAGTTAGGAACTTACCTATGTGTAGGTGGGTTGTATGTGCGTGAACTGGTGAGTGTGTGTGTGTGTGTGTGTGTATATATATATATATATATATATATGTCATTGTGTGTATGATATATGAATTAGTGATCTGTGTATGTGTACTGAGTGTGCGGGTACGGACAATTGATTTTCATCTAACTTTTGGGGTGTATAGTGAATGTGCTTGAATTGGTGATAGGTAGACATGTGCCTAGGCTAGTTTGGATGTGCATGTGCCTGAGTTGGTAGTGTGTGTGTGTGTATGCATCCAGTTGATTTGTGTTTGTATATGTGCAATTGTGTCACACCCTCCTATCAGCGCAATATTGAGATCCTGAGAGTTGGCCTGACCCCACGGGGCAACAGTAGGAAGTAAACAGTAACTGCTTTATGAGAAGTGAAAAGTCACATAACTGTTGTAAGCTTTGGAGACAAACCCAGATGTCCTAATGTAGAAAAAACTAAGACAAAAAAACTCAGTTATTTTTTTCCCCTTATATTCCAATATGCTGGATTTAGAAATGATAGGGTAACACTGAATGAAAAATAAAAACTAAGCAGGTCAGGCAGATGGCCTGGCTCTAGGCCAAAACTTAAAGGAGTGTCCCCAAGATTGAGAAGTCACTTGAGGGAATAAAATGATAACTTAGTATATTGCCCATGTTATGCCTTTTTGCACCTGGGCTGAGCTGGGGGATGGGAAAGTCCAAAGTATATTGGTGTTTTGTGTCTCTAACTTCTGATAATGTGCTGTTGAGTAAGAGAGGCTGGAACCCACCATTTGATGTAGATAGACATCGTGCCTTTTAAGTTCATGGGGCTACATACCTTTATACCAGTGAGGATCTAACCCTGACTGTTGGATACGTCTGCCATGGGGCTAACACTATGTATATAAATGCTAGGTAGGTTTGAATCCAGATGGATCCTAGCTAGAGTTATGCTGGACAGGTTCGATGATAGTGGGAGAGTTTAGCTCCCCCAGATCATCTGGACAGATCTTGGAAGACAGAGAAAATTATAGGATGTGGGAAAAATGCATAAAATACTTCCTAACAAACTGAATTATATTTATCTATTTTAGGCTAATTGTGCTTAAATGGTAAAATGCCAGAGCAATCATGAATCTGGCAAATGCCAGCTAATTTGCGTGATACATTTCCAAAATCTTAACGAGCCAAATGATCTTGTGTTTAAAAGAGAACCCAGTCCTATATAATGACACACATAATATACACCAGGATTTTCAAAAATAGCCTAAATAAACAGCATGCTTCTCATTAATGCTAAGCACACTTCCACTCCCATTGAAGTTAATGTGAGGAGCCTCATACTTCTGAAAATTAGGTCCATGTACTGTTCCCCCCATCACCCTGCCCCCCAAATAATCATAGCCTCTTTGGTTAAATTCCACATTAAAATTCTGCAGCTCTAAACATAAAAAAATAGCAAGAAACCTCACATAGTTGGCTGGCACTGTAGCTGTGCTGTGTGTAGACCTTGGTATAAAACTGAAATCAAGACCATTACTCTTTAGGCTTTTACAGGCTGAGCACACTGTAGAGATGACACATTTGATTTCTGTAGGGAAGGAAGGAACTGACTGCTGTAGCCGGGGACACTCCCAGTTGGCTAGAGGTAACGGAGAGAAAATGGCAAGTGCAATGCTGCAGCAGAAAATGTCTAGAAAGCAAAGTGAAGCTGGAGAAGAAAGTGCCAACCACAACAGTA
>NW_017729029.1:58386498-58417323 GCF_001723915.1 Gavialis gangeticus
GAAGTTCTGTTCTCAGCTCTGCTACTGAGTTATTGTATGGGCTACTCAGTTAACATTTTTACATCTCAGTTTTTACTTCTATGAAAAACATGGAGAATGATCTATTTTTTTCTAGCTATGTAGATCACTAATAAGATCAAATGGGAGTGCTCATCCTAAATGACTGATAGCACCAGGAGGAGATAAAAGGAATGATGGAATAAATACTTCAAATATACATTAAAGAATAGAAATCCTTTATGATAAATTATTTCCTCTCTATTAAATGAAGGCTGTGAGGTCAAGGAGACCTGCTCAGTTCTTCTGTGAATCACACCCTTTACTGCGTGGCTAACTATGTATGTTGGAGTCTAATTTGGGCCTAAGAGTTTTTCTTAAGGGTTGTTGTAAATTTAGGGAAAGAGGTTTTGGGTTTTTTTGGTAGCACTTATAATCTACTGTATCTTGTTTGTCTCAAGAACCAGACGTTATAAATGTCAATGCTTAGTCATACCCTAAAGCTGGGTATCTTCTGACGCCCTTCATAGTTTCATAGTTTCTAGGGAGAGCGGTTTTCTTAAGTGTGTCTTCCATTTGAAGTCCAGCTGCTCTGATTAATCTAATTATTCACACTGAATCCCACAGATTTGTGAATTGAAGTGGCTTTCACTCTCTAGACCACTTCTAAGGAGGGGGTGGGGAAATGACTTCCCCTGCTTAGGACAGAGAAGTCAGATGTTAGCAGCTCAAAGTCAATACTTGGATCACTATTTCTATTGGGGAGTCTTGTGTGTAAATTCCAGAATATTTTGTTAACACGTTATTTCATTATTAAACAAACTCAGTGGCTTTTTCATGTGACTTGGCCTCCTCACCGAGACAAGTAAACTTCAGTGGTGTGGAGCCTTCTCCTGCGGACATCTCTCTACATCACAGATGGACCCATGTGGGGCCCAGCATTTCAGGTATCCTAGGAATTCCTGCAATAATGAAATTTGGTTTTAGTGCTGCATTAGAATAAAATGTTGGATTTTGAACTTTTCCATGAATATCATTTTCATAATAAAATTCATTTTGGATCAGTTAAAAAGTTTCATTCAGCTAAACCTGAAAGGTCTGTGTTTAGGATTTCTAATAGAAAGTAATTTTTAAGACAAAAAATAATTCAGAGGTGAAAAATTGAAATAATCTGTTCTGAGAAGCTGAACTGTCTCATTGATGTATTTATCCTGCCCTTTTCAGCTGGCATGGAAGAGGTGCTTTAGGGACTAACGAGCCCTTATGAGAAAAAAAAAAGTCTTATAGGCTTTTACAGGCAGTAAACACACTGCTTTTTGTGTGATGGTTCTGTTTTTTAAATAGTTTATACACTGGTAATAATGGTTTAATGAGGTTTTTTTAATGGCTAATAGTTTGTTATAGAGGCCAGCAAGACAGACTGTGTAACAGACTACAACCGTCTACAGTGGCTGCTGATTATAATAACCATCTATAACACTCGGTATTCTGGTTTGTATGGCATAATACAGTGTCCATTAATTAAGTATTAACCCTTGCATAAATGGGATTCTGCATTCTCTATATGAGATTTGCCAGGGTGGTTAAGACCCGTATAGGATCTGTTAAGACCTTAGACCTGTATGGGATCTGTTAAAACCTGTATAGACCTGGTAAGATCCTTTCATAGGATGCCATTCTACAGCATGATTTTAAAAAGGAGTGGGATTTTACTTATACAGTCTGGAATATCTCAGTATCAGGTCTCCTTATAGTGATTAATGAGGTTTTAATGCTCAGGATATGCTTATAAAACTGGAAAATATCTTGCATTTTAGAGATGGACAACCAAATAACCAATCAGGTGCCTTGTCTTAAATTACACATAGAATCAGTGATAGAGTGAGAAACTGGACTTATGTATTTGAACAGCGCCAACACAAATGAGTCTCAGTCTCACTCAGTCGCACCTGAGAGCTACTGTCATTAAGATGATCACACTTAGCCATTGACCATCAAGGCAAGCGGAAGAGGGAAACTTAGTAGACTGAACTCTCCCTGCTTCGGTGAGCTGAGAGTTGAGGAGGAGGGCACAGTAAGGATGGAGCTGTATGTGCCCAGTTAGGGCGTGGTGAGGGGATGTCAAGCACAGCTGATGCTGTCAGCATAAATCAAGGGACACCCTGCCCTCCCTCCTCCTTTATATCTGTTATCTTTTGGAAGTCACCACTGAAGTGAGGCCAGAAGTATGTGTATGTGGGGGTGGAGGATGGAGAGCGGGAGGTGGGTAGCATTTGCTGTACATATTTAACAGCACTTGTTAAGTCTTTCCTAGTTTCTCCAGAATAAAAGCTTTGCCCCCCACCCACCGCACCTCCCCCTTAGGCTATGACCCAGGTTATGCCCTTCTGCCCTCACTCAAATGAGGATCCTAGGTCTCAAGGGTGAATCTAGCCTACAGGGTTTATTACCCTTCCTGTGCTAACACATGATGAATTGTGATAACGTGATTATTGGTTTTTTTGCACCACTGTCGCTAATGGCCTTTCATTAGCATTTTCACTGAAGTCAGCAGTTTAGTGGCATATTTTTACATTAACCAAGCAAATATATGCTGGGTTTTTCTGTACACCATCTGCTCCACCAGTATGAGCTGAGGAGCAGGTGGTGGGCTACAAAGAACAGTGAGATTGAAATAGACTTGCCTTAGAGGAGAAATACCAGATCCCGTGTTAACAGGACACCGAAGTAATAGAAATATTCTGCACGGCAAAGGAGACCAATCTTATGCACATCATAGCACAGGCAATGATGTTCTTGGGCACAAGAAAAGCAAGCAGTGCTTTCCCTTGAGCCACACTCCATTGTCTGCTTGCTGGGTGGCCTTTGATGTCAGATGGAGCCCGAGCAATTGCTATACAAAGCTTGGTGCAGCTTGAGATACAAAGATTGCGATGAAGTCAAGCCAGAACTCTGCAGTTTTTCCAGGCCTGGTAGCATACATCTAGTGCAGTAGGTTAGGGTGCTTGTGCAAATAGTGAAGTACTGTCAGTGACTACTGTTTGAAGGGTCTCCAGGCTTACGCCACTTCCAGTAGAATAAAATCCTAGGTTTTATATCCTAAGCACAAACTGTCTGTAAGCAGGATAGAACCTCTGCCCTGCCAGGATGCTGAGCACATGGATGGCTTGTTTCTCACCTCACTAACTTCTACACAACAACAACAGAACAAGACTGCTTGCCATCTGGGGAGTGAAGAGGAGATGGTATTAACTCCTTGGGACCCTAAGCTAAGCTGACTGTCCAGAATTTAGGTAGGAGTTACCCTGCACACTGGTAAACCCAGTGTGTTCTTTCCCCGCTGTTACATTTCTGACATCCCCATGAATATTATGGAATATAGCCCCGGTAAATTTATGAAAAGAGTCTTATCTTCATATTACTGTAAGTTTTCAGTTTCAACAAGCCATTTAAAAAGATTTTTCCCTCTAGGCCTTTGTTAGTTGCTGAAATTGCTACAAATCCAATGTGACTGAATTGAACTGAGTGGATCTAACTCTTTACTTTAAATCAGAAATATATATTTTATATATATATAGTATATACAGAAGTTGTAAAAGCAATAACAATGTTTAAGTGAATTGTAACTCAGTGGAAAACAAAAACAGACAATCAGATATAAATTTGCAATTTAAATTCTGAATGTTTTTCTGAGCCGATCAGACTTGGCTTCTGCTTTTGACGGGAAATACATGAGAACAGCATTCTTCTGTTTGCATAGCTCTGATTGCAGACAGTGGTGTGAAAAGAGAAGCTAACAGTAATTGCTGAAATATTCAGAAAACAGCTTAGTAAGAACTCATTTGCTCTTAGAGACTGCCGATCCAATGTCCTCCTCAAAACTCCTTTGCTGAGGTTATGTATTCTAAACTTCTGCATGTTCAGCTATGAAAGTCAGTGATGAGCTCCCTGTTAATATTGAGTATCCTTTCCAGTGCTGTCATGTCAGTTCCTTGGGCTACTGTAGAGACATCATCAGTGGACATGTAGTGCTTAGATGTTATATGTGGGATATCTGAGATGCATACATTGAAAAGTATTGATCCTAGCACTGACCCTTGGGGGAATCCATTCTTCAGAGTTTTTACTCTGCTTTTTTCTACTTGGCTGGTAGTTAGTTTAAACGATCAGCTGGAGATCATGTTCATGAGAAAGCACATAGCTTGCGGTCAGGTATCATAGAGTCCAGTTTATAGTTGAGGCCTTGCTGCCATACAGTGTCATAGGTGGCTGTAAGGTCAATAAAGACCACCTGTTTTCACCTTGTTTCAAATCCGTTTTCTCTGTCAGACGTAAGTAATGTAACTTGGTCAGTGGTACACCACTTTTTCTGAAAGCCGGCTTGTTCTTTTAGGAACTGGGGATCAATGTTGTTCTTCTATTCATAAGGATGCACTCTATGAGATTGTATGTAATGCAGAATAGTGAGCATACCCCAGCCTACCTAGGATTCACAAGAGACCTTTCCCTCACCTAAAAACATCAATTCAGAAGGTCAGCTGTAAAGTTTCTACACAGAGATGTTTAGATAGCATGACATGAGGTGCCAACTTCAAAGTGCTCAGAACTACCGCACTCGCTATGATACCTGTCCCAGTAGCATATTGTGCTCCTGTATGGTTCAGAAATTGCCACACTAAAAAGCTTGACACTGTACTTAATAGTGTACTCATAACAGGCTGCACAACTTACACACACAGACGTACTCTCTGTACTTTTGGGCATTCGACTAAGTGATGTAACAGGACAGACCCTAACATCATAAGTGGCAGTAGAGTCATAGAATCATAGAAAATTAAGGTTGGAAGGAACCTGAGGTCATTTAGTCCACCCCCCTGCTCAAAGCAGGACCATCTCCAACTAGGTCATCCCAGCCAAGACTTTGTCTAGCCTCAGCTTAAACACCTCCAAGGATGGAGCTTCCACTACCGGGTAACCTGTTCCAGTGCTTTACTACCCTCCTAGTGAGAAACTTTTGCCTAATACCTAACCTAAACTTCCCTTGCTGTAACTTGAGAACACTGCTTCTTGTTCTGTTGTCTGCCCCCACTGAGAACAGTTGAGCTCCATCCTCTTTGGAGCCCCCCTTCAGGGAGTTGAAGGATGTTATTAAATCCCCTCTCAGTCTTCTCTTCTCCAGATGAAATAAGCCTAGTTCAAGTCTGCCTCTCCTCATAAGTCATGTACCTTAGCCCCCTAGCTATTTTCATTGCCCCGCACTGGACTCTTTCCAATTTGTCCATATCCTATCTGTAGTGGGGGTCCAAAACTGGACACCAGACTCCAGATGTGGCCTCACCAATGCTGAATAGAGGGGAATAATCACTTCCCTTCATCTGCTGGCAACACTCCTACCAGTCCAGCCCAGCATGCCATTAGCTTTCTTGGCAACAAAGGCATACTGCTGGCTCATATTCAATTAATTGTCTATCGTAACCCCCAGGATCTTTTCTGCAGAGCTGCTGTAGCCAGTTGGTCCCCAGCCTGCACCCGTGCATGGGATTGTTCTGTCCTAAGTGCAGGACTTTGCACTTGTCCTTGTTGAACCTTTTGAGATTCCTATTGGTTCAATCCTTCAATTTGTTGAGGTCTCTCTGATTCCAAGCTGTACCCTCCAATGTATCTGTTACTCCCCCCAGCTTGGTGTCATCTGCAAACTTGCTGACGGTGCCCTCCGTCCCGTTTTGCAGTTCACTGATGAAGATATTGAATAAAACTAGCTCCAGGACTTATTCAACCAGTTGTTGAGCCTTTGATTATTAGCCTTTGAGCCTGACAATCTGGCCACTATTCAATCCACCTTATAGTTCATTCATACAATCTGTACTTCCTTAGCTTGCTAGTGAGAATGTTGTGGGAGACGGTATCAAAAGCCTTGCTTAAGTCAAAGTATATCACTGCTTCCCTTGCATCCACAGAGCCAGTCATCTCACTGTAGAAGGCAATCAGGTTGTTCAGGCCTGACTTGCCCTTGGTGACGCCATGCTGACTGTTCCTAATCACTTTCTCCCCGAAGTGCTTAGAAATGGATTCCTGGAGGACCTGCTCCATGATTTCCTGGGGACTGAGGTGAGGCCAACCAGTTCCCTCCTTTTTCCCTTTCTTAAATATGGGAACTATATTTGTCCTTTTCCAATCATCCAGGACCTCTCCCAACCACCACAAATTTTCAAAGATAATGGCCAGTGGCTCTTACATCTGCAACTCCATCTGCCAACTCCATCAGCACCCTCGGGCCAGAAGTAAGAGATGACAAAAATCACCTTATCCATCAACTGTTAACTGAAGACCTGACTAGATGGAGGCTTAAGATGGAGGTCTTAAAAGTCATAAACTATTTGTACATGAAACCCATGAGCTCCTGGGCCCAGCCTTAACAAAGAAGTGTGAGTCAAGCTGAACAGACTGAGATCTGGATCTGGATATTTCAAAACAACACTTTACAAGGTGAATATCTTGGACACCCCTGTGTGAATGCAGTGTCCAACAAACAACACAGCACTTAATCTGAAGCTGCAGTCTTTATAAATGTCCAGCCAGGGGAGATGGAATCCACCCATTGAGCCATAATACCACACAGTGGCTCGCAGATTTGGGAGTTATCTGACATGACACAAAAGAGAGAGCTATGAAACAACAAGGAGACCCGTTAGTAATTATCTAACTGCCTGCTTATCATCCCCCATTTGCCTGGGTCTGTCATTGCATATCCCTTGTCTCTTGTCCAATATTTAAGTTGTAATCTATTTGGGGCAGAGACCGTTTTTTGGATCTGCTTGTATGGAGGATCCTGGCTTATCACTACAGATTTCAGAGGGGCCTGCAATAAAATATAAATAAATAGTTGTAATAAATTGAGGCAATCACCATTCATCAAATGTCTCTATGGTAATCATGCATTCCAAATATCAGAGTATGTAAGGCCCATATGCTCAAAGGTGATTAAACTCCAACAACCGAAGCATCCAAAGACCTCAGTTGAATTTCAGCGCTGAAGTTCAAGATTGCAACACTTAGCTGCTGCCTAATCCTGGATATGCCTACACTCTATAGCCATCGGTTTTTCACCTTGAATTTTCCTACTTACCTGCTTCTGCATGTGCCTAGAAGCAGCTTGGTGTTGACAGCACCAAGCAGCTCAGTGCCTGTGTCAGTCAGGATCCATAAGCGGGGCACTTCTCTGCCTAATCCCACAGAAAAAAATGACTCAGAAAGTGTTTTCAGAGCATATCAAATGCACACACTAGGTTTCGTATACAATGCAATCATGGGCCACGATTCTCTTTGAAAGATGGCTGAGGGAAAAGTCTGTCCTTCATTCTGTAACTTAGTGGATCTCAGCCAGGATGTGGGAGCCTTAGCTACAAGCTCCCCGTTTCCATGACCTGTGCCCTAACCATCCTGTGTGTAAAATGGTTTATATGTCACACCATGCAAATGGCTACTGAGGGCAAATATCAAGCCCCTGTTCCTAACTGGGGTGAGTTGGAGACCTATGGTGAAAGCAGTAGATTGGGAGATAACTAAAGAAAATGAGGATAATTCTTAGTGATATTTTCTTGTACCCCCCTTGCAGAAGAACCCAAATATACTAGGTAATGGCAGTCATTAGGTTGAATTTACAGGAAAAGAGATTTGCTGCAAAGACCTATCTTCCCAGAAATAAATGGAATTGATACAAGGGGACCATCACCTATAATTGGTAGAGTGTAGTGGCGCTATGAAGCTTTGACTAGGTAAAGAGGTTTAATGAAACAAATTCAACAGTAAATATTAAGAATGGTGATGCTGAGCTGGAGATGATAATTGTCAAACATGTCCTTGAGGTTCCATCCTTTCACAAAGGAATGCATTAATTGCTAAGGATAAGTGTTCTGAAGAGCAAGTAGCTTTATTAATCGTTCTCTGTTATTTGTGCAGCTACCGGCTTATTATTCAAGATTGCAAACTGTTTATTTCTGCTGCTTAGCTTGTTTGCCAGTCATTAATTTGCAGTGTATTGGAGTCTCTTTTATCTCACTGCATGTGCCTTTTATGTGGAAAAATGGACATTCAGTCCACTTTGACTAGAACTGCTCTCTTGCTGTTGGGAAAAACACATGAAGATAAGTAGTTTCGTTCCTAGCAGGTTTAATAACTGTACAACCCATTATGTATTACTTGACTGTTTTGTTAGCTCGCAATACTGAGGCACTTTGGCAGCGTAAAGTAGCCATAATCTGGCTAAAAATTCCCATTAGTGAACTCCGTCTGCCACAGGGAAACTTGCTGCTTGGCATAACTGAGATAGCAACAAGAATCTGGTCTTTGACCAGATCTCATAGTTTCATAGATAGTAGGGTTGGAAGGGACCTGAGCAGATCATCAAATCCAACCCCTGCCATGGGCAGGAAAGAGTACTGGGGTCAAACGACCCCAGCAAGGTGATTATCTCACCTCCTTTTGAAGACCCCCAGGGTAGGATCAAGCATCACTTCCCTTGGAACTTGGTTCCAGATCCTAGCCGTCCTGACTGTGAAGTAGTGCCTACTGATATACAGCCTGAACCTGCTCTCAGTCAATGTATGGCCACTATTTCTAGTTACTCCTGGTAGTGCTCAGGGGAACAGCGTCTCTCCCATTCCCCGCTGGTCCCCTTTGGTAAGTTTATAGATCCCCTCTCAGCCTTCTCTTGTGGAGGCTGAACAGGTTCAGGGCCTGCACTGCTGCCCCAGATCATGCAAATGGCCCTCCTCTGGACCCTCTCCATGTTGTACACATCCCTCCTGAAGTGCGGTGCCCAGAACTGGACACAGTACTCCAGCTGTGGCCTGACCTGTGTCTCAGAGAAAGGGAGGATCACCACCTTGGACCTGCTTGTGATGCATCTGTGGATGCATGACAAGGTACGGTTAGCTTTACTGACCACATCCTCACATTGGCGGCCCATGTTCATCTTGGAATCAATAATGACCCCAAGATCCTTTTCTGCCTCTGCACTGATGAGAAGGGAGTTCCCCAGCCTGTAGGTATGGTGCTGGTTCTTCCTCCCCAGGTGCAGCACCTTGCACTTGTCATTATTAAAACCCATCCTATTCTCATCTGCCCACCCTTATAACCTGTCCAGATCTAGTTGTAGTCTGATACCCATCATACAGTCATAGTAAAGTCAGTCTAGAAGGGACCTCCAGAGATCATCTAGTTCAACCCCCTGCTTGAGATGGGGTCATCCCTATCCAAACTTGTAATGACCAAGTTGGGGCAGAGATGTCACCACCAGTGTCAGGGATTCCTTCAAGTGGGCACCAGGGCTGGTGCCCTGGTCACCTACCCCTTGGTACTCTTGTGTGTTGAGGAGAATGAATGGAGATACCTGGGGGGGTGGTGAATGAAGTAGGCTCTGCTGCAACAATGTTCTCTGGCATAGACTCAATAACCTGTGAAAAGCAGTGTTGTAAAGCATGCTAACGGTATACAAATTGACCTCAGCACTTGCATTCACTTGTCCATGCTGAATGTGGTAGAACTCAGACCATGGTATTTTTAGTACTAATTTATGCATCTCAGATGAGCCAGAATCTTTAAGTGTCACACTCCATAAGCCCCTGATGGCTACACTATTTAAGGCAAGTTCTGCTGTTATCAATAGATCATTTGTGACATCTGACACAAAAGAGGAGAGCCTGAGGCCAAATGGATTTTAGCTGGGTTGGAATTTAGTTTTATAGGTCACCTATTCTGGGCTAATTCAGTACCGAGTGATTGCTAAAAGGATACTTAATGAAGTTAGGGCTGTACTTTCTTGTCTTTTAATGTTGTTGCATTTGTACATGTCTAGGATGGACAGCAAAATATCAGAACTTTTTAACTTTGTGCTTCTCAGGTCTGAATCTAGCAATGGTTGGTAGATCAACTAGGTGATTTTGGGGGTTCCTGTGCAACATAGTGATAGTTTAGAAGGACAGAGGACCATATGCCCACAATCAGCTGCGTTTGACACCCTAGCTGGATAGAGAGAGAGACTACAGACACAACAGATGAGCTGGTGGAAACAAAATCCTCCTTTTTTTTAGGAAATTCGGACATCTTGAACTTTGATTTTGACCTTGCTTTGTTTCATCTTGTATTATTTATACCTTATTTCATAAAATTCCTGCTCCTGACATGCATATATGACATAGCTGGCTGACCATTTCAAACTTCCCACTGAGAGTTAAATACGCCAGTACAACAGGCTAGAAGTGATCACTTGAGTAAATAAGTGATTTTGAATGGAAAAAAGCCACCCTGTCTGGTTTAAATAGAATATAAATGGCGGATAGATGCAACCCGTGTTGGCTTAGACAGAGCCAATACCCTGACCTGCTATACTAAAGTCAGCTTAGCTCACTGAAAAAGAGTGCATGTTTTATGTGTGTACGTATCTTATTTAATTAGTATTGGAAATTTTGTTGCCAACTAAACAGTTAGTGTTATACCGAACAAAGAGTGTTAAGATGACAGACAACAAGTTAACTGAGTCTGAATTGTATGTTAAATGGGTCTCCCACAAACCCCCAGATGTGTGCTTCTAACAGTAGAATGCTATTACAGTCTATACAATAGCAGTCTCATTAAATTTAAATTAAATGCTAATTATTTAGCATTAAAAAGTATTATCACTTTTTGTGCTGAATGGTGTTTCTAATGATTTCAAATCATGTGTAATGTGTTTATTGTAAATCTCTTCCCCAGTTGTTCTGGAGAACTTGTGATTAATATTTATTAAATTATATTCTGTTCCCTGTCAACTTTTTTGTGATAAGCAGAAAAATCACAAGAGTCAAAAAACCACCAAGTGAGGAATAAACAAGAGGAAATATAAAATATTGAGAAAGCTAATGACAAAATAGCAAGAACAGAAAGTGTTTACAAGAGATAAGCCTCTTTGGAGTTACAAGTGGGATTTTCAAATGAAAATAATATCTGCCATCAAAATCCTCTCAATTAAAATGTTAGATTTGTTCTGGTGCGTGCATTTACCTCATGGTATCTAATTTGCAAATGAGGTGAGTTCCCACTTTAATGAAGTTAGAAAGTATTTATTTTTGATGCACCGTTTCTTACAGGCTGCTGTTTGAACGACTAACCTTTAACTAATGTGCTAATGCCACTTCCAATTGATGTGCCTATTTAAAATGAACAATGCTCGCGACAGAATACTGAAAATAATTAAGCTTAACTTGTCAAAATTAATAGACGAGATGGCATCTTCATCTTAGCCAGCAAAGGCTATTAGAATCAAGTGTTTTTCCTAAGTCAAGCTTATATTTGTTTCTATGCAGTTAAAAAACATACTTCACGTTCTTGTTTTTACAAAAGAAGCACTGAGCTGAGCGATCTGAGTATATTCCAGTTCCGTGGCATGGACCATGCCTTTCCAAAAGTAGCTCATATTCCTTTCAGATGTCTGTGGACACTTCGTTTCTTATGGCCCTATGTTTGCAAGTAAAGCAAAATGCATATCTGGTTAAGTATATCTGACTTGTTGAAAACTGAAGGTCACACAGCGTGGAGCCTTATCACTGACTTTTCAAAGGCGTAGCTAATATCAAAATCTGCTGCAAAGTATTAGGCAGACAAGGTTCTTTGGGTACATGTGATACTATTATTAGACCAGCTGAGTAGTTGGAAACAAAGTTCTTTGCAAGCCTTCGGGCGCCATCACCCTTCTTCAGGAATAGGGAGTCTCTGCAAAGTATTTCCATTTTCAGCACTGATTAGGATGACTTGAGCAGAAGTCTTTGCTACCCTATATACATCTAGGTCTGGGACAGAAGTTTCATAAACCAGTTTGGCCTAAATCAGTTGTCTGATGCTACATTTAACCAGGTTTATCTTAAAACAGTTTCAGTCACTGGTTTTGTGCACTGAACTTCCATGCTGTTACAGGTTTAAACTAGTTTCTGATGACTTAATCTGGTGTATGTGCAACATCTGTCCCTATCTCTAATGGCTGGAGCAGAGAGATTCAGAATAAATTGATTTATTGTATCCCTCTCTAGGACTGGCATGTCTTGTTGGCTCAGCTAAAGAGTTGCTGTGTTGCCTTAGGAATGAATGCAACTTAACCTTCCTGTACCTCTTTCTCCATATATTAATTAAAGAGTACTACTTATCTTTTATAACGAGTTCTGGGATCCTCAGACATTTCATGCTGTACGTGCAAAGTCTTCATCTTAAAAAAAAAAACAACAACAAAGCCTTGAAAGTATTCGTCATGTTTTGCTTTGTGCCTACACTTGTGGCTGTTTGTAAGTACTTCAGTTTTCTCGAAGAGATCAAAGGCATTTGTTAATCAGAAGCACCTTATCCTTCTAGCTAAGGCTCTTCCTCCCAGAGTTTCATTATCTTTCCTCTTTCCTTCTCATTTTGCTTGCATCTCTGACCCAGAGCAGCTGTAAAGTATAGAAATTTACAGCATAAACAAAGAATGGCACATTCCGATTTGGGCACCGAGAACACTCGTTTCCTTGTTTGCATGCTGAGAAACCTGCCAACAGGACCAGAAGTTCTCTCTGGCGGATAATGTAGTAAATTAGATTTCAGCACTGGCCAATTGCGGATCTGCGAGAATTGGGTAATTTTCTTTCTTTCTCTCTTGGTTTTTTTTTTGCTCTTCAAATATTTGTCAATGGAGAAAAGCATGATAACCTCACAACTTTTGTTTAAATGGGCTTAAATGTGTCTCCTTTTGCAAGAAAAAAGGGGAAAACATGTTTATTGCCTCACAAATGGCAGGGAAGCTCTGTTTCTAATTGGTTATAGAAACAAAGAAAAGATGATTGCCAAAATAGTTCAGGTATTAAATACCATCTTCCTTGGCATTTCCAAAATAGGTCCCTCTAGAGGTGGGTGAGGTTCCAACTTGTCTAAAAATTAAAGTGGGGGAGGGTGGAATAGAGGGGGAAAAAACAGTTGAAAAAGGTTAAAAAAAATTCTCCCTGCAAAGTGGAATGATTTTAACCCTATTAACGAAGAAAAGCAGAAGCAAGAGAGGCATCTTCATGAAGGGATGTAGAAACCAATATGTGAGTATAGTGAAAACATGAAAGATACTTCTAGCTTGTTGTTCTAGCAGATTTTTATCTAGATGTGCCATTTGAACTGGTGACTGGCAGACCAAGTATGCTTCAGCTGCTTTTTGATGTCAGTTAAGGTGTGTACACAGCTGTTTTGCATTGCCAGAGCACAGCAATATAACCAGAGCATATTAAGCACTACGGCTTCTAGCTTGCTCACTGGCTCTCAAGAATTCAGTTCCACCAAGCTACAGCAGAAAATGAATGTCTATGTATATGTATATGTGTAGCTGTAGCTATAGGTATAGGTATAGTTGTAGCTGGTTCTATAGCTAGATCTATATCTATAGATGCAAAGCAGCTATGTACACACCTTAACTGGCACCAATAGCTATAGCTATATCTATATCTATACATGCAAAGCTGTTATGTACACACCTTAACAGGCATCAAAAAGCAGCTGACGCACACTCGGCCATATCTCTATGTCATATCTATGTCATATAGATATGTCACATGTCGTATCTATTGATACAGATATACATGTACAAACTACCTCTCTCTCTCTGTCACACGCACGCAGTGTGTCTGCCTGGGAAACTTAGCATAGCAGGCAGGGACACACAGTGTGCTGAGTGGGCTGCCTCCTGAATTAGAAGAAAAGCACAGCTGCGTTCACAGGGAGCTGTGAGTGAACTAATTAGCCTTGCAAGTGACAGTGCCAGTTAGCCCACTCCTATGCTAATTAGCCTGCCTAAAACGTTGTATGAATTCAGCATCCCTACTTCTGGTCCCAGAAGATGCTTCATGGAGCAGTATTTTATGTTTGTGGGGGTGGCATGCTAAGTTTGCCTTATAAGCAGACATGTTTTTTATATGCATGAGAAGGGTATAGGCTGGATAAGGTTGAGAGCTAATCAAGTCACTTGTTGTACCCATTTGCCAGAGCATTAGATGCATTGTAAAGTGAATGTGTAATGTGTGTAACAAGAGGCGGAACCAGGGGGCAGTCTGCAGACCTGTGATATCTGTTGATTTGGGCTGCAAGTCGCAGAAACCCCCAGGGGCTGCGGGGCCAGGGAAAAAGGAAGAAGAAATTTGAGACTGAAGTAAGGGGAAGAGAGAGCAGCCTGCATATGGAGCCTGGTCAGCCCTATACAGGGGATTGTGCAGTGCAGCTGAGGCTCTCACTGGATCGGTCAGCCAGGACTGTGAACTGAAGGAGCTGGACTCAAACTTGGGTGCAGCTGCAGGCTGCTGTTGGAGCACTCAAGAGGTTAAACGTTTGTTTGGAGACACCTGCAGAGGTATAGGGGAGAACCAAGGTGCTGAGTGGATGTTACTACAGTGTTGCTGATTTTTTTTTACCTTTTACCTGTTCCCTCTCTTTGGCCCATTGGCTTGTGACCCACACTATATAAAAGTAAGGACTCCCCTTTGCTTCCTGTGCCAGTTTCTGGAGCTGCAGGGTTGGCACAACGTGTCCTGTTTCTCCGCATCAGCAAATAAGAATCACGGCAAGACTTCCACAAGTTCTGCTGCCATGGAGATACAATCCTTTTAAGCAAGTTATTGATGCTACCAAGGAGGTTGTAGCCTTTACTTTATCTTCAGTAGAGGGCAGCCACCTCCACTATGTAGAGATAGGGGTTGTTGTTCATAGAGCTGATTTTTCTGTAACAGGGAAGCACTGGTTATTGGGTTGGAAAGAAGGTTATAATTGTGGAGAAGGAAAGAAGGAAGTCTAAAATATACAGCCTCCTTGGCTAGGAGCATAGGAATGCACAGTAATCACAGCAGATTGCAGACCCCTTTCCTCATCCTGCCCCTTCCATTTCAACTGGGAAAGAGTCACCCAAAGTGCAATTTTTCACAGCATCTTGAGTAAGATAGTAGCTGAAGGATAAGCATCTCAAGTGTGTTAGTAGTTTAGAGCATCCGGTCTTTCTTGTGTAGTTTTATCACCCATGTAGTATGTCATTGCCTGTATCAGACAGTTTAAGAAATGGCATTACTATCAAGGTGTGATTCAGTACAAAATGTGGTTTCTCCCATCCCCCCTTTTTATGAGGTAACTCCTGGTTTGTGAACTCATTTCCAGGTCCCAAAGATATAAATTAAAGATTTGTACCATTCCAGGTTTCTTTCCAGTTTTTTGGAAAGCGTCACGCTTATGGGTGGTACTAGGTTGGTCACATTCATCAGCTTTCTTATTGTGAACTGGTTGCAAAGCTTAATCTGACTCAGTGCAATGAATACCATCATTTTTGTTGGCTGAACTTGCCTTGTCTTCCTCAAGTGGAGTTTGGGCCACGTGCAGGTTGATGAGCCTGCTACAGCCTTGGTTGTTACCATTAATATTGTAAAACTGTGCTCATGAGTGAGTGATGCAGCAAGTCACTGTAGAGGGCTATGACACTAGAGATCTGTTCCTCACAGATATTATATGCAATACACAACTTCGCCACAGATGTCCTGTAGGTATTTCAGCCATCCTGCCCATTCAACCCATTTGGTTTCTCAGCTGATATTTCCATCAACCTACTTAGAATCCAAAAATCAGTGGTCATTTATACACGTGACCTCAGTGTGTGTGTGTGTGTGGGGGGGGGCTTTAATTGAAGCAGCTCCTAGATATGCTCTAATTAAAGTGCCCAGAGAGTCACATGCATCAGCATCCCTGCGCTGAAAAATGGTGGCAGGGGCACTTTAATTAAAGCTCATCAAACTTTAGCAGCCTCGCTTCACATGTATAGGAGCCCAGTGTGGGCATTTCTTTACTGTGGGAAGTGAACCAAATTGATTTGGTTGAAAGCTGAAATACATATACTTTATCCTCTGTACCAGCTAATGCTCTTAAGGATTGTGCTCTGCTAGCTTTCTCTTTTTGATTCATCTCATCACAGGTACAAATAATACAATAATTACAAAATGCACCTTTGATGATATTAGGATTTTTGGGGGTAGTTCTACTGTTTACCTTTTTGGATTACTTCTTTAGAAATTAATATTGCAGAATAAAGAATTTATTTTGAGAACTTTTCATTCAAAGACTGGGGGAGGTGACACTAATTCTGACTGTATTTTTGTCCACTCATCCATCAATTGTCTGCAAACTGTAATTGCACTTCCTATAACATATTGTAGATCTGTTGAATCATCACTCAAGGGGAACAACTTTTTATTTAGATTTAAAATGAATCATCTGACTGAGCCTCTACTTGATTGTTTTATGACATTTTTGCCTACAGTCTTTGAGTGTGTTTTAGTAATTAGGGTACAAAAAGGATCTCTTATTTCTATGAAGGATATGCACCAGCAGCACTTGTTTTCTCAAATAATCAGCCTGGATTTTTGTTTAGTGGCTGAATTAGTATTCTACATGAGTGGGAAGATATTGGGAATAATATATCTTGTAATATTTGTATTTTCAGGCCCTCCACATTTTATTTTGGCAGTCTTTCAAGAGATCTTCAAAAAATTATTTGTATTAATGATAGCAGCCCAGTTAAGGTTCAAAGTCCCACTGAGCTAGGCATTTTACATTAACAATAACAAGTCTTAGTCTAAGCCTTCCCATCTACCAGCTGCTGAGGAGTTGGGCTCCAATGTAAAGCATTCCAAATAGAGCAAAGGGCCTCACCCAGATCCAAATCAAGTCCATGGCTTTGCTCTCACTGACTTCAGTGAAAACTAAAAGAGGCAAAACAAGAGTAGAACTACTGGAAATCTTAGGTAATTAGCTTAAGGATTGAGAATTGCAAAACATCTCCATCTCCATGATACACTGATGACAATACCCAGTATAGCCTTCAGAAGAAAAGTGGACATAATGTAAATAAGAATGATTTTTTTTTTTAATTTCTTAAAATGCCTATCTGCCAGTGTGCAGTTATAGGAGTAGTATGATTTAGTTTAGTTTAGCCCAATGAATTCATTTCCACTTAAATCTCAAGACGTCATCGAGTTATGAATACCCGTGTTTTTAAAGTAAAGGGTAGGGGGCAGGACATTCCAGAGTGAATTGCCTTGCTAGATGGAGTCCACATTTCCCATGGAACAATGGGGCAGGTACTGAGGTGATGCAAGCCTGTGTCACTCTACTGAAATCAGTAGAAATACACTATTTTACATCCGCTTGAAGATCTGGTCTTTACTAGGTTTCAGAATCTATGCATAGTAGGGCTGTGCAAAACGGCACCATTCCATTTTGCCTTGAGTTTCGAGGTTTCGATGGAACAGCATTTTGTATCGAATTTCATTTTGATTTGAAACAGATGTTCTGTTTTGCTGTTTCGACTGTGTTTCGACCTTTCGCTAGATTGGCCGGGGATGGGGAGTCAGTCCAGGTGGACTGACTCCCCATCCCCAGTGCAAGATTGGATGTTCTAACAGGAGTGTAGGGATTCTGCTTTCTTCAGCACAGGCAAGTCCTCAGTTGTTCAGGCATGCCAGAAAGAGTCCAAAGAAGAGTCACAAGGATAAGAGTCTTCAAAAATAAGACCTGTGAGGAAAGGTTGAAGGATTGAGGTTTGTTTAGTCTAGGAAAGAGGAGGCACAGACAGACTTCCAGTATGTTAAAGTTTGTTATGCAAAGGAGGATGATCCCTCACATACCCATATTTCTATGAGGTTGCCCTTGTCTACACACATCTGGAATACTTCCTACTATCCTATATAGGTACCACAATATTTTTTATGCTTGATGCTTATCATTAGTGTTGCGCAGATGCTGGACAGAAGGGGCACTTGTTCACTTGATGGGGGTTTGGTCCTCACTAAACTGAACAGGTTTATTCTATGTCCCCAAAATTGACTTGGTGTGTTTTAATTTGTTTTGTCACTGTGTACAAGTGACAGTTCTTAAATTGAATAAATCTCCGTGTGCTATTCACAATAAATTACTGCAGGGGGCATCACATAACTATCCACCCCGCTAGTCTCTTTGGTACTGAATTACAGCAGGAGGTGCAGCTAAAACACTAATCCCTGCCACAGGCATGTCAGTGATGTCTAGTCACAGGTCGCTGACATATACAGCTGACCAAAACTGGTGGGATTTAATTAATTCAATGAATTCAGTTTAGTGTCATTTCAGTAATTTCATTATTTTATTGCATGTATTTTTAAACTGCCACTGCACAGGGTAAGGGCTAGCCCCCACCCCATCCTCAGCTCAGGGGCTGCCCAGCCCACCAGCCAGTGTTCCCTCCCCCCACCCCAGCCATGGGGGATGGTGGGAAGGCTCTGCCAAAAGCTGAATTGGGCCCCTCAGTGCTTCTGCCTGGCTGCCCCAGGGGTCCTACCTGTGCCCCTCATTTCCAGGCCATGCTAATGCCCCTCAGTCCCAACCTGCAGCCCCCCAACCCTGCTACTGCCCCTCACTCCTGACCCACATATTTCCCTACCCCCAAGCTATGCTGGTGACCCCTAGTCCTGAAACACATTCCCCACCCCGAAGCTGCAGCTGCCTTCAGGGAGCCCCAAGCCCACCCTTAGCCCTTGGCCCTGGCTCAGCTGGAGAGGAGGAGGCCCAGATGGCTGTGGCCAGGATGCCCACCTGAACCATGCTGCCCCTGGCTCCCCAAGCAGGGCCCTGATTGCCAGGGGCACTGTCACCTCATAATCTGCTCCTGTTTCATGCAAGAAATTAATAACTGCTTGGTCACCTTATGTGGGCACCCAGAAGCAGTTTCATTTGCTGTTAACAGCAAGTGGCACCCACCCAACCCCACGATTGCAGCTTCTAGCCTGCAGGCATCAAAACTTTTTTTTTGCATCGTGTGGGAATGGCAAGCACAAGCTGACAGCACAGTCAGACCCATTGGTCCTCCTGGCTTGGCAGGAGGAAGCTGCCACCGCCTGCACAGACCCCCGCAGCTACTTCACATGGCCATTAATACAATATAAATTAAAATATAGCTCATGGTAACATACTGCTATAAAAGATGCTCATGTAGTATGCTGACTTCAGTATGGCTACCTCCCATCTAAACAAAAGCAGCATTTCACCTATAGCTTTTTGTTCTCATGCTGCCTACTGCTAACATTGTTACCTTGCTTCACTTCTACAACCATTCTGCCACCATGTTGTGCAGAAATTAGACCTCTTATCACGTTCTCCTTAATGAACTCGCACAAGAGCAGCAGCATGGGAGTTCTGACCAATCACCTCATATATATTCAGGACAATTTGCTGTAAAGAAACATGATGATCATTTTTTTTTTGAATGGCCATGATGTTTTCATTAAGGATGATGGGAACTTGTTTGCCTGTCATAAAATGCAATTTTGTTTGGAATGCTCATTTTAGAAAATAACACTTTCAGCTTAAAGCAGCAAGGAATTGGTATATAATTTTTTCTGAGTATTTCTAATGGTTAATGATGCAGGCTAAAATTACCCCAGTGTGCTGCTCATCACTTCCACGAAGGATAATATTAAGTGGGAAAGAAAATATTCTGACTCAATACAATATAAACAAAATGTAACTCATGCAGTAAATGGAAGAAAATAAATGCATCAGAATTAACAAAGTCTGACTTGGACATACATATCGGGGGGGGAAATGTGTTAAAAAATAAATGTCATCTGTTCTGTATTATTACCTCTTAGAGTTGGGTCTGTATTATTTCAAAGATGTTTCCTCTCAAATAGCATGGACTGGGTTGCTTTGATAAGACAATGAATGGTATAGTAAACAGAGTTCAAAGCCTCTAAGAGGCATATTTATGTTGATACCTATTTGAATGAGTTGCCTAATGCTAGGACAAGAGAGGAACCAATGTTTTAAAGGGGGAGAAAGAAAAGAAGCTCTCTGCATCAAGCTTTGCAACTCATCTTTTTATTATGTTTTTCATCATCCACAGCAAGGGTTTTTTTTTAATGTGCACTGCAGTTAATTACTATATTCAAGTTATTCCTATAGACACAGATTCCAACTAAAATAATAGGAAATCACAAAGTGAATTAGGACTAGACCCGAAGTTTCAATTACATTAAAATGATCAAATCTGATATTGTGAGAAATAAGGTTTTTCATTTTAAATCTCTTTTAATTTGAATTAAAAGAACATGTCCCAGATGAGCCGTATGGACTGCCATAATCCATTTTCTTAAACAGTGAAATAAATGGGAGTGGAATAGTACAAGCAAGTGGGATATTGCACATTTTAATAAGCATTTGCAATTTTTTTTACTTGCCTTGCTTAAAACTAGAAACTGTATGCCTCCCTTCTTGAGAACCACCCTTCTTGATTTCAGAGGAAATATCAAGCATGCAGGGATCATGGGTGAGATCATATCTAGATCATTTATCTGCTACCATTTTAATACTGTCCAGTTTTATAACATAACATGATCAAATCAAGATTGTGCACAATTCAGGCTCTATCCTTTCTCCACATCTATTGTCCCCTCTTAGTTTTTGGACTTTACACTTTATTCAGAAGCAAACTCATATTATAACAATCCTGTATTGGGAAGCTCTTGGAAGAAATTCTATGGTCCTTATCTTGCCATTTGATTTCTGAGTGTGATTCCCTACCTCTTGATATTTTATACCATTTTCTGTTTTCTGTCATACATTGTTGAGTGAATCATGCACCTTGATGCTGCTTATTTATTGAATTTTCTCTTTCCTCTGGTCATAAGTTTACCCTTATTTTCAGCCAAGGCTCCGTCGACCATTTCACATGAATTTAAGGGATAGCTCACAGAATCATAACATCATAAAAAAGTAGGGTTGAAAGGGTCTCAGGAGGTCATTTCATGCAGCCCCCTGCTCAAGGCAGAAGCATCCCTGGCTGAACCATTCTATGCAAGTACTTATCTAACCTATTTTTAAAACTTCATGGCCAGTCCTCTTGCAAAACTACCAGGCATAGTGCAAGACAATGTTAAAATGCCCTAACTTGCTACAGGCAAAGCAGGGGGAGAGGGCGTTGCAGGGATAAGATGTGGTTGTTAAATATACTTGAAAGATCCAAGAAAAAGGACCATGCTGTCTACTGTAGGCAAAAACCCTCACAGTCCATACCCATTTGATTGTGACAAGAAATTCCACCCTGATATCAAATGTGGCAATGGGTCCAACCCCAAGCAGAGAAGCTAGATATGCTAACCAAGAACCTATGGGGTTTATAGTCCTAAAAAGAGCACGGGCAAATCCCAGTCAAAATCCCAAACTTTGATTGTAGCCGATGCCCACTGCTTCAAGGGAGGGTGAAAAAAACCCCTGACACCAGTAGCAACAGAAAGGTAAAAAATTCTTCCTTACCACATGAGTCGATGGATAAAACCCAGAAACATGGGAAAAACCAAGCACCATCTACTATGCGTTGCAACCTGAGAACTGCAAGCACACCTTCACACACCCTTATTGAATAGCCCAGACTTTCCTTTCTGTCATCCTAACACCTCCATAAATTTGTCCCAATTCGTTAATCTTGTCTCGCAATCAAGTCAGTTGTGGAGCTCTGCATCATTCTTCTGCTTCTCAAAATTCCTCTCCAATTTCCAGTTGCTCTGAACTGCAGAGTCCTTTTTATGATCTCCAAGGACTACATATCCATGTAGCTACTCCATCCAATGAAGGGTATTGCAGAATCTCCTCCGGTGGTATGCTTCTCGTCTCCATTTTCCCTCCATTAAAGGTAGGTCTGTGGCTCAGAGTTTGTTTTAGGGAAGTAATACCAATATGAGTGGGCACGTCTACATGTGGTACTGTGCAATAACTCATTGCTATGTGCAGTACAGTCAGTGTCATGGTTCGTGCCCACCGATGCTATGTAGCATCTCATGTAGATGCGCCCAGTGAGTAACAGCTGAAGGAACACTAACATTAGGTGGGTAACAAAGTTGTTGGCCCATGAAAAATTCACATTGGGTTCTGTTCCATATGAGAACTGAAAATTAAAACTGTCAAGTTTAGCAGTGAAAAAGTCCAAAATGTTTTTGAATTGGAAATGTGAAAAAGACAAATATTGATGCTTTTGATCATAAGCTGAAACTTGTACCTTCATCTCCTTGGAGGAAAGAAGATTGATTTAGTAATCGAACTGTGCTCCCCTTATTTTTTTTAAATTTATTTCTGTTCAAAGACAGATGTCCACTTAGAATTGCAACACATTATTTTGCATTATCTCTTTGAGTTCACAGAATAACTATTGTCAGCCTCAATAGTGCAGCTTAAAGATAATAGATAAAATATACATTGTGAGTGTACTTGTCATTTTATGGATAATAGCTTGCGCAATGCAAACACTAACGTATTATTGTAAGGCAGAGGTTTACAAAACAGACAGTATTTTAAATGTGAGGTGTT
This sequence comes from Gavialis gangeticus, assembly GCF_001723915.1. Classification (NCBI taxonomy): domain Eukaryota; kingdom Metazoa; phylum Chordata; order Crocodylia; family Gavialidae; genus Gavialis; species Gavialis gangeticus. Next base: position 58,408,900 of record NW_017729029.1, read on the forward strand.
GATCCTTTCTTTTTCACCACCTGGGACATTTTTGACACCAATACCAGCACCGATACATACTTGGAGATGAGCAAAATTGGCATTTTACCTTATAACTGTCATGCCTTGCTTATTGGCAAGCCATACATTATATACTCTGCGTCTATCAGTTAGTGGGAATACAGGTTCCACTTTTCTTTTCTCTAGGGACAACAGTCTTTTTCATCATTAAAGGAAAAAAACAAAACCTTCCTGTACCAGTACAATGGAGATCTAATGCTTACAGAAAATTCATTGTGAGTATTTTTGAGTATTGAGTAGCAGTCAAGGACATAAAAATCTGTTTAGTTTTGTACCACATCATGAAATATTATGGACTGCTGAATAGTTGCTTCTTCTTGGGAACACAGTGATATTTTCTTTTGATTACCATACTTCCATCCTGTATCCCTTCTTAGCCAAGAGCATGTGGCACTAAAATCTGGATTCAAACAATGGAAGGCCTGGGATTCATTTTTTAATCCACCAAGATCTTTTTGTATATTGAGTTTTTATCAAGTGACTGTTTATTAGAGAAGAGAAAAGGATTAATGTAGTTATTTAAAGACTACTGCAAAGCAATGGAAAACACTTATTCCCTATCATTTTCTGTGTAGCATCACATGGGGTTACATTAAAAAAAGTAGAATTGTTGAAATTTAAACTGTAGACAAATCACCTTGATTTTTGTTTTCCTAATGAGATATCCCAATTAAAAGTTGAATATTTTGTAAGTTTCATTGTTCCTATTTGAATGAAAACTTTCAAGAAAGTTATTCAAACCTTTTATAAACTCATTAGCTTGATCCAAGATGGCTTTTCCTCTCATGCTTTAGCCTGAAAGCCTAGATATATGTTCTTTCATATGCTTTCTATATGTTTAAATGGGCAGTGGTTTGTTGGCCTTTCATTATAATTAAGAGGTCTTATTTCTAGAAACTAAACTTAGAAATTCTTTTAAATGATGTTTTAAACATACTATAGAGTATACCATAAGTCAAGATGAATCAGTAAATACTGATTTGGATCTCTGAGACAATTTTAGATCTTTTAGCAAAAGACTTTTCTCAGAGCAGATTTCAGATTGCTTCTCTCATTGCAACCATCATAAATAAACCAGTGTAATTTGGCACCCTTATAATTTAGGCAGTTTCCACATCTTGCTGCTTAGAGCAGTATCTTCCAGCCATAGTATAAATAAACACATGTCTATCTATTTTTGTGCATAACTCATGCAATCTAGCTTCTCTTGGGTGTCTGTAAATGCAGAGAAATCCAGTAGATTTATGCCTATGCTGATACTGTTGAAACAGAAATCAGATTCTGGCCCAAGGTATTCATAGGCTGGAATTTATTTTACTGAAGTCTGCAGACTTGAGCGTGAAATCAAAATTGAGCAAACTTTTAGTCTGATTGCTGACTCCTTGACCTAAAGTTAAAGCATTTTGTTTGGACAGGGTCAAAACATATATATCATATTAAAATCTGTAAGCATAAAGCTAAATGTACTCTTATTTGATGCTTGATTTGAAAGCAGAGCCAAATTTCCATTTAATGACTCTAGTTTATATGTTTTAATTGTATCTAATTGTTTAAGATGGAAGATCCCTTATGTCAGTTGTGATTGACCCTAAATGTTTTTGGTGCTATCAGCATGGATGTTGTCAACAGGGTCTTATACCTAGAGGGCCTCATCCTCCCTTCACACTTGATTAATTCCATGGAGTTACTCAGGTCCCACAACTGGGGAAGTGGGAATACAATCAGGCTTAATGTGAGCAAATAAGAACAAGATGATTGTGGAGCTGAAATGATCAATCTACAACCATGAACCTTTACAGGTAGCATTCACTACTCTGTAGTGGGGCCACAGTAAGGTATATGAATAACTCGAGTGCCGTTGACTCGTTCTCTACTAATGGGTTCAAAGGGGTTGTGTAATGGTACATGGTTTTTGATCTGGACAGGGAGCTATACTATACCCTCCATTAATATGTGCATCTTTTACATAGCTAGGTATTTAATCCAATACCTAATGTTGGAAATACTGAAGTTGAGTGAACTGAAGAATGTAATGATCTCTTTCTTTTCTTTTCTAACCCCCAAATTGATCCAGAATCAGAACAAATATACAGACAAATGAGGTTTGGATACAAGAAGGGAGTATTCACCTGGAGAGTCACATTTAGGGCCATGCCCAATTGCTCAAATGTAGAGGCATTATTGTCTATACAAAACTTTGTTACTGTCTGGAGGATGTAGGGGGTGGGGGAAATTGAACTTACTAGTAGCAAAATAGAGTCCCTTGCCCACGCTCCCATTTTGGTTCTTAAATATGCACTGATTTAAATCCAACTCCTTTGTTGGTATGTCTCTGTACAGTGCATATCCTTCCTAGACAAAAAATTGCAGAACAATTTTAATGTTAATTACGTGATAGCATTGTGCTACGCATTTCAATAACACCAAGTTGGTGAATACCTGAGTCATGCGCTGCATGACAGGAGAACAAAATCCAAGCTATTTAAGATCTCAAAATAGCAGCTCTGCCTTAACTTAAGGGCAAAACTCAGGCTGCTTCTGACAGCCCCCCCCCCGGTAACATTTACTAATGAAAAAAAGCTGGATGTTTAGATCTGTAACTGTATCAAAAGCCGGGTTGGGCTACAGATAGAGTTTTGTTGGAGCTAAAATCAGGGATCGATTCAGGAATGATTTAGAGGTTGCATCTGAAAATGCCAGACTCATAGCAGAGGCCCTTATGTTTTTATGGCCGTTTATTTTTCTTCAAAAGCCTTCCAATATCTATTCATATTTGTTCACTGGAAGAACGATGGACTCTAAAGAACATATGTTCGGCTCATTTCTGTATAGTTATCAACTTCCTGAGCCAGACAGTCATTTTACATGCTTCAACAGTGACTACTTCTGAATATTGCTCATGTCCTGCAGTGGAACATGGGTGGGCTATTCATTTACTCAGAAACAGATGAAAAAGTCCTTTTCTGGTATTGATCAATTTTGGCACCACAAACTTAGGAACTGGCTTGGAGCTGGAGAGTTAAACCCTAGAATTCACCTAGGCTCTCTCCCTCTCTCTTTTGTTTTTTAATCTCAGGGTTCAATTTTTTAATCACCCGCCCCCCCAAAAAAAAAATCAGTAGTGTGGCAATGACAAACCTGATGTACTGAACTCTTAGGGCCACCCTATGGGTGAATACAAATAGGTGTTCATAAAGTTAGTTACTTTGTTTTAGGTTACATGTGAGTTTCCAATGCTGGGTATATATTTTCTTACCAACTGAGACACTTAAGGCTGAATCACAACAGTATTAAGCATCCAATTCCTATGTTGCATGTTAAGTCCTACTGATTTGTAGTGGGAAATAGATGCCTACATATAGGGTGGCCATCATGAAGGACAGTCCAGTTGTCCTCTGTCCTCTGTTAATACAAAACCAGATGCCTTTATGTCCTCTATTTTTCTCTTGAAGAGAGAAAGTGAAGACATAAAGGTGTTGGCTTTTATATCAGTAGAGGACAGAGTAGCAGAAAACTGGAATGTCCTCTATGATGGCCACCCTACCTACATACCTGTGAAGGATCAGGACCATTCTTCCCATAATCCACCCAGAGAACTTTCAACAAATATTATATTTGCACTTCCAAATCTTACAAAGTGTCTAGCCATAAATGCAGCATGAATTTGCTAAAACACATAAGTGTATGCTATGTGGCATATGGAGGACAGTAGGGCAGAAAGAGTGTTCTGGTTTTATTAAATTCTGAATCTCAGCTTTCTGCTCTTAGACAAACACAGATTTCCTTTCGTGGACAATAATGAAAAATGGTTTGAAAAGAGAACTCATTTGTTTTTAGTGCTTTGGAGAAACGTACCCAGAACAATTCTTCTTTATGTGAAGCATTCCCATAAAAAGCTGCCAAGGTCATATCGGTCAGACCTCAAATATTTTGAATCAGTACAGGTCACATAATGCAATGGGAAGCAATCTGAGGCCTCTAGTGTTTTCTATGGTTTGTGTTCATTTACAAGAAGGGATGAACATTTCTTTTATTTCTTTTCCTTAAATTGCCATTTTGCTTTGTACACAACTTTTGAGTGGCCGTTAGAAAAGGGTCTCCTTTGAGAAATAGCCAACCCATGTTGGTGAGCAATGTCAATTTGATGTGAATTGTGCAAAGCAGCTGGGCTGCATGAGTTTTCCCTGCACAATATCCTTGAATGAAATATGACTTGTGTCAATTAGCACTCCTCTGGGAAGTCAGATGTCAATAATCTTAACTGTGCTAAGAATTTTATGAGAGGAGAGGGAAACCCTGTGGCTGAAAATACATCATAGCCCTTGAAAAGTTGTAATTTTCACTTTCCATTTTTACAAACAATGAATTTGTTAATAATGCCATGCTGGAACATAGCCACTGATTACTGCCTTGAGTATGTTATTCAAATTTCTGAAACAATTAAATAAAAGGCCTGGCTTATCTTATCAGTTTAAATAAAAGAGTAACTTTTAATGTAGGTATCCAAACTCATATAGAGGGTATGGGAAACAGATCAGAAAAAAAACAACTAGATTAATTGCCACGTGTTTCTTGTCTAACTAACCACTATGTAGCTTGTCAATTGTAGCCTTTTAAAAAGCAGACTTTCTGAGCAGTCGTGTTTATGCGGGATTGACTAGATAATTTTTTTAAACTTAAAAAAATTTTCCTGTAAAAAATAATACAAAAACCAGGCAATTTACAATTTAGAAAATAAAGGGGAGAATAAGTACAAGCAAAATTAAATTGTTCTCTTGGTGACCTTATTTGCTTTGCAATGAAGATGAAAACTGAGGAGCTGAATTTCTAAATGAGCTGTATAACACTGCACAGCTATTGGCCCACCCAGGAGTTGGCAGTCTTTTAGGAAAAGCAGGTTGAAATAGTGCAGTTCAGTTCAAAGAGGGATGCTGCTTGCAACCTGGCCACTGATGTTCTCTTTGCTACCAACGTATTTGCTGCTAAGTGCCATCTAATCAATCATCTCTCTGCCAAATTGCCATTGATGTGCCAACTCTGTAGACCAGATGAAATTGCTTCACAGATTGGATTTGGATCCCAGACTGCTGGTTGCTGACCCCTGGTCTAAATGCTAGGCATACAGAGTAAAGCGGTAATTATATGGCTCTAAAAAATACTGCATGTTTCCTGTTCTCCCTTCCAGGCACCCAGAAGCTCCACTCCTTAGGTAGGTGGAGCCAGGGCTCCTCAGGCTACCTCCCCAAAACAAGCAAAGGCTCCACAGACACAAGGCTCCACAACAGCCTCTCCACCTCATTCTGATTATCCACTAGACAAATACTCATTTAGTCAATGGCACGGATGAGTCACAGAAGGAAAAGGTCACACAAGCATGTAGTATGCACAAGCAACGTGAGTATGAACAAACAACTGTATCCCTTGTTAGCACCTTCCTTCTTCCTTCTTTTAATTCCCAGACACTAGAAGTATTTAGTTATACAGTTTAGCTCACTTACCAGGGGCCTAAGTTTGCACTTTTAATAAGCTGAGACACTTTGTTATAGTAGACCCATTGAGCTCATTTACACATGCACTTTACTCCGGAGTTGACTAATTAGCCCCAGCTCCACAGTGAAGTGTCACCATCTACATGTGCCCTCTACAGACAAGTGTTATCATCTACGTGTGTAGGATAGTACTACCTGAGACAAGTAGTATTGTACAGCGGAGTACTTATATGCACTCAAATGCACTTATAGACTGGCCAGGGGTAGCTGGGGCACGAAGGTGCCACAGTGCAAGGGTTGCCTGCCAGTTAGCCCCACATTGTAGCACCTCATGCCCCAGCTAGCCTGTCTGCCTCTTGACACTACCAGGAGCCTGGGGCTGATCTCCTGGACCTCCAGCTATAGGTCAGCTGCTCTCAGGCGCAGCATCTTCACATGCACTTGGGACCACTCTGCTGTGTCCGGGAGCAGCTGACTTCAGCACACACTTTGCTGGAGTGTATTCAAGCACATTAATAGCATGTGTAGATGTGCCCATTGGATTGTAATTTATTCCACAAATAGACCTAATGGGATTATTCAATTTGAACATAAGTGGTTTGCAGCTCAAACCCTGTAGTGGCTTGATCCTTATTTTAAAATATAAGAACAGGATCCCATGTTTTCCTACGTTGAGTCTGGCAAAATATTAGTTTAAGACAGCCTGTTCCCCAGCATTGTTAACCTCAGCATTTCTGTCCATGTGTGACCTCTAACTATCCCAATTTTCATAGTTTCAAGCTTCCAGGGACCCTAATAAGGCCGGCCTAAGCTAATTGCCCAGGTAGCCACATCTGCCTGGGGGTTTTTTGACTGACAACTCTACCCCAGTTAATCAACTGGCTTCCTCCTGAATGGCTGCTGGGATTGGAGCTACCCATTTAGTCCCACCTTTGGTGGCAGCCTCTAGGACTGACTCAGGTCTGCTTTGGTGAGGCTCCTGGTTCTTGCACTCTCAGGTTTCCTGATCCTGATTAACATTGTCCCTGGACTCTGGCTTTATATTTCCCCTCAGATAAGTTTCCTGGCTCCAGACTCAGCTTGCTCAGTTCCTGGACCCAAGCTTGTGGTTTTTTCCTTTGGTTCTGGTAACTTGGTTGCTGCATCCTGAACTCAGACCCAACCTGTGTTCAGATTCTGTTTCTGGATTGCCATCTGGATCCAGCAACTTGGTCCTGATGCCTGCCCGTGATGGGGCCTCTAGCAAGTAACCACTGGGCCAGGCCCCCCATGTCTAGCTGTAAGGGAAGGGGACAAGCTTTTGCTCCTGCATTCAGTGGCATATCCCTTCTTTTCCACTCTGACTCTTTCACTGCAGTGAGGCAGGGTTGCAGGAAAACCCCTAGCATTTGTAAGAAACCTTAGATCTGAGGAAAATCTAATGAATTCGGGACCATTTTTGGAAGAGCACAATGACTAAAATAGAACTGGATTTGGCTTAGGAAGTGAGAGTCACCTAATAAACCGAAATATTTAGAGTTGTTTTTAAAATGCTGTTTACACTTGTTTCCTTCTAAGATGGCACTGCTGTTTTTTGTCAGGCATAAAAAAATGGCCTTTTCTATGGCAACACAGTGGACTTGGAAAAATGATCTCTCAGAAATAATATGAACAACGGCTTCTACAAATAGGGTATGTCTACATGTTTATTAATGTGCTTTAGCTACTGCACATTAAATTTAGTACCTCTAATGTGAGGTCGTTACTAAATATGCATTAGACTGCCCTACTGTGCAGTAGCAAAAGCATACACTTTTTTAGTGAAGGCTTATGCTCAGTAGCCTAATTTTAGTGCCCATTAGCATATTAGCACTTTTTAGCTGTGATGCTCTAATGTGCAGTAAAATAGGCTACTGTGCATTAAAGCACACATGTAGATGCACCCACAGTGTAGAAAACAAGTGAAAAGGTCCAAATTCTGTCTTATGACAAGAGCACAGTGCAGGAATGATGCTGAACTGGCTTTGACCCTGTGCTCATTAAGCTACCCTGAATCTGCAGTGAATTAGAGCAGCCTACACGCTGCTCTACTTTATGGCCAGCTGGCTGTACGCTCTGAATTGGGGGATCTCTTGGACTAATAGCTGCAGTCATATTCAGGCCCATTATGGTAGACTATGGCATAAGATGGCTGAGACACAGGTAGATGATCAACCACAAAATGTATTAGGAGCTCGATTGCCTTCTGCTTTGTAAACTGATTTGCATGTAACTTATGTACAACAATTCAGTGGCACTATACAATTAAGTTTAGTGATGCACCATTCTCTCATCTAGACAGTAGCTGATGCATGAGTAGCAAAACTGAAGAACAGGCCAAAAAAAATATGGCAAATTTCAAGTAATCACAGCACAGATAATTTTTTTTTTATAGATGACTCAGTAATAACTTGCATAAATACTTCCAGTTTATGAGACAATTAATAAAATAAACCATATGCCACAGTTTCCTTTTATTAAGAATTTATAGGACTTTCCTTTAAAAACAATAAGTTAGTGCATCTCTGCACAGTAAATAAAGATCCAATGACACTTTTCATAACCTTAGGTATCCTTTGTTGAACTACACAAGGAACCTGCAAGGCTCCCATTGTTAGGAGCCAAATGGAGAATCAACATCTAGATCAAGCTATTCTGTCTCCCTTGTCCATCTTCGCTGAAAATGTCATGTGGGGATACTTTGGCAGCTGTAATAGCCCGGATTCTGACACTGATGCATGTTTAAGAGATGCCATTGATTAATGAGCAGGCTCATTGATTTTGACCATTGGTGAATCAATGGAACTACTCACAAGAGTAAATGCTGTTCATCATGAGTCTCGGGGGGGGGGGGGGG
>NW_017729029.1:58417397-58428777 GCF_001723915.1 Gavialis gangeticus
TTTTGGCTATGGTGAAATCAAAGAAACCACACAAAAGAAAAAATTCTTTTTAACGGGGGGGGGGGGGGGGGGGGGGGATCAATATCTGGCTCTCCATGATTAGTCGATCACATATAACAAAGGTAATAGAAATCTCCAGAAATATTAGCCCTTCATAATAATGCAGTTGACTGAAATGCTTCTTTCCTTCTTAGCTTCAATTAATCCAATAACAATATTATCACAGAAGTAGCAAGACATGGGACACATGCTTTACCACCCAGTTCATTATTTCCTACCCTGATTTCTGTTCCTTTGCATTCTCTTTTCTAGCTTGTAAGTATTTATAGCCATCTGGTCACATTACAAGGTCCAAATCTTCAGCTAAATTGGCATAGTTCAAGCATGGGGTGACACAGGATTTACATCAGCTGAGCATCTGAGAGTTGCCATGGGAAATTATGTGACGAGACATGAACTGGTGAAACTTGCCTGGCATGGGTCAGAAAAGCAGAGTAGTAGCAAGAAAGCAACTGCCAAAGAACTGTAAAAGAAAGGGTTATGACCCAGCTTTACAGCCTGTGATTTCTTGTTGGTTGACTGCCTTCCGTCTCCCTCTTTGTCTCCCTAGCATTTAAATTGCACCCATTGCAAGTAAACATACTTTCCAGCCCCAGTTGTGAAGCATCTGATTCGAGCCCATGGCCGGATGCAAAAGTGGGATCCCACATATGCGTTCAGACAAGAATAACAGTATCCAGGTTATTGTGGGTATCTAGTGTCATTTGTCCCTGAGGCCAGAGAGGAGTCAACTGCTTCACTGGCATTGCAAAGGTTGCTTGCAGCAAAAAACATTTATGCATCTTGTTACTCAAGAGCTGCTTATCCACCTCACAGGCAAATGGAATCATTCAAAGGAGTCTACTGACCCGTGCACTTACGCAGCGCATTTACAGTGATGTGTTTACAGCAGTGCTGTTCTGGAGAGAGCCAAGTTCCTGTCTATAGTATGCGGCTGTATGTATATAAGGAACGCCAATGTGTGTAGGGTGTCCTGAACTGTTTTATTTCGCTCAGTGAAATTATGTCGGTGCCTTTTTTTTTTGAGAGAGAGAACGACTGTAATCAGTTTCACCGTCTGTCTGGATGTGTCTAATTACACAGGAAATTATTGAGAATCTCACCCAGTGTTCATATCAAGTAGAAACCTGACATAACCCATAGGGCATTAGCAACCGGGTTCAGGGATTGGAATTAGAAGCACCTTGGCCTGGACCCCAACATTATGTTGCAAGGATGGAATAGTCAGCATCCTCTTTCCAGGCAGACACCATATGTACACGTATGTACCCAATGTGGAAACTGCAAAGCTCTATGTCTTTGCAAAAATCAACTGTTATGAGCTTTTGGTGCTGTGTGAATAATTCAGTGTAATGTGCTAAAACTTTTCAGGCCTGTTTTACATGTGCAGTTTGTATAGGGATATGATTTTTTTTTAATTGATGTGCTTTTAACAATACAATCCCTTGGTTCAGTGCAGTTGTTTGGTATTAGTGTGCCTTATACCAGCATGCCTCTTCCCCATATAGAAAGATGCTGTACTGGGACACTTTATGCCAGTATAACTAACATGTCTAGTGCCTACACTGGGGAGGAGTAGAGTGGGGTATTGTATTGCCTTTACCATGCCAGCACAGTTAGAGAGAGCGCCAACTTTTATGTGTATACAAGGCCTTAGGCATCAATAAAAGTCAGTATTATAAAGCACTGTGTGCACTAGAAACTGCTTCCCATTAGGGACATGTGTCCGTTGTATGTGTTCTCCCTCTCCAATAGAGCTATCTGTCTATATTTTATATGGTGCGTGTCTGCAAAGCCTCCTCTGCTTCCATCACAGTCTTATTTCTCTTTCTCTCATCACCCTCCCCTACAGCAAAATTTATTGTGAGCTCTCCATCTTCCCTTTGTTCCCAAGCCCTCTAGTTACAAAGATACATCAATCTACTGTAAGCCACTTTTTAAGGGATGGGGGAATCTTCCTGTCTCTTTCTTTTAGTTCTTGCCTTCTTTAGAGCCCCTTCCCTATCACTAAGGATTTATGATCTTACACTCTTTGGCACCAAGATTAACTGTGGTTTGCTCTGCTTTTGTGATGCCAAAGCTGCATTTTTAGTTTCATTGCTCATCATCAGCTACGTTTTCTTCTTATCCTGACACTGCTTGCCAAAGGGGAGGTAATTTTGGGCACACACTGTGCACTGAAATGATGTCTTTTATTGGCACCAGCTGTAGGTAACTTCTAAGTGCATTAAAAAGAACTGCCTTTGTATTAAAAAAATTGATTTAGGAAGTATGCAAACATATGTGTTCTTCACCAGGGGCTCTGCAGAGGTGGAAACCCCTTGTGTAGAAGCCACATCCAGAATTTATAATCCATGAAACAAAAAATGAGACCCAAATCTGAATTTGGACCGAGGCAGTACAGCAAATAAAAGAGACACATCTCTGAAACATTGACACACACACACATATAGATTTTTTAAAATATGCATAAACAAAGCTCTAGCTTTACATACTTGCTTTATTTACTTATATATAGTTATAAAAATGAGTAAGTAAATAAAGCAAGTATGTAACCAAGCCTCCAGCACTATCATCGCTGACAGCAGTACTTCCAGGAACAATCACAGATCAGTGAGCAAAGTCTGTAGTGTTACATTCAGAGATATTGTAAGGCTTTCTGTAAACACTTGTTCCAGCTCTGTTGTTGGCTGGCTTATGGCCTAAATGTTAATTTTTAGAGACAGCACTTGGATAGCCATTTTGAGCATTTCCTCAAGTTGCTCTTGAGCAGACCCTTGGAAGACCAATGCACAAAATACTGTAATTGAAAAATACAACAGCGGCAAGTGAGAGGCTTATTACAGGTGCTGTATATCTCCCTGAGGTCAAGAGAAAATTAAACTTCAAACTTCCATGATGCCACAAGACTTTTGTTTCTCTCCAGAAATGGAAATCAATCCACCAGAAGGGAAAGAAAAAGCTGAAAGTTGGTTTGCTTCCTTTTTTATTTGTTAGCTTAAGTATTGAGCTCTTGTTAGTAAAGTTCAAACTGCATTACTGCTCACGTCCCTGTTTGCAGCGTGAGATGCTCTTTGGAAAAAAATGATGGTAGAAAGGGTCAGGAAGTAGGATCATAGCAATAGCTCTCCATGGCTATGATTCTACTTGCTGGTAATGTTTCTAATGGGAATTTCAGAGGTATCTCTGCACTACATTTTCTTTCTGCAAGTCTGTTCATGAATATACTAAATATATAGTATATATATTTAGTATATTCATGGCAATGTGGGCTGGGGGGCTGGGAGAGTGTGTGGGGGTTAGGGGGCTCTAAGTGGGGCTGGGGGAGAAGGCAGGCAGGGGGTCCCCCCACACTCCCCTCCTCCACCCCTCCCTTCCCTACCTCCTACTTACCAGTCCAGGTCCAGGTCCAGGTCCAGGTCCAGGTCCTGGAGTCCAGGTCCAGCTCTCTGCTTCAGCGAGCAGGGACTGCCCAAATCGCCAAAGCTCTTCAAATCTTTTCTGAATTGATTCAGAGAGCTTCAAATTGATTCAGACCTTTCAATTGGTCTTCTGAATCGATTTGGATTTGGAGATTTGGCCACCAAATCAGGGCGAATCTCCTCCAGATTGAATCAGCACCTGAAGCTTTGCACAGCCCTATAAGGATCCCCTGAGAACTAGTAGCAGATTTCATTGCTAATTCTTTCCAATCACTCTACTTATCTTTCCTTTGAATATAACTTTTCAGACCTATCTCTTGATAGGCCCGTCTCTTTAGGAAATCATCCTCAATGTCTAGATCCAAAAGTCCATTTCTAAGAGAATAGCCCCTTGAATGGTAACAAGGAAGTGTCTGTGAATATAAATGCCACCAAACTGTTACTTGGAGGAAGTCCTTTGCAGGCCAGCTAACCAAGGACTTGACTCCAAATCATTATTTCAAATTATCACACCTGAAAAGACACTGGCAAAATATAGGGACTTCCTGGACTGTTGAACAATGGGAAGTTATAGAAATTCTCAGTTTTCTCCATGTTTTATCACTGGAAAAAGCTTTACTGGTTTTTAAATGGAGAGAGGAGGGAGGAATATGAGTTACTGTCATTGATGGAGTCACCTTTTTTCCTATCACACCATTATTGCTCAATTATAAAATATCCAAATTGCCATCCTAATAAAATAAAAATATATTATTAATAAGCCTCCAGCAGAAAATGAAGAATTCCATGTTGTATTAGAAAGAAAGGACAATGGTGTGTGTTTATATATATATATGTAAAATCATTAAACTGAATAATAATGACACATAAGGGGTGTCTACATGAGATGCTATGGTGCAGTAGCAATTAGCTACTGCACAGTAGCTCGTTGCTATGGTGCAGTAGCATTGGGCAAAAACTGTGTGGTGACAGTACCATGCTAAACACTGGTTACTGTGCAGTCTATTGCATGTGTAGACGCAGCCATAAAAGAATGAATAAGAAAAAGAGGTGATTTGCTAAAATGTTTCACAGTGCTCTCTTTCTCCAGAATCATTGCCAAATAGATTAGCTTATTAGGAGGTAACACATTTCACTGAAGGAGAATGCTTTTATTCCATCATCCATGTGTTTTGTTCTATTTTAATATATTTAAATCAAGAGGAGTAGTAGGGTAGCTTGTCTGCATATAATAAAACATGTCAGAATGATCTGCTAAGCACCAGACATTGTAACTAAGAAATACAAATTATGTTGTCCATCAGGAATCCGTCCTTTAATTGGAACTTATTTATTTGTTTATCCTGCCGGGCTCAAAGGAATTTGCTCTCCTAATCACAGTTTCCTTCAAATAAAACCTTACATCCAAATGAAAATGCAGGAAATGAATTGGTGAAAGCATGACTATTTGAGTAAAGTGGTAATAAAGCACTTGGAGACGGGCTTGTGAAAGGATTTTTGTTTTCAAACACTGAGAAATCCCTTACAGTGCTAGAAACACTGGAATCGTATTGTAATTGGCATCTTTGACCTGCTTTAGATATTTTGCAAGCAGCTTTATGCCCATTCCTGTGGGAATGTCAATTTGTAGCTTGTAGAATGTGCCATCTCTTGCTTGCAACTTTCGTGATAAGACAGGGCACCCAGAATTCTCTTACTTTTGCTTTGAACGTCTAAAGCTATTGAAAATACTTATTTAATCTTTTTTTAAGTTAAAAAAAAGATATTGAAATGATCAGGTTTTTTTCCCTGATAGCATCATGATAAATGAACCAGTTTAGCTGTAGTCTAGGGCATAATCATCAGATGTTCTTTCCTGCCCACTCTTGGAACCTCAGATGCCTTTTTCCCCCATTCCCAATAGCTTTAAAATGATCCATTTAGCACTCCAATTCATGATACACTATAGGCATGTATGCAGTGCCTGGTAATGAAGTTTTTAAATTCATGCATTGTGTACTGGGGAGGCCATTTTCAAAATTCTTCTTGTGCTCATCTAGTCCTAGAGAAAAAATTATAGGAAAATGAGACATTCACTCCTATGTAATACACAGCCTTATTCTTTTCATAAAATTAGTTCTGTTTCCAGAACCACGGGATGTATCCTAAGCTAGAAAATATATTTAAGGTCCATATTTGGCAGCCATAGCATTGATTGAGAGAGTGAAGATACATCACAAGGATTTGGAAATGTATGTATGTAGACACAGTATTGTCAATATGTAAAAGCATAACTAGAATGATACGCTTATGTGAGGAAAGGTTTCCGGGGCTGGATCAGAAAATTGAACAAGCTGCACTCTAGTACTGTATGCGTGGATAATTTGTGGAAACGTGTAATCTCCTCAAGTGCTAAAGGGGGTTGTATTTGGTATTTCATTCAAATCAGTTCTGTTATGAATTTGTTGCTTATAATAAATATATGTAGCCTAGCATCTTCTTTGTAACTTGGGCTGTACTCCTCAGCAGGAGAGTAGGAACTTTTCCTTTATGCTACAGGGTACCTGAACCATGGGTCTGTACACACAGGAGCAGGAAGCTTCAATCACTTTCCAGTTTAGCAGCCAACAAAGCTGAGCCACGTAAAATACCACTTACTCCCCTCTCAGCACAGTAATGGATGAGGGAAGGGCATCATGCTTCAGAACCATACTTCTGCTTCTGGGAAAACACAGGTACACACACTGACCTTGATCTAAAGCCACAATCTCAGGCTTCATATTGAAAATATGGACTAACCTGAGGAGGATACAGTGATGCAAAGGAAACCATTGAGACCTCCCCAGTTTTAAAATACACTTTCCTCAGGATGATGTTTCCATTATTGAACACCAGCACTAAGTACACACAGTCAAAAAACCTGACGCTGAATCGATGCAGTCTTTGCAGGTTAGTCTAAGTTGTGTAGAGTGAACCAATAAGCAAGTGAACAGACATTCACTTTTGATTCCAGAAATGCAGCCACATGTCTGCAGTGGCCCAGGGTAGAAGACAGGGGGCCCTAGAGCACACCTACCTACTCAGCTGGAGCAGACAGATTGGGCCAAGGCTAGCTCACCCACCATGTGGGGGCAGGGAAGGGGAGAGAATCCTGGGGGGGCTGTGAGTTAACTTGAATCTGGAAGGGATCTGGGACAGAAGTTCAAGAAACTAATTTAACCTAAATCAGTTAAGTTTGATACTACATCCATGCAGGTTTGTCTTAAACTGGTTTTGGCCATTTTGAAAGCAGTTTATGTGCACTGAACTTCTGTTGTGTTACAGATTTGCACCGGCTTCTGATCACTTATACTGATTTATGTGTAATTTCTGTCCCTAGCCCAGGAGAGCAGGTTTTGTTTCAATTCTGAAAACTCTTTTCCCCTTTCCCAGAAATTAGCTATAGGCTTAACAAAATATATGGCTTTCTGAATATCAGCCTGTATTAACAAACACAAAGGTTAATAGAATATGAGCATCTTGAAATGTGATTTAATTTAGAGGGCTATAGTTTGTGAATATTAACTACTAACAAATTAAATTATTCAATGACAAATCACAGTGGGCGCCTACATAATATCAATAGATATTGTCATTGCAATCATTCTTCAGAATAGTAGGATGCAGGCAAACTCAGCCCTTGTATTTTGGCTCAAGGTGTTCATTTGCAAATGAACCATTCATCATGTGAACCAAAAGGGAAATAGCTCCAGGTTTGTGTCATATTGCTCTGGTGTTAACTGCTGCTCTCTGATGTGACTTTGTCTAGACCTAATGCCATTGGGAGTAATAGAGGGGAAAGTGGCTATTCCATTATTTTTGGATGACTTAAACTATTGGCTTCCACTACATAAGTATAGTGCTCCTAGTGATCCATATCCATAACTCTTGTTAATGGAAAAACCTACTGGCCATGTGTTTGTTTCTATAACTTTAAAATATACCACCAGCTTCATGTGCAACTTTAAAATAAATGCTCTGGCAATGTCTTATAAATTCTGAATTGCCCTGATTGATCAATTGGAATCAATAGGGACTGTCCCATTGTTTTCTACTTATTCTGGATTTGCTCCAATAGGGGAGAATTACTGCGTCCAATCAATAATCCTCAGGGGGCCAGATGGTGTTGCCTCAAGTCTTCCCCATTCAAAGGGAAGTAGGCAGTGGAAGGTTCCTTTATATTCCCTTATGGCAGTGCAGTTCCTGTGTGGAAGGATGAAGATAAGAGGGAGCCATTTTGACCCCACCTCAGAAAAGATGTGAAGTGCCAAGATGACCGGAGTCTTAAATCTGTCCCCCCCGTCCCACACACACACACGCGCGCGCACGCACGCAGTATAGGAAGCTGATGTATTGGGAAGCACATGTGACAACAGGTATAGGACTCTATTCTTTCTCTTACTCACTTCTGGACAAAACAGGAGATGGCTTATGCAAGCCATCTCCCAAGAGGCAATGCAAGAATCCTGTACCAAAATAATTTGGAACCAGTTGCTTAGTATGCTTGCCAAACATTTTCTAATCCTGTTGCAAAGAACTAGACAATCGAGTATATCACTATGTATTTTATCTTTTACAGCTAAATATTAAAAACAAGATAATCCTCCAGTAATTATATACTGTATCTACACACATAGAGTAAGACTTAGAGAGGTCAGGCTAACGTAGGCATTCCTTTCTGTCACTGAAATGCATGTTTAGTAGTAGCTGGACTACCATCTTGTTGTCTATCAAAGCCAGAATATTTTTGTGGAATATTACTAATTTTAGTCAATCCTTTTGAGCTTATTAAGAAACATGAATATATTTGTAAAGACCCTCATTAAATTAGTATAGTAACATGCAAGGAACATATGTATTTAATTCTGAGATGTCTTTTTTTAAACTAGTATATACATTTCATTCGGATGCATTAGCTTGTTGTTGTTGTTTAACATGTGTTTCCATACACTTCCTCACTCCCCACCCACCCCATTTTGGAGTAAACCAACCCAAATAATTCCCTTGAAATCAGTTTTCAATGATTGCTTATCCCTTTGCCACTATATGATCACTGTATATGAGAAGAGATCCCAGCCAGAGGCCTTTAAAAAATACTAAATAATTATTTTCTTTACTTTGTTTGAAGATTAAGTTGGACTTTGTTTGAAAAGTAATTTTTTTTATTTATAAATTTGTTCCAGTTATACTATTTCCTGGATTGATTGAAAACCTTGGGACCTTGTATTCAAAGTTGTGAAAAATGTTAGGCTCTCTTGATTGGCCAATAAAGGCCTCCTGTCCTACTTGACTGTTTTGTCCAGCTCAGTCTTAAAAGACTCAATTTTTTTTCTACTTATTCCCTTAGGTTTTTCTCCCCAGTCATTACTTGCTCAATCCTGTGAAAACAACCACTATTTGAGACCACATTAAAAAAGGCCTTCCCTTCCTGTGTGGTCATACCCCACCAGAGGCCATTTTGATTTGTACAGCTAAATTAAACATATTAACATGTGTTAATCTTTCTCTCCTCGTAAACAGAACAGTGTGAAAAATTGGAATCAAAACTCACCTCCTGCTTTCTCACTTTTCCTATTTTCATCAGTATTAGGTCTTCAGCAAAGTCATGTCAAAGAGAAGTTCTTCATATCACAACAATATGACACAAACCTGGAGCTATTTCCCTTCTGTTTCACATGATGAATTGCTCATTTGTAAATGAACACCTAGAGCCAAAATCCAAGTCCTGACTCTGACTGCATCCTCCTGTTTAGAAAACTCTCCTGGTTCTGATTTCACTGCAAAATCAGACAGTGTGTTTGCCAATATGTTCCCTACACCTTTTAAGTGAACATGAGCAGCTTACAGTTTTACACAGACACCTAGCAAAGGTTGAAGCTTTGCTTAGTGTTGGGACAACCAGGTAAAATTCAGATAGTTCTACCAGATTTCATTTTGAGATCTGAGAGATGTTATAACACAAAAGTAAAGCCACCCAGCTCAAAGCCCAAGTGAAATGAAACCACATTAGTTTGCCTGGCTTCAAAAGGTCACAAATGTCACACTTTCAATTCACGTTGACACCCTTCCTTAAATTTATTTTAAGGATTTTACTGCTCCTTGCATGGAGCTGTTGCATCCCCAGAGCTACCATCTCCTTATTTTGTTAATTTATCACATTATGATCAGTTTTCTGTTGGTTTTTACTCATCTCTTGGTGCGATGGCATTCCAGACCTCTGCATCCCATAACGTATCTTTTATTTTTATATCAAATTGTGCAAAGGTAAGCAAAGTGTGTCTTACCCATTTTGTGGAGTTTAGGTCTTTAACTACCACAGAAGGAGCATGACTGGTAGACCAACGATGTGTCAGTTAGTCCGTGCCATACCACCCTCTCTTCTGTTTGCTCTTAAACGGGCAAGGGAATAATATGCACAAAAATCCCATATTATGAGGATGATTCATAGACACAGGGCATGCCTACATGTTCATTAATGCACAGTAATTACTGCACATCTAGTTTAGTACTTGCTTAATGAAGTACTAGCTAAATACACAGTACTACAGTTACTGTGCAGTAGCCCCAGCGCATGGTTTTTTTGTGATTCTTACTGCACAGTAGCCTAAGATCACTGCACAGTAGCGTATTAGTCTGGTTTTTGACTGGCACGCTACTCTGCAGTAAGCATCTTATGTAGACGTGCCCACAGTCCCAGACATTTTTAAGCTCGGTGTGGCTCCTGGGAGCAGTACTGAGATGATGAGATGACAAAGGGACAGATTCCCAAAGTTATTTAAGCACTTGAAGCCACAGATTGGTGCTTCTGTAAAATCTTACTAACTACCCAGTTGGGTAAACTCCCAGTATAGCCTAACCACTTTTGTGAGGGATTGATGAGTTAATGAAAGAGTTTATAGGACACAGTTACCTGTGATACAGGGGAAGGGACCGGGTGACCCAGGAGATCCATCTCAATTCTATACTGTATGTTGCAACTCCCAGGAATGGTCTGCAAGGAGTTCCTGGGGACGGGAGAGCAAGTATTAAACTACATGGACAGTATTAAGCATTTTTTCCTGCACCAATGACCACTTCAAGATGACAAGCTGCGTTTCAACTGCTTGGAGAATAGAAGCAAAGTGACTGATAAAGTTCATCAGCTGAATGAACACTCAAACATCTGAAAGTCACCTTCATATGGTTCTACCATCAAATCTAGTGCAGACACCTCACAAATTGAAGGCCCCACTTACCTGTTCCAGTTAGCCTTCCTTGACTGGGGAGATGATTTTAAACCATATTGCTGTTGTCAGTGGTATAACAGGTGAAAGCAGTTAGATGGGATTTGAAAGAAATTGGTAGAGGATAGTGTTTTTTGACCACCGAGTTGATTCCCTTTATGGATGAACTTGCTAGCTCAACCAGCAGTGTTACCTCTAATTAGAATTTGACCCTGTTAATAAGAGTCAGTATTAGTTCATGAAGTTATTCCTTGGTTTTGATCATTCTGGTTTCTGTAGCATTTGCATATTCATTGTTTGTTATACTTGTGCTGTCTCCTAGTTTTTCCTATTGATCTATATATCCGCTACTCAGTAAGACATACAGTTAAATTGAGATTTTATACGGGAATAAATGATACCATTTCTGCACTTCGGTACATTCCCATGTTGGCTTTTTTATCTTTATTTTAATACTTTTTCTTTGTTATACATAAAGCTTTGAGCCAAAGCACATTTCAGTGCTTAGAAACCATAAAATGCTATAAAAATGCTAACTACTCTGCCCAAGTTAGGCACTAGTGATCTAACTTGACTGTCAGCTCATAGAGGTACCATATTTTGGTGGCAGTTTTGCTAGCTTCCCTTTCTCTGTGCCTCATTTTACCATTTGGAAAA
>NW_017729029.1:58433777-58436950 GCF_001723915.1 Gavialis gangeticus
CACTAGTGATCTAACTTGACTGTCAGCTCATAGAGGTACCATATTTTGGTGGCAGTTTTGCTAGCTTCCCTTTCTCTGTGCCTCATTTTACCATTTGGAAAACAGAAGGGAATCATATTTTTTTCACCTCATAGAGGACTTGTAAAGCTCATTAAAGTTTATAAAGTGCTCAAGTAGTTACAGTGGTGAGCACTATAGGAAAAAACCCATGAGGAAATGAATATTTTCATGTTGAGTGTCTCGGTGGGATGGTATGCAGTAAATAAAATGTGCACCACACATAGAGAATAAAAAGAAACGGGGACTGGCGGCTTCATTTAACGAGCACTGAGCATCATCCATCCTGAACCTGAAGTACTGAATAGTAGTACGGCTGGGAAAAAAGTATATTGTTATGTAATACAAAGTGTACCATAATGCAAATGTGCAAGAAGGCTGAATTACGGCTGCGGGGCAACCTGAAATCTGCCAGCTAACTTTTGAGTGCTTGCTTTTGTCTCTCTCATAAAAGCCCTTTAAAGTGATGGGGTTTCTGAGCATTGACTCCTGTTTCATGTCTGTTATTTCACACGCTAACAAACATACAATTGGCTAGTATAATGTGGTTGCTCAGATAGCTGCATGTTACTCATGCACTTCTTATTGATGAACTAGACGTGGTACATTTTATTTCACAGTATACTGCTGATTTATTATTCAGCCACTGTGACCTTGCCTGCAGATTCTGAATATCTTCTAGGCCTTGAGATTTTTTTGATCTCAAAAAACACTATATACAGTATAAACTTGCATAAGATCCCGTGTGAACGTTGAGCTGCCAGTAATGAGAAAACATCAGTGATTAACAGGATGGTTGGCACCGACCACAGTATTAAAAAATGGAAACAATAATCTATAAAAGGGCAAGGCATCCTTTACTTACTGTTTCATCTAAGGCAATCAATAGAAAGGATAACAGAGACTTGTAGTTTCATTACAATGTTTTCCAGAGTAAGTGACAACCCACAGGGGTCTTCACTTTTGTTTTATAACACACATCTTGTTGGCAAAAGCAGGTGGCATGCATTTCACTGCAAGCACAGTTTGATTTACCAAATACTTCTCTCTCAGCTGGGAATATTTCTCAGTTCAATTTAGCCTGCTCACATTTGACCTATGTCGGCTGGATGGTTTACAATCCAGAGGTTTTCAGTACTTTTTTCTTCTTTCTTTCTCTCTCTCTCTCTCTTTTTTTTTTTTTAAATCATGGCCTGTCTACTTTTTTATCATCTTTAATCTTCAGCCTGTTTTATTTATAAACATTCCTCACGTATTGGCCAATCCACTTAAATTAAATGCAAGAAAGTTTTGCAAACCAGTATTTTTTTTCTCAGTCAAGTCCACATATTATGAACAGCTTTGGAATGATTTAGCTACCATTTTGCTAAGGACAGTGAAGCTGAATTGTATGTGCTGAGATATTGCTGAGATTTTGTTTTATTATTATTATTATTATTATCAAATTCAAGTAAATGGAACATCCGTCTTATTTTATTCCTTATTTTGTTTCATCTCCCCAGTGGAGTTTTCCCCTTGTAGCTAGAGGCAGAGTGTGGGTGGCAGCAGGAAAACTGAGCCTGTTTCTTAAGTGTCAGTCCCCATCTATAGAGATTTCAGCAAGAGCACTCCCTCCCACCAGCTTTTTGACATCTCGCACACTTTCTCTTACAGAGAACCTGGCAAACTGCTACATTATAATTGACACCGGCGCTGATCTTTTTGGTAGGGAACAGAAAAGGTGCTTTATTGGTGTGGCCAGGCAATTTTTTCTTCTTTTTTTGTGGAAATGAAACTGGCATCTGAATATTATTTAATCGCATTTCACTTGCAAAGAGTTGAGAGAAGCCTCCCTCCGTCTCACTTAGCACTAACAAACTATTGTAATGCAAGAGTTCAATATTCGTGTTTGGGATATTTTTAAATGCTTCTATGTTGATTGGGGTCACTGTGAAGCCAGAAAGCAGTGAGGTACTGCAATTTTCACTCATTGCAGTTGCAAAATATCTTCTGCTGGATGACCCATGATTTTTTACACTTGTAGTTCAGTGTAAGTGGTTTGCAGTGGACTCCTATAATGTTATCTATGCTACCTAGCAACTTTCTCATTGATTACTATGATTCGTGACTGCTTTCATAGCATTTTATCTCCATTTACAGCCATTTCCTTGCTTTGCCACTACATTTTCTTAATCTAGTACTAGGAGGTACCAAGTATTTCCTGCCAAGTACCCTGCTGTACATAACTAAGTGATGAGGACTTTTTCCGAAGTCCACATCAGTGGGCTTTAGATAAAGTTGTTTGAATGTTTCTAACATCCCCGCTCTCCCTAAAGAATTTTTCTATAATACCATTGCGTGTCACAAGTCTTATCACTGGTATGGAGAGGCATCTGTGAAGTCATTGGCGAAACTCATCTATTTATAATATATATGACAAAAAAAGAATGTTTTTCATCTTGCTTCAATTCACCTAGATAATCAAAGGTGATAAAAGGTGTTAAAAGTACTCTTGGCCTATCTTGCAGGGTTGTTGGTAGTAGCTGTGTTGGACTAAGGATATAGGCAGGCACGGTTCTTTGGGTGGATGTGATGTCTTTTATTAGACCAACTAAATAATTGGAAAAAACTTTCCCCCAACTTTTTAGTTGGTCTAATAAAAGATATCACATCTACCCAAAGAACCGTGCCTGGTTTGACCTACCTTATCATGCTAACAATGTTTTTTATGCTTCCAGGATGGGACATTTTTATTCACCACCTCAGTTATGAGGAAGTAGCTGCTTCCAAGTTTTCTTCCTGTGCTCCTTGAGTAGTCAAGTAAACAGTTGTTCCTTCTTCCTCTTGTGTCTCTTCAAGCAAATGCCATCTGTCTTGGTGCTGACCTTGCCAGATGCCCCACTCTGTCTTTGGACTTCAGCACCTGGTCCTTTAGTTAACTCAAGCAACCTGAGTTCCAGTAAAAGTCCCAGTCTCTCTGTGTCCTTCTGCTCCAAAAAACCCTTCACCCAGTTACTTCAAGAAAATAATGATGCCCTCTTCTTCTCTTTTCTTTATGCTAAAGCAGTCACAAAACTTAGTTTCTATCCTGACACCTTTCTCAGCGCTATTGTAATTTCAGCCTCAGTTCCTTGGGC
>NW_017729029.1:58441950-58442445 GCF_001723915.1 Gavialis gangeticus
GCAGTCACAAAACTTAGTTTCTATCCTGACACCTTTCTCAGCGCTATTGTAATTTCAGCCTGAGTTCCTTGGGCATTGTTTTTTAATTTTGCCTCTTTTAAAAATGCTGGTAAATAATTCCAAGACTCCAATAAAACCAAGACTCAGGTTACTGCTAGTTTATCCTTCGTTTTCCCTAGCCAAATCAGCTCAGAAAAACCTTGCCCATAATAGCAGAACACCTGACCCTGAGGGTCTGTGATCAGGGATCCTGGTTTTCTCAGTTTAAAAGTTGCAAGTTCTCTATTAAAAAGATCTGAGATTAAAATGAAACACCACTATATACAGGTATCAATTGAACATAAGGTTTTCTAGGTATATTTACAATTTTAAAGCAATTTGGAAGCCTATCAAGTGCCTCAATCACTATAATAAAATAAATGTTAATAGTTTGATAGTTTGATAGTTTGTAGGGTCGGAAGGGACCTGAGTAGATCATCTAGTCCGACCCCCTGC
>NW_017729029.1:58443459-58444322 GCF_001723915.1 Gavialis gangeticus
TGTAAGCCTCCTTTTTAGCATACTCCTTTTAACATACTCCTTTAGGTATGTTAAGTACCTATACATTTTGGTATTTGATTTTGGGTTTTTTATTAGGCACCAGCAGGTAGCCAGCTCCCCCCACCTCCCGAGCAAGCCACCTGGGGCTCTGTCCCGCTCACCGCTGGAGCCCTGTAACTGCTCATTCTGGACCTGGGCCCAGGCCCCAAGCCCTGCCCCAGCTGAGCAGGGGCAGCAGCCCCAGCCCTATCCCTGCCTCCCTACCTCCCTCCCTATGAGGGCCTCAAATCCTCACTTTCCTCCACTTCCAGACTTATCTCTGCTCTCCAGGCTGCCTGGTAGCAATGTGCATGTTTGAGCATGCATGTGCATGTGGCATCCCCTGCCTGACCACCCTTCTCCCGGTCCCCCCAGCCCCTTGCAGGCTGGAACTCTACCAGCCTGCAGAGAGCTCTTTGCAAAAAGAGAAAAATTCATGTGTTTCTCTGTTAAAATAAAAAAAAGACATTTTTCTCAGGTAAAAGGGTAAATCCATGGGGGTTTTTTTTCATTTTTAAGTGGGAAATGGGAAACCCAGATCCCTGGTGATCATCCTTAGGATGTATTCATTTCATTTATTGTTTCAGGCAAATATCTGTGTGCACCAAATGTGTGCAATCCTCATTGAAATCAATAGTAGTTGTGCCTTTGCAAGAATTAAAACAGGCAGATAGATTCAGGACTACTTTTAAAGGAAACTTTCAAAGTTTCTGTAGCCTGGGAGATAAACTTATTCCAATTTATCTAAGCTATTCATTTCATTCTTAGACTTTTTATTTTAAATACAACTGCCTGGTTTATGTTATTAACAGTACATGCATGGT
>NW_017729029.1:58449322-58458262 GCF_001723915.1 Gavialis gangeticus
CCTCATTGAAATCAATAGTAGTTGTGCCTTTGCAAGAATTAAAACAGGCAGATAGATTCAGGACTACTTTTAAAGGAAACTTTCAAAGTTTCTGTAGCCTGGGAGATAAACTTATTCCAATTTATCTAAGCTATTCATTTCATTCTTAGACTTTTTATTTTAAATACAACTGCCTGGTTTATGCATGGTGATTACTGTGATTACCTTGTGACCCATGTAGAGAGGAATACAGCAGCAGTTCAAGTGGCACATGCATTTCTGCATTCTTCAACATAGTTGTGTGTTGTGCGGAGGCTCAGCTCTGCATTAGGACTTAAAAATGCCTGATCCTCACCACTGAATGGTAAGGGTTCTTTACGAACCAAGTGCTTTGTATTTTAAAAGTTCAGAGTCAACATTAAGATTATTGATTATTCTTAAAAAGCCATGAATAGAATGAATGTGTTATTGAACATTGATTTTTTATCACTGGGGATCGGGGAACACTAAGTAGAAGTAAAATGGGCCAGGTGGAATTGATTGGCAACAAAATCCATTGTCCTGAAAAAAAAACCCCAACCTCTAATTATGTTTATACCCAGTTGTTCTTGGATAGCTAGCACTTCTTTGTAACCCATAGTTTAGTATAAAAAGCTTCCCAGGACCTGAAGGGTGATTAACTGTTGTCTGGGGTAAATTTCTTCTTTATTACCTCTGGGTTATACTTATATGGACTCTACAGCGTAAGTCAAGCTTGCACTGAATGCCTCATGCCCACATCCATATTGTCCCTCTCCAGATGCTGTTTGTCACCCTTTCCACCCTCCACCATCACCCCCTTTTTTAAAAAACAAACCCCACCCCTGCTATGTTTTCTAGTATACCTCGCGCAGGGCATATACAATCAGGTCTTTTGAAGGAAGCTAAGGGGTGCTAGAACCTAGATCTACAGCTAGAAAACTGCAGAGACCAAAAAAGAGCTTCAGTGGTATCTCAAAGAGACAGAGAGGGAAGAAGACAAAGCTGCTGAAAACTATGCAAATAGATTAACCAGGGAAAAGAATAGAAAGCAGCTGTACTTTACTTTTCAAGGCAATGGAGGAAGGAGTTAACAATCAAAGTTTTGCTAATGAGCATGAGCTGAACAAGCCTTATAAAGGTACATTTGAATATGTTACTTTACTTGGAGTGTAAATCCTTGGGGATGTGGTTTCTATTCTGTGTTTGTACAGTGCCTAGTGCAAAATGGTCCCAGTCCATGCCTTTGGGGCTGCTGGATGCTACTGAGATGCAAGTAGTAATTTAATAATCTAATTCACTTAGCAAAATTCAGCCTGGTGGGAGAGTGCAATGACTCGTTTTCTCCCTGAGCATCCGTACAGTAGCTTGCCATTTACTGACTGACCTGTTGCCTTCCTTCTTGCAGTTTGTACCTTGTATTTAGGGTGCAGGGCTCACACATGACCCATGCATTGCCATGTCCTGGAGCTGGGTTTTCTGTAGGAACGAAATGGTGCATTGGCTGCCTGCTGGCATTCCACACATTTCCATCCTCAGATGAAAATCCCGCAGTCACAGCCCTCCATGAATGGCTACTTGAAATTGTTCCATGATCTCATCAAGCAAATAGCAGGAAGCTTTTCCGATCGTTAGTCTGAATTTCTCCTCATTTGAATTCAGAAACTTCTGCCAGCCTACGTAATTCCTCTATGTTTTTAGAGGCATAGATTTGGTTGGTTTTTTTTGGGGGGGGGTGCGGTTTGCATCGAGTTAACTGCATTGGCTTAGAAGCCTATTAGTTACATCTGTTCATCCCTGACTCCCAACACAGACAGTGGTAAGTTGTTTAAAGAATGTCTTAAATAATCCTAACTTAAATTGATCTGAAGTAAGTTAAAGTAATTTAACATGCACTTCAAGTGATGCGACTGTTCACAAACTAAGATTTATTATTTATTTGTATTGTCCAGTCATAGACCACCAGCCAATTGCACTAGGCACTGGTTAGGTACAGAACCAAAAAAACAGTGGTCTTTTCCCCAGAAAACTGTATTATCCAAATAAAGGACAAGAGGCAGCAGGTGATGATAGTCAGGAAAAGCAGAAACAAAGAATGAGACGGTCCTTTTTATATTGGCTTTAAAATTGCAGAACAATTTGTGTATAGACAAGACCAGAGTCTACATCATAAAGAAATTATGCACACCGGGCAAAGGTCTGCACGAGTTAGAGACCTAAAGCAAGATTTGCAATGAAATTTAGGGATACTGCCTAAATTGTAGTTACCTGGCTCCTGAAGTAGACTCCCCCATACCAGACAGAGGGAGGATTAGGTCCCTCCACAAGAGATCCAGGGCACTCATCAGATTGTGTAGAAAACCAGTAGGAAGCTGGCTGAAAGAGGGATGCATCTTAAATCCTGCTCCTTTTCAAGGTTTAGGCACTTAACTACTCCCTGTTCTGGAGAGAGGTATCTAAGTCCAGAGAAGAGGACACTATTTAACCAATAAAAGAGGAGACTAAGTCAATCCTTCAAAAAATGAAAGGGTGGGTCACTCCATTTTAAAAAGAAAATATGCAGGGAGGGTGGAAGTGAGGTAGCCACCATCTTCTTGTACAATAGGCCAGTAGCTAGAGTAGAATATTGGAGTTGTATCCAGATCTCTAATTCAATCATCTCGAGACCCATCAAGGAGTCATGGTAGAGATCATCCTTAAATCCAGAGACTGCAACAGTTGCTGATATCTCTAGTATCCACCTCTCTTCCCCCCCAGGAGAATGCAAGAGCCACTTGGCCTAAGGCTGTTCTGGAGTTTGTGAGTGTGGAGAAGGAGGGGTGGAAGAGGAGTGGTGAGGTTGTAGGTGCATTTTCTACTCCAGGGACTGTTTTTGAATTTAACATTAAGTGGCACGTGCAAATTCAGCACAGAATTGTTCATGTATTGCTCCTTTGGTCTTCCAGGCCTAACTGAAAATGAGACCCACCGGCTACATTTAGTATTTGCATAACCAAGTACTAAATGACTGTGCAGTAACTGGCATTACTGCGCAGTAGCATCTCCGCACAGTAGCACTGCATCATGGTTTGTGCCCCATGATACTACTGTGCAGTACTAATGAGCTACTGAGCAGTAGCAACAAGCTACTGTACATCTTGTGTAGATGCGGCCACGGTATAGTTTTTGGCAAAATTATTCAAAATATGTTTTCCATGAAGAAAACCTCATTTAAGGTATCCGCAAAAAAGATTTTCAGAAGGCCATTTCAAAAACTCTGCAGAGTCTGCAGATTTTTCTTAAAACACTAAACTTTTAGAACTTAACCTTATTGTCTGAAAGTCAAAACACTTGTTCAATATATATTTTTTTATATTATGATGCATCTCCTTCAGTGTGTTACCAGGAGTCTGCCCATATCTGGTTAGGAATATTTTGTCCAAAGAACATCTAGAAACCTGTAGAAAATTTGCTCACTTCTGCATGCCTAGCCCTTAAATGCAGGCTGAACGCAAAGGCTAGGCTTCCAAATAAAATTAAAAGCCAAAACGCAGCTATAAATAGATTAACAGAAGTTTGATGACACAACAGCTAGAAAGTACCACGTTAAGTTAAATGCAGAAGGCTGCAAGAATCTAATGTCACAGAAAGACTGAGCTTAAAAAAATAATGCTAGGCAGAAAATGAAATGATTGGTCCCTTTGGAAATACATCTCCTAGAAAATGAGCTCCTGGAATCAGACGTTTGTTCTTAGTATGAAGCAAGATTGTGTATTATGATGATACTTTTGATATTATATTAACAATAACCACTTCCTCCCAGTTCAAATTAGTGCCTCTCTGTGGGCCTTAGTTTCAATGTTAATAAAACAAGTAAATGGTAATGACTGTTATAATTCAGTTGCCATTCCTGACTCCTTTGTGAGCTCCACTCATCATTATCATGGTTCCCCCAAGAGGCATGTGGGAGAAAGTAGATTTGTGGATTTCACTCAAACCATTTTTTTCAGACTACATTATTATTAATTATTTGTATTGAAGCCTAAGGGCTGTCATCACGGGCAAAAATCCCATTAGGATAACGTAACACTGTGATACTTGGTAATTTTAGAACAACAGCCTGATGTGTGTTTTTATACAATTGGAAATGATTTGGTCATAGGTACAAGTGTGAAACCTAAGTTTGTGTACTTGATATGATTAGTACCATGATTTTTATGTGCTCTTTTGCTATGTTTGGTGAAGATGCTTCTCTTTATATAATAAAAATTGCTGTCTTATCACACTAAGGCAAGATTACACCACAAGAGTGTACCAGCCTTGAGTCTCAGTTCAAGTCTTTGTATTGTCCTTTTTAAATTTACCAAGGAACTGAGACTTTACTAGGAATTGAATCCCACACCATGTGTGATTAAACTTTTCAACTTTTTCCAACCAAAGGAAGTTGTAGCCAAATGTGACTATAACAGTTCTGCTGAAATGTGTCAATACATAGCAAGGAAAGAAGTTTCTCTTGCAGCTGCTTTGAATCTTTTGCTAAGGGTAATAAGCCCCACTTGATTTAGTTTGTCAGCACTTAGTAGATGTTTATTTCTGTTGAAAAAACTGTTGAAATCATAAATCAGGTGCCCTACCGAGTTGGAATGAAATTGGCAGTGTTTTCTGTTGGAAAAAAATGCAGATTTTGTTGGTGGTTTGTGCTGTTTGATTTTATACCAGTCAAATTCTAGGTATTTTTATGTCTTTGTTTTTAAAAGCAACAAACCATTTTGAGCTAAACATGATTCATAGTACTTAGTGGGGAGGGGCTGGGATTAGGGGAGGAAGATATGCATAAAAATGAATTACAAGGCCACGTAGATGTAATCAGTGGCAAAGTGGGGTTAGAGGCATTTTGTCAGGCCTTATCTGCACACACAAAGTCACAGTGGTTTAAATAGAATAGTTAATTTGGCCATTCCCAAATCAACCTAAAATGATTATGTAAGCCACTTAAAGTGGGTTCATGCATGGGTGTGCACTGCTTTAGCTGTATAAATGTAGAAAATTGTTGATCCCAGATCAGCCTCATCAGCCATCTTTGCACCCGCAGGTAAGACATTCATGGAAGATGATCATCCTCAACTGTAAGGATTGCCAAAGAAAATTACTGGTAAACTGGTGC
Source organism: Gavialis gangeticus (assembly GCF_001723915.1). Lineage (NCBI taxonomy): Eukaryota > Metazoa > Chordata > Crocodylia > Gavialidae > Gavialis > Gavialis gangeticus. The sequence continues at coordinate 58,454,463 of NW_017729029.1, forward strand.
ATTGTAGGGCTGTGTAAAGCTTTGGGTGCTGATTCAATTCAGAGATTCAGCCCAATTTGGCGACCAAATCTCCAAAGCTGAATTGAATCAGGAGACCAATAAAAAGGTCCAAATTGATTTGAAGCTTTCCGGATCAATTTGGAAAAGATTCAGAGAGCTTTGGAGATTCATGCAGTCCCCACTTGCCATTGCAGGGAGCTGGACCTGGACTCTGTGCCAGTAAGTAGGGGGTGGCTGGGGCTGTAAGAGAGGGGAGTAGACCATGGGGGGACCCCTGACAGGCCCCATCCCCTGCCTGCTCTCCCAGCCCCATCAGTGGCTGCCCTGCCTGGCCCTAGCTCCTGGTTCTTTAAAAAAAATAAAAGCCTCGCACTCACTGGCTGCTGCAGCACCTGTCAGTGCTTCTAGGGGCTTATGGTAGAGCCCCTCCATGCAGTGGGGGGCAGTGGGGATCTCCTCCCTGCCTGGCAAGAGCCGGTGAGAGCGGGGCTTTTTGTTTTGTTTTTTAAAGAACCAGGAGCTGGGGCCAGGCAGGGCAGCCATGGGGCGTAGAGCTGGGACAGCAGGTGGGGGATAGGGGCTTGTGGCAGAGCCCCCATACACAGCATGGGACAGTGTGGGGTACCGGGGATCGTTCCCCCTCACCTCACCCCCCCCCAACCTGGCAGCAGGTGGCGAGTGCGGAGCTTTTTTTTTTGCTTTTTTTTTTTTAAAGAGCCAGTAGCTGGGGCTGAGTGGGGCAGCCATAGATGGGGCTGGGAGAGCAGGTGGGGGATGGGGCCTGTCTGATTCAAAGGTTCAGCTGATTCGACGGCAGCCAAGTCTCCAAATCTAATTTGTCTGAATTGATTCAGGAATCACTGAATGGAATCACTGTCCCCTGAATTAGCCAAATCTGAATCCAAAGTGAATACTAGCCGCTTCGCACAGGCCTACTGTATTCGTATTGTACTTGTTTATTTTTATGTACTGTGAAAAGGTAGGTTTTATCCATTCCATATGATTCGACAGCAAAAAATGAACCTCCCCTCCCCAAAAAACTAACAGCCCCTCCCCCCACTTTGGTACACAAGAAGTGTAGTACTGTGGAAAGTCCTTCTAACATCAGTGGCGTAAATACAGCTCATCTGCCTGTCAGAGCTTCTGTTTGAAACTGAGCTGTTTGCACACTGGGGCTAATATTCAGTTTTTCTGCACGTGAATATTTTGCTAGCTTGTCAGTCACTGCTCCACCTTGCCTCTTCCCACCGTTCTGTGCAGCTGTTTCCAGCCTGGCTGCTGTTCCTTCCTGAGTAGTGAGGTCCCATGCTTAGTTAACTACATTGGTCTGTTCATGGCTCTCTTCTTCTGCTCATCTTCATTGACCTCAATACTTCATTTGATACTACTACTTACAGCCTGTGGCAGTCTGGCGTAGCCTGTTACAGTCACTCTTGTTTCTTCAACTGCTTGTTTTTTTGAATGACTACAGTAACAGATATTCCTCTTCCATTAAAATTCTCTGCTAAGGTGTTTCTGCAAGATTATAGTCTCTGGCTCACATTATGTCTTTCCCTCAGTCTCCTTTCTGTATTCAACCTGCGATATTACTTCTAAGCAGATATGCTGGACTCCTGTCACCACCATCTTCTGCAGCTTCCTGTTCTCCCAGGAATCCCCTCAACTCCATAAGTCAGAAAGGTTATCACCTACCTGTGCTTGTGTAACCCAGGCTGTCAGCTCTAGATCTCAGGTCTGGGATGATACGATATCAAATAAAGTGATACTAAGTTGCCTGTTCACCTGATCCCATTTGCCAGGGATCCTGACCTGATATCTGCATCCCAGGAAGAGGACTCATTCCCATTATCACATCCCATAACAGAAACCTTTAACTAGAAAACTAGTTACTACTTCTCTGAAGATCAGTCCTTCTCTGGAAAGATACTACTGAGGGTACCATGAGCGGTAACTGCCACTGGTGAAGATCAATGAAGATGAATGTATCCAAAATTTATGTCTCATAATTTTGGATACATTAATCCTCATTCACATTCCTCCAAAAACTCCCTTCTTCCATGTCCTTCCTCATGTATCATCCAGACCTTTTTCTTTTGCCTTCTACATCTATTATATTTTTAATAGTTTTGTCTGTTCTCATGCTTGCAGTATCACCTGTGTTAGACACTATTTAGACTAATCTTGTGACCAAACTCCTTATTCATTCATCCCTCTTCCTTCACCACAAATATGTTAATGCCTTTCCTTCTCCAGACCTAATTCCTAGAGCTGTAAACTTGAACTTGTTCAAAAGGTAGAGGATCATCTTTCCAGCTACATCTGGGAATAGGAAAAGTCAGACTAGTCTCCAAAAATGTTCGCTGATCCCAATTCAATTTATAATACAGTAGTGAAGTGTAAATATTGGAGGGCAAATGTATAGAAATCACTGGTCCAATCTCTTTCATTAACCACTTCATTCATCATCAGCAATTAGAGCAGCTGAAAATGAGGCAGCAGTGTGCTCTTGTTGCAAAAAAATAGTCAATGGGATACTTGGTTATATTAATAGGAGTGTCACTTTTCAAATCAAGCAAAGTGATTCTTTCACTCTATTCAGCATTGATGAGGTCTCAAATGGAGTACTGTGTCCAGCTTTAGGCCCCACACTTCAAGTAAAATGCGGGCAGTTTGGAAACTGTTCTGTACAAAGCAACTAAAATAATTAGTGGCCTGCAAAGCAAGACTTATGAGGAAAGGCTGAAAGAACTATGGTAAGGGTTGCCAGAATCTAGAATGGGCTTCCAATGGAGGTGGTGCTCTCCCCTACCTTGAGGGTCTTTAAGAGGAGACTGGACAAGCACCTGGTAGGGGTCATATGACCCCAGCACTTTTTCCTGCCACTGGCAGGGGTTTGGACTCAATGATCTGTTGAGGTCCCTTTCAACCCTAACAACTATGAAACTAGTTATTTGGCTGGAGACGAGAAGACTGAGAGGGGATTTGATAACAGTCTTCAAATACCTGAAGGGTGATTTTAGAGAAGATGGATATAGACTGTTTTTTGTGGCTGTAGGGGTCAGGACTAGGAACAATGGCCTTGAGCTGCAGCAGAGGAAATTTAGGTTGGTGATTAGGAAGAATTTCCCAACTATGGGGGTGGTCAAGCATTGGAATAGTTGTGGACACTTCGGAAGTTTGCAGAACTAGATTAGATAGCCACGTACCTGGGATGGTTTAGTCAGGGATGATCCTGTCTTGAGCAGGGGGCTGGACTTAATGACCTTGTGAGGTTCCTTCCAGACCTACTTTCCTATGATCTTAGTAATTAAGCAATCTATATAATTGCATGGCAGTTAAAAAAAACAGACCTTTTACTAACCTATCTTTGTAGCACTGTTTCCCTTATGGTACTCATTCTTTATGAGGGATCAGTGTTCAGTGATGTCCTTCTCTAGATACTGCTGCCAAAGAGTACTACAATGATGGTGGCATCCACTAGTAATTTTTGCTGTAGACCAAATGCCCTCATGTAGACTACCAGTGGGCACCCACACCTCTCAGATTGTTCACTGAAGTAGTTTATCTCACTCAAACAACATCAGCCTATGTTTCTTTTTGCATAATTTCATTTTAGAAACCATTGCAGCTAGTATCAAAGAAAAACGGATAAATGACACACTTGAAAATTGCCTATGAGAGAGACAACTATGCATTAACAAATACCGATTGTTAATTATCATTCCTTTTTTGAAAAGCTATTCTATCATTTATTTTTCCAATGAACTTGCCACAAAGAGTGACAGGGTTGAGTCGCACAA
>NW_017729029.1:58458448-58487644 GCF_001723915.1 Gavialis gangeticus
GGTTGGTCGCCCAAGTTTTTTTTTTTTTTTTTTTTTTTAACATTAGCAGGAGTTGAATGTTAACCAACTTTATTTGCCAGGTCTTAGTAAGATAGCTGATCTGTGGTCACATCCCCCATTTGTGCCAGCCTTATTTTCTTTTAGTGATTTAGTATCATTTCATATAGATAAGCAATATAAACATGGTTTGCTGGTTGATAAAACAAAACTAATGTCGTCTTTCTAGCATATCAACCTTCACATTTGCAACTCATGCTCTTCATAGGGAAGCAGGATGTTCTTGACCTTGTGGAAAGATCTGCAGTTGCTGGCAAACGGAAAGCTTTTCAAATGTGAAACACATCCACTGGGCAGTTCAGAATCCAAGGCAAAAAATGCAGTTTCACTTGTTCATCCACTATATTTACAAACCTTTTATACAAAAGTCAATAGCGCTTATTTGAAAGTAATTCCAGACCAGGGTGTATCTAATGGATAGCAGGGCCATTTAAATGTTGCCCCAGACTTAAAAACAAGCGATGCTTGATAATGGATAGTCACACTTTTCTGGCAAATAACCCAGTGCAAATAGGAAAAAGAAATCTATTGAAAGTGGTCAGAATGGTTTAATGGATGGCTTAATTTGCTTAACGATGGCTTAAGGTTGCACTTTTTGTATCTATCACTCTGTATTTTGCATACTAAAATGTTCCTGATATATCAATAAAACCAAGCATAAACATCTGGGATTACTAGCAGTTACTACTAGTTATACAGCATATTTCCTTTGCTTAAAAAATGTGCCCAGTCCTCCTTTTCAAATGGTGTACAGCTTACTTGGGTTATCCTCCTAAGTCAAATTAAGGGAGATTATTCTATGTGGATGAATTCCTTTGCTTACAAAGTTACCCTGGTTTCTGTCTATGCAGGGTTCATTCCAGGCTTGGGGCGTTTTTAACCGAACACACTAAAAGCCGGCTTTTAAAAGACCATCTTTAAATCATTCACCTTCTGTATTAAGTTGATCTTAATTCTCATTGGGCCTGATGGTGCAACCATAAAGCATGCTGGGTAGCATCTGTGGAAATAGTTGTGTCATTCAAGGGGCAACTTCTGATCTGTGCCACTGTGTTGAAAGTGAGAAGAGGAAGCGTATGGGAAGGGGCAGAGTTCTTGGGAGTTCTTGGGAGATAAGTGTGATACAGGGTGAGAAAGTGTGACTTTCAGTGAGAAAACAGGTTTTGTATGCTAAAATGGTAATTGTGTCCCTAATTATGCCCATCGGATAAACCAAATGAGCTGTAAAGGGCAGGCGACCACATATTATTACTCAGTACTTCCTGTACATTCTTAGTTGGTTTTACAACCTGTAAATAGAAGACTAAAATGAATACTAAGAACCATGACTGGGATATAATTTCTTTACACTGCAAACACTTGGGAGTAACAGTTTTCCAAGGAAGCATTTGCAAAAATAAATAGCCAGCAGATTAGCATTGGAAAGACGATTATTCACAAAATGCTGCAAATGCTGAATTCCTTTGTAAACAAAATCTGGCTTTGGAAAGTGCTGTTTTGATTTCCCAGGCTCTGAAGCATGGTAAGGGAAATATTTTATGCCCAGGTTTCTCTCCATCTGTCTAATGATGGGAATCTCACCACAGTTCTAGAAGTTCTTCTTCTGGAAAATCCCATCTCATTGGAAAGGGTTATGAGAACCATAAAAGAAAGATCCTTGGGAAACCTCTGTGGGCACATATACTCTTGCTCATTTATTGCTCAGTAACTGAAATTACTGCACAGTATGGGCACATGTTTACACATGCATGCTTATTCTGCACTGTAGATATGGTGACTTAGGCCAGCTTGAGCATAAATTTAATACCTGCATCATGTAAGTATCAAATGTACATCTGATTAGTTACTGTGCAGTAACACACATGTAGACCTCTTACTGCGCAGTGACACTGTGTGTGTGGACTGACTTGGGACTAACTTTAGTCTGAAGTCAGTCCACAAACAGTGTTAATGTGCTTTACTGCCTGTGTGTGTAGACACCGGCCTATTCCCACTTACGCAGTAAATTCAAAATGGTGTAAATTCACATGTAGACATGACCTAATTTCTTTGTATGCTCCAGTTGGATGAAAAGAATGGAAAGAGCCACACAGTAGAGTTGAATGCTTGAAACATGGAGAGATGATAGAATTTTGTTCCCAAAGCAGTAGGTTTCAAAAGCATCTCTATTGCTATTCTCCCTCTTAGTCCTGCCCTGCTTGGATTCCTTCAGCGGTCTGGTTCTTGTTGCCAGTGGCTGCCTCCCCCTGTAGTTATAGCAGAGACCCTGGAGATGACTTCATTATGATGTCCTCTCTGACAGCCCTACAGGATGAAGTTGGTTAACCATGTTAGTCTGAAGTGAGGCAGAAGGTAGGGCAGGGTGAATGCAGCTGATCTCTGGTTCTGTCCCTTTCCATCCATATCCTATATTGCCACAGAGTCTCTGTTACCCAAGGATCAAATGCAACATTTGATCACAGGGAGATCACAGAAAGACCTAGACAAATTGGAGGACCTAGACAAATAGCAGTCTTCATTTACCTGAAGGGTGGTTCAAAAGAGGATGGAGCTGGACTGTTCTCAGTGGTGGCAGATGACAGAACAAGGAGCAATGGGCTCAAGTTGCAGCAGGAGAAATTTACATTAGATATTAGGAAGACTTTTCTCACTAAGAGGGTAGTACAACAGTGGAACAGGTTACCCTGGAGAGATTGTGGGATCTTAATGCTTGGAAGTTTTTAAGACCCGGCTAGACAAACCCTTGACTGGGACGATCTAGTTGGGGATGGTCCTGCTTTGAGTAGGGGGTTGGACTAGATGTGACCTCCTGGGAAAAATAAAAAAAAGGAACTGACATCTCTTCCATGGACACTCTCCCTGGTCCACTCGGCTTGTTTCATCTCATGGCTGCTAATAGAGTCATAAATTATTAAGGTTCAGGGGTACATACTACATTTTCATTCTGTTACCTCTAACTTCAGTTTTTTTTTAGGGATGTTATCATGAATGCTCAGGTGGTTGAGCTGCATAAACTCTGTTAATGCAAACTCTGAGCATGACCAAATCACAAAGTTCAACTCCATTACAACAGAGCACCCAGGTTATAACCCACAGGTCCATATTTCTTTGAGCTTTTGTATTGCATTTCACTGTATTTTATAACAATAATTGTCTTAGTTTCAGTAGTTTCTACACAAGAACATGTATACTTTTATGGATGAAAAATGTCACAAACTCCTTATGAGTCATATTTAGATTTTAGCAGAATCAAGTAAAACATGCATGTATAAAAGCCTATCACACTATAGTCAGCCCTCAGGAAGTTCAAAATGCCCCTTTTTGATCAAGTAGCTAGACTGTATTAACATAGTGACCCAGATTCTTCACTGGCTAATAGACAGTAAATGGCAGTACTTTTCTACATAGCAGAGGGGCAAGGTAGGGTATGTTATCCAACACCCATTGATCTTTTAGGAACAACATTAACATGCTCCCCCTCCCTCCCCACAACAGATTTGGGTAGGAAATGGGACACAAGTACTCTCCATAGGAATAGGGAAGATTTTAATCTGGGAAAACCAAAGCACTGACTTGCAAGTTTAATATGTACTTTCAGATGAATCTGTCTTCCCTACTTCTACCAGTGATGGAGAGAATTGACTCACTGGCTAGTACCAGATGGCAGCCCTGAAGCAAGGGGAGGAAAATTGAATTCTGGGAGGGAAGATCAGCAAAGATAACGGTTAAGAAAAAAATTCAATACAAATGGGCTGAAGACTCTCAAGTGAAAAATCTGATGCTTGGATTCTGATTTCCAGGGAAAGAGAAGAAAGATTTTTTTAGGATAAATAGTTTTAGGTTGACACATCCAACATGGACACAGTATATGTAATCACCATACAATGGGAAAGCTGCACTGCTTATTTCCTTCTGGCCAGCAGAGGCTGTTATGAAGTGACATGTTTTTAGGATGTGATTTTGTGACTTTTTGCATGGAGCTCACTGAATTCTAAGAATTGTCCCACGGTGGGCGAAATTCCCAACACCTTCTCTTGGGCCACAGCTGTACCAGGACGTTTTACCAGTAGCATTTCTGCCGGCATACAGCTGCTGGTATAGTTAGAGTGCCTACTCACTCAGATGCATTTACTGCGCAGTAGGTTACTGCAAAGTAAGTGGTTTTTATGCCGATGTCTACAAGTGCAGGCATTACAGCACTGTAATGCTGTTTGTGGACTGATTTGGGACTGAAGTGAGTCCCAAGTCAGTCCACACACAGGGTTACTGTGCAGTGAGGCACAGTACAGGCACATACATGCAGACATGCGTCCATACTGAACAGTAATTTTTGGTTACTGCGCAGTAACCTAAGTTACTGCACAGTAACTGCATGTATGTAGATGCACCCAGTCTGCCATGAAAGCATGTGCTGCCAGAGAGGAAAGAAATGTTGTATTTCCTCAGCCCATAAGACAGAAAATACAATGTGAGCCCAGGAATAGAGGTTCTACAAGAAGACAAACATTTGTTTTGATCTGCAAAAGGAGATGCAAAAAGGCTGGTGCATGACAGGAATAAGCTGCAATGTTTGGTAAATGGGGAAGAACTGGGGCAGTCGCACCTGAAGGCCAAAGGAACCAACCAGAGATTTGGGGCTGCCATTGTACATGCTACTACTAAGTCAATCTGGATGCCACAGGGGTTAGGGGCCTGCCGCCACCTTGCAAGGTCAGTGAGGATACCAAGCAATGCTCCAGGGAAGGACATTCCAGAAGAACACTCTGATGAGAAAAAGAGGGTGATATAATGGATACAGACATCACAGAGATCCAGGAGCTCTTCTGGAATACACAGTGAAGCTGCTAGGTTGCACTTTTGAAAGAGGCACCCAGATATCATGTGAAGAACTGCTGCAGTACAAAAAGAAAATCTCCACGAATCACACACCATTAGTTATGACGTACCATCCTTTCCTGGAACCTATATGGAAAATCCTCAAATAATTGCAACCTATACTAGAAGAAGACCCAGTTCTTAAAGAGATCTTCCCAGAACCACTCATCCTAGCCTTTAAACAGGTGCTGAACCTTGCCAACCTCATCACTAGAAGCAAGCTTCCTGTGGCCCAAAGCACACCAAATGGATCCAGATCATGCCGGGACAAGAAATGTAAAACCTGCCAACACATCTCCACCAGTCCCACAATAACCACACCCCATAACAGAACCTCCCCCATTCCTGGATCCTGCACGTGCTCCTCCAGAAATGTAGACATGGATAAAGGGATGTCCTACTGATAAGAGAAAGGAACCTACTTTAAAAAATAAAAAAAGAGGAAAAGTAAAGAACGGGAAGAAATATTGATCCAAGCTACAGGAATTGTATGCTGTTTTTCATACTAAAAGATTTTTCTGAATTTTTTTCTGAGTCTAAATATCACTAGAAATTATGAAAAATGGGTTTTCATTGCTAAGGCAAGTGTAACTGATTGTTCACTGGTATCAGTTATATATATAGACCATTGTTTTCAACGTGGGGTACTGCTTCTAAAGATGCTATGCCAGTTTCCACTAGCGTGGCACTTTACTAGTTTTATTATTATGAGCCTTCTCTCTCTAAGCTGGATTGCTAAGGGATATAGGCTAAATCTTCACCTGGTTGGAACAGGTGGTGGTCCTTATCATTTTTAGTACTTAAAGGTCTGATCTAGGCCAGGCTGCTATATAATAATTCCCTTTACAATACTGGCAATTGTGCATTAATTCCACAGAGGGAGAACATTCAAGTGAGAATAAGAGGAGTCAGTGCTGCATTTATAACTAAATCTTTCACAGGAGGATTAGAAAAAAGACTAGAATTTCCACGAATACTTGAGACATAATAGAAGTAATTACTCTGTGCTTCAGTTGCAAAAGAAACGTGAAGGGGTTTGCCCTATAACATGGGCTATACTGGTCAATAGGCGGGCTTTGGAAGACAATGAAATACCTAAGGTTTTACACTGAACCACTCTAGTTAATCCAGGTAATTTGCTTTTTTTCCTCTACTTGCATCATATCCCTTTCCATTTTTATTTTCCCATATAACACTATCTCTATATTACTTCTCTGGGTCTTAACCTGTCCCTATCTTCTATTCTTTCATTTGCCCTTTTTTCCTTTTCTTGAAGTTCTTCATGATATTTTCTTCCTTATCTCTCCTTTCCCTTTTCTCTGAAAAGTTAGGAAAGCAAGCTAATCTAACTGTAACATTGGACTAACTGATATGATCAGGACTTGTGAAATAGAAACTAAGCTCTCACTGGCTTTCAAGACATAATGGCAGCAAATCTCTCAAGAACAAATTGGGCCTTGATATATGGTCCAGCAATGGGCCTGATGCTTCTCTCACATCCGAACACAGAGCCTCGTCTGGTATAATGTTACTTCAATTTCTTACTCCTACTACCAATAAGAAAGAATAAGACCCTACTGTTTTTAACATAGTATAAAGTGGCTAATGGAAAGGAAGTCCCTGCTATCTCTTCTGTGCCAATATAATTCCATATATTTAGGACAAATTGGGCATGTCTACACATCGCCGTATGGTGATGTTGCTACAGCAGCATGTTTTAATACCGTACTTCCTGTTGGAAGTACTAAAGCACAGTGCAGTATGGGTGGTTGCTGCACCATGTACACGGCGCATGGTTAGATTTTGCCATTATGGCGACATAGTGGCATGCTATAACTGGGGAGCGTGCTGGTGGCATAGCTGATGATTACATGTAGAGCCATGTGATCAGTACATCGCCACAGCGTGTCATATGGCAATGTAGCACATCACTACGTCACTGTAGGGTGATGCGTAGATGCACCCATTGAGTTCTCATCTGCCCATGGAAAATTCCAGAATGTTCCCTTTAGCCTGTTGTCTTACAACTGAGTCGCAGCTGCTTCTTTTATGAAGTACATTGAAATAGTCAGATTAGGTTGAAAAGAGCACATTAGGAAAAAGAGGGCATCTCAAGGCCCATATTAGCATCATGGCCTGCAGGAGGGTATGGACCCTGCAGCTGCGGAGGCTGCTCATGATTCTGGTGCACAGACTATCCTGTTTACTCCCACAGTGGGTATGGACCGCTGGAGTAGGCTCCTCCCTTCCAAGTACGGCATCATTGACTATTGGCTCTATTGTTTTTATATGGCAATTGACTTAAACAAATATGGTCAGAAACCTGGGGCCTGATCCAGAGGACTCTGAAATAATTGGAAAGATCCCGATCGACTTGAATCATGTTTGGATTGGGCTCCCTGTGTTCAGACTTATTGCTGATGGCAGGACCCTTAATAGTGAAGAGGGACCAGATAGTGCTGGCTTTAAGTCGCATGTAACTCCCCACATGTAAGAAGCTCCCAGAGCAGCACGAACCATGCGGCGCCTGACATATACCTGTACATATGATTTTCCTTCTGCCCTGGCTATCAGCAAGCAAAGCAGATAGTGACAGTGGAATGAGTCATAGGAAAGGATATTTAAAGGGTGGATTTCTGTTGCAGCTATTGGGGTTCTGAGATGTATGTCTAATTTCTGAGGGGCTTCTTCCTGATTTTTAGCTTTAGTTAAGGAAGGATTTCTACTTGTTTTGCTTCCTTATTTTGAGCATGACATTCAGTGTATAAATTCCAAGCTACAGTAAGAATTTGGCTAAATTTACTAACCCTTCCAAATGTACAGTTTCAGAATCATAATGCCCTCATTCTGTCATATTTGCTTGAAATGTGTATTTGTGTATTAGGTGGTTTTACTCTGACTAGAATAAAGTATATAAAAATGGAACCATGATTCCCTATTGTTCAGACAGCTTCATCCTACTAATACTTAAAAATAAAGCTAATTGTGTCACAAATGGAAATAATTATTGGAGATGTATGTTAACATTTTTTTCTCTGTCATTTTGTTTAAAGGAAGTTCTGTTTTATTGGTGCTATAACGCTATTTATCCTTCTGAGCTAATGGAATTTTTATAAGAAATTTAAGGGCTTTAGAACAAGACTAAATAAATAGGAAATAATTAAATGACAGAGCTAATGAATGGCAAACTGCACATATCCATCTGCTGTGGTACTGCAAAGCTATCCAGCATTAGATAGGCATTGTGTATTCCACAGCAATAAGTCAGCAATGGATTAAATCAATGCCAAAAACACCAAAATGCAGATGCTTGACCTTCAGTGGCATAGTACAGGATGTTATGGCTTTCCTTTCCGAAACAAATTATGCTGGATTGATTTCTGGTTTGCAGTTAGAGAGGAGCAACTGTATATCATTTGAATGATTCTCTCCATAATAAAAGCCAGACTTGCTTTGCCGTTGAGCATCACATGGGAAAATTAGGTAGGCAAAAGCTTTTGGTAGCAACAGGTTATTCAAGAAGTTTTACAAGTAAATTGCTTTACACACATCTGATCCCGGCAGCCTGTTTCTCCAACACTGAAGGACAAACAAAGGGAGAAATAATTATCCCCATCTGAAGTGAGGACAGGTGGGGTAGGAATGATGCTCTTGCAGTTGAAGTCCTCAGTAAAACTCCCAAAGTTTTCAATACTGCTGGATTATGGTTGTAACAAGTAGAAACTTCCCCCCCCAACACACACTTATGAAACACAGAAAAATAGTGTATTATGATCTGAAGCTGGGGCATTGGATTGTGACAGTCATCCTAACTTGAAAAACAACATAACGAGCAATTCAGCAATCCTAGCGCTGTATAGGTTTTTAATGGTCTTCTTTCCTCTGTGTTCACTTAGGTCAGTGTTTGCTAGACAGAACAGCAGCAAGTTTAGCTATTGCTCCCATCATTGACATGTCCCAGCACTACCCAGGCAGGACAGGGATGGAGATGGCCTGAGCATTTCTGGCCCATGTAACGGCTGCAGTGATAGCTCTGTTGATGCTGTCTAGTCTGAGAAAATTTTCTCTTCTATCTCTTCATTCAGGACCCTGCCATTTGGCAAATCAGCGTTGTTGGGCCTGTCATTGCAACCGAATGAGATATTGTTATAAGATCCTGACCCTGCTTCCACTGAAGTTACTGATAAAATATCCATTCCTTTAGGACTATGCCGGAAGAGTCCATGTCTTGTGTGCCCCTGTCCTTTGGGGTGAATTTCATCCTTTTGAATAAAGAAAACCACCTGTTATTTTGAAAAGTAGATGCATCCCTAAATACTGCATGGGGCTTTCTGTAGAAAGTGAAGAATACTAAACAATAGCAGAAAAACAGTAATAATAAATCCTTTCAACTCCTACAGCTCTTCACATTTGGGGATCTCAGACTTGCATCATATTTACCAGGGGATGGAGTGTGAGGAATTGTATAGAAAACACTAACACTTGTTAGAAGAGAGGCCTTTTTGCCAGGAATAGAATGATTTTTGTAATGAATATGATTCACAGGCACAGGTTATTTGGATTTCTCGATTTCAGTTTATTGCCATGACAAGGAAATGAATGGTTTGCATTTTTTGTATGCTTACCTGATTCATTTGCTATTGTTGTTTAAAAATCCTTCAAGGACAGAGACACCCTCATTATCTGGCTTAGAATTCTTCCTACTAGGCCAATATAAAAGATTAAATTGTATTGCCTGAGGCTGAACCTCTATATTTAGTAAGTTTATATCCAAGCAGGTCCTTCAGTAAATGTATAATAAGTATGGAGGCTTTATGTACTTTAAAAATGTAGCAAGGAAATGCATAAATATGGAGAAAATAGCTTCTTCAAATTACGGAATGTAACCTTGCGTTATCTTCTTGTCTCCTTAATATAAAGCGAGAGACTCAAATCCATCTTTATTATTACTTCCAGAATGCAGGTAATGAAAAAGAATTATTATTTACCTGCTACAGAAACTAAACAAATATAAATAGGGTTGGGCCTGTGACTAAGATATTACATTTTGTTACATATATTGTGCTCTGGAAGAACCTGTTCAGCATGGCTCATTAAAGCGGTTCTTAGGGGCCTACACGTTTCTATGTCAGAGGTCTCCTCTCATTAATTCCCACAGAATGGACTCATAAAATTATACAGTTCCTTCATCAATGGATCAAAAGGCTCCAAATGCTTAAATTAGGGTCTTGGAGGGGCTGAAAGCCCTACGGGCACCGACAGAAGGGTAGCTCCCTACTGTAACTCATGGCACTTTGCAGGAAGCACCGTGAGTTACAGTGATTCCCCAGACCCAACAGACATTCACTGTTGGGTCTTGGGTGTTGGGGGATTGAGCTACAGTTTGGAGACTCTGTGGGTCTGCAGCTGCTCTCCATCAGATAATAACAGTGGATCTCATTCCATTACTTGGCATACGGGCTGTAAAAGATTGTCAGGACCCAAAAGCTTCCTGTGGTTCAGGAGGAACATTTTTTATCTCACCTCCATCCCCCCAGCAATGAATTTCCCTTGAAGTCTGGGAAGGTGAATTTTATGCAGAATGCATTTGCAACCTAGCCTTGTAAATCCCTGTGCAGAGAGTTTTATAAAACCTAACATGATTCCTCCCCATCTTTTTGTAACCTTATAACTGAAATTCAAGCAGATCCTTAACTCCTGAAGCTGTAATTATTGTATGAACTGTTATTGTGCGAATCCTGCCAAAATAGCAGTCACTTATGCTCGGGAGGAAAAGCAATAATAAAAATGTTGTTGGAAAAAAATCTGACCAGGTACTATAATCGCTTAAATCTCCTTGCAAAACATATTACTTGCACTGTACTTATGGTAAATTAGACAAAGTAGTTATATGGCCCTGACCAAAGCCTGAGAACAAAAGAGCGTGTTTAGTTGTTTCAAATGCACACCTTTTTCCTTTTTGCCGTGTCCTCTCCAGGGCAGTTCATAATTCAGTTCACCAGTCAGTCTCATTCCAGCTATCATCCTTCTTTTCCCTTGCTGTGCTGTTTAAATAGGAGCTTGTTAAAAGCATGAGGTGTTTTACTGTGTGATTAATAGCGAAGTGAGGTCACCCTTCATAAGCATCAGCTAATACAATAGGCACCAAATCATAAAACAATGGCTGGGTAAGCAGAGTAACTGTATATATTTTCCTGGATAGTCACAGTAGCTTTACATTGACCTGGAGATCATTACTCAGGTGAAGTGCTCTGTTGCGTGTGGAAGCACATTCTGGTTTTCCTGGTAGCAGCTCTCAGGGCCTCTGCCAAATGACTTTCTCCCTCTTTTATACAGCTCATTAGGCGGGTTGGATATATGAGAAAGAACTGATGACTGCTAAACAAAGCCCACTGGATCTTTTACTTTGTGCAAAGTGCAGCCTTTAAAAAACATGGTGTACTGCGTGCCACAGACATACTTATCTACCACCTAAAATGATGGTTTAAGAGCACCAGGGGTTCACGAAAGCCACAAATCTCAAGCCACATGTCTGAAAGAATCCTACTTGCTTCTGTCTCTGAAGGGGGGAGAAATAGTCCTAATCCTTTTGTTAGTCTATTTGGAGCTTAGAGAATAACCAAGACCCTCACCGGAAAGGTAGTCTGAATTGATGGCGGGTCTGGGTATAGGAAGGAAGAACTTGGGAAAGACATATCTAAAGAAGAGGTATCTTCTATGGGTGAGGTACGTGCAGAAACCTATGACTTTCATGCTACTGCTGATCTGTGAGCTGGGGCTCCATGCTACCAGCCATAAACTCCCTGCTCAGACCAGTAGGTTGTAAATCTTCTTCTAGGAATCAGCCTGCAAATAACATTTTTCTTCCTCTGCTTGGTTCTCATTACAGGCACTAGAGACAGGGTACAAAAGACCAGGAGTCAGGAACAGGCAGCTGTGGGATTGCTGCTGACAAACTTCCTGTGCTTGCAGCCTGCAGTGATCAGGTAAG
Organism: Gavialis gangeticus; assembly: GCF_001723915.1. NCBI lineage: Eukaryota > Metazoa > Chordata > Crocodylia > Gavialidae > Gavialis > Gavialis gangeticus. The sequence goes on from NW_017729029.1 coordinate 58,470,372, forward strand.
ATCCAAATATACCATAGACAGGAGCCATCTAGAAATCAGGCACCACCTTTGACACTGGAACCACTGCAGGACACAGCTGGGCAGCTGCTGGGGGCTGAGCTTAAGGGTTTTCAATGTAGACAGTCAGTGGGTAGTGGAATCAATAGGGTCAACCCTAATAAGCAACGTGAATGGAGTAAGTAACACTCAGTGGTCTTACAGCTTTGAAGCCTCATCCCTAATTCATCTACACTGGAAGAAAGGTTTAGTCATTCCCACAGGAGGTTTTAAGACCCATGTGGAACCAATCTGCTTTCCTGCAGTATAGGAAGCAGAATCTTCTCTGGAGCCATACCTGTTTCCAGTCCAATAGCTCAAATACGTTTCCTTCTGTCTTAGCTTAAATGCTTTAATTTGCAGAGCAAATGAGTCTAACAAGACATAGCCAGAAATGGATTGACAGCATGTAGACAGAGGCAATAGAAAGGAGCCACTGAATGATAAGAGACACTGGAAGAAAACATGATGTTTGCCATTTATAAACATTTGTAATGCTGGGTTGTCCTTATGTTTCATCTGCACTAATTGCAATGGTCTAATTTTCTTCTTTTTCAGTTCTAGATGAAGCAGTGATTTGCACTATTTGGCACAGAGATCTCTAGTTATCTGCTACAAGTTAAATGGCCCATAGCATACAACAATTTTAAAGCACAAGTCAAGCAGTGACTCCATTGGGGATGCTTTGCTTAAAAATTGATGGCACAATATGATCTACTTCATTCTAGGGCAGAAATTTTCTGGAATGCTATTCATCACCACTGCTATGAAGAAGCATTTAGGAACAGGACTCATGCTCTTTGAAACTTGAGAACACCAGGGAGCCTCATCACTATAAGTCTCAGATCTAAGGTAATTTCTTGTTCACAGGTTTGGGATGCATTAGACTACAGTATATCATTCCAGAAGAGAAGTGGTGGTTCTTTGAGCATTTTCAGATCTTTTCAGTCTAATCTATATGTGTTATATAGATTTGGTATGATTTTGAGGATAATATTTTTTTTTGTATTTAAGGAAAAAAATGCTCCTTGAACTATGACATATTGTCTGTGCAGCTGAGTGTTAACAGAGCAGTAAGGTACAATTTAAAATAACATCCATTTAGCCAAGGGAAGTCTTCTTTATCCTCATCCAAGTACACCAGCATCTTGGAATTCTTATTTCCTTCTCTCATCAGTGCAGGCATGTAGTCCAAGCCAGGATCTAGCCCTTAAGATAATACAGACTGGGCACATCTATATGACATACTAATGTACAGTAGACTCATTCTACTTTGCATTAGTACACCAAGGCAAAAACCAAGCTAATGCATGGTAGAATTAGTCTACTGAGCATTAAGTGCCATGAAAAGACCATGTGCCATTGCTACTGCACTTTAGTGTTGGCTACTGGGGATTTATGCAGTACCTCATATTACAGGTACTAAACTTAATGCGCAGTAGCAAAGGCCCATTAATGCACATGTAGACATACCACTGAGTAGTCATTTACCCCATAAGTAGTCCAACTGATTTCACTGAGATAACTTGTAGAGTAAAAGCCTATGCAATGAGTAATAGTAGCGAACTTTGCTTCAGAATTTGCAGCAAGTCAACAATCCCTACAGTAGCAATGGTGGCAGCTTCCATTGTCATAAACCAACCAGCAATGCCATATACCAAACCAAACATGCCATTCAAGGTATTGTAATCCTAAATCCAATCTTAACTTTAGAGGCTCCATAATTGCATTCTTGTTTGGCTCCCAACACCATCTATCACCTCTAACATAATATTAACACTTAGAAGTATCTTATTGTTGGCCCTTACGGAAGGACTTTCCACATATTTTCCCTTTCCTCCAGTACTACTGGCTATTTACTCTAGATAGTAAATGAGTTTAGGATGGTAAGGACAGCTTCCCTGTGGGTGAGGTCTCACACTCTCGAGCGTGTAGTTGGCAGCTTTTTTCAGTGTTGATATATACCCTCAGGACTTGCGTCAGGTTTTCTACCAACCCATTGGATTTCATAATAGATTAGCAAAATCTAAAAGAACATGAGACTGATGGTATACATCAATCTGACTCCACTGAAGTGAATGCTGCTAAGCTGACTTACACAGCAGAGAATGTGGCCTTGTGTTTGCTTTGACATTTCAATGTTTAGACTTAATGAATTTTGATGAAGCTCCTAAGGATATTATTGAACTGAAATCCCAGACAATGGCAGACTTGCCAGTAATGTTTTTCTCAAAATGATGGAAAATTGATGTGAGCAAAGTTCTGTTAATTTTGCAGTGCTTAAAAGTTTCTCAGCTTTCTCTGTGGCTTTTTTCAAGAAGCTAAATTTAGAGCTTTAATACAGCCCTAGTCATGATACTCTGTGTTTACCAAGCGATTGTTGGTCAAAGAGAGAAAAGTGGACAACTTCAGACTTTCATGTCAATGCTACTCAGAGAACAAATATCCATTGGCAGGGTAAGAGCTGAAGGGAGAAGAAAAGACGCTTTCTAAGCATTGTAGAATAAATCAAAAGGTTCCAGTGAAATTCTTTGAGTGTTAGCAAAACCGCTTAATCTGGGGTTTCAAAGGATGATCAAAACTATTTTCAATTATTCCTGACTTGCACTTGTATCATTCCAGAATGAGTCAAGGTCTTTTTCCCTAACACATTCCTTTATTTAAAGGAAATAAAACAAAACAAAAAAAAAGAAAGAAGTTGATCAGCCTCCCAACATGTGGGAAATATGACTTCCGTTTCCCTTTATAATGTATGAATAGGGACAAATAATTGCAAGTTCTTCACTAGTAATAAGAGAGGGGAAAAAACTATAATAGGGTATTTTCTGTGTTTGGACTTAGCTGTAGTGGTACGGGAAGCTTGTTTGCTGCAAGAAGAGTAAGTCCAATTCTATAATATGACATACATATGTACAAAAAATAACAAAGTTATGTTAGGCAAAGGCAACATTTTTGTTAATCACATAGGCTGGGGATAAAAAATATACGTAAACCAGTATAAGTGACTGGAAACCGGTTCAAATCTGTAACACAACAGAAGTTCAGTACACATAAACCACTTTCAAAATGGCCTAAACTGGTTTAAAATAGACCTGAATGGATGCAATATCAGATTTAACCAATTTAGGTTAAATCCATTTCTTGAACTTCTGTCCTAGATCCCCTCCAGATTCAAGTTAACTCAAATGTCTCCCAGCATCCCACGATGCTTTGCACCTTCCTCACAAGATGGGCGGGTTAGCCTTGGCCCAAGCTGCCTGCTCTAGCGCCCCACAGCTTCTGGCCTGGGCCACTGCAGGCATTTCTAGAATCAGAAGTGAGTGTCTGTTTACTTGCTTATTGGTCCTATCTACGCAGGTCAGACTAACTTACAACGATTGAATCAATTCAACCTCCGGCTTTTTGACTGTCTACATTTAGTCATAAGGAAAAGACAGCAGCGGGCAAGTGTGGTAAAATATGACACTCTGAACAAGGCTTCACCCATGCCTCAAACAGCGTTTAGATCCCAGAGCATATTCACCTTAAAACACACTTTTATTTTATTACAGGGGGAGCTGTCTGTGGGTAAGCAAATCGCATGTCCCAAAATCATAACAAAAAGATACAACCTACTACCTCATGAATTCACACTAATGACTGCAAAGGCTCTTTTAGACTTGATGACTCTTGTAAATAACCGCATGCCAAACTCTACTGGCAAGAGGCGGTTTTATTACCTGAACTACTCATTTACATCCTAAAAAAGACTAGATGATGATGATGCCAAGGTTTCTGTGTTAGAGACTGGAGGCTTAGGTACCCAAAGACATTGCAGAGTCTTAGCTTTACCAGTGACTGAAGTGAAAACGAATGATACTTTAGTGCATAGCTAACAACACTGATTTGTGATTGAAGTAAATGTTAATGACATAAAAGGTAGGTGGCTGGGACTGGAAATGAAAAACTGTAAGTACTCAGTGGACCTGTTTCTTTCACTGTATTCCTGACCTCCATTGAGTTACAGCAATTTACTGAAACTCTTCTACATAATTTTTTTAACTAATTTGCAATATTTTAGGGTTGTTGTCTTAAGATACAACTCTTCAGTCCTGTAGTATCTGATGGGGGGGGCAAAGAGAGGGAGATCGTACAGTAGTGATTCTCAAGAAGGGTGCCGTGAGATCCTTTTCAGAGAGCTGCAGGGTGCCATGTGCTATTAGGTATGCAAACACTTGCACACGATTCACAAGATAAACTCAGAGATTTCACATAGGAATCTGTAGTGTCAAAAATACCATGGCCCGCTGTGGTCTTTCTGAGCTCCTTGAAATGGAAACATTATTCCATTATCACAGTAAAAAAAAATGAGGGTGCCTTGTGTCTAACGAGAAGTGCCTTGAGTCTAAACAGGCTGAGAATCATTGCCTTAGAGCCTTCTTAAGGAACTAATTTGAACTACCTTTTTTTGCCTACACTGCAAATCCAGAACTGGCCTTCAGATATTTTCAAACAGGTTAACAACAGGGTTTTTTTTTCCTAACTGATCCTGTGCACATTTAAGCCTGGGCGTCTTTTGCCATTACCTACAATGAACTGAAAATTAGACACTAAATGCCAAATGCCCAAACACGGCACAAAATAAAACTATTTCACAGACTTTAGAATAAACTAATCCTGTGTAGCTTTGCAACTTAATTGCCCCATTTCTTTTCCTTCCATCTTAGAAATTAAGTGAAGATCTAAAGAAGAAAAGAAAAAGCAAACACCCCATCTATAATGAAGATGTCTGTTGTGGGAAAACATACGATAAAGGTAGTATAAACATGATCATTCAATTGTTTCAATTCTTGATCAAGTGAAGATTTGTACTTTACATATGTTTGCTTGTGCAGAACAGCTTTTTACCAGGACACCTGCAGTGTTAGAAATATCCTGTGGTGCAAAGATATATCTTAGGTAGTTTATACAAACTGCCTCCAAGGAGCTTCCTCTTAGCTGGAAACACAAATCTGAATGAGATCAGTGTGATTCCTGCAATCAGCAGAAAAATGGCATGCCGCCTACATTCTAATAACCAGAAAATGATGGCCTAGATACCTTCTGTTTCTGGCCCCAAGCCAAAAGCCTATGCTGAGCCCCCCCAGACGTGGGATATACTTGGAATCTGAACCCAAATCGAAGCTACAGAACTGTCCAATATCTCCATGCATTGATATAAAGGCAACTAAGCTCACAGTGGGTTCATCTACATGTGCAATCAATGTGAGGTCTGCATGTGCACCCAGGACAGTTGCAGTCTGAGCTGGGGTGAAGCAGCTCCAGGCTAGCAGCAGGCTCAGAGGGTCAGCCCTGGGCTCAAGGTGGTGGCATCAGGTGGCAGAGGGGCTCGCTGGGGAGCTGTGTGGCAGGCAACCCCCACACTTCAGCACTCTCATGCCCCAGCCAGCCTGTCACCGTCTACACGTGCATTTTGGCAGAGAAAGTAACTGTGCCATAAGATAGTACCGTCCCCAACAGCAGTTTCTTACGGCACAGTTTAATTTACTGTGCTCTAATATTGGTGCACATCTAGGCTATGACACTTTACTGTGGAGTTAATTAGTCAACCTTGCCTTAAAGCGCACATGTAGATGTACCGAGTGGGGATAAAACTCTTGTGCCTTTGCACTAAAAGATTCCCACCGACTTAACTGGACACAGCAGGTCATCCTGGGAGTCTTCTCATTGCCTCCAAATGAACATTGGATTGGATCTTACCTTGGACCACCCTAAAACTTTGATTCCATTTACCCTTGAACTTTGGAGAATTTGATATCTGGGTCTGAATTTTGTGGCGCTAATTCTCATTCAGGCCCTCTCTTAACTCTGCCATTAACATGATCGGAAACCCGTATTCACATATGAAAATGCACACAACTATTCAGTGTAAAACTGTTGGCTGATCAATATACTCATAGTAAAAACCTTAGTGGACTTTGACTGGGGCACCAATCATCCAAAGGTGGATTTTGACAGGTTGGTTGGGCCTTCATGACATGCAGGACGCTAGCCAATGCATAGCTAAGCACTCATTACTGTAATATGCCCATGACTGTATCCACAGTATTTGCTAAGTGAGAGGAATGGCTGAAGGGCCTGAAAGTATAAAAATAAGGACCTTCCTGAGATGGGAAGGGAAGGAGAGTTAACTGCAGGTTGATGATGAGGTGGAAACAAAGACTAGACTAAACTTCTCTCTTCCTTCAAAGTGCCAGGCTGCCATTTCAGCAAGAGCATCTGTCACTCACAGCTGCTTTTAACGCACTTTCTAGTGTAGAAGATATGCAATAGTTGACATCACTTTATCCAGAAGAAAGGGAGTTGAAAATAGCTTTTAGGCTATAAATGACTGTAGAGAGGATTCTATAGGGTAAGGAAGGAGGAAGTCAAAATCAAAAAGTTCAGAGCACCTCAATTAAAAAAAAATAAGAGGCAGAATAAAAAGACTGGCATGAATAAATATTCAAAATAGTTTGGAAAAAAAGCGACTGTAGTTTTTATGTAGGAGCCACGTTCCTCAGTGGTGAGATGCCTTCTCATATTCTTTTTAATATTAAAAAAGGCTGAAACGTGAGAGTAATACACCATGTTCTAATGCTTGTGAAATGCACATTAGCCTACAAATCTGTCGGTTATTAGTATATGAGGAATGAAGGCATGAGGCCAAAAGGCACATGAGATACTGCAGTACATTAACTCTGTTCCTTTGTAAACCTCACTGGCCAAAAGAACCAAGTATCATCCTTCTAACTTTACAGATGGGTAAACTGAGGCACCAAGACCCAGAAGTTCCTCATGCTAAAAGGTACCCAACAGGTAAGTGGGCAAAGCCAGAAAAAGAACCCAGGTTTTCTGAGTCACAGAATGATGAACTATCTACTAGACTGCAGTGCCTTTCCACAGACTATAGCCCATCCACTCTGAGGGACAGAAAAACATACAACCCATCACAAAAGAGGACATCTGAAGTACTTTACACTTGCTAGGGTAAATCACAAAGAGTCTACAGCCCAGTAATTACTCATGCAAATTACTTAATGATCAACAAAGAGTCAAGCAAATCATAAGTTGCCCACAGATACTAAAAACATATTCCAAATTTTTTTTTACAAAGGACCACTATCCTAAATGGAAATTCTCCATTCCAGTCTGTTAAGTAGCTTACTCATTAGATAGCATGGGGCAGTTTTTGGTTGCATACCATTGCAATGGGTTCACCCAAACTGGACTCTTTGCAAAGGCTACAGTATATTGCCTTCTGAGAACAAAGCTGCACAACTGTTAAGAGGAGCGTGAAACTGCAGGATGGGGGCATGCATTGAGAGAGTCTTCTCTGTGCTCGGTTTTAGTGCCAAGAAGAAGGGCAATTAGGTAAATGAGAAGCCGGCAACATACAGAGTAGTATCAGTAGGCAGATGGATGGACAGTGAAAAGAAGGGAAGTTTTAGGACTGATGAGAACAGCTGCTAGGTAGGGGGTGCAGTCAGTAAACAGTCTGTACCTAATCCAGCTGTGGCATGGACTGTGGTCAGCAAGAAACAACCGAAATATATGTATACAAATGCCTGTGCAACAAGATGAAGGAACTGAAAACACCTCCAAACCTCAGAATGTGAAACCAGCTATTACAGGGATAACAAAAACACAGGGGAATAGTAATTGTGAACAAAACACAGGTATTAAAGGCTATTGGCTGTTCAGGAAAGACAGAAATAAAAAGTAAAGGTGTTGGTGTGGCATTGTGCATTAACAATGTGATAGACAGTAAAGAAATAAGAAGAGATGGAATGGATACAACCAAAACTGTTTGGGTCAAAATCACTTTGAGGAAGGCTGGTAAAAACAATTTCTACTCCAGATAGCTGGGAGTTAGCTATAGACCCACAGGGGCAGAGCTAGCTATGGATAGCGATCTCTGATGTTATGAAAGAGATGCATACTATCAGGAATTGTGTAATTTTGGGAGACCTGAACATCCCAGATGTGGACTGGAAAATAAATGCTACTAATAACAGGAGCACCCAGGTATTCCAGGACAGGACAGCTGACAAATTTCTTTGCTGCATAGTCATTAATCCAAAGAGCAGCGATATCATTTTCGATTTGGTTTTAGTAATGAAGACATTATAGAAGAGCTGGTGGCAGAAAATAAACCTGGATGGAGTGATCCCTGCTGGATTCACTTTAAATGATGCAGAAGGGTAAGCAACAGCAGGGTTTTGATTTCAAAAGGGAGAACATTGATAAATAAAGGAACTGATTACAAAATAGCAAGCAAGTGCCTTTACTTCAGAAGGGGTTCAAGAAAACATTTGTGTAGCCACCGGGTGGTTAGTCCTGTCTCAACTGCATGCAAGGCTTTCAGAGAAATTCTGATGGAAAAAGCGTAATTTTAAAAACAAGAAAGGAAATGGAAAATTTGATACCATTTGCAAGAGGGCTTACTAAAGGTAAACCGCACCAGACTAACCTGACAGCTTTCTTTGATACCTGTCCTTTCTAGACAAAGGAAATACAGCAGATTTCACCTGTCTGGTTATCAGTAAAGCATCTGATACAGCACCACCTGAGAAATTACTAATACATCTGGGGCGGCTGGGCACCCGAATTCTCAGGTGAGTTAAGGAACAAGGGAGCGGGGTTCAATCAGCCCAGTCAGCTTGCGCAGCGGAGCGCCTCAAGGGTCAATCTTATTTAATATTGTCATTACTGACCTTTGCACAAATAGGAGAGAGGTGATAAAATCTGCTGAGGTCAAAGTTGGGGGGTATTATCAACACAGAGGACAATCAGGGTATCATATGAAAAAAAAAAAAAAGGATGAACTTAAGGACTCAAGTATTAGGCATTTCCCCCCCCTCCCTTCTGATCACAGCTGCTTCACATGCGCTGCAGTCATGTGTAGATTGGTATAAATCTAACACAACTTTAAGGCTGAAAAGGTTTAAAGCTCGTGTGAGAATTGGGTGTCTAAATCCCTCAGTCAGCTGTCAGCATCCCGATCTTAGTGCATTTTTCTCCTTTATAGGTCTCAGACAGGCAGCCATTCAAGTTAGTAGCTAAAGGCCTCAGCTTCCTGCTAGCCTTATTTTCCTGCACATAGGAAGTTCAGGCAAGAATAACCTATATTTTTTTTTCCCACAGTCGTGCATAAAAAGACAGAGGGGGGGAAAAAATATGCCACATGAAAGTGGCAGTAGATTTTCTTTTGATTCACTAATGATCCTAATAATGCCCTAAGAAACCTTTGGAAAAGCAGAGAAAATTTGAAAGGCTGGCCTGCTCCCTTTTCTATTGTAAAGAACTGTGTCAGCTGAACTTTACAAGTCTAGGTATTTGTTAGCGTGGTTATGCTTCAAGTTAAAACACATTTGAGCGCAACAGTTTGACAGAGCACCACGGTAATATCCGACGAGCGTGGGAAAGCTCAGTGCAGCTTGTCGGCTGCAAGCTTTGCTCATTGGCCTGGATCAATGAGTTTCTGAGACTCTGCTTATACATGAGCTCAGAAGTGAGGCATGTTTTAATTGGAGTGGTTCCCGGAGAGCCGCTCCAATTAAAACGCCTTACCGTCACGTATCTTAAGCCTCAGCGTGTTTCAAAGTGGCTTTATCTCAAGCTCATTCCATGAGGTTGAGATAAAGCACCCCCACGGCCATTTTTAAATGTCCGGGGGCTTATACATGACAGTGAGGGCACATTGGACCATTTTAATTAGAACATGGAGCAGACTCGATTAATCGGGACTATCAAGGTATCATACAAAAAAAAAAAAAAAAAAAAAAAAAAAAAAAAAAAGGATGAACTTAAGGACCAAAGTATTAGGCCTTTTTTTTGTGTGTCTTAATTGAGTCTGCTCCAATGCACTGTAATTAGAATGCAAATCACCATGTGTATAGGCAGCCCAATGGTCATTGTGCCCAAGATGGGGAGCTTGGCCATTTGTGGAGGGTAAAGGAACAAGAAGGACTGAGCTCGATGCATTCTATCGGTCCTGAACGGCACGAACACGGCCAGGGGCTTTACTAGTCAGAATTGCTTAATTTTACTAAAGAGAGAATGAGTCTGACCTCACAACCAGTATCTGACCCTCACGGGGAGAGGGTAGGTCTTGAAAAGGGAGGCAAAGTCACAGGTATAAGCAAGCACAAACTAAAACATAGCATGCATGCATCCGATCTTAGTGACTCACATGGAGTTGAGAATTTCCTCTGATACTGCACATGAGATTTTAAATGAAGTACTCAGCAGCAGCAGTGGGGAAAAGAAAACATCGAGTTAGGGACCAGGCTAGCTCCCAGTGAAATCAATGAAAGGTTTAATGTGGATTTTGATTACAACAAGAGCAGCAGCAGTCCACTGTTTCTTTTATGTGATTTGGAGCCTTTGCTATTGGTGCCACCTGACAAGCAGAAATGCCAGCTTGCTTAATGCCTTACCCAGGTATCTAAAACAATCTCAGCTGATAAGCATCAGTTCAGCCAACTCAAAGCACTCGCACAGGATTGTCTAATAGAACAAGACTCAATTGAAAGCTAACAAGGCAGAGAGTTTCTCTGTTTGTTAAGGAAAGTTTGCTCAGGTCAAGCAGTGAGCAAATTCTCCAGCCTTCCTACTCAAAATACAGCAGTAGCAAGCAAGGAAGCAAACAAAATATTGCTATGCAATCAAAGGCCAGTGCTTCATGACAAATGTTGTTTTAATATGCCTCCTCCATGGCACAACACTGGGGTTTTCCCGGCATCTCTGGGTGAAGAATGAAAGGGAGATGCTTTCCTTATCAAGTGTTTATTAAAGCAATCCGTATAAAAGATTAAATTTGCCCCACTACAAAGAGTCAAATAAGACTCCAGTGCACAGTCCTGGCTGTTGACAGGAGTTAATTTCAGCTAAAGGGTATTTCTTCAGTTACATGAATAAGATGGACAAGGCCAATAATCTTTGGAGAGTCTCAGGCTGACTTTTCTGGGGTATGAAGGTGACGGGGGGTGGAAATAACTATCAACTTTGTTTTCCCTTGGCTCTCTCCACCCACGTGAGGGGTTGCTATTGTTCCAGTACTGCCTGCAACAGGCTAGATGCTGATAACAATTGTACCGGTATTAATTCAAGACCACTCCACTGAAGTCATTCGGACCTGGATTCACAATGAACTGAAATCAGAATGTGATCCAATAGCTTTAAAAATCCTGCTCTAATTTGCCCTCTGGATAACAACGTTTAACTCTTTGTCATGGCTAGGATTTACACGTTCATCATTAATCTCCCCAGTCCTCACCAAAAGCAAGATACCCAACTAATACACTGACAGTCGGAGTCAGTAATGAAATGCAAGAAGCAAGAAATACAGTTTCTAGTCTGGATAAACCCGATTCAAGCCTTAGAAGGACATGCTTAACAGAAGTCAAGACAGTGTAAAGTAGTCCCTGATATGATCTCAAGATCTCAAGAGATCTCAAAAGATTAACTCCCTCTCATGGAAATAGCAAATGTCTCCAAAGAAGAAAACCACGATGGATCCCTGTGCATCCACTGTGCCTATTCCAACAAACACAGCATTTCTTAAATAGCCCAACTGCCTCCTGCTTGGACAATAATTGCTGTCTAGCACTTCTGCATTCAGGGCAATGGAGAGGATAAGAAGAGATGAGACGAGCTATGTTGCTCAGACACAAGTCTGTGCCTGTTTCTGCAGCTTGAGAGGATCTTGCCTTTGGCAATGCTAACACTTGATGATTTTTTGTGCAATTCCTACCACTACTGCTAGTGATGACACAGCTTACTCACCCTGGTTTCAACATGGCAGCACCAACTAAGTTTGATGATCTTTGCTTTCCAGATCAGCAAGTACATTGCAGCCTAGTCTTGCTGTCCAATTATGAACATGCACTAATGTGATTGAATCAGGGAGAAGGGCTCCTTCCTGTCTGCTTGTGAAAAGCTGGTTTTGCCAAAGATCTTTGGAAGGAATACAGGGTCTTTTTATATAAAAGGTCAATTCATAACCCTTTTTATTAATAAAGAGGCTTAGAAATCATTTTAACCAGGTTCATTCTTGGATACAACACATCTGCAGCTAAACTATTCGTAAGTGTGCTAAATCCATAGATGTGCAGAGATAGGCTAATAAGCGATAAAGTGATACACGCCACAAAAAGACCAAATCAGCTCAATTATGTGAATACACTTTGGGGTAAATAGTGTAGCTGACCTCAAGTTTAATCCATCCAGGTGCTGAACACTACATAACAGCAATCACTGTGGTACTCAAATGGTTGTGATGTTGTTCATAATCTTAGGAACAAATCAGACTTCATGCTCTTCATACTCAAACAATACTAATACGCTTGCATGGTTTTTAGCATGATTAAAAGCCAACTGCTTCTCCATAATTTATTCTATTGAAAATGATCAACTCTGTACTCACAGGCACGTCAATCATCTGCTTCTAAAGAAGGGAAAAAACAAAAACAACGCCCCCCAAAACCTCTCATTAATCCACCTCTCTCATAAGCTATGATTAAAAACCTCAGTGAAAATGATTGGCTCCATGCCCAGAAAAACTATAAGATCAATAACCCAAATGGGCTTAATGATGCCCTTGCAAAAACTATAACTTCTGTACTTCTCCCTTGTTCTGGGGAAAAAAAAAACACAAAACAAAACTGAAAAATGCCATATCCTCCAAAAGTTAATTTCTCTGCATTTTTTGGTAAATAGGATTTTTCCCCCCTCTGTTAAATGACATTTTCCATCTGCAATAGCAATAATATGAAAAATCACAAACTGTATCAGTGATTAGTTTGTCTGAGCCTAAGAAGTTTCATTAACATTTCCAGTATCTCATTTCACTCATGAGCAGTTTAAAATTATGGCATTTGTATTCTTATCCAAGGTCAGTATTTTTTTTTAAATAGGTCTCTTTATGCAATTCAAGTTGTTTGTACCATTAGGCTTGATACAAAAGTTCTAGCTTACCACTAAAAAAAAAAAAAAAGCCTTTGTTTCAGAAACAAAAATGACTGAGACACAATGCTCTGCCCTGTAGTTTTATAACCATCTTTTATCCCAAACCACTACAAACTGCATAGTTATTGCTTCATCCACCAACAAAATGCAGCCACCTCTGGGGTGGTATGAGACCACATCCCCTGGAGCGTGCATAGTGATACAACAATACACAATACCCTCTTGGTCAGAAAACAAAGAAAGCAATGTCTAGTTGAAACTACTGGAGGAAACAGGGCACCAGAATGCAATGACTATAGTTTTAGTCAAGTCACTAATTAATGCCCCATCAAAGGGACCCCTAACACAGGCAAGGCAGCTCTTGGACTGACAAGCACACGTGAAAGCCATGGCAGGAACAGAAGCACTGAGCTGAGGAAATTAGGAGGAAAACAGATATATAGAGCTGCATCTAATACTGGTACAGTACTTAGGTATACCAAAGAGATCTGGCAGCATCATTCAAGATACAGACACTCAGCAGCCCTGAGAGGAGGCAGGACAAATAGGCAGTCAACAGAATAGGGAGACTCGTTCCCTCCCGTGCTGGAAGTCAGCAAAAGGGAAACAGGGCAAGGGAAGGACTTGCATGGGAAGAAAAAGGGAGAGCACAGGAGGACAGGTGTGAGTGCAGGCAAGGAGAAAGATGGCCAGAGAGTTTGGAGGAGGTACACAGTTAAGGAGGTGAAGGGAACAGTGGAGGTATGAGGATGCAGAAGAGAGTGGGTAGGAAGATGGGAACTCAGGGGGAAGCCTGGGCAGGCCTTCAGGGATAAGCATACAACAGAGGGATGGTAGCAAGGGCAAACCCTTGCCCTCCTGACAAGCAGGTCGGATAGGAGAGGGAAGGGAAGCAGTTAAATTGCCACTTCGCAATTACTGAAACTGGAACCTGAACATAAACAGCCCTGCACCAGTGAGAAGCACCAAGGACACCAGTAGCTGCATATCCTTCTCTGTCTCCTCCCAACACACACCCACCCACCCACAAAACAAGCTACAGGAATGCTACACGGCAAGTGATCCCAACAGAGTTTCTCCCATGTACCTGCCTCTATCCTACCCTGCTTTGTACTTCCACCCTCTCTCCTTATACACGTGGGAATAAATCAGAGTAGCGTTTGGCTTCCTCTTGCCATCAGAACAGCTCATTTCTTACAGCCCTGCTTGGGACCTAATTTTGCCAGTAGCCCTGTTGGTTTACCACCTTATCTCTACAAAGAAACACAGCCTCTAATGAGTAGCCATGGATTAAAAATACACAGTTCTTCTTTTGCTGTGCAAACAACTATGGTGTTTTAGTGCCAGTCCCCCATATTACCCAATTTCCTTTAATGCAGGGACCATTTTATTACCTTTCATATGTGTATGAAGTTATCAGGGAAGGCAACTGTTTGCCCTGTTTTATAGGCCAAAAGTTTTGTGGGTTTTTTTTAAGTCTCTGATCACTGATTTTGTCACTCTTGTTCTCTTTTTGGAAAGGACCTGCCAACCAGGGCCATCTTTTCAAACTGCTGTCCATTGGGAGCCTGCTAAGTAAGGTAAGCAGCCCTGCTAGGAGGGAGCAGCAGCCCCCAGAGCAATGGAGAAGGCCCAAAGGCCTTCCCCAAAAGAACAGCTGCAGAAGTACCTTTCTCAGTTAGATAAAGTCCTTAAATAGGTCTCCTATTTCTCCACAATGGGACTAAATTAAGAGTGAATAAATATCCTCTGAGGGGTAGGACCCTCCCACATCATAGAATATGAAAGGTTTTTTTAACGTTCGTGCTGAGGAGACAAGCCAAAATGAATTCACTAAATAAAATACATTCACAGAGCTAAAACTATATAAGGGAAAACATCTGAAAAACATTGCTGTGCCATCAAAGGAAACCAGGTGCAAAAAACTCAGTCTGGGAAGCAAAACAAATATTAAAAATTAACAACAGAATGGTCCCAAAATAACCTATAATCTCATGTTCTTTGTAAACGGGATGGAACTGAAAGCACATTTTGATTAAGGAGGGGGGAAAATTTACATTTTTTTTCTGAGCAAGAACATTTTAGCTTGGTTCTGTTTTATCTGCAAAAGACAAGAGCATTTGCTAACACACTACAGATATAGAAACAGTGCGTGTCTTTGCAGCCCGTGCTAAATTGGAACTTGAAAAGAGTTAACACAGCAAGTCCCTTCACAAGAGTCTCCCTTTAAATGTTCCCTGCGTTTGCTCTTCCAAGTTGTCTCAACAATAAATACATTTAGTTGTACCCAGGGACAGCAGCCACAATAAGACACTATTGGAAGCTCTCAAATAAATACCTCACCCAAAGATGGATGCTATTCCAGGAAAATGTTCCAAGTTCAACTAATGTGATACCATTTCTCCTCCTTCTTGAAGTGAGACCATTTTGAAGACTGATTCTTCAGTAGTTCATTGTAGCACTTCAGTTTTAAACCTGATCTAATGAACAGCAATAGAAGTTATGGGCTCTAAACATAAAGAATTGACATGTTAGCATATTAATGTACTCAGATGCCACATAAATCATTAGCAGACAGTTTGCTGAATGGGCTGGATATCCAGCCATATACATGCAAGCCTTGTTTAGTCCCTAAAGATAAAGCAACTTCCTGTTGGCAGAGGCCTGATTAAAACAAGATAGATGGTCGCTATTTATCGTCAAACTTCCCTTGCCTAAAATTTCTCCAAGTTTCCGAAATTATATCACTTGATCATTTAAAGTAAAGCTTTAAAAAAAATCAGTCAGCAGAGTCCACTTCAAACTCTGCATGATAATAAAGGATTATTATGTGCAGTAACCTATTTATGAAAAGGAAACAGTGTGCTTCTTTCAGACTCCATCAATTGCTTTAATAAGGAATTGAAAAGCTTGGCCTACTTTATATGCAGATCACCATCCCAGTTGCATAAGGATTTACAATAGACAAAACAAAACTGTTTTTGTTGTAAATAAGGGCTGTTTGTTTAAATCGCACAGTAATGTTTGCATCTAAAAATTATTTACAGGCTAATACGGCTCCATAAAGTTGGCGTATATCACTTGTTAATTAAAATGGTTTCAATATTTTCCAGGAAGGACAGACATGTACAGTTAAGGTGTTAAGATAGAGACTCGAGTATCACGAGCCTATGGGGAAAGCAAACCCGAGAAACGTCCTCCCTCCATTGACCAATGCGCGTATTAGAACGCGGTTGGAGATTGAAGGTAATCAATTGGTGACTTATAAAACCAAAAAAATTACAGTATTTCAGAGGAGTTATTTATCAACTAGGTGAGGATTATTGCAACATTACTTCCCCTTTAGATATGGCACTATCGCACAGCTGACAGTTGCTGTGATGCACATCTCAATCTCTGCTCCCCCAGCAGGCCAGCTGAAAGGACTGGGTTCTAATCTCACCTTTGAAATCGCTCTGCAAATTAGTTTGTTCATTAACGGGTTTGCCTGTGCGTGTAATGAAGTGTGTGGTGGCCCCTGCTGGTGCACACGCTTCTAAAACAAAATGAAAATGTTCCACCTGGCAGGAAAACAACCGGTTAATTCCAACCCAAATGTTAGAAATATAAACGCTGTCATAAAATGTACAAAAATATCTAATTTAATGCAGAAAATAGATATTACAAGTAGAGTAATGTTCTCTTCAGTATGAAAATAATCTTAAACCACAGAACATTACTGTGTTAGCTGCAGTGTAATGAATTAAGAAGGGACATTAATTGTTCAGTTCACTATGAGATCATGTTAAATGTCTTTTATTAATGAACTGTTACCCCCAGCTGAGGCAGTTGATTACCTCTAGTCCATTGCTAAATCCCCTTAGTTGATTTTCAGTGAATCACTTAAAACAAACCCAGAGGGAGAAAAAGAACAGAATAATTTACAGTTCGAGTCCTAGACCTAAATTCACTTAAAGAAGGGCAGCTTTCCTATAAATCAACCTCTCGATTTAATGCAGCTGACATATAGATCTATTGTACATCTTTTTTTTTTAATTTCAAAAATACAACACATTAAAATAGGTTCAATTTATCAAAGCTAAGAGCAACAATTAAGTAATAATGTACTTAAAGTGCAAAGGCACTTTAACACAAAGAAGTGACGCCCAGTGGCTACACTTGGTAATTGAAACAGCAGTACTGTATATTATTATTTACAAAAAAAAAAAAAAGAAATAGTCCAGAAAAAAAAGATCTTTGGAGATCTT
>NW_017729029.1:58487818-58490929 GCF_001723915.1 Gavialis gangeticus
AAAAAAAAAAAAAGAAATAGTCCAGAAAAAAAAGATCTTTGGAGATCTTCTACAGAATACATTATGCTTCCACTTTTAATTGAAAAAAAAAAAATAACCCCAAGTCCCCCTTTCCTCTCTTCCTCCCAAGGCAAAAAAGAGAGAGTTATGCAAAATCTATGGTAGAAACATTCATTTGCAGAGACTGTTCCTAAAGGGGAGTGAGTTAAAGGGGCAGAGATGTAGAAATAACTTAAAGGGAACCTTGCCAAAGCAACACCACACCCCCAGCGTAGTATAAGGATTCCACTTCTTTTCCTTTTTTTTTTTAGTATTGAAAAAAGTGGAACGGGCGAGAATGTGACACATCACATTGCTGTTGACTCTGAAGCCATCAAGTTTGATGCGCAGACCTTTTAAAAATGCCTCCTTTCCTCCCGCCCACCCTCACAGCTGACTAATCGCAGTTTGTTTCTCCAGAACTTCGAGGTAGTCTGGTTCTGTTTGTAGCTTTCCTTGGAGTAAAGGATGCTCAGGTTTTGATTGTTCTGCAAAATATTTCCTGGGAGTCCCATATAAAACAGTTTTATTTATCCTGTCCTGGTTTTGGCGTCTGGATTCATAGGAAGGGGCAAACTGCCTTTTGGGTAAGGTGCAAAAGTTATAATGAACTACTCCACCACTGGGGAGTTCCTTGACTCGCTCTGCAATGTTTTGATACAGCAGCTCCGGTTCCCTTGACGAGGACTGCTTTTCCAGCAATTCAGCTGCACTGATTGTAAATGCAAGGCTGGTTGGGTCGTCTTTTTTATGGTCAAGATTGCTATAGCTAAACTCGTGGAGATTCCTGTAGTATGCCACTGGATCCCCTTCCTTCTGCATGTAGATTGGGTTTTGACACATCTGCCCCACCGGCGGGGGGATATAGTTATAAACATGCCCTTCAGTTTTATCGTGGGTCTCCGTGTTGTAAGACCCATACTGGAGCTGAAATGAACTGATGTCTAAGTTGTTGGCACTGCTGGGCACGCTCTGCACTCCCTTCCGGCGCTTCAGCACAAAGACAAACAGGCCTGCCCCAAAACAGACGGACAGGATAAACACCACCAGCAAGCCTAAAATTAAAACTGAGAGCGGGACCTCGGTGTGTATTTCGGGATAGGAGCTGGGCAAGACGCTAGGGAGATGTGGCGTCTCTGTGTTCTGGTCCATGGATAAGAGAGTCGAGTCGGACAGCCCGGGGCTGTCGGGGCAGATGGCCTCCTTGCTCAGGAACTTCAGGTGTTCGCCCGAGTGCTTAGCCGGAGACTCACATATGACTTCGTTGATCACCACAGGGGGACCAGACTGCTGATGGCTCTGCTCGGTGACCTGCTCGATCCAGTTCCTCAGCCCCATGATGTCACACGTGCAATCCCAAGGGTTTTCTTGAAGGTCTATCTGAATTAAAGCCGAGAGCTGGTCCAGGACCCCTCTCACGGGCAAGTGTGAGAAGTGATTGTTGCGAAGGTTGAGCCTGGTGAGGGAAGTGCCACCAAACACGTTATCGGGCAGTGACCTCAGCAAGTTGTTGTTGAGAAACAGGAGGTGAAGGTTACTCAGAGCGTCAAAAGTGTGGGGCAGGATTTCCTTGATGACGTTATACTCTAAGTAGAGGTACTGCAAGCTGTGCAGGCCTTCGAACATGGAGGGGTACAGGACTTCAAGGTAGTTACCGTTGAGATAGAGTCTGCGTAAACTAGTGAGGTTTGTAAAGGCACCTTCCTGGATCACTGCGATCCGGTTGTTCCCCAGGTGCAACAAATCCAGAGAGCTGTATTCGGGGAGATCGGTTTTATAGACAATTTGCAGATAGTTGCTCGTCAGGTAAAGCTTCTTTGGACTGGTGGGTTTCGGGTGCAGATCTGAGATGTTGCTGATCTTCTTCTCCTGGCAGTTCACATTCAGGCCGTTGTCCGAGCTCTGCGAAGTGCAGACGCAGCCGCTGGGGCAAGTAATCGGCACGGGGGACTTGGTCTGGTAAACCATGATGGGCCCAAAGATCTGCCTGTCTTTCGACACCGTGACCCGAGGCGTCGGGCGGTTCCGGGTCTTGGGTGGCCGGCTGGCTTTCGGGGCTCTGGTGGGGCCGACGGCAGAGTTGGCGGTGGGCGGCAGCCTCTGGACGTGGGTGTCCGAGGGGGCGGGATGCTTCTCCCTCTGGTTCGAGTCGCTGGAGCTCCGGCGAGGGCACAGGTCCTGCCGGGTGAGCTGGGTCACGTCCTTGCCGTGCAGCCGGAAGGGCGTCTCGCACACGATCTCGCCCACGAAGACGGTGATGGTGTCCAGCCAGGCTTTGAGGGGCAGCAGGTCGCAGGTGCAGTTCCAGGGGTTCTCCTCCAGCTGGATCTCCATGATGCCACCAATGTGCTCCAGCACGCCGGCGAAGGGCAGCATCTTGAGGCGGTTGCCCCGCAGGTCCAGGTGGGTGAGCAGCACGAAGCGGAACACGTTGCTGGGCAGCGAGAGCAGGAGGTTGTCGTTGAGGATGAGCACCTTGAGCTTGTTGAGCTGGCTGAAGGCGCCCGCCTCGATGGCGCTGATGTAGTTGTAGTCGGCCTGCAGGTACTCCAGGCTCTCCAGGCCCAGGAAGGTGTCCTCCCGCAGCACCTCCAGGCGGTTGTTGTTGAGGTGCAGGCGCTTGAGCGTGCGCAGCCCGCTGAAGGCGCCGGTGCGGATCTCCTGCATGGCGTTGTTGCCCAGGTGCAGGGTCACGGCGTTGGAGTAGTTGACGAACTCATTGGGGTGCAGGCGGGTGAGCGCGTTGCCGCTGAGGAAGAGCTGGTAGATCTTGGAGGGGGGCGGCTGCAGCAGGCTGACCGTGGTGAAGCCTTTGTTCTCGCAGTTGATGTTCAGCACGTTCTCCTTCTCCTCGCAGGGGCAGCGGCTCTTGCTGCAGATGTCTTTGGCGGGCTTGCGGCTCTGGCTGGGCGCCGGGATCCCGGCCACGCTGAACACCCCGAGCAGCCAGACGCCCTTCAGCATCTTTAGGCGCCGTCGGTCCCCAAACCTGCCGGGGCGCACACAGCACAGCCGCGGTTAAACCAGCCCGACCTCCAGCTCCCCTGCCGCCCCGACCCGCACCGCCGCGCA
>NW_017729029.1:58490953-58491617 GCF_001723915.1 Gavialis gangeticus
CGCCGTCTGTGCGCCCCGCGCCGGGGCTCGCCGGGCTTTAGCCGGCTCCCCTCCGGCCTGACGTCACGGGCTGGGGGTGGGAGAGGAGGGGGGGCATGCATTGCATTGCGTTATTGCATCGCAGTCTCCCGGTGCACTTGCCGCCCCGGGCAGCGCAACTCACCTGCGGAGCCGCCGGGCGCGGGGGACAGCAGCCCCGGGAGGGAAACTTGGAGGAGGCGGGGGGCAGAGCCCAGCCCGGGAGCGGCCCGGCCCCGTGCAGGGGAGGGAGGAGCTGTGCGGCCCGGCGAGAAAGGTGCCGGAGCTGGGGGGGGAAGCCCGACCCGGCTGGGTCTTCATGGGGGGGAGAGGGGAGGTTCAAAAGCGAGGTGCGGGTGCTGCTTGGGAGAGGCTTGAATGCATCCTCTCTCTTTTATTTTTATCATTTAATTTGATTGATTGATTTAATTTGTATTTAATTGATTTTATTTTAATTTAATTTAATTTAATTGTATTCTACTTCCATGCAGGCACTGGCGGAAGTGTCCTGGCAGCTGCAGAGGGAGCCCCCATGGGTTGGGGATTTGCCTTATTTCTTTTTTTCCCTCCTCCTCCATGTACTTCTGCTGCAGGGGCTGGGGGAGGGAGGGAGGGAGGGAGGAGAAGGAGGGTCTGGGTGCTGGAT
>NW_017729029.1:58496617-58497663 GCF_001723915.1 Gavialis gangeticus
AGGAACTGGGGGAGGGAGGGAGGGAGGGAGGAGAAGGAGGGTCTGGGTGCTGGATGCCCGACTGCCTTGCTCCCACAGCCCAGGCGATGTGGGGGATAGGGTGCAGCATCCCTCTAGCTTGGGGGGGGGGGTTGGAGTGGCAAGACCCCGGTGTCTTGGGTCTGCAGCCCGTGGAAAGGTTTTTGCTGAAGGTGGATAGGCTTTTTTTTTGCCTTGTCTCTTTTGTGTGCGTGGAGGTTTTATCTAGTTTTTGATTCTTTAACTACTGCTGAATTTGGCCAGATGCAGAGAAACTGCTCGTGGACTGGGGTAGGGCCTCCTGCTCTGGGGCTGCGTGGTTTTGGTGCCGCCTTCAGTGCCTGGACTGCTCCCAACTTTAATGACAGTTTTAGGGACCTGGATGGCAGGCTTGACAGGATCCCATCGATCCCGTGTTTTGCTTGTGGGAATGTTCTGGAACACGAGCCCCTGTGTGTGCACGCGCATACACACACACGCACAAATCCCCGCTTCCCCCCCATGCACGTGACCCCAGAGCATCCTTAACACGCTTTTGACAATGATCAGGGTCCCTCCAGGAGATGAGAAAAGCTGAAGCGAAGTAAGTCCGCTGGATTTCTCTCTGATGGTTGTGCGGGTGCATGCGGGTGCTTGTGCATGCGGTGTGTCGACATGCAGTGCATTGGTGTCGTGTCCTGGAGTCGGTCTGTGGGGCAGCACAGCTTGCCTGTGTGTCAAGTAGCACCCGATTGTATCGGTTGCTAGCGATGCCTGCAAAAGAGCTGTAAATGCATGGCATGCTGCTGCAGCGCTGGCTAGCTGCATGTGGGATAGGCGGCAAGGGTGTCGGGGGATTGCAGGACTACTGAAGACAGTCACAGAAAAGATACTGATCCCATCGCTCGATACATACATATAACAACCTCCAGAGATGGAGAAACAGCAGGAGGGATTTTTTTTTTTTTTTTTTAAACAGGTATAAGTTTTATTTAGGAGCAAAGATAATTTTTTTTTTCTCAGAAACATTTTAAAATGCCCTCAGCTAC
>NW_017729029.1:58502663-58503070 GCF_001723915.1 Gavialis gangeticus
AAACAGCAGGAGGGATTTTTTTTTTTTTTTTTAAACAGGTATAAGTTTTATTTAGGAGCAAAGATAATTTTTTTTTTCTCAGAAACATTTTAAAATGCCCTCAGCTACCATAATACATGGTAAAATTATTCCATGTGGGGCTTGCTTTCCTTGCTTTTTGCTTTGTTTTTATCAAATACAGCGATCAAGTATTTGGATCAAGTCTGATGGCCTTCAAAAAAAACCTGAAAGCCATAAATTGTTTGACTACAGGAGTCAACAGGTAGACAGTCTGGAGTGGTTTATGGTTCTCCCCAGTCAGCTTTACAGACGTTTTACTTTTGCCACCTCATCCTACTTGGAGAAAAGTTCTGCGTCTCAGCCCTGCTTGATGTGGTCCAAGATGATAGTAGTTCTCCGGCCTGACC
>NW_017729029.1:58508070-58510121 GCF_001723915.1 Gavialis gangeticus
TTTTTTTTTTTTTTTTAAACAGGTATAAGTTTTATTTAGGAGCAAAGATAATTTTTTTTTTCTCAGAAACATTTTAAAATGCCCTCAGCTACCATAATACATGGTAAAATTATTCCATGTGGGGCTTGCTTTCCTTGCTTTTTGCTTTGTTTTTATCAAATACAGCGATCAAGTATTTGGATCAAGTCTGATGGCCTTCAAAAAAAACCTGAAAGCCATAAATTGTTTGACTACAGGAGTCAACAGGTAGACAGTCTGGAGTGGTTTATGGTTCTCCCCAGTCAGCTTTACAGACGTTTTACTTTTGCCACCTCATCCTACTTGGAGAAAAGTTCTGCGTCTCAGCCCTGATTGATGTGGTCCAAGATGATAGTAGTTCTCCGGCCTGACCTCCTGTATAACAGGGACCGGATTGTATATGAATCAATTCTTCTTCGAACCAAATCATAGCCTTTAGAAAAGAAACCACCCAATCCTGCTTTCAAAATTACTAGCGATTTCCCCCCCCCCAGCGCCAAGTTCAAAGGCTATTTACTATGACTGTGAAAAGAAAGCATGCCTTATTTCAAGCGTGAATTTGGCTGACTTCAGCTTCCAGCCATTGGGTGTTATACCTTTGCCCGCTAGACACAAAAGCCCTCTCAGATTAAATTTCTGTTTCTTATGTGGGTACTTACAGATTGCAGAAGTGCAGGCACAAACTGAAGGACTTACTTGATCGCATCCTGGTCAACTTCAAATGGTTTGACTCCAAGCTAACTGTATTCAGCTTAAAAGCACTACAGCCAATGCAGATGCCTGCATGGTCCTAAAGCGAGCAATATTTCCACCTGCTGTGAAAAAAAACAGAAAACCACAACCCCAACTGAACAGAGCAGCAGGATGTGAAATGCAGCATAGCTCGTTACTGTTAATGTCCTGTGCTCACCGTAGTGTCTGACCCTTTGTGGGGGTTTCTGAACTCGTGTGCAAGCAGATACTGAGAGGCTCAGAGCATTCAGCTTTTTCTGAGGATGGAAAAGGAGGGTGAGGGCTAAGCATTTCTCTGGAAATCAGCAAAGCAGGCAAGAGCCCCCAGTGACACAACCCTGACTGTCCATTGTGAAACAAAGGATAATAATAATAATAATAAAAGCATCCTGTCTATGCTAATTCTAGAGAGAGATGCAGGGCGAGACAGGGAAATCTTTGGAAAGAGAGTCGTGGGAAGGGGCTGGGAGGATGGTGGCTTGGAGCAGGAAAGGAGCACTGTCTCAGTGAGCAAAGAGTTAAGGCTGGAGCGGCGAAAAGAGAATGGCTTCAAAGCCTTGCATCCTAGCACTCCTCCTCCTTGTCTGGTACCCTCTGGATCCGCACACCCCAAGGAGCCGGCTTACCTCGCCGACACAATCCCATCCACTCACTCTAAACAAGGGGGCATTTTCCACACTGCTTGCGTCCCTGTTTTCCACACTGCTTGCATCCCCATAGTTTGCTACTGCTCAGAGTGCTGAGATAAGCTTATAGGCAGACCAAGTTATTTGGGTGAATCCAGTGTCTTTTGTTAGACCAAGTAAAACTTCACTCCTAGTCAGCACAGGCTCTCGGACAGGCACGTTACAGGGCGTGCGCGTGTGCACATTTTCTGGGGTGCACAGGTGCTGATGAGGTTGTCACCCCCCGAGCGTGGATGCTGCAGGCTCTGTTGTACTGTAAGTGAGAGATTTTTCTGCCTTGCTACCAGTAATTATTAAGGAAAAAGAACGTTTCTGCATTTAGCAGTAAACACAAGCGACATAATTGTACCGTGTGATACAGAGCTTTATCTTAGCCAGCAGCGAGGGGAAAGTGTGTTATACAGAAGAGGGAGAAAGAGGAGGATCCTGCTGTCAGTGGCTTCCTTTGGGAAATGAGGTGGGAAGGGGTGAATGTGCAACCATCAGTGTGAAGGGCAAGGAGGGGAGAGAGCTGGCAGGCTCTGCCCAGCACCTGCTGCCCTCCTGGATTGCTGTCCCTCGCGCCAACAGCAGCACCCAGGCTCGGCAGTGCCTGCTCCCGCGAGGGGCAGAGAA
>NW_017729029.1:58515121-58523842 GCF_001723915.1 Gavialis gangeticus
GAGGTGGGAAGGGGTGAATGTGCAACCATCAGTGTGAAGGGCAAGGAGGGGAGAGAGCTGGCAGGCTCTGCCCAGCACCTGCTGCCCTCCTGGATTGCTGTCCCTCGCGCCAACAGCAGCACCCAGGCTCGGCAGTGCCTGCTCCCGCAAGGGGCAGAGAAGGGGACGCTTCTGTGATCTTGTCTCCACCTTGGAGCAACCAGAACAGCGGTGCTGGGGGACTCAACACGCAGCTCGACAGGGCTCCAGGTGTCCATTTGCCCAAAGTCTGGTGTGGCCAAAGAGAGAAGCTGTTAGCTGCCATGTAATTTTTAAACCCCTAAAGTGCATTTAGTTGGCTCTCCCAACACCTTAAGATCCTTGTGCTGTCTTAGTATTGCGTTTATTGAAATGGCATGATTATTTGCTGCACAGCCAAAGGAACATAATGACGATACTTAAAACAAGCCTATCATTAAGTCCTACCCTCAAACCCACTGTACCCTGAATCCTGCCCAGGGTTTTTCATTGTTAAATTCCCAGTTGGATTTCCTCCTGTGGCAAGCTCTCTCCTACCGAACCACTGCAGGATTGCACGTGTGTAGTGCAACGCACATCACAATCACGGTTGTTTTCTACCCTTAGTGTGGAGAGCGTTTCTTGTGACTTCTAGTGCCCGAAATCAGTTTGAAACTTGACTTGCATGCTCTCTCTTAAATAGCAGTTGAGGGGGAAATCAGCTCTCTAGCCTGCTCTTGCACTGGCGAATTTTGACCAAATCTATAATACCTGTGAATAACAATTTTTCCTTAGCTTGGGTCTAGTCCTTCGCTGCTCACAAAGAGAAAAAACTCTGCTTCCTACACTCCTCAGCATGCGACCTACATAAGCAAAGCACTTAATCACAGGCTTCTGCCCCTATTCAGCAAAGCACCCAATGCAAAGGCCACTGAGTCAGTGGAGAGACTTCCATTGACTTTAGTAGGTTGAGCTGAATGAGCTAAATACCTGCTTGAGTGCTTTGGGACTGGGAGTTTTGTCCTGCGGGGGCAAAATTCGTCTTTCTAATTACGGATTTCCTATGCTGATATTATTGAACAGCGGTAGCAACACGTTTGCTTTCACTTTACACTGTCGATTGATTTAATATTCATTCATTTTGAGAGCGGCAAGAGAAAAAAATGAAAGCAAGTCTCCAGTCATGCAGACATGTGAGTATCATTAGTCATTCCAAAAGTCACATTGAATGTAATGGGTCTTCTCGCCTGACTAAAAGGTACGTGATTTGGTAATTGGATCTGTATTTGCATGGTGCAGTCAGCTATAAAAATACTCTTAATATTCATTGTCTCTATTCCTGCCGGTTCCTATGAGAGGCGTCCTTCTTTTTTTTTTATTAAGTAGTAAAAGAGCATTAGTTCAATGCTTCCATATTATTATCTTTTATGGCAGTAGTGTTAAAAGGCCACCGTCAGGATCCAGGTTCTATTGTCCTCATGACATATATACTATACTCTGAGAAGCAACAGAAGCAGAGGGCCAAGCCAAGAATAGTGCACCGCCGAAGTCCCCAATTAAGTTCTCAAAACAGGGCTTATGTGGGGCTTGGGTGGAGCATAAGCCTTTTCCTGGCTTTCTGCCCAGGGTTAAATTTCACTTGGAATGAATTAGTCATAGTCAATAATGTATTCTGTTACTTCAGCCTCCCCCCTCACCCCTGTTTTCTTGAATTTATTTAATTAAAATTACTCACCAAATAATTTCTATGAATAATCATGGATTGCAAATAATTCTCAAGCAGTTTGCTGTGAGCATTTCTATCCGCATTCAAAAGGTGAGCCGCTGAGTTTGCCATCGTGCACAAAGGTCACGTATTGGTGTTTTGGCTCCAGGTTTCCTGGAAATACTACTCGGGTTGAGGTTTTGAGAGGAAGCTCTTGCCTGGGCCAACTTGCGGTTTGATGTCTGTGGATAGTTTTGAATATTTATTTAAATTTCTGTATGTTTGTGAACACTCCTTCCAGCACATTTCTACTAAAATACTTGTAGAAAGCCAATATAAAAGGGGAGCAAACAGCCAAAGCAAATTTACTCTTGTTTGAGGATTTATCTCGAGGTAGGTATCCCATGTATTATTACTGTATTTCAGTGTTTGCCTAATTTGCAGAAAAAAAAATCCAGGTACAGTGGCTCAGGGTATTAGCAGTGAGCTCTGCAATGTCTGAATATTATCTCAAATCAGATGCTCGTCCTTACCTCCAGGACCATTTCCAAGGTCCAGTTTCTGCACACGCATGCATGAAAATGAGCATGAGGACACCCCGATGTAACGGTAGACCTGAGAAGAAGACCATATTATTTGTGCTGTACGTGAAGTTGCCTAATGATGCAAAAACCCACAAAACCTAGCGCTGAACCAGAGACCATCTTGACTCAGTAGTAATGAGGAAGCTGAGCGGAGAGGGCAGGCAGCCTTTTTCTAACGAGAGAGAATAGTCAAAAGAAAAATACTGTAACTTTAGGAAGAGCTGATTTCTGTTCTGTTCACCGGATGGAAAAGGCATGTCCCCGAGAACAGATACTGATCTTTTCTTCCATTGGAGAAAACACATTTCTTGCTTTCCTTCAGTTTAAACTGCACCATCCTCTAGCACAAATCTCGCTGCCTTTGAACAATAACTGCCTGGCTAAAAATACCCTATAATATATATATATAGGTCATACTGTTACAAACAGTGCTGAAGCTGAAGTCGGAGACTATATAAGGCAGGGTGGCAAAAAAGAAAATGGATGAGACCATTAAAGCTTGTCAGCATGGCACTTGCATTGAGAACTGATGAAGGGCTACGTTGAAATCAGCCTTCCAAACTGTGGAAAAGTTTCCAATTGAATGTTTGTGTGGACAGAGCTAGGAGAAGCCCCCTTGCACTATTAACACACAGACCCTGGTGTCGAGGAAGAGCCTGGCTACGGTGCAGCGAGGATTTCATCCGTGGTTTCTTCCCTGGGAACGTAGGTCTACAAAAGGACTTGGGTGGCCTAGAATTGGAGTCAGGCAAGAGTTAGGTCAAACAAGCAGTAAAATCCCCCCACTATTTTTGAAGTGCGGGGACACCGATACACAAGACCCAGAGGCTGGCTGGAGCGCGGTGATTACCATGTTCCAGTAGACTCGATGAATATGATACTGTTTTCAATATTCAGATTTAATTGAGTCTGCTGTGATGCACTCTAAGTACAGTGCATCAGAGCAGCCACTTGGCTTGCGTATAGGCATCCATTGGTCCAAAACGTCAGTTCTCATAACTCCCCCGTCAACTGTGACCTAACCCCAGAGGTCCTCAAAGTTTCTTGATGCCTCATGTTAAAATTCCCCAGGTGCTTCAAGTTCTGCTCAGAAGCCCCCTGCTCAGTATCATGGATGCCATGGGGAAGCACTTCACTTTCCCCAGCATCATAAAGAAAACTTAAGTGTTTAACTGTATGGCATCAGAGTGCTCAGTGTTGCAGTGTCTAAATCTTTTTGGGGATTGAGGTATGCCTGTACAACATATATAGTTCATAATCATAATATACAGGAGCTATTGCTTGCTATCTATGAAATATATTGAGCATAAATAACTCCCCACACCCGAACATCACCACTTCTCTTTTTACTTTTGAACATTTTTTTTTTTTTTTTTTACCTTCAGAGAGCTCAAATCCTTTACACAGCTGGAGGCTTTGATGTCGTAAACCCGAGATTACAATTTCACTTCATGTTCGAATGGCAAGGGAAACTTGGATGAGAGGGGGAAAGTGCAGCACCATCATCTTTGATGACCAGCAGCGAGTGAAAGCTGAACCCAGGAAGCTGAAGGACAAAATATTTGCACGCAAATCTTTCTTTGCTTCCCTAGCTACAAGGATGAGTGACAGCTGGTCTTTTTAGCTAGAAATCTCATCATGGTTGCTGTTGAATGCAGAAGCCATTTCGATCCCTATTTAGGACTGGTGATAACAATTCTAGTAGATTTATAGCAGGGTCTGTTGGCTGGCTGGGAGAAGCAGCTATCCGGGGATCCCAACTGTAATAGTCCTTCTGCATCCTCCTTCAGAAACACTTGTTTGCTTTCCTGCACTAACTCTGAACCTTTTCAGAATATATTTGCATCATTCACATGCCAAAAGCCGCCCCCCGCCTCCCCCTGTCGCCCTTCAACTCTGTAATAGCGCGTTACAATAGCCTGCTACTCAACAGAATCTGGCCCAGAGTCTACATCACTAACTGCCTTGCAATTTTTTCCCCCCAGCAGCACTTTTGCTGTTAATTTTGCCTGTTTTGAGAGTAATGCTCATTATTGGCAGTTTGATCATCATTTATTTGCTTTCGCTTTCCGTATTGTGGTAGCACCTGGGAGTCCCCTGGCTGAGGACCCTGCTGTTTTATTGTTCGCTTGTGTTTTGTTTATCCATCTGCTTGTAATTTTGTTGTGATTGGGATGTTTGTAACGAGAGCATATTTTCCTCATTGGTGTTTAGTACCTTAAATGCATTTGCAAGGAAGTGCTTCATATAAATAAAAGGGTTTGTGTGCCGGGCATTGCACAAACACAGACCACTGTTTGCCACAAGTAACTTGCAGTGAGATCTAGGGTTTGATGAGGTGGGACGAGGTTTGGTCTGGAGGTCAAGGTGGGAAAGAACTGTATTTATTTAATATTTGCCACTAGATTGACAATGTCCATGTCAGGTTCTTGCCCGACATAGGTTGAGACAGCTGAGCTACAGTATCAAGCCCCTTAAAATGAGATTTACCCTGGGAATACTGACAAAACCTTTGTCTTTACAGATGGCACTATGCATTGCCTTAAATACTTGTTATGAATGTTAATATGTTATCTGAAGGATTTTTTTTTTCCTCCTCCACGTGTAGGCAGCCTGTGACAGAGCCTCAGTAATACAAGCTAACAAATGCATGAAGGCACAGTCTGCTTCTGTGAGTATTATAATGATTGGCATTTCTGCAAACAGCACATGATAAGTGGTGCAAATACATTTTCAAAGCTTAATCAATACTAGGCTCTTTGATATAGCTGGGCACTTTAGGAATAGATGATTCCTCAGCATGCCAACTAAATAGTTTTCCCTTGGTCACATGGTTGTATTTTGATCGATCTGCATTGGGGAAACAAAGCAAGATGCAACATACTTGTGTTTTTAGGGTAGCATTTCCCCACCCTGTGGATAGTCTTTGCTAAGGGGAGGATGAATGAATTTCACTACCTCAGCAGTGGCCAGCGCATAACCTATGTGCTGTTTAATTCCCACTTACCATAAACCCTGAGCTGTTAGTGCATTCAGGAAAATAGGATGTCTTTGGATGTCTTCATCCGGACATAAACGGTTG
Source organism: Gavialis gangeticus (assembly GCF_001723915.1). Lineage (NCBI taxonomy): Eukaryota > Metazoa > Chordata > Crocodylia > Gavialidae > Gavialis > Gavialis gangeticus. The sequence continues at coordinate 58,520,490 of NW_017729029.1, forward strand.
TCTTGGACTTTCTCTGCGTACTGGGTGGCAGCAGGCAGGGAGTCCCTTCACTTACCTTACTTGGTGGGCCGAGTGCTACCAAACGAGGTGTACCTAATAGCAGGTCCCTTGGCTCTGCCTTAAGACATTCCCCATCTACTTCACGTCCACTATGGGTCTCCTCTCACCTGAGCAGTCAGCCGGCGCTGCATCCTCCCCAGCATCACGCAGTGCAGTGCAGAGTGGTCCTTGCGTGGACTCCTCCTCTCCTGGTGAGCTTCACTCTTACTGGGAATATTCCAAGTGCACTTGCCATGTGTTTGCTTTTCAAACAACACCAGCTGAAAGAGCTGAACTGTGGCAGAGTTTAAAATGAACTGATCACTAACAATTAAAAGGCTACAAATTCTCAGCAGAATCCTAATGGTGTTGAGAAATGGCTTGTTAGTGTGTCCTCCACAGTGAAGAAATCTGCAGCCATACTGGCCACATGGAGTAGATCTCTGGGAGCTGGCTGGGTGTAGATGACAGGTAATGATTTATCTAATCATGCACTGTAAAGGCACATAGTATGGAGATAACCTTTGGTGGGGGATTCTCTCAGATACAAACTATAGAAACTAGTAGGCGTCCAGAAGACAAGAGAGCAGCAGTGTTTTAGGTGACTTGACCTGCATTTAATGAACTGCCGTCAGCATTCATGCAAAACTCCCACTGATGTCAATGGGAGGTCGGTGCACAGCCCCACTGTGGGATATAGCCTGATAGGTATTGCATCTAATTCTGCTCTCGTGGCAGAAACAGCTCCTCTGAAGGCACCGAAATGCTGTCAATATAAAATTGCTGAGAAGTCTGGGGTTCTTGTTGCTAATGGATATAATGGACTTGTTAATGCAACGGATATACATGCAAGGAAAAGGAAATGAAACTTAGGAAATTTAGTATCAGGAGTTGCTTTTATTTCTGTCAAGACTGTATTGTTTCAGTTGTCAGTTGCTTTACTTCCAGATATTGCTTCAGGTCCCTGGATGACAAGACAAAAGATTCAAAAGAATCAGCTAAGGATAGCACAGAGAAACTTCCATTTATTTTTTAAAAATCTCTCTCTTTCTCTCTCTCTCTCTCTCTCTCTCTCTCTCTCTCTCTCTCTCTCTCTCTATATATATATATATATATGGATATTCATAGCCTAATAGCAAGTTAATCATTAGTCTTCTGGGGCTAATTTGTGCTCCCTTTACTCATGCTGAATAGTACTCAACACATTGATCAGTACAGGTGAACTCAGCAGGGTTCCTGTAGGAGCCAACACCACTTACTGGGTGTATCTACACATGCACATTTACTGTGCAGTAGCCAAAAGTTACTGCACAGTACGGGCATGTGTTTACACATGTGCACCTGTAGTGTGCAGTAACTATGGTGATTTACACCCACTTAGTTACTGTGCAGTAAGGCACGTGTAGACTCCGACTCGGGAGTAACTTTACTCCCAAGTCACAGCACGCACAGTGTTACTGTGCTGTAACGCCTACATGTGTAGATGCCTGTTTAACAACTGCTTACTGAGAAGCAACTTACTGTGCAGTAAGTGCATGTGTAGACATGCCCACTGTGAGCTAAGTGATTTCACAGACTGACCTGCAGGTCTGCATCCTCAGTCAAAACTCCATTAAGCCAGAATTACGGTTTGCAACAAAATACTTTCTCTCCTGCATTTAAATTCATTGGAAAAGCTGGAGACTCACAGTTTTTTAAGGTTAATTAGGTCTTGCCAAGAAGAATTAACTGGAGTTGTTTTCTTCCTCTCTCTCTTTTTATAAGAGCCTTTATAATTACCTTTATCTCTATTGGTTTGCTCATCTACCTTTTTTTCCCCCTGCAGGGCAACATAAAATACAGCATAAAATACTTTTCAGATTTGTTAAAAAACATTTTGATCAATCACATTAACAAATGATGTACAGATTCTGATTAAGCTAGAATGCCCACGCTGCATGATAATTTATGCGCCAGATCTTTATATATATTGCTATGAGCCTGACTGTTAATCTTCATTTAATGGTGTACTAAAGTTATTCACTACTACGGTGCTAAATGAGAATTTGATTTTCAGTTGCTTACATCTTGTTTGGAAAATAAAGGAAACACTAGCTTAAGGCACCCCCATTCAGCAAGTATTCAGGAGGGGGCTACCATTTTAGCCAGCCTAGTCTTTCAGGCTCCCTTTGCTCACCTGCTGTGGACCGTACTCTTGATTCAGGCTTATAAATAATCTGAGTCCTCTCCCACTGAGCTTGGATGTTTGCCTTTGGCGACATGAAAGCATGACTCCTTGTCTCCATATATGGAAAGCAGTCAAGTGACCTGACTGTGTGCCAGCAGGAAAATCACTTCTATACACCAGAGAGGGCTCTCAAAACCCGACTAACCCTGCCAGCACAGGCAATCCACCTACAGGGAAACGTGCAGGGATGGCAATAATAGATTTAGATGAGGACTGACTGCCCTTTCTGGTGTCTGCACTATGATTTCCCCAAATTTCTTCCATTTCCATATGGATGAGGATGTGGTTATTTATTTGCTTTGCTTACTGTACTTAGGTTGAGCATGCACAGAAAAGCATGCACTATTTTGTCAGCAGGAAACACCATCATTTTCCCTTTACTCCACCTTGGCAGTGAACTGATTTTATATGTATAAATTGGAGCAAGAGAGCAAAAGCTACATCTGTACATCTCCTTTTCCCACTTCAAACAATCCCCACTCTTTGCATTTAGTCCCCTGCTTCCCTATGTGCTTGTCTTATGACAATGTATCTTCCAGTTATGCACTGTTTCTACAAAGCTACAGCAAAAAGCCAGAGAAGAGATGGATGGGGAAATGTCCTGGCTGCAACAAAAACCGAATAACTTCAGGAATCATACTGTTTCCCCCTAAAATAGTGTCTCTTTCAGTTTCAAATGAAAGAAATAGTATCTCATTCAGTCTCAAATGAAAGCAACTTCCAGTATACTCTTCTTATATTACACACTTCAGCTCTCAAAGGGTTTATGTACAAAAGCTAAGTTAATTTGCATTAGACTAATTTAAAAATGGTGAATTTAGGCTAAACACTCCTAAATTTGATACCTGAAATTTAGGCGTGATTAGTTAAAGTGCATTAATGCACATCTAAATGTGACCCGGTCCTAGATTTAGTCCCAGGTCTTCCCAGCCACTAGAAGCACATGGCAGGGCTGCAGGGACTTAGCATTAGTGCCAAGTGTATGCACATGTAGACAGCTGCCAACAATTGCTTAATGCGCATTAGTTTAATGTGCATTAAATTTAGTCATGCTTAAATGCATGTGTATATAGCCCCAAAGTATAGT
>NW_017729029.1:58528842-58531909 GCF_001723915.1 Gavialis gangeticus
GGACTTAGCATTAGTGCCAAGTGTATGCACATGTAGACAGCTGCCAACAATCGCTTAATGCGCATTAGTTTAATGTGCATTAAATTTAGTCATGCTTAAATGCATGTGTATATAGCCCCAAAGTATAGTTTTGTTTGAATTTCTTCAGCAGCTGAATCTCTTCCACATTTCTGAGCATCCTTTCCTCCACATCGGTTCTTTTCCTTGCTTCCTTGCTGAGCTGCAGTGAATGCCAACTGGCAGGGGGGAGAGAGCATGGAGAGGAGAGGAAGACAGGTCACAATTCTGCCCAGCCATGAATTCAGTCTGAAATACATATAGAGAAGGGCTATGAGAGGAAGGAAAGGAGAATTTCTTATAAGAGATGGCTACAAGAACCTGGCAAAACTAGGCGGACGGGGGAATGTAATTGATCTCTGAAATGCATAAGGGGAATCTCTGAAATACATAAGCACCAGGAAGGCACTACCACTTCCCTAATCCAGGTCTTACAAGCTGAGTGCAGGAAAACTCACATATCCTCACCTTTCCCTTTAAGTCTCCTCTCCTGGAAAAGAAAAAAGTGATCATAGTCAGAGGCAGCCTCTGACTCTGGATATGAGACATGGGATGAGGTTGGGGGCTATAATATTAGCTAGGCATATTTCATCATTAGAAGTGAGAAAGCAGTAATAATAGGTGAGAACTGGAGGAGATACTATGCTCAGTTCCAGATATGTATACCATCACATTCATGCACATTGGGTTAAGCATATTATCTGCATGTTTCCTCCCAAAATGATTAGCAGTGAAATAGTTAGAATTGCTGATGTTACATTGTCAGAGTCAAGACCTCAGCTGGGATGTAAGCAGGGAGCTATTTGCATATTTTTTTAAGAGCTGTTATTCCATGCAGGTACCTGGAGAGATGGGTCAGCTTCAGGCGGTGACCTGGCCTATCTTCTGGGATAGCGAACTTTTCTCCCCGTCCTAAATTTTGTGGGTACAGATATAATGTGTCTCAGACCACCAAGAAACAAGGCTTGCTTTGCCTCCTGAAAGTGTTTCACACTCATCTGTCAGCTAAGACAGACAATGGTGTTAGTGTACAATTGGTATACTTGTCTTGTTGTGCTTCATGCATTTCCCAGCTGATGCTATTTTACCGTTCTCCCCAGCAGTTGCTTCAGCGCAGGTTGATTTGGGGTATCCAGAACAGCCCATGTGCTCTGAGAGTGTTAATTTCAGTAAATTCACCCAACATGCCCAATCTTTGCCGTTCTCCTTGCTGACACTGCTCAGGCATTCTGCTCTAGCAGACAAGTGTCAGTTGTCTTGTGCTCTCTACAAGGCCAGTTTGCACGTAAACCAGTTAGAAAGGGACTTTCAAACCTAGAAAGGAGAATTTTAATGGCAGCTCCCTTCAGGTGCCTTTATTGATCTCAGCCTTAGCACTTAATTTTGCAATGGATAAGATATGATTTATTATTTACATTGTCATTATGTCTCATTCTGGTTCAGAGCCCCTGGTGTCTGAACAAACAGTCGGTCCATGCCCCAAAGAGCTTACATTCTAGGTAAGATACATGTAGTGATTTCATGATTATCAGGGCAGCCACTAATGGTTTGGCTCAAAAAGAAGAGAAAATCTACTCTGAAATGTATGATGGACTTTTGATTGATACTGGAAGATAAAATGCAGAAATTGCTCATCTGGGATCATTATAAATAAATAGCCTTCTATGTGGGTAAGCAACACAATAGAAAACTCCCTCTCTCAGTACTGTGTTGGTGGAAACCCAGCCTTTCTTGGCTTCTAGGCCCCTGGAACAAATTACCTTATGAACAGGCAGAATGCCATCCCGACAGATGAGCCCAGGTAGGCAGCCGAAATACCATGTAGGATCATCAGATGTGTTTGTTAAGGTCAGGTCTTCTGGAAATCCAAGTGTCTAAAGGCAGTCTGTCCTAAGCTTCTGTGCCTGCCATATGTTAATTGGATAGACTATTGCCTCTTTGGCGCTCAGCTGAATGAATGTCCACAATTTAGCTCTGCAAAGGCAGACCATCTCAGCACTTCCTATGTAGTAGGGGTATAGGGGAATTTCCTATGTAGCTAATGTTTAGTGAATTATGGAATAACCCAAAGCAAAGGAATAATGCATGTGTGTGTGTGTTTGTGTGTGATTGTGTGTGCATGTGGTAGTGTGTGTGTGTGTGTGTGTGCGTGCATTATGATTTGAAGCAGGGAAGGAGTGAGAGGATGGGCCATTTGATGCACAGAATTGTATCTATTTCTCCTATATCTTAAAGGAAAATAATCACTCACAAAGACATATGGCTTGTTTGATAGTATGAATGGTAGGGAGCAGTAGGAGCAAAAGGAAAGGATTCCTCAGCTTTCCCCAAATGAACCCATCCTGTGTGTAGCTCTGCTCCTCTCTATCAACATTTCTCCCTCCACGGCCTCCAGCCATTTCCAAAAGAGATCCTCAGTCCCAGAATACCCTCTTAAAAGGCCTGATTTTGAGAGCTCTCTACTGAGCAGGGATGCCTATGGAATACATCATTTTCCATAAAAATATTATTATATCTTCAGGAGCAAATTGGATGCTTATCTTGCTGGGATCCTATGACCACAGGTGACTTCCTGCCCTTTGGGTGGGGGGCTGAACTCGATGATCTTCCGAGGTCCCTTCCAGCCCCAATGTCTATGAAATCTATGAAATTAATATACAAGGGCAAATCCTACCTGTGCAACTGCTCTCTGTGGCATTTAGGTGTCTGGGTGCAGGCCTGCCAAGTACTTTTCTGCTGCTAGAGCTGGAGTGAAGAAACATGGCCTTGTGGCAGCCTCTCTCCCCATTAAATTTCAGTCCTTCTCTGTTTGTTGGGGGGCTGTAATGCAATCCAGAATATTGGCAATGTTGTCCAATCAAATTTGGAGACGCCAATGTTTCATTAGATTCTGTGCGCTGTCTTCCTGTGGGCAAATGTCACAGTCGTCTCTGTTATGTTATACATAAGCAGCTTTAAACCCTAGTCGGCATCGTGGGGATTGAAGACAGCAGGGGACACTGGAAGGATT
>NW_017729029.1:58536909-58549757 GCF_001723915.1 Gavialis gangeticus
AGAATATTGGCAATGTTGTCCAATCAAATTTGGAGACGCCAATGTTTCATTAGATTCTGTGCGCTGTCTTCCTGTGGGCAAATGTCACAGTCGTCTCTGTTATGTTATACATAAGCAGCTTTAAACCCTAGTCGGCATCGTGGGGATTGAAGACAGCAGGGGACACTGGAAGGATCCTGGAAACTGGGTATTCCTGCTTTGAAAGGTAAGTGCAGACCTATAAGACTTTCTAGGGGGCCTTTGTTTTGCCACTGCCAATAGCTTACGCTCAAGAACTGCAAGTCCTATGACTGTTTCTAGGAATAAAAAAGGTTTTGGTAAATATACAGCCTCTCCCTTATTATTTGCCCTATGCGGTGAACAACAAGAGCCCCATTGTCCTCTGTTCCATATCAACAGGACCTAGCACAAATGAGGCCTCCTACATTGGATACAGAGATGACAGACCTTGCAATTTTCATGCTGTCTGAAATCAGTAATAAACCTTGGCACATCACTTTTTGTCCAGGAGCAAATAGCTCATCAATGACTCAAAGCAATATGGCTCCAGCTGCTAAGGTCTGACTTACCGATATGACAAACAGATCTGCAGGTTGGGGTTGGTTTGTTTTTTACAGGTGTGGTGGCTGCTGAGAAGTCAGTGAAAGCACAAGTGGACCCATCTGCATGGCACGTATGGGCAAAGGGATCAGCCTACGTAGTTGTGTGATGCATACTAACTACTTGTTTTATAGTGCTCTGGCATGGAAACTGCTGTAACCTGCTCCACTTACACTGACCTTCCTCGCTCGGTTGTTGAGACCCAGGTGTCATTACTGAGCGGCTCCACACCGCACGTTCCCTGCCGGTGCTTTTCGCTATGAAATGGTACCCTGTGGCTCTGCACATGTGTAGGTACGTCCTAGTAACTGCACACCCCAAAGAAAAAAGATGGGGGTTTCTACAATACTATATCTTCTCTTTGTCTCTCATGTGCATGCATGTGTGCGTGCATGCATGTGTCCATGCATGCATGCGCGCGCACACACACCGTTCTTTACCTGCTTTCTCTTTCTTCCCTCCAGTATAAATTGAAGTTAACTCTTTTCAATCTCAGCAAGCTATATCAAGATAAAAAAAGTTAGTCTGCTTATCTACATTAAAGTATTCGAGGCCAAGTTCAGATAATATGGACTAGTTAACCCTGCCCTCCTAATCTAGACAGTCTACACTTTCTATTTAAGACTATTCAGTATTTGGGTCAAGAATCTGCCTATTTATAGTATGAGTTTATAGTATTAAGAAGTGATGCTAGCCATCAGTAGGTGATATTGTTACCTTTGTCCTTAATAATATCTCTGCTGAGTGGGTTTGAATTTGTCACTACAAATGCTCTTTTGCTGATAGACATACAACACCCCCCTGGTTTTTTCTTCACTGAAGTAGCAGTTTAGTCCTGGCAATCTTCCATTTAGGCTGTTAAATTCTGCCTGCTGAAAATCGCCCCTTTACTTTATGCCTTAGCATATTTTATGTTACTGATGCAATGGCTTTTAAAGGGCTGCTTCATTTTATCTCTGCAGATAGATGCATTCCAATGTAGGGTGAAATTTTTCTTTTTTGTGGATAAGCCAAAATGTTCAGGAGAGGCTTTTCCCAGTCCTTTGATTTATGCAGCTAAAATTTTATGTCTGCATTTTTGCACACTTAGTTTTCAAGCCTGCATTTTTTAATTCACGAGGACTTTAATGTCAGTGTGCAGAATAGGCTGGTGCTTGATCAGTCATTCAGACTCCTTGCAAGGTCATGGCAAAAAAAAACCTTAAAATGATATTTTTAGCTATGCATGAGCTAATGCATGTGCGAATGCTGGTCATCCACTAGCAGGGACTTTGCACATGCAAAAATATAATTACTATAAAGAATCTACAGATAATTTTAGACACCCAAATTTGGAAACCACTTCAGAGAAAATGCCCTGTTATTTACAGTCCATCAGAGATAAGCAACCAAGTGTACAATCTGTAGAGGATTATCCATTGCACAGGGCATTAGACTATTGTAGGAAACCTGAGTTCAGTCTTCCTTTCTGACCTTGGGCAAGTTACTTAGCCTTTCCATGCCCAAGTCCCTAGTTTCACCTACCTTATGGGGGCATTACGATACACTGAAGTTTGAGACTCTCAAGTTCTATGGTATTGGAGGACATCAAAGAAGTTCAAATAAATTTGTCAAGAACTGTAGGAGGTGGGAATGACTCGGTCTATGAATTATATATACTAAGTACTATGGTATGCAAAAATGACTTTGGTCATTAAAATTATATAAAAAGAAAGAGTGAGGGTTCCTTTTTCATAGGCAAAATATGTTGGTTACAGACCAGGTGAGATGAATAGGAAAACAGTGTTTGTTCCTAACGTGCTACAGAAATCAATCACGAACCGGCTGTCCCTGCGAAAGAGTAATATTGCAAAGGTCAGCGTCTGAAGGGTGCACATTCCCTGTAAGTACCAGCCAAGTAAATTTACACTTCCAAAGAGCTGAATTAGCTTGTCCAGTTTGATTCTTCAAGATGCTTCCAACATTTGTCTGCATGATTTCTCACTTAATTTCAGCCTGTGGATCCTGTTGCCCTTCGGCTTCTGCTCCAAAGCCTATGCGGGCCAAAGCAAACTTAGGAACATAAGACGGGAAGGGAACTTTCAGGCCATCAAGCCCTCCTATCCCAGGCATCATGTCAGAAAATCCCTTTCAAAAACTGATCAAGCTCCATTTTGATGTGATTTTGACGTCCCTATGACTTCCAGTGGAAGCTGTTCCAGGAAACGCATTCCTATTGACTGTGTTTGATGTTGAGCCCTGGCTGGGTAGAGCTGACAAACGGCCAGCTCTTGAGTTCATTCTCTGTACCGTACCTAGGTGAAAACAGCAACGCATGAATTTCCCGTGTAACATCAACATCTACATAATGACAGGCCCTCGATGTAAAATTTCTCGTCCTTTTAATTAGTGTTACAGAATCCCAAAGAGCAAGTGCCTCTGCCAGGCTTTACACCCAGCAGCGGAGAGCAGTGCTCTCAGGTACAACATTACACTGAATAAAGGAACAGCAACTGATGCATAATAGACCAGAACATCAGCCTGCAGCGCTTGCCTCAGGAAAGGAGCATCTTCCACAAGCACAACATGCACATGCACGGAGCAAAGGCCTCTCAGGGAGAGTTTAAGTCTTTCTCATGCCTTTTTGTGGTCTGGTATATGGAGAGCCAATTAATGCCCACGTGTGCCTGGGAAGTAGAGGAAGAAAGCTTTGCCTGTTTTACTGTCTCCTGTGCGAAAGTAAACTACTGTTGTAACACTAGACTGAAGAAGTGGACCAGTCCCACACAGTGTAGTAGCCCACATAGCAATGCAAAGCAGATGAACCCTACTGGTATGTCTTTGAGCTTGGTTGTCCAAAGTTTCCCAGTTCAAGTTCAAGGGGGTGGGTTTGATGCACCACTGGTGGGCTTCTCACAGCAGCATTGTGTCAACAGTTAGATCACGTGGGGCTTCCACAATTTACAATTAATGGCCTGGTTTTGTTTCCTTTCCATGGGCACCGCGATGGAATTACAATAGAAAAGTGTAAATTAGCATGATATATATTTTTAATTTGCTTGTGCTGTTTTAATTGATGACTGTTTACCCCTTTGATAGATGGGGTTTAATTTTAGCACGAGCGCTTCAAGGATTAGTGCTTGATGCAAATGGATAAAATCCTCCCCTGTGCAGAGAGACAAAACGGAGCATAGGCACCACAACGTACTGCTTAAGTAGACTTTGAAAAGGGATGACTTTCACTCAGGCAGTTTTTCAAGGACAAATGTTTGTACCTATTCACAACTCCCCACTTCCTCTGAAGTGAGGGAGCTGTCCTTTCCCTTTGCTTTCTTATCCAAGGAAATCAAGGGAGCAGATTATTTGCACTTTAGCTGCATTCAGTATGGGTTAGACCCTAACCCCTGTGAAATCAGTGAGGCTTGCAGCAGGCTTGTCCGAGGAAATGCAGATTGAATAAACAGATCAAATGTAGCTAATTGTTCGAATAGATCCATGATACATCTCTAGGAAAACGGCCACTTTTGTATTGACCTGTTGGAGTTGGCTAGCTTTTGCCTGGTCTTCTAGTCTGCTCACAGGTAATATGTCCCACAAAAAGGCTGTGTCTGGATAAAAATATTGCAAAGGTGCTGACCCACTCATTTCTCTTCTTTCCTTTTTTTCTTTGTGAAAAATAAAATTACTCCTGGTAGGACTGTGCACCTCTTGGGTTAAGTGGAGGTCCTATATCTCAGCCAGGAACCTCAATGAACGGGCCGACCTGGCTGACCGATCCTCCCAGCAGATGTCCAGGTAATTTAGATCACCCATGACAACTACATCCCTTGCCTTAAGTGCTTCTGCAAGCTGACCCAAGAATTCACAGTCCAGCTCTTCCCCTTGGTTGGGAGGTCTGTAGTAGACCCCCACTGTTAAGTCCCTTTCCCCACAACCCCCCTGTATCCTGACCCAGAGCACTTCAGCCTGCCTCTCCTCTGACCCCATCCTGCTGGTTGAGGGCGTGTATTGCTCTTTGATGTACAGCTCCACACCCCCGCCTTTCCTCCCCGTTCTATCTCACCTGTAAAGCCTATAGTCCCTAACGTTAACCACCCAGTCGTGGGATGAATCCCACCAGGTTTCTATGAGCCCTGCTATGTCTGGGTTTGAACTAGCTATCTGGAGGGTGAGTTCCTCCTGCTTATTCCCCATACTATGAGCATTGGTATAGAGGCATTTAAGGCCTTGAATTGGTGTGTATGCCACCCCACAATTCTCAGGACTATCTGAACACCTGTTGCTTACCTAGGTACTCCTTGTGTATGTCACCTGTCTTGGTTGGGAGGTGTCCTCAAGTCCTCCTGTGGCCCCATCCCCTGGCGAAGCTAGTTTAAAGTGCCCCACACAAGATCAGCCAACCTGGAAGAGAAGACATGCTTGCCTTTAGGAGAGAGGTGTAGCTCATCCCACCCAAGCAAGTCCCCTGCACGAAAGTGTGGGTTGTTATCCAGGAACAAGAGGCCTGCCTGGCGGCACCAACTCTGTAACCGCTGGTTGACCTCGCCAATGCAGGCCTCGTGTCACTGTCCATGCCTATTCACTGGAAGAATAGAGGAGAATACTACCTGTGCCTCCGTCTCCTTGAGCTTGACCCCCAGGGCCTTGAAGTTCTCCATGACGTAGTCTGGGTTGCCTCTGGCTGCATCATTTGTTCCCATGTGGATGAGAACCATGGGGTACTGGTCTGAGGGTCAAATGTAGGCCAGGATCCTCTCTGTGATGTCCCAATTCTGAGCCCCAGGCATGAAGCAGACCTCTCCTACCATGGAGTCGGGTTGGCAGATGGGACCCTCCACTCCCCTTAGGATGGAGTCCCCGATGACGAGGACCTGGTGTTTCCTTCTCCTGATGTTCCCTCTCTGCACCATCTGTGTTGTGCGTGGAGTGGCATCATCTCCGCTGGAGGCATCCCCTTCAAAGCACTCTGGTAGATTTTTGAACAGCTTTATTATTCTGCGCTTTCAAGCACAGACTTGATTGATGGAGCTACTAAAGGATAGTTGCTCAGTCAACAACAACAAATTGGGCCTGATCCTGAGCAGACATTCATAAACATCCTTTTACTTTAGTCAGTGGAGTGACTCTGATTTATACCCATTGGGCACATCTACACATGCCCCCAACAGTAATTGTTACCGTGCAGTCCCAGTGGCTCATGGGTCATTTCCAACCCTACTGCGCAGTAGCATTAACATCACGGTTCATGCCCCACTGACGCTAAGTCACTGTAGCGATAAGCTACATCACTGTAGCATATCGCTACGACAATATAGCATCTTGTGTAGACGCACCCACTGAGGAATTGGCCCTGAATTTTTACGATGTAAATTTGTACACTGAGCTTTGGGTTTGGGAGACATGATTTCTGGTTACACACTCATATTCTTGTGCCTCTGTATTTGGAATGTAGCTACCATGCAATGCATGGGGTACTAAAATGAGCTGTGGGGGCTATATGTGTGTTTATTTTTCCCTATCTCTAGGATGAGAGCTGTATATAAAAGGAGCAAAAAACCTGATTTAACTTCACAGAGCTCCTTTGAAATCAAATGAGCTACACCACTTTATACCAGCTGAAGATCTGGTCAGAAAATACAAACTGAAGGGTTTTGCCATAAAGACCACAACATCAACTAATAAAATACACATTACACTAGAGGCTGAGCTATGTTTTTGTTGAACTTGGCGTCTAGTACAAGCTTTAGAGTATATATGTATTAATAAGATAACAAATACATAATGGATGTAGCACTTACCACTCTGAATAGCAGTCCTTGAATTAAAAAAAAAAAGTCCTGATAATACATGCCATTAGTTCTTCCTTTTCTACTAATAAACCTCCAGTTCATTAAGCTATTGCATGCAATATCTCATCTTACAAATAGAACCCATAATTCAGTCTGCTTCAGGGTTACACATTCTTTAAGTCTACAGACCACATTACCAGAGCACATTTTATCAATAAGCCTTCTGTTTGGGGGAGGGTTTAAGTAAAGCAATATGAAATGCAAGAGATTTTCTTTGTCAGAGGTCATTTATTTGCTTCAATATTGCTTTTATTCTATTTGTACATTCTCTAAATGATGATGATTATGCAAAGCCTGTGGTTAATCGTCCTGAGCCCTTTCAAATGAACTTTCTTATTTTATCTCAAACTTTTCAGCGAGTGAGTTTTTAGAAGTTATGATCTCATTTGGTAAATGAGACTCTTATGGAATCCAGGCATGTAGTTATCTGAAGGGTAAAAATTCTCTCTTGTTTCCAGTGGAATAAATAATATAAAGAAAAAAAAAAAGACCTATAGCATGCAGCCCTTAAGTCAGAAGATGGTCATCATTACCCTGGTCAGGATTGTCCAGGGCTGGGTCCATCTGATGCACGGAGCTAATAAATCATTTTGCCTGTGACAGCTGCAAAAATCAATCTTGCAACCTCCTTTGAGTCCCTATGACTCCTCTCTTCCCCTGGGCTCACTGTGGACTTGGCCCTATCTGTGCTGTATTCAACACGTTCAGGTGGAGTATAGTTGACAAACCACAGTACACAAATCATAGAGGGGCAAACAAGGCAGCTTATGGCTAGTCAAAGAAGCAAAGCATTTCCAAGCTCACATCAAGAATGCATTTATAACCACAGCCTATGAACTGTTGTTTGCTTTGTACACAGTGTGATTGATATTGGACATAGGTGTATTAAATAGGGAATTCAGGACATTTGGGGGTCCCAGTGTCAGAAAAAAATGACAATATGGACATAGGAGTATAAGTGATGCTTCCCATTTGAAGCTGGAGAGCCCAAGATGCTGCACTGCAGGTGACTAACACAAACTGTCTTGTTTGTAAAGGCAGTCCTGGGTCACTGCAGCTATCCCACTGTGGTTTCATACCTCTGGTAGGGGGAAAGTCCAGCTCCACACTGGGAAACAGGCAAAACGAGATAGCCTCCCACTTGTAGGTGCTTGACGCCTGCAGCTGAATTTATGAATCTATGTTAGACCCCTGTATCCCCTATGCAGTGACCAGAGTGGCAGTGTTGTGAAGGCATTTCAAGGTCCTCAACTCTGCATTGAACGGGCCCAAGTGAGTTAATAGGAAATGAGGCCTGGATTTCCGTCTTTTTCTCCAGGACTTTGGAGCTTAGGCGAGGCTGGGGTACAAATTCCTGTAACCCCTTTCTTTTCCAGGTAACTAAAGCATAGAAAATGAGGGTGGGACGGGACCTCAGGAGGTCACATTTAGTTCAACCCCCTGCTCAAAGCAGAACCAGCCTCCACTAGATCATCCCAGCCAAGGCTTTGTCTAGCTGGGTCTTCAAAATCTCCAAGGATGCAGATTTCACCACCTCTCTGGGTAACCTGTTCCAGTGCTTTACTACCCTCCTAGTGAGACAGGTTTTCCTAACATCTAACCTAAACTTCCCTTGCTGCAACTTGAGACAGTTACTCTTTGTTCTGCCATCTGCCAGACTGAAAACAGTCCAGCACCATCCTCTTTTGAACTCGCCTTCAGGTAGTTGAAGGCTGCTATTAAATTCCCTCTCAGTCTCCTCTCCTCTAAACTAAATAAGCACAGTTCCCTCAGTCTTTCCTTATACGTCATGTACCCCAGCACCATCACTATTTTCATTGCCCTCTGCTGGACCCTCTCTAATTTGTCCACATCCTCTATGTAGTGGGGGATCCAAAACTGGACATGGGACGCCAGATGTGGCCTCACCAGTGCCGAATAGAAGGGAAAAATCACTTCCCTAGATCTGCTAGCAATGATTTTACCAATGCACCCATTACACCGTTAGCCTTCAAGTTAAATCAGGTTGCCAAATGGAAATTGGTCACTGTGTGCTTGTGCAAAGATTCAAGGAGATGCATATTAACTTCTGAAGAGCCGCATGTGGCTTCGGAGCCACAGGTTGGCCTAGTGCAATGGTGGCTGACCTTTTGGGCAGGTGTGCCACAAATTAAGCCCTGGCCCCTTCCCTAAGTCCCCTGTGATCTCCACCTCCCTGATAAAATCAGTGCTGTGAGGCACTGGAGTAGAGGGGTGCACAGAGTCCCATGGGGTAGAGGGACAGGATGGTTGTGAGTGAGGTGTCATTGCCAAGAGCCAGGTTAGCTCTTCCATAGGCCTGCAAACACCACAATTTGATATGGCAAGCAAGGATTCAAAGTCCTGAATGCAACAGTGGCTGCAAGGCTAAGGAAGGGATGTCTGCTTTTGGCAGTGACATCTGACATTTTTCCCTGCAGCAGCATTCACTGCACTGGGCCAGGGGCCGGAGACCCCTGTCTCCATTCCAGCATCACCCTTTACTTAGCACTGGGACTTGTGGGCCTGAAAGGTGAGGGGGTAGGGAGGGGGTAGTTATGATTTCTAGCTTGAGTCTTTGCTCCAGGTGAGGCAGAAGCCTCCCCCTTGTACTGCCCTCCCTCCATTTTTCCAATGGCTATAGAGGTGGTTCAACTTCTGGAGGGGCACTGAAGACAGGCCTGAAAAATGCTGGGCTTATGGCTTCTGGTCAAGCCCTGGGCTAAGATATCAGAGTCTCAGTTTCACCCCGTTGAACACCAGGGGAAATGGGAAGTGCTTAGAGCCCAGGCTTTCTGGCTTTCCTGTCACTGGGGGCACCTACTTGTGTATTTTGTTACCAGCCTGCACACCTACATGGCTGCCTACATGGACGCGAACTGAATGCCTACCTGTGCCCGAGTGCCGAAAATGCCATGCCGACGACCAGCTCTGGCACTCAGCAGACCAGGAAGGGAATAGGTCACCACTCCTAGTTACCACTAAAATCAACAGAGGTCAAGCAAGTAATTAGCAGCGTTAATACTTTAGTGAACTTGGCCCTTAGCTTGAAAAAAGAAAAGAAAAGATGAAAGCTGGTATTTTTATGTAATCCTTTGACTCCAGGAGCAGGGGAGGAGCCCTGCAGAGTGGGTGACTTGCTTTTTAACACCACCTCCTGCAACCAAAGACCACCAGCCCCGTAAGCGCCTTCTGAAATGACCGTGCAACCAGAGGGGAAAACAAATTATTCAGCCTTAACTCAAAATGCTAACTGGATGGATTGAGCCCATAAACAAGCTACCAACCGGCCACATTAAAAGCCATGAACTCAAACTGTTCAGTGGGTCTGGATCTGTCAGGCCCCTGTGGGCTTCTCTCAATCTGTCAGGTCCCAGTAGGCCATACAATTTACCTCTAATTGGGGCTGTGCTTCTGCAATATATAGGACCTGCTATTTAGTTCCAGCATGGTTGATGGCTGGACTGCTATGCCCCCTTGTGTTAATCAGGGAATACACTCTAATTGCCTAGTATGAGGATGCCCACTGTAAGCTATAGGAGCAAAGGCACTTGGCATTTTGCTCCTTGTAGCTTTCCCCAGTATTGATTCACAATGATCTGCTTTGCTTTGATGCCATTAGCAAGCTGACTTTTTACTGGAGGGAGCAGTGATTTCCCTCCTCCACAAAAAAACATTTCCATAAACTGGTTGGCTCAATAAGCCACAGAAATAACTTATCATCACCTACATTGCACACTGCACAGTCAACCACTATTATTCTAATGATTAACAAAAGAAATGAGAAAGCTTAGGACACCAATAAGCACATTCAAGCCAAAGCACTATTAATGGTGATTAAAAAAAAAGTACCCTTCCGGATGCAAATACGACACTATTGGATTTGCATGTATTATAGTCCCTTTCTTAATTGCACAATGTTTTCTCAGTTGAATATGCAGTAATGTAATATAAGTGATTGTTGTCACCTAAGGAAGTAAAGGAATACAGCAAACTTTTCATCGAGCTTCATCATAGTGGGGGGGGGGGCGTTGTTTTTGATAGTAATTACAGATCACGAACAATGAATAAGGTCGCAGTGGAAAACATCATGCAAACAAGTCAGGGAAGGATAAGGTTATAGTACTGCAGATTTCAGAGATCATTTAGTGTGAATCTGGTTTGCTGAAGAAGTGAATGTCAGGTAGTTATCGTTTCTATGAAAAGGTAAGAGCTGTCATAAAGGCTTATTGCCACCCTTATTGTCACTGATACCCATGCATATTATAGTTAGAGTGATACCGTGTTTGGATAAATTAGCTTGTCTTGTGTTCAGGGCTGCCACACTAAAATGAGCAAGATTGTGGATTTTGATGGGGCGTCCTGCTGGGACTGACTTAAAAAACCCCAGCAACCCAGCAGTTCCTGGCTAGGGCACCTTGCTCCTCAGTTTATGGTCAGGCCAGCAGGCACATTTGGGATCTGGAAAGGATTTTTCCCTATGGTCAGATTGGAAAATGCTGGGAGGGGAGGGTTGGGGGTAGGGTGGGTTGCCTTCCTCTGTAGCAGGTGCCCTTCCTTGGGCATATTTTAATAAGCTGGAGCTGTCCTTGCAGTGCTCTCATGCTCCCTGCTTTTCCTGTGGCCAGTTAAAGGGTGTTTTTGATGTTTTAGGCATTATGACCAATAGTTGTGCATTAGAGTTTTTCCCAACAAGAAAGGTTTAGCTAGGAATGACCCTGCCTCAAGTAGGGGTTGGGCTAAATAACCCCAGACCCCCGAGTCTTTTCCAGCACTACTTTTCTATAATTATACTGTGGTTACAAAAGTGGCCATACAGCATAGGCACGCCCTTGGAGAAGAGCATCTAGCATCAGATGTATCAAGCTGGTTATTGAAATATTCTGTATTATAATAAAGATATTTTCAATCTATTATCACATTTTAATGTGATTATTGTTTTTGTAATTTTGTTATCAGCATGCAACCTTGGTGCACAATACCGAAAAAGTGCCACTGAGCTGGAAAAAAAAAAAAGAAATGAAAATGTTCATGAGGAAAGATGGCACAGTACTCCCCCAAAAGTCAGTAATGGATGTTAGTTGCTGTATATAGGGCCTCAGGCTTCAGATACATGGGCAAATGAGTAACCTTACTCCCTTGAATAGCCCCTCTCCATTGGAGACAAGTGAGAACAGTAGTTGCTCCATCCAACACTGAATTTAGCTCAGGGTCTCTTGGCTCTCACATTAAGTTAAAAAAAAACTCCCCCACAAAAACACAAAGCAAAACAAAGTGATTGCTATTATCTTTTAACTCTCTGCCTTTTATCAGAGAAAGTTTTAATGAGAAAGTTTAGCTCATCAATGTCTCTTTTTCTACTAATTAAGGGAAAATGCTTTCCTCTGCAAGCAGTATTCTTTCTTTGTCTTGCACTAGTCACCTACTGTTTAGTGTCCACGAAAGGTGCCACCTTTCTTTATCTGTTTTACTGACATGTACAGCATTTAGATTGTGCAGGAGTAATTTCACCTGACATTTAAGAGCCTGTGCAATGTGCATATGTCCTGTTCGAGTTCTGACATGCTACAGCAAAAGAATTGAGCCCATATAGGTCTTTCCAGGAGCAAGGCTTGGTCCGGCCAACATTTTGAAGTGTAACGATGTAATTGACGATGTAATCGGTCACTTCCAGAACATAGTCTTTGTGTTCTTGCTTATTGTACGAACCGAATCCAGATAGGAGACAAATCTTCATTCCTGGTTTCTTTTATTCTTGAAGCTTTATCGGGGATGCAGGGAGGCAGTCAGAAAGGCGAAGGCAGAGATGGGACTGGGACTAGCTTCCCAGATCAAGGACCACAAGAAGTCCTTTTTTAAATACATAGGGGGCAAAAAGAAGGTACCGGGTAACGTGGGGCCCCTGCTAGGAAATTTGGTCATCACACCAGATGACAAAGCTAACATATATAACAACTTCTTTGCCTCCATTTTCCTGAGCAGGGACCAAATCAGCCTCCCCCACCGGGCCCCCCTCAGGCCCCAGGGGAGGCGCACCTAGGCAAAGGGTCAGGGAGGACCTAGTCAGGGAACGTCTGGAGGGACTGGATGTATTTAAATCAGCTGGTCCAGACAATCTCCACCCCAGAGTGCTGAGGGAATTAGCTGAGGTCAGTGTGGGACCCCTGGCATGGCTTTACAAGCACTCGTGGTGCTCTGGTGTGGTGCCAGAGGACTGCAAGAGGGCCAGTGTGGTTCCCATTTTCAAAAAAGGGAGGAAGGAGGACCCGGGGAACTATAGGCCAGTTAGTCTTACCTCGATCCTGGGTAAGCTTTTTGAGAGAATTATCCTGTTGCATGTCCACGAGGGGCCAGCGGGGGAGGTTATGCTTAGGGGCAACCAACACGGGTTCATTAGAGGCAGGTCCTGTCAGACCAACCTGG
>NW_017729029.1:58550001-58554178 GCF_001723915.1 Gavialis gangeticus
GAGGGTAAATTCACATTAGACTTCAGGAGGCGCTACTTCACTGTCAGGGCGGGTAGGATCTGGAACCAACTTCCAAGAGAAGTGGTGCTGGCTCCTACCCTGGGGGTCTTTAAGACAAGTCTTGACAATCACCTTGCTGGGGTCGTTTGACCCCTGTACTCTTTTCTGCCATGGCAGGGGGTCAGACTTGATGAACTGCTCAGGTCCCTTCCAACCCTACTAATTATGAAACTATGAAACTATGAGTCGAGCCGGTTGTTAACCATCAGAGATCAATCAGATCAATCAGGAAGGTGTTTGGTAAGTTGGTTCACTACCGGGGTGCTCCTAACTTTTCTTTATAGGCCATGGCTATTTGGTAAACTTACTCTGACCACCATTCTGTGCTGGTGTGTGGGCTGCTTTCCTAAACTGGAAGCAGCGTGACTGTGGCCCCATAATGATTGAGGTGCGCTTTTTAAGCATGGGCCAGTTAACTCACTTCCCAGGCTAATTATCTCACCCGTGGCACTGTGTGGCTGTGACTACACTGCTTCCCATGTAAGAGGCAGCCTGGGTAATGTTCCTGGGGGTGCTGCTGTTGAGCATAGATATGGGAGCATTGTTATGCAGATATGACTAGAGAGAGTGAAGTTGTGACCAGAGGGTGGCAAAGCCAAGCCAATCTGTAGCCGCCATACACTAGCTGAGAGCTTTTATCTTTGGGGCAGGTCTGTGTTATGTGGATTTACAATTATTCTCTGAATAGTCTAGTATCCATGACTGGAAGACCCTTTTGCAGCAGCACCAGCAGCTACAGGAGAAGAAGTGGTCAACCTCTGCCCACCGCTCCTTGTGGAGACCCAGTATGTTCATTTTGGGACTCTGCGAATGGCATCTGATACGTGCAACCAGAGCTGTCCTGAAGAAAGTTTGGGAGTCAGGTTATAACAGGCCAGAGCCCCTGGAAGATCCTCTCTAGCAGGATCTTCATAGTTTTTATCTTTGTGGACTTTGCAACTGATACTTTTACCTGGACGTTTTACATTTTTAATTACAAGCTGTGTTCCAGACACACATCTCTCCTTTCTACACCCCTCTTTACCACCCCTCCTTCCTTTCTATGGCTCTCCTATTCCTGCTCCCCCTGTTTCTTGCCCTCATTCCATTTTAATCCTTTTAATGATCTGCCAGATCCATCACCTGAAATATTAATTTTATTGTTAAAATGAATACCCATAACGGATGCTCTATCTTCCAGTCATCACCCTGACCCACTTATTGGTATCTGACTATATGCAGCATTAAAACCAGGTGGGGAAGACCTCTTGGGTCATGGAGGTTGGTTCCTTACTATATATAAACTTGTCAAATAATTCCTTTCATAAACTGATAAAGCTTTGTCTCCAGAGCAGATAGAAATTTAGCCCCAGAGCTCCTAATGGAAAGCTGTTACAGAACTTCACTGCTTCTAGTATCCAGCCTAATGGAAAGCCTAATAGCCTTCATTTCTACTCATTTGTTCTTGTGCCAAAATTGTCCTTTAGCTTAAATAGTTCTTTTTCCCTTGAGTTTATGCCCTTGATATGTTTGCAAAGAGCAATTGTATCCCTTCTGCTTTGCTAAGCTAACCAAGCTACGCTCTATTATCTCCTCTTGTATGGTGCACTGCCCTGCTCGCTAGCAGACTTTCCTTGCATTTGTTCCCATTTGCATTTAACCTTCTTGACCTTGGGTGACCAGAATTGGACACCATCTTCCACACGAGGGCTCATCAGAGCTTGTGCATTAAGTACTTCCTTGTCTCCATGGGAAATATTTCTCCTTACACATCCTGATACTTGTCTGATAAATTTGCTTTTTTTTCATGGTTATGGTGTGTTAGTAGCTCATAGCCATCTTGTTATCAACTCTCGTACCAAGTTGCTGTCTTCCCTGATGTTTCTAGTGAATAAATGCCCAGATCATTGGAGAAATTCTGTTAGCCCCCACAGTTATGACCATCCTTTGGGACTACTGAATTTAATCTGATTTATGTTCTGCCAGCCCTCACTAGATGATAGTCTGTTCTTCTTCTGTATTGGCAATGACCTCCAGCTTTGGATCATCAGTGAATTTCATCAGCACATGCCAATTTGGCGTGCTAAGATCATTAGCTCCAACATCATTCCTTAAGGAACTGCACTTGTAACCTTCATCCAGATCAGTACTTTCCTTTTCCACACTACCCATTTTCATCTTCCCATTAAGCAGTTCGTTGCTGACCCTCTAGCTTTTATGCAACTTCTCATCTCCTCTAGCCCAGCTAGCAGTTTTCATAGTGACACTGTGTAACATGTGTTGCTAAAGTCCATATAGCTGAGATCTACCTCATTTCCTCTGCCTATAAAACCAGTTGATATCAAAGAATGCTATCTGTTTGGTCTAATAATGTATCTCAGATAATCTCACATTGCATTTGACGCTCTCTTCCATTTATCAATTTCTCTTTATTTTTTCTTTTCCTTTAAAAAGCCGCTCTCAAGTCTTGCGTACCATTTAAGTCAAAGTAGCAAAATTACAGTTTTCCAAACCACTTTTTCTCCCCTTCCTAAATATAGGCATTATATTTGTTATTCCTCAATAATACCATCCTAATCGAATAGATATATTACTGAGCCTTGCTACCAAATCTACAGTCATATGCCCCATCTCTTTTGGAGTTCTGGAAAGTAGATTATTCATTCTCTGTGTTCCTTAGAGTCACCCTAAATCAAACTCTCATTTACCACCAGCACCTCAAAATTACTGGCAAAAACACAGCAATGAGGGTAAACATTATAGAGAAACTTGCTGGAACATCCTGGGGAAGTCATGCTTCTACCCTCTGTAGATCAACCCAGGCCCTGGTGCTCTACAGGTGAATACTGTGCTCCTATCTGATGCCAAAGCCCTCACGCTCATTATGTTGATACATAAGTTAATGCCACCACATGAGTAGTAAGTGATGGTCTAAAATCCATGCTGCCTCCATGGCTACTGGTGTTGTGAAACATTGCTCCCTCCATGGTGAGAAGGGATTTGGCTGTACTTTGAGAGTATGAAAAGGTCATGGCTGACCCTGAGCTCCCATTATATGAAAATATCACCCACCCACCAAGATATAGGCTTAAGACAAGGGAGCCTTTCTGGTTACATGAGCTCCAACTTTTGTCAAACAATCTGGATGCTGAGAGCCGCTGGCACAAAATCTGTCTGTAGCAACAGCGTGCAACAAAAATTTGGTCGTAGATCTGACCATCAAGTTTGTAGGTTTTTGCCCGTAGTGTAAATATTGGACCATGCTGAACCACATTCATATAGGACACAGAAAGTGTGCCTATTTATTGAGCAAATGAGGCATCAAGGATCCTCCAAATGGCATATGCATTGAGGTGCAGTCAGTGACCCACACTGCAAACTCCAGCCCTCAATGTGCATATCATGGAGGGATTGAAGCAATTCACTTAGGTGGCCCAGATGTCATCAACTGCCTATCAAACCTCAACATACAACTTGAACTTGAACCTTCTCTGCCATTGCTTGCCCTAACCAGATGAAAGAAGAAGGGGAAGGGGAAGACTTATTCCCTCTGACTGGGCCACATCAAGCTCTTTGAGTTTGACTTCTACCTTGGTTGCTGTAATTTCTGTTTCCTTACCCATTAGCCATCTGCCCTTGTCCCCAAATTCAGTATCATTTCCCTTAAAGAAAATTGAGGGGAAAGTAAATTATTAATCTAATACTTGGGCCATAGCACAGTAATCCCATCCAGGAATATCTGGACGTTACTATTATTAATATCATTTGTTTTCCAGTCCACATCTGGGAATTTAATGTCTCCTGTAATGATACCGATTCTGGGCATATTTTTTTCTAATATCAATAATATCTATATCCTGCTCTGACTGAGGTTTCCTAGTGCAGATTCCCAACAGAATATCTTCCTCAAAATGACTCTTACCCAGACAAATCCTGTTTTATACATATTGTCGTCTTGTTCCCTTGCTATTACTTCATAAATGTGGGTTTCTGTCCTACCTTCTTTGCTGAACAATGCATATATTTCAATGCCTGTGTTCTAGTCAAGATTACTATTCTTCCGTGTAACTCCAATACTTATAATATCCACTTGTCTCCCCATGTTTCATAGTTTCATAGTTTCATAGTTTCTAGGGTC
>NW_017729029.1:58554189-58565564 GCF_001723915.1 Gavialis gangeticus
CCTCACCCTGGTTGGCAGGTCTGTAGTAGACTCCCACCGTTAAGTATCTTTCGCCTCAACTGCCTTTCACTCTAACCCAAAGCACTTCAGACTGCCCCTCCTCTGATTCCTTGCCAATGTTACTTTTCTTGTTTAGGGGTCTGCTCTCCACATCTGCTTGTTCAGTGAGAGTGTGCTACTCTTGAGTTGATCATGCAATTCCCCCTCTTTTCTTCCATCAGGATCCCTTATGAAATCCACCATCCTCTCCAGATGTGCCTCTAATCCTTGGATCTTGTCATCTGTGATCTCCATCAGATGAAACTTGTTTGTATTAATACCTTCCATCAAGTACTTATTCAAAGGCAAATTACATCACCTGCTATTCCTCATTGTTTCTGCAATTCGTTGGTTCTTCTTCCTGGCTGTCCTAGTCACGATCCTCATTTTCAGGATGGAAAAAGTGCGACTATCTCTAGTATTGTGTCCAGTTGTAGTGTCCCCTCTTCAAAAACGATGTTGACAAATTAGAAAGAGTTCAAGAAAAAGCTGCAAGGGAGAACTGAAGATGACAAAACATGCTTTACTGTAAAAATAAATGTAAGAAGCTCTTTTTTATTTACTGCATACAAGAGAAAGTTAGGGAGACTTGATCATGGTCTGTAAGTACCCAAAAGGGGAGGCGATTTTGGTAAAAGAAGTCTCTTTAATCTAGTAGAAAGGAAGCATAATGTGAAGCTGAAGATGAGTTCAGACTGAAAATTGAATGCATGTGTGTAACAATGAGGTTGTTACGATATTGGATCAACTTGATATCATCATGCAGTTTTTATATCAAGTCTTCATGCTTCCCTGAAAGCCTTCCACTCACTTAACCAAACACTATCAGTTTGACACTCGGTGAGCTTCTGTTCCTGGTGTTATGCAGGAGGTCAAATTAGGCTTTCCAATCTATGCTGTAACCCTTCTTACCAACCTTTGTCTGTATTAAATTTAAAAAATGCTAGTGCAAGAGTGATGTTGCAGCTGTCTTGCTTTAAATTTAAAATCCATTTTTATAAGCCACAAGCCATGGTTTCCTGCATGTCAGGAAAGCTGTTAGGAATATGAGGCACTATTACAATATCTTAAAAATAGTTCAATTGTTGCTTGTGAAAATCCGGGAAGGGGTAAAGGCAAAGCATACCAGAAATAAGGTCTGTGGCTAGGAAACTTGAAGTGTAGGTTGTGGAATAAAATTTTATCCTGTCTTCCCAGGTCTGTGCCTGGAATAGTAAAAATAAATTGGAAAACCCATGACTTGCTAGATTCATCCCTTTCTTAAATCTTATTTCTTTTTTAACAGCCAGGGAACACATTTTAGAATTAGTCTGACACTCATGATGGATATTGGCACTTAAATTTTAAAAACATTCCTCTGTGGACTTTACCAGCTTTCTACTCATAAATAGTGTGTTTTATAGCTGTATTTTCATGTTTTCAAGTACACTGTCTGCTAAGGCACAGGTTTTATTTTCTGATTTAATTTGTTCTCCAGAATCTCTAGTCTTCAATCAATGCACTAGATGATTATATTATTATCCCAATAATGAGATTCCACATGATTAGTGTCAGTTACCTATCTGACCTCTTAAGTAGGTTAATTGGCAACTCCGAATAATTATCAACAACCTTACCTTGCTGACTGAGCCTTAGAATATAGAAAGCACAAAGGCATGGAAGAGACACAGTTCTGGGACTGAACTTGAAACTTGTTCAGTGTGAGGAAAGCAAACTTTTTCACAAAAAAAACCCTTTTATGTAAAATGCAACAATTATTTTCTGAAATATATTGCTGGTCAATAAGGTTTTGGTCTTGTAACAATTTGTATTTTTGCTCCTCTGTACTCTTCAATGGGGTTTTTTCAAGGCAAAGAGGAAGCCATGCCATGTCAGAAAAATGGGTTTAGTTTTTCAGTCGATCGGGTGTGTTTGGGTGCATCATGGTACTCTCAGCGTCCTCGGGAACTCAGTGGGAACTGGCTGATACATGTCTTCTGAAGAAATGCCTTTTTTTTTTTACATTTAAGGACCATATTTTTGAGCACTACCCTACCACCTCAAGAGCCAGAAACTTCTTTAAGAAATAAATTTACCCATGTTCATGTTCTCGAGAAGCCGGGGCTCAAGCAACACAAATAGGAGCTGGCAATGTTGGATTCTGTGCTCCTTTTGTTATTTCTTTGTTCCCTGTTTGCCTATTTCACATTCAGAGAAAACAAAAACTGATATTTGTCTTTTAATTCAAAAAGGAAGATGAGGGAGAGGTGAAGAAATACACTGAGCTACGTAGATGAAGATGAGGTAAAAAAGAGAAAGACTACATAGTAGACTGATGCCTTGGACAAGCAAATCTTCCAAGAATGAAGGCCAATAACACAGTTCTTGTTTCCTGTTGACAGGATATTTTTTCTTCAGTCAGGCTTGCAAGGACTAGCTATGGGAAAGCAAATGGGTTTTGTGTCTTTTCTGACTCATGTTTTATCATGAAAGTAACTAATTAGGAGCAGGTCCAGAATGTTTGCTCTTTGAAGTGATTAAAAGGTTAAAATCCTGCTTCTTTCCCTGGATGCAGATGGACCAAAATGCTACAGAGTCAGTGTAGATCTGGCATCCGTTAAGGGTTGTCATAATTCAATTTAGAGGGGTGCCAGCTGCCCTGGTTTCTGCCAGAGCAGAGGAGTGTTTTTGAAGGGAAAACAGGGAAGGGGAGAAGAAGCAGACTGTGGCAGGTGAGTAGACACCAACTGCCCCACTAATAAACCCCACCAATCACTTGGGAACCCTGCCAAAAAGTGCAGGGTCCAAGTACATGACAGCACAGGCACTGTCAGAGGAGACGCTTAATCCTACAACCTGTCTCTGACAGCGGCACTGTTTCACCAGAAGGTGAAAGAAACCCTGCGGGAGGCACCCCGGTGCAACCTGCCCGTAGGACAGTCCCTGAGAAAGAGATGGTGCAGCACACTGAGTCGTCTTGTTCTGAATGGAATTGCACATGCAGGATCTGTTAAAAATTCAGATCATGACAACTATTTGAGCCGTGGTCTAGTCCAGCTGCTCCCTCCTGGCAAAACCCATGCTCCTGTCCTCCACAGAAAATCACGGACTTCATGCATGCTGCAGTAAGAGCCACAGGAGAAATTATTGAGGATGCAGTGTTGGTGGCTTAAATGTGAGTCAGGAGCCATGATTAGAGTAAGGCTCTGGACAGACTTCCTTTTGCCGTTTGTGGCCCTAAGTGCCGACACTTCTAGGTATCAGACCCTTGGAGACCTCAGTAACAGAAACTGCCAAATAATCAGGAGCTCTGAGACACGAGGTCATATTAAAATAGACACTACCTGGGTCCATGATAAATTGATTTTTTCACTCATGACCTTTGACAATATTTTAACCTAAGTCCTCAGAAGTGAGTGGCTTAACGAATCAGCACATTACACATCTATGATTATCTTAGTAATTCTCCATCTTTGTCTTATTGTGTCTGTTAATCTCCCAGCCATATCCAATATTGCTTTATACACATTGCTTTGGAAAAATAAGAACCCTTCACTAAAGGCCTGATGCAAAGCCCACCAAAGGTGATCTGAGCCTTTCCATTGACTTCAGTGGGCTTGGACCAGACACGTAACTCAAGACGGGGGCCTAGTCCAGCAAAATCATTCAATCTGAGTTTAAGCACATAAGCAGCTCTATTACTTTCACCAGAACCACTTGTGTGTCGAAATTAAGCAGATGCCTAAGTGCTTTGCTGGATGAAGGCCATACCTAGCAATAATGACTTCAGTGGAATTACACCTGAGGTGCATTTGGTCTCCTCCTTTCCTCCCAAGCATACACTTGCACCTCCAGACAATAACTTATGTCACTTTCTATTTCCTAAATGCTACTTTTATTGCAAATTTTATGATTTGTTTAATCTCTTATAACCAGGGGTTTATTTCTTCCTTTCTTGATTTCCTCTATGATTTATTAACTGGGCTTTTTACTCCTCCCCAAAGGATTTCAACTGTACTGTCCAAATTTAATCAAACCTAAATTGTTAGAACTTATTAAAGACCTGGTGCTGTCTCTTTGTGTGACTTCATTTGACCTTAAAAAAAATGAAGGTGCTGAAGATCGAGATGCCAGGTGAAACTGCTGTCTATAAGTGGCAAAGATAATAAGGTCTTTCAGCTCTCTGCTTGTAAAACTTTATGCTGGTATGTGGTCCCAGGGACTAAAATTATAGGCATTTAGAGTGTCAGGCAGAGGGAAAAAAACTTATTATAGTAAAATAGCAAAAAGCTGCTGTCTTGGTGATAGTTATAAGGTCTTTTATTTCTTAAAATAGCATGGTTGTGTAAGGTTATCATCATACCTGCTAGAAAATAAGGGGCCGTCAGTATTTTGCAACTCACTAATTGTTGATTACATAAGTGGTTTTGAATGAAGCTGCATTGGGAGGCACTGCCAAAAGCCGTGCTGACATGATTTCTCTCTTTCCTTATTTTATTATTATAGTCAATAGCTTATTTGTAACAAACATAATTGCTCTTTGTTACAGCGTTAGGCATTCGTTTGGTAGAGCAAGCTAAAATTCTACATCAATAAAAGTATTTCTAAAAAAAGAACAGAAGGCAAATCAATAACAAATCGACTGAATTGAATTTGCAGCCCTTTTGATTGGTTTTTGCACCAAATAGCAACCAAATTGCTTTGGCTATTGACCCTGTAGTTCTTGTCTAAGATCTTTTTTTTTTAAATCCATGTGAAATTCAATATTGCATTATTATGCTGTCTTCCTTTATTAGGACTTTGCCCAGGAAATATTTGTATGCACATATGCATTGTACAATAATATAAAAATAATACAAACTCATCCGGCCCTCTGACCACTAACCCAAGCTACTCATCCATGTGGGCACAAATGACATGGCCAGGAACAACTGTAGGTGACTCATAAGTGAATACAGGACTGTGGGAGCTGGGCTTAAGGGGTTGGGGGCGCAAGTGGTTTTCTCTTCCATCCTCCCATTCAGGGGTCACAGCATCCGGAGGAACAGTTGTATTGAGGAGGTCAACTGGAGGCTCGGGAGATGGTGCCACAGCGAGGGTTGCAGATTTTATGATCGTGGAATGCTGTTCCAGAATAGAGGCTTTTTGGGAAGAGATGGCATCCACTGCATGCCAAGGGAGAAGAAACTGTTTTCTTCCAAGATGGCTGACTTGCTAGAGAGGGCTATAAATTAGGTGCATTGGGGGATGGGTATGCAGATGGGAATGCAAGCTGGGGGACAGATAAGCAGGAAGGATGTAAAGAGGGAGGTCAGGGAGGTATCAAGAGGCTGGAATGACACTGGGGCAGTGGGGAACTGAGGGTCACCTATGGGGGCATTAAGTGTCTATACACAAAAACTAGGAGTCTGGGGAATAAGCAGGAATATCTGGCACTCCTGCTAGCAGAAAGGGAATATGATCCTATTGGAATAACGGAGACCTGGTGGGATGCCACACATGACTGGGCTGTATGCACAGAGGCTACAGGCTGCACAGAAGGGATCAGGTAGGGAGGAGGTGTAGCTCTCTGTGTAAAGGAGCCGTATGACCCAAATTGGTTTGAAAGAAGGGTAACTTGAGACCCTGTGGATCAAGATGTGGGGTAGGGTGGGAATGAGGGGAAGGGACTTGATGTAGGTGTCTACTACAGGCTGGCACACCAGGAGGAGGAGCTGGATCTAGAATTTTCCAGAGAACTGATGGAGGCTGCATGTTCAAGGGATGTGGTTGTAATGGGCAACAAATTATGGGGAAAAGAGGTCATGTTAGGGGATAGGATGCAGATCCAAGCAGACCTGGACAAGCTGGAAAGGTGGGCAGAGCAGAACCAAATGCAGTTCAATAAGAATAAATGCAGAGTGTTTCATCTGGGGAGAAGTAACCAGCGACATGAATATTAGTTAGGAGGAGATGTCCTAGCCACTACGATGGCTGAAAGGGACCTCAGGGTTGTGATGATCACAGGATGAACATAAGTTGCCAGTGCAGTGCTGTAGTCAACAGAGTTAATAGTATACTGGGATGTACTAGACAATGCATCACGAGCAAGGCTAAGGAAGTGATACTTCCTCTCTGCTTGGTGCTGGTGAGACCCCAGCTGGAGTACTATGTCCAGTTCTGGGCACTGCACTTCGGAAAAGATGTGGAGAATCTTGAAATAGCAGATGAAATAGCAGATGAAAACAGAGCAGATGAAAACTAAGTGTTAACAAACATCATGCTTTGTACTGATGCAGAATTTCCTGTCCTGGATATGAATAGTCTATTCTAAGATTAGGTCCTTTAAAACCACACAACACCTCTGGGAAAGGTAAATATTTTTACACCTAAATTGGGTGTTTTAGAGCTGATGAAACTGTGGTGCAAGGAAGATAAGCAAAGTTTAAAATACAAGCTCCTTAGTCATAACTCCCAGGTTTCAAAGATAAGACGAACCTCCATTTTGGCCATACCAGCTCTCACGTGGGAAGAGTAAAAGTAAGATTTTTAGCCTACTGTATAAAACAACAGTTTCAGAAGAAACTGGTTTTATGGCAGACTTCACTATAAGGCACACTCTTTGAGCATAGTGAAAGGCAAGTCTTCACTGCTTTTATGGCGTCTCTTGACAGCTCCACCAAGAAGCCTACTCTGTTCACCCAATCCTGCTCCACATACAACAAAGTTGGAGGACAGGCAGTGAAGCCACTGCCATAATGCATGCCTGGGAGTGCAGGCAGGGAATACTTTTGCAGGGCAGTGCCCCTCCTCACTCATGTGGAAGAGGGGTGGGTGGGTGTGATGTGCTTTTTGATGGTGGTCTGAGTCACGGCTGACTAACCTGACTGTCCCTTCTTTGATGAGATGACTGGTTTTGTGGATGCGGGAAGAAGAGTGTACATGATATACCTTCACTTTAGCAAGGTTTTTGATACCATCTCCCACAACATTCTTGCAAGCAAATGAAGGAAGTACAGGTTGTATGAATAGACTGTAGGTGGATAGAAAAATGTCTGGGTCATTAAGTTCAAAGGGTAGCAATCAATAGATTGATGTCTAGTTGGCAGCTGGTATCAAGTGGCCGTAGGGGTCGGTCCTGGGACTAGTTTTGTTCAATATCTTCATCAATGCCTTGGAAGATGTCATAGAGTGCACCCTCAGCAAGTTCATGGATGACACCAAGCTGGGGGGTGTAGTAGATACACTAGAGGGTAGGGCTAGGATTCAGAGACACCTAGACAAATTGGAGGATTGGACCAAAAATATTCTTATTCTCTCAATAAGGATAACTGCAAAGTCCTGCACTTAGGACGGAACAACCCCAGGCACCAATACAGACTGGGGACTGACTGGCTAAGCAGCAGCTCTGCAAAAAAGGACCTGGGGGTTAAAGCAGACAATAAACTGAATACGATCCAGGAGCGTGCACTTGCTGTCAAGAAGGCTAACAGCGTACTGGGTTGCATTAGGAGGACTGTTGCCAATAGGTCAGGGGAAGTGGTTGTTCCCCTCTATTCAGTACTGGTGAGTTCACATCTGGAGTTGTGTGTCCAGTTTTGGCTCCCCCACTACAGAAAAGATGTGAACAAATTGAAGGGAGTCCAGCAGAGGGTAATGAAGATGGTTAGGAGGCTGGGGCACATGACTTATTAGGAAAGGCTGAGGGAACTGGACTTACTTAGTTTGGAGAAGAGAAGACTGAGATGGTATTTAATAGCAGCCTTTAACTTCCTGAAGAGGGGTTCGAAAAAGGATGGAACTGGACTGTTCTCAGTGGTGGCAGATGACAGTATAAGGAGCAATGGGCTCAAGTTGCAGAAAGAGAAATTTAGTTTAGATACTAGGGAAACTTTCTCACTAGGAGGGTAGTAAAACACTGGAACAGTTTACCCAGAGAGGTGGTGGACTTTCCATCCCTGGAGTTTTTTAAGACCTGGCTAGACAAATCCTTGGCTGGGGTGATCTAGTTGGGGCTGGTCATGCTTTGAGCAGGAGGTTGGACTCGATGTGACCTCCTGAAGTCCCTTCTAACCCTCATTTTCTATGACTCTATGATTCTATCTAAAGATTCAGACCATTTAGTAGGGTTGTCTGAAGTCCTTAAGCATTTCAACCCCACCGATTTTAGGGGTGCCTCCACTGTACTTTACACATCTCATATCCTCAGGGTAAATAGGCCTTTCATGCCAGGCACCTACTTTTGCCAGTTTCTAACATCTAAGGTGGAGAAGTCTGAAATGCTTCTCTGGATCTCACCTAAGTGACTTACGATCCTAAATCTTCACCTTTTGAATCTTTTGGTGTTTACCCATCATTCCATTTTTGTATGACCTGATAAGAGTTTGATACTTGGTTTCCTTTAGACTGTTTGAAATCTAAATACATAAAAAGAAACGTTAACAAAATCTGTCCTAAAAAGTTGCATTTCAGATGAAAATAAAAGAACAACAGTTACCATCCCGTCTTTTGTCCCATCAGATTACTATACTAAAAAAGTACATCCATCACCTCTAACACTTCCTGTCTCTGTGAGTTTAGCAGATGCTGCAATCCCAGTCATCTATCTTATAGACCGCTGCGTGTGGTAGATGATGATGTAATATCTGAGTAGGAGACAGGCAGTAGAGTACTTAATAGCAGAGTAGAAGACAAGTCACACAATGAGTTTAATCAACATCTCCTTTTGACTATGACTTTGGAGATCCTGTTTTCCATCCCCTGACATGACCAAATTATTACTTCAGCAAAATTGCTAGGAAGTGAGGCCAGCAAACACAGACACACATTGTAAATTCAGAGAAGATGGCTTATTCTGCATGTCTATTGCAGTTAACTGTTCATAAGGATAGAGATTGACTATATTAGGCAATATTAATTTAATTAACTACTTTTTTACCATTGATATCAACTTATTATTTGAATTTCCATGCTAATCGCATCTGCTTCCTCATGGGAAAGCAGAGCATGAAAGGCTAAATCTAAGCATCCATTCTCAAATAATAATTCTGCAATAATCAGTAACAAAAATTCCAGCACACTTTAAAAATCCTAGAGAAAAAAACAAATAAAACTTCCATAGAATAGAGAAAAAGAGAATTCACTCTTCTGGACCAAATAAATAAATATCTCTCTGCAGGTTCAATGAAACTGAAATATTGAAGATGTATATATTGTAAAATATAGTTCACAGCAGTGTGATCAAATGTTTAACTAACGCTGTATAAATAATTGTTTGAGAGACCTGAGACTCTTATCTAGACTACATGCTTATAATTATGATTCAAGCTGAGGGGCAAATTATGTTTTATAGAATAAGAACTAGCATAGTTAATAAATGTTGCAGCTTAGGGTGGTCAAAAGGGCACACTTTGAGTGTGAAACAGAACAACATCCCATTTTTAAATAAATGTCACCATTTTCTGTTAAACTGAATAATGATTTCAACCATGCAGAATTCAGGGATCTCTCCCCCAGTCTCTAGGTTTGTATCCTGAATTCCTCTGATCTGTAATATGCCAGGTGGAACATGTCATGTCCCATCTGAGCAAGACTATGAGCATCAGCCTCAACCTCAGAAATGCCTTGGTTCTTGGTACTTTTCCCTAGACATGGAAGGGGGTCTGTATCATTTGGGGAAGTCTGTGTGAATTTGTTGAATCTTTATTTGTTGTAGCTAGCACAATGGTGAACTGGTCCATGACAGGAGCTCCTTGCTGCTACCTGAAGAAAAACAAATAAATACGTACCAGCATGAGGCAACGTAGCAGGCAACGAGGAGGTTTGGGCTTTTAATCTCAGTTTGTTGCCAAAAAGAAATTTCATATTATAATATTAATATACAGGCAACCCCCGCTTAACGTGGTTTTGCTTACCGTGGTTTTGCTATAGTGTTCATTTAAAATATATACCTGGTTTCACTTAGCACGCAGAGCACTTCATTATAATGCTCAGCACGGTGGCTGGGGAAAAGCAGTGGTAGCAGCGGCAGTGGCATCGTCATCAAGTGAATCAGTGAGTGGCAGCTGGCGGGGCCCTGGGCAAGGTGGCAGGAGCCTAGGGTCCACCCTGACACGTGGTGCTGGAGCAGGGATGGAGGAGCGGTGGCAAGAAGGGGTGGGTGGAGGGCCGGGAAGCATAAGCATGGAGCCCAGGGTCCACTGTGGCATGTGGTGCTGGAGTGGCCAGTGCGCAGGGAAAAGCAGTGGTGGTGGCAAGAAGGGGCAGGCAGGGGGGGTGAGCACAGGGCCTGGGCTGGCACTCGGGCTTGGGCTGACAGGGTGGCAGGAGTGAGGGACCCAAGGCCAGGGCTGGCAGAATTGTGGGGCCTGGGCCAGTGTGAGCCAGCACTCAAGTACACGTGCACAGTGTCCCCTGCCCCAGGCCACAGTGGGGCCAAGCCTGCAGAGGCCCCTGTCCACAGGCTGCAGCCCATGACCCGTTCCACTCCAGGTACGCACAAACCCGCAGGGCGCGTACACCATTCTGTGCACCCCCTGCACTGGCCGGAGCCCCGCTGCCTTCTTGCCATTAATCCCTGGGCGGGTGGGTCCCCGACTCAGGCCCCATGGGCAGGGCGGCTGGGGCAGCTGGGGCCGCGCACACGTGTGCTGGTGGTCAGCAGGTATGGGCCGGCAGGCGTCATTGTGGTGGCGAAGCAAGGAGGCCAGGGGGAGCTAATGCCTTCCCTGGTGGAGCCCGCGCAGTGCCTTGCTGGGAGTAGCAGGGCCAGGGCTGGCGGGTGATGCAGAACCAATTATACGTGTTTACATTAATCCCTATGGGAAATGGGTTCCGCTTAACGCTGTTTCGCTTAGTGCTCGGTTTTTCCAGAACCAATTAAGAGTGCTGGCTGGGGTTGCCTGTAATGATTTCACTAAATTCACATAGTCTTCCTGGACTTCTGGAAGGCTTTTGACACTGTCTCTCACCCCGTTCTCATTAAGAAACTGGGGGGCTATTGCGTAGACACCCACACAGTCAAATGGGTCGCCAACTGGCTGGGGGGCCACACCCAGAGGGTGGTAGTGGATGGGTCCTTCTCAACCTGGAAGGACGTGGGCAGTGGGGTTCTGCAGGGCTCGGTCCTCAGGCCCGTGCTGTTCAACATCTTCATTAGCCATTTGGAGGAGGGGGTGAAAAGCACCCTGTTCAAATTTGCTGATGACACTAAGATGTGGGGGGACGTGGGCACACTAGAAGGAAGAAGCAGGCTACAATCGGACCTGGACAGGTTGCAAGGGTGGGCGGATAAGAATAGGATGGGTTTCAACACGGACAAGTGCAAGGTGATGCACCTGGGGAGGAACAACCGGCACCATACCTACAGGTTAGGGAAC
>NW_017729029.1:58570564-58571318 GCF_001723915.1 Gavialis gangeticus
AGGGTCTGGAACCAACTTCCAAGAGAGGTGGTGCAGGCTCCTACCCTGGGGGTTTTTAAGAGGAGGTTAGATGAACACCTTGCTGGGGTTGTTTGACCCCAGTGCTCCTTCCTGCCATGGCAGGGGGTCGGACTAGATGATCCGCTCAGGTCCCTTCCGACCCTAGAAACTATGAAACTATGAATTGCCTTTTGGATTTTGGCAATCTCTTAGGTTCATTAAGAATACAGAGCAACCCCACCCCCACAAAAATAGGGGTTTATGAAAAATCCCTGGATGTCATTTGGGTTGAACAGAACTCCATCCATCTTTAATATAAAATATGGGTTACAGAAAAAAGAGGTGCAAGTCATTGACAGGCAATTCCCCCCAGCCAGTGTTCATTTATTGCAGACAGCATGACAGAAACAGATCAGATTAATAGCACATACCTGATGATAATCCAAGAAATAAATATCCCTATTAAAATATTTTCTCAATGTTCATAAACCAGTACATCCTAGGACTCCCTGCCTGACAGAGTAAATAACTTTTTTTGAATGCTTCCTTTTAAATACAGTGAATCCAGGTTACTATGGTGATCAGCAGAAGCACAGAATAAACTCTGATTCATCATAATTGCTTCATGTGAGAGGAGAAAACATCTGAACTGCATTTTTCAGTTTCAAGTTGGTTCTCTGAAGAAACAATTACAGTTTGAAGATATAAACCTGTTCGATGAGGCCCATGTAATCCATGGGTGAAATATTATAAA
>NW_017729029.1:58576318-58605392 GCF_001723915.1 Gavialis gangeticus
CCCATGTAATCCGTGGGTGAAATATTATAAAGGGGATAAAACCATTACAGTGATGTATTCCCTTTGGTAAAAAGGACTTTGGCTATGAACTATTTTAAGAGCATGGCATATGAACTAGTTACCATGAAATAATCCAAGGTATTAGATTACAGTGCAGCAGCTAATCTGCAGTACATCAGTGAAATGGGGTAAACTACCTGGAATTTACTGTTGGCTGAGAGCATGCATATAGAAAGCATTGGCAATCTCTAAATTCACACTATAGCTTACATAATAGACATAATATGTTACATGAAAGGCATTAAAGGTACAAATAAACCCACAATAACACAATGGACCATGCTGTCACTTTTCACATCCTATATGTACATCCTATCTGCCCCTTAGTGACATACAGGAATTGACTCAATACCCTACCTTAATAGGTATAATACCCACTGCTAATGACATACAGAAAGAACCCGGTGCCATTTGCTGAATTCTCTCAACTCAGATTTTCACCTCTATATTCCCTGCTCTTTGTATTAACCAGATTTAATCTTTAAACCTAAGATTCAAGGAAGTCGGATTGATTTCCATGCACAAATACCAATTCAAGAGCAAATGTGTAGGCCTGGGAGCATATTGATGTGATGCAGACATATTTTGGGAGCACTCACGTGGCCCCACATTGAGAAATTTGGAACAAATACATTTGAATTAAGAATGCTGAAATACCCTTTAATCAGAACCCTTTACTCAGGGGTCTATCCTGTGCACTGCAATATGCATGATTGGTGTACCAGGGGTTTTTTGTTTTGCTTTACAAATAGAACATAAATAATTCAACATCACAGAAATGATGTATTGTATTCTATTTACGCTTTTAATCATTCCCAGGCCTATCTCATACTAATGAAGCATTCAGTTGATGGATGTATGACTCTACCTGGACATAAGAGGGAAAGGTCAAGCCTAAATCAGAATTTCTTGCTACTCAGCAAATTTTACTTAAACTGTTTGGAAGGAAGGGAGAGAGAAAGATTTAAAGAGTGCATGTGTAGGTGTGTATGTGTGTGTGTGTGTAGGAGGGTGAAATCTAAGCCTAGCAAAATTTCAGGAATTTAGGACACAGAACTAAGCCAAGACTTCCTGAGGAACTGAGTCCAGCCTGTAAGTGCATCCAATTTATCACCTTTGTTTTCATGTCGGTCTGGTTAAAAATAACTAAATGCATTCAAACAATGGCTTGCAAAAAGTATATCTGCTATGTTTAACCCAATGATTGTCAACCAGGGTGCCAGGGTACCCTAGTGTAAGGTACTAGAAAAACTTGCAGCACATTAAAAAACCCTCCTCTTTAAAAACACGAAATGTGCACAATATGCACTCACACTGGGCAATGCGGAGCTCTATTCTTATTAGAACTCACTTTCTTGGTTTCCTCACAGCTGAATCATGACCTGGTCCATCTCTCTCATCCGTAGCAGTGAGTTCTGCTTCACTTTTTCAAGAATGGGAGTTTCAAATGGGGGTCTTTAGGTGTTGTACAATGTGAAATGTGCTCCATGTTGCTTCGAGGAGCATGGATAGTGGGGTCTCAAATATGCAGCTATCTCATCCATCCTCATCATCAAGCTGGAATTTAGCAGATTCAGGCCTTTAACCTGGAGCTCATTAATAGTGTTACTCCATTAATAGTATTGCTCCATTGCCCGTGGAAGAAATTCCCTTTCCCGTTGAAGCAGTCATACCTCTCCAGTGCACTCACTGATGTGTGTCATGGGGATGAGGTTTATTCCTTGGTAAATTAAACAGTGTAGCACACCAATTCTCAACCTGTGTAA
Organism: Gavialis gangeticus; assembly: GCF_001723915.1. Lineage (NCBI taxonomy): Eukaryota > Metazoa > Chordata > Crocodylia > Gavialidae > Gavialis > Gavialis gangeticus. The sequence continues at coordinate 58,578,145 of NW_017729029.1, forward strand.
ATCTACTAGGACTTCAGTGTAGATAGACTGATTTACAATTCTAGCCCTCCATATTTAAACTGTCACATTTTTCATTATTGCTATCACTGGAATAAATTAACTATGGCTGTGATGGATTCTGCATCATCAGCAACTCTTAAATCCAGGTTGGATGCTATGATTAAGTAGAATTCAGGTAAACCTTTCCAGCATGTGTTCATGTGTCAGATTAGTTGATTAGATTAGATGATCATAGCAGTCATTTCTGCCCTTATTATTTATTATACAGTAAGGTAAAAACTGTTCTTATTGTTATGCACTTGTGCACACTAGAATAGTTGTCTTCTTAACCTTTGACTAACTGGGGTAGTTCCTTATCTGACTAGCACTGTTAGACTGTCATCCCTTTCTAACAATGTTTGCCTTTTTATCTTTAAATGTTAGGTATCAGTACTACACTCACCCTTCTTGGCACAGCATCTAAAATCAGATGGACATAGAAAATTCATTCATATACTAAAATAAAATTTGCTCATTGGACATTGATTTGGATGGCCAAGTGATATGATAACTGTTCCTCGTTACTAGCCTAAAATGTCCCTCTCCATCTGGTATTGTGTGACATGAACTCAGGAAGGCCTATGTCATGCCTTTATTGAATGGTCACATTTGGGGCCTTTTTGATGCAGATGTTCACTAGAACCAGTGATGAACCAGAACTAGCAACTGGACACATCTACACATGCACATTTACTGAGCAGGAACTAAAATTACTGCACAATACAGGTGTGAGTCTATATATGCATGCCTATACTGCGCAGTAAACATGGTGACTTATGCCGACTTGAGTATAAATTTGATACCTGCATCATGCAGGTATCAGATTTACACCAGTTTAGTTACTGTGCAGTAAACCACATGTAGATGTTTTGCTGCACAGTAACTGTGTGTGTGGAATGACTCGGGACTAATGTTAGTCCCGAGTCAGTCCACAAACAGTGTTAATGCACTTTAACACCTGCATGTGTAGACACTAGCCTATTCCTGCTTACTGCACAGTAAATTTAAGTTGGTGTAAATGAACGTGTAGACATGCCCACTGTTCTCTAATTCTCATAGATAACCCTATAAAGTGAAGAAAATAGCAGCTATCTTGGTAACTCATGCACAAACAAATATTATGCCTGAATCTCCTCCTAATTACACTGTAGTTATTCCACTGTCATTACTGGATAAACATACTGGGGCTCCTGGCCTGGATGCATATCAATATAATTGGGATTTCAGTCTTCCTGAATAGTTGCACATGCTACTTTGAACTTTATTTTCCATGAATATTCATGCCGGTACATTTTTATGGAAAGCAAGTGCAACAGGCAGATGAACATGGCCAAAACTAGCCCAATTAAAACATCAAGAGAATTCAACATATTTTTTTCCAATAACAAATCATCTGACAAAAACTTGTGGTTCTTGCATGAACTTAGATAGAAAATATGGTTAAAACTCATAGGCCCATCTCCCAGCTTTGTCACAGACCTTGGACAAGTCCTTTATTTTTTCTGGATGTTTATTTTTTCTCCTGTCTAAAATGTCTATAAGATTTCCCCACCTCAAAGACAGGTTCTGAGGATATGCACAAAAAATGACTGTGAGGCACTTAGACACTATGGTAAGTGGAGCCATTAAAATTACCTGGATCAATTCAATGCTAACATGTTCAGGTGCTGCTGTTCTTAATTTTTGTTCAAAATTATGCTCTGCAGTGTAAATTCTAGAGAAAGAAAAGTCATAAGGAGAAATCAGAAAGTGCATGTGCTGTCCTAATGGAAACTTCAATGTGAATGATTTCTTACTGGGGAAAGGTTTCAAAGCAATATCTGAGGAAATTGTTTGAGATGGGGAAACTGGCAGGATTTTGATAGTGCAAAAAGCTAACAGCTGCTGAGATGCAAGGTCAGGGACAAAGTGGCTATGAGTGAAGATAAAGGTAGATGAATTAAAGTTTCTAAAACAGCCCTGTTAATCTGTCTTTGCTTTCCAAGTCAAAGTGTGTATTGGAACTGATGCAAGATGAAAACATGTTAATGATGGCTTCTCCAAAGAGGGATATTCAGCTTTAAAATTAAAGGCCAACAGAGATAACTGTAAAGAAAGAAGATGCTGGTTAGTCTGTTCGGTGATTTAGCCTGCACCTTGGGGCTGGAGGGTTATCAGTGTCATGTCACAGAAGGAGCATTCAGCCTCCCAGAGCCTTGTGTGGGAAAGATGACATGCTGTGACAATCTTTCAGTGATGTACCATTCTCACCACTTTGTCAGCCATTTCTTTTGGCACACAGGTCGGTGCAGCCATGATTCCATCTACTGCTTGCCCTCCCTCATTTCCTTCATCATTTCTCATTCATTTTTCTACAGCCATGTGCAAATGTTGCAGTGCTGGCCAGCCTTCATTGCAGTCTTGAGGGTCTTCAACAATAAAGTAAACTCAAAAACTTTCCCATGGCTGCTCTTTCTAGTTATCCAGTCAATCTGTTAACTCTGCTCTAATAGTACACTCTTCAGTGGGGAAACACTTGAGAGAGAACACCGTTGACATGGCGATACCATTGTGTTGGCAGCATTACTTGCAGCAGCTCCAAGAGTCATGGCAATTAATGCTGTCACTGCTTGTCCTGCAATTACATTTCTGGATTCATAGGGAGTCCCAAAAGCCTGATAACAAGGCCACATGTGTGGGATTGGGATCATGGACCAGCCCAAAGCAAACTGGATGAGTTGGGCATCACTGGTCTAGTGAGTCTGTGAGATTTCCATGAGATTTTTAAGATACCTGTCAGGAACAAATTCAGTATGAGCTGATCCAGGACTGAGGTAGAGAAATATGCTACATGGATTTCCCATGGTCACTTCCATCCCTATTTCATATAATTCTGCACTATTTTATTTTGTCACAGTGCTTTTTTTTACTATAGAGAATTCTCATTTGCCTCCTACAAGGATCTAAGCAGCTCGTGCAGGGTTATCTTAAAGGTATCTAAAGGGCCTGAGAGGGGGACTGATCCAGACATTAGATCACTAGCCATATTTTAATTCATATCTCAGCTATAAGAAACAAAGACATATCAGTCTTTTGAGTTTTCCTTTTTTTTGGTTGTTGTGTTTTCAATGTATTTGTGGTTAAATGAACAGGTTCTCCCCTTCCTCCTGGGATTCATAGGAGTTATTCTTTGGTTAGAGCAGTTGTTTGTGCTGTATGCCCTCATCAGAAATTTCTTCCTGATTATCAATTTATATATATATATATATATATATGTATATATATATATATATATATCTCCTGTTTAGGTAACTAGTTGATATATGTGCTGACCAAAGCTTACTGGAAGTGGGAAAGGCAACAAGAAACCGCTTCCATAACATCAGCTTTGGATCGTTGTACCGTTTGAAGTTATCAGTGCTGTGAAGTTATCAAGCTCTGAAATATCTTTGAAAAATATGGATTGGAACAAGTTACTTTTTTAAATAGGGTTTTTACACTTTTTTTCTATCATGAGCAAACAATCCCAAGCCACAAATAAACAAAAGATCATTAGGTGGAGAGCCAAAAATTGTTTTAAATGCCAATAGGAAAAATGCTATTAAAAATGTCTGCTTTCACAGTACCCTTTTGAAGAGCTAAATGAAAATTTTTAAGAACTAAGTAAACAGAACTTATTTCAAATAAGTTACATTTCAGTGCTGGAACTAATTATGTTATTATTTAGATTCAATATTAATGAGCTTGGGATGAATTTCACTCTGCGTGATATATTCAGTAGTGTTTTGTGTTGGTGTCCAATGAAAGGCTTCATAACAAATGTAAAAACTGATCTTTGGGGGAAGAAAAAACAGGCTGTTTTGGGGGCTTATCATGCTTTATAGGCAGCTGCATTTAATTAATTAGAAATTCATTTGTCCTTCAGCTCCTGAACCACTTCTCATAGGATTAGAGGCAGCACTCCAATGAAAACCATATTGTAACTGAATAGTTTTGAGTGAAAGCAACAAAACTAGTCCTAGTATCCAGGAAAACTTACTTGTCCCTTCAGTCTAAAATCTGAATTGTTCTTTCATTCCAAGCTTTGCAAGAACCCGAACAAAAAAAAAAAAAAAAAAAAAAAAAAAAAGAAAAAAAAAAAAAAAAAGAAAAAAAAAAAAAAAAAGAAAAAAAAAAAAAAAAAGAAAAAAAAAAAAAAAAAAAAAGAAAAGAAAAAGTTGTTTCTCCTCCAACAACATTTTTCAAATCACCAAGGAAAAGATTTTTATTTCAAGTGATTCATCACAGCTTCTAAACCAAGACATTTAAGCAGCATGTGTTCAACATAAAAAAGGGCTCAATCGTGCAAGTACAAATGATACTAGAGGGTCCTCTTACGTTCCTGCAAAGATAAAAACCATTGCCAGAACCTCTGGGTTACTATTTTCCCTCTGGAACATGCTGGGTGAGGCTTGGGGTCTGTGTTCCCAACATACTGGCCTGTAACCTGAAAACATCCCACAGCGAAGAAGCAATGGTTGGTTCAGTGTACTCCAACTTGATGACAAAAGGCACAATCTAGCTCCAGGTCAGCCACTGTTGAAGATATTAAAGGCTGCCACTTACTCAGGCTGGACTTTGGAATAGCAAACCATGTATTATTATTGGAGTAGTAGTAGTGATAATACCACCCAATACTGGTGCATCTACAGGTTCATTAATATGCCTTTGCTACTACACACTGAGTTTAGTACCTTGGGCTCCTATACACAAGCATAGAGGGTGCTCCGATGCGCTGCGGTTCTAACACGTGGGAGCAGACTCAATTAATCGAGTCTACTGGGTCGTGGCAGATGAATCAAGTCTGCTGGAGTGTGGCAATTACCGCATTCCAGCAGCTTCCTGCGTCTTATGTATCAGCATCCCCACGCTTAAAAATGGCAGTGGAAGTGCTTGAACAAAAGCATATCAAATGAGCTTCAGTTCAAGTGCCCCCATTTCCATTCTTAAGTGTAGGAATGCTGATACATGAGACGCAATGGTACTTTATTTAGAGCTGCTCTAATTACCGTGCCCCCCCCGAAACACATGTAAAAGTGCCTTCTAATATAAGGAACTACAAAAAGGTGCATTACCCATGCTAATGCACAGTCACATAGGTGAACAAGGTTTTTTTGTGATGATTAATGCTCAGTGGACCAATTCTACTGAGCATTAGCACAGTTTTTCCTGTGATGTGCTACTGGCAATAGAATAGGCTACTGCGCATTATAGTGTCTTGTGTAGATGTGCCCAATGGCAACAAAAACTGCGGCTTCATTATGTTGGACACTGTACTAATGTAAAAATACTGGATAGTGCTCTACCCCAGGGTATTTATAATTTAAATATACAAGACAGGAACAGAGTGGAAGAAAGGAGCATAAAACATGAGTAGAGTAAATGTCTCTAAATAAACCCTTTTATTATCATTATTAAAAAATAATATTTTGGTCCTCCTCAGTTACCCGTGTCCCTCATTTTCTCTGTCTGCTGTCTTCAAACCCCAGTAATGGGGAAGCAGTATTTCATCTGTGGAAGGGCAGATGAGACTCATACACAGACAATGAACAATATTTCCAAAAGGAGTGGTAATGCTTGCAACAGACACCTCTTCTGGTCTTAGCACACTGCTACCATCCAAATGGGAGATAAAATCTAGGATTCAGCCCCTAGTCTACATATTAACCCCAAAGGGAACAAGTAGCAAGAGCCATAGTTCTCTCTCTCTTTTTATACTTTCCTTTCCAGGTTTAGTATATAACATTATTTTTAAGCAGTTCTGGTGAAACAATTCCACCTGCAGCCATCAGGGGAGTACTCTGGATAGGCCAGAACAGAGTATTTCCCCCACTCCTCTGTTTCTTCACTATGAAATTCTGACTCAGCTGAGAATTGAGAGTTTCTAGTGTCCCATCAGCTCCGCAGATGGGGAAATGAAGCCAGGTGGAAAGGGAAGGCTCAGAGATAGGAGGGTTTCTAATCTGCAACTTTCACTTACAAGCTGAATGCTTAGTGTTTCATTTTGCTGGCTAGAAACCTTTCGCTGATATGGAAAGCAATGCCAATGTGAAAGCTAGGAGCCAAGCACCTTGCTCCTAGCAGCCAGATGGCACTGTACACACAGAGCTCTGGAGATTTTCTAATATGAGAAACATGAACTCTTATGATTCCTAGGAGTGGGTTTTCTATGTGTTTGTCCTCAACTGCCCCAGGGCCTGGCCCTGTGGTCAACATCCTACATGATCCTCCGACCCTCAAAAATCTCTTTCTCAGTTACATAAATGACAGGACAGACTAACTTTTAAAACCACGGCTGCCCCTTCTAACCTGAGCAGCCAGCTAGCTATCTGGGGTTTTTGCAGGTTGCTCTAGTTAGGAGGAGAAATTCATGGTGGAGTCCTTGATGTTGCTTCCCTACCTCAAAGAATATGAGAGAGAAGGAATCGAACAATTGGAGACAGTATTTGCTCCCAGGTCCAAGTGCTCTCGTACTTGCTTGCTTGCGCTCTCTTTCACTCTCCATCCTTTCTCTGAACTTCATTTCCCATGCTGGTGCAAGTTGTTTCCAAGGTTTTTTCCTGGTCTCCTATTGCTCTTCTTTATGCGCACATTTGTCTGATCAAACAATGTTCAAAGAACCCTTTCTCCCAGCATTCAAACTCCCAAAAGGCCTTGGAGGTGCCTCTGTTGGAGGCAATGATGTGCCTGTGCTCTGGTTTGTTTTAGGAAAGAACTTAACTGTTTCTACTGTACGAAGCAAAAGTGGTAGTTACACACCTCTAATTTTAATGAAGTTGGTCCTAACACACAGCTACAACACTGTAAGTGTCTCTTGATTTGCTGTTATAAATTCATGTACCTTTTTCCATGAAGTATTTGATCCCACACTATTAAAAAGAGAATGGTTCAAACTCCAGATCCCCACATACCAAATTCTGTAGCTCAGGCCTTTACTTGAATTAAGTCTACTTTCCTGGAGAACGCTAAATTTCTTCTAAAACAATCAGCTTTTCTGATATAATAACTAAACACTACAAAGTGTTTGATCATTATGAAATTAGGAAAGCAGTGTACCCCAAAACATTGGCCAATTCACATCACCAAACATTGAACCACCTTATCTTTTTGATGGGAAGAGTACGAGGTAAGATTTTTCGAATGAAAAGGTAATACAGCTACCAACCATTTTGATCTGAACTTGCTACATTAATGAATATAGTTTATAATATCAGGCTACTTTGGATCACCTAAACAGTTTTAAAGGCAACCGCTTGTTTATTAAGATGCTCTCTCATGTTTTTTATAGTGTTATTAATATGGTGTGTTTTGTCTAGACAGAATATTTTTTAGAGCAGCATTGTGGGGTTTTTTTAATCTAAATTTGTTTTTATGTTTGAAGAAGTACAAAGAGATGTTTCTGTGTGTGGGCAGGGCAGGAAGTAAAGGCAAGCATCACATGCTTGCATTAGATTCTAAATTACTCTCATCCATGTGAGTTTTAGGAATCAAACCTCTACATTACAGCAAAGTGAGTCTCCCTTCTCTGAAACTTATGATTATCTGTATGATAGGAGAAACGTGGGTTTTTTTGGTTAGAATAGTGAGTTTATAGTATATATAAAATGTGTCTCCTGGAAACAGATATAATTATTAATTGTCACCTAAATAGACAAGTATCTATACACTCTCCTTAGAGACTGATACCAAAAGAAGATAAAATCTCATCTTTTACCACTAATCTTTCTTATATAGTGTCACTAGAATTGGGTTTAGGCAGTTATGGCTTGTTCCATCTCCTATATAAATGGACTTTCAGAAACACTTTCCCATAAAACACAAACCAGAATCCACACATCTTCTAACATTGACAGGTAAGGGTTTGACTCCCTGATTAAGGCAAGAAATGTGGGTCCTGCGCTCTAGTTTTTAACCAGCAAATTGACTACCAATGTGCTGGCACACTTTACTGCGCAAGGCAGGCAACTGATGTTAATGTTCCTGACTCTACATCATTTGAGGGCTGTTTTTTGGTGCTATGCTGTGTTCTCCGAGTCCCTCTTCATTTCCCATCAGAACAGGGAGTGTTCAGGGGACAGAGATAGAACATGTTAGGGCCCACATGAAGGATGACGTACGGCAGTCTAGAGGAAACTCTGGAACACCAGATAACTGAGCCTTATGGCTAAATTGCAGACTTACAAGCTAGACAGCAATTATACAGATAGCAGAACTAAATCCTGTCTTAGGGCTCCTGCTGCAGAGGAAACAGTACTCCATGCACATTTTGTTAAAGGAGAATATGTAGACAGGAAACTGGTTCTTCACAGGTCTCTATTACTCAAAGTACCAGGAGAAAAGTTAATCTGAAAGATCAGATAGGTAATGATAATCACAATTGCTAATAGGTTAGACAGTGAATTTGTAAAGGATGATTTGGATAGGGGTGATCCTGCCTCAGGCAAGGGGTTGGACTAGAAGACCTCTGGAGGTCCTAATTGTGAGGGGCACAAAGTTATGGTTGGCCATCTCTTATTAATATAAATAGCAGGGCTGTGCGAAGCTTTCGGTGAGGAGATTTGAACTGATTCAGCAGCTGAATCTCTGAACCTGAATTGAATTAGGAGATAAATAAAAAGTTCCGAACAGATTCAACGCTCTCCGAATCGATTTGGACAAGATTCGGAGAACTTTGGAGATTTGGGCAGTCCCCATTCACTGCTGCAGGGAGCTGGACCCGGACTCTGTGCCGGTAAGTAGAGGGTGGAGGGGAGGCTGGAGAAGCGGGGGTGGTAACCGGGGGGCCCCCACCAGGCCCCATCCCCTGCCTGCTCCCCCAGTCCCTCTGAGCACCCCCATTCCCCACCTGTTCTCTCAGCCCCGCCAGTGGCTGCCTGGGTCCCAGCATCCTGGCTCTTTAAAAATAAAGCCCTGCACTCACCAGATGCTGCAGCAGCTGCCAGGTCCCCTGGGGGTTCATGGCAGAGCCCCCCCATGCAGCACGGGGCAATGGCAATCACCACCCCCCCTCGCAGCAGGTGGGGGATGGCGCCTGTTTGACTCAGAGATTTGGCCAATTCATCGGCAGCCAAATCTCTGAATTGGATTTGGCTGAATCAATTCGGGACAGTAATTCGAATCACCGAATTGAATCGCTGTCTCCCGAATCGGCGGAATCCAAAGCAAATACTAACCACTTCACACAAGCCTAATAAACAGAAGTCACATAGCCCGATTTCAAGTCACTGTGTTGGAGATATTCTCTATATCCTCCTGGAGTTGGTGGCAGCAGCAACAGAGATTGAGTTCCAGGAACAAACCCCATTGGCTTGAGTCTTCAGCCAGAATTTCTGAGCTCACTAAATACCTCCCAAGGTACCCTTCATAATTGGTATTTTCCAACTTGCAAGCTTTACTCAGGTTATATATTTATTGCATCAGTTTAGGAAACATGTCAGCATCCTATCCAAATGAACCATAAGGAAAATGTTCTTTTGTCAAATCTGTGGAATCAGCAGTGTGTTCACCCCACAGACAAATGGTATATCACTTCCCCTCTGCTATATCCACTCCTTGTTCGGTGTCAGTAGGTAAAGATAATCCCAGAGTCCCAGAGCTCCAGCAAGCCTGTCTCCTGCCCTTTGGGAAAGCACTACCTGATCATGTCCTCAGGCGCACACAGCTCTAGTGACTGGCTTTCCGCAGTGGGTACGTGCAGGGGGTCTCTTTTATTTTGAATAGAAAGCTTATAGCGTCTCTCTGGAGTACTTCTTTTTCTCCTTGTCCACCAATAAACTGGGGCAGAGCTCTCCTCCTGCCATCATGCTTTGCTTCGTCTGGATTTCTGGGTGAACAGCTTATTGAAAGAAAGGCATGCAGTGGTCATTTCTGCCAACTGATAGGTACAGAAAGCTCTTACCCTCTAGAAAGTCAGACTACAGGGCTTACATTTGGATTAATAAAAATACATAGGGAAAGATTCCCCTCCCTCCCGGCTTTACAAGCTTGACAAACGTAACAGGCAGATAGGCTAGGATTAACATATTTCGCCTCCATTCAAATATATGTGGAATTATTCATGCAATGTAAGGGATGGGATTTAAGGATGGGCCTTAATTAATCGCTCTGCCAATTAAAAGATGGCACTCCTAATTAAGATGACCCCAAAGCAATTATTTAGGCTTGTATTTTTACATTAATTATACTGCTAAAGCATTAAGAGTAAGGTTACTGACTTCATGCGAGGCAAAAAAAAATCCATTTCTCATCTCAGAACCATTAGGCACCCTATGGTGGTTATTAGTAAGCAAAGACCACAACCAAGGGATATGCTTATTTCACCCTTAAAACAAGGCTCCAGGATTTCAATGGAGAAGAGTTATTTTTTAGAAAAAGAAATTGCTTTCTCCCTCATAGTATTGGAGGTTGATATGGAAATTCTTGTTCATTCTGCATCAAATGTAAGTCCCTGTCCTGGGAGATAAATGCATCATTTCATCCTCATGCCAGTATTCGGCTGACTAACAGCTAATTGAGTCTGACACACCCACCATTATTTAGCACGCACGTTTGCATTTTATTCCTTTAAATACCAAATCTACAGTGCTAAAAAAGCAATTTAATATCTCGGTAATTAATTTATGGTAGGTAGCTGTAAACAGCTTTAAAATGTGGCCTCTGAATCAGCAAGACACTCAACAAACCACATCAGCTGTTCCATTAACTTTACTGGGATTGGTCAGGTGAGCCCAGTCAGGGATTTCTAGATCAGTCCCTGGTGTTATTGGGGGAGAAAGGGATCTCTGCTCACTTTGATATAGACATTCTCCTTTAGAAGAGAAGTAAGGCCCTAAATGGTGAAATCAGTGGGTCCTGCTCATTTATGGCAAAACTCACGTCTACAGGAATATCTGTGTAAATCAGTCCTTTCATCATTTTGTACTTCTGTTACAAAAACAAGGATTACTAATTGCATATGTGAAGAAATGAATGGTTCCAATTTCCCAAAACATCCCTTCGGGTAAGATTGGAAACTTGTATTTATCTATAAGTGTATCCTAGCAGAGACTTATGAAAAGTTTTCCGTCTGTCAAATTCTTTACATTTTATGAAAGTTACATTATGTTAGTCGAAAGACAGTAAAAACTGCCTGTAACTAAATTATTGAAGAGATGAAAAAATATAGTACATATTCAAATGCCCCCTTATGTAGCTGACTAGTAAAGCCGGCAAGGTAGTTTGACTTTTAAATCATTTTAAAGCCATGTGGTTTGCTCTTGAAAAGCATAATGTTGGAAGCACAGGGAGCAGGAAATGTTATTGTACCAAAGAACAGTAGTTTCCCCAATCTTGTAGGTCCCACAGATTTTATCTGTACTCTGACCTACTTCACGCAGACCTGCAAAAATGTCCTCCCCCCGCAGACTGCTGCACGTGGCTGCTAATTCCTTTCCTTTCTCCCCACAACTTGACTGAACAATCCTTGCAGAGCTATGGTGCACTTGGTCTTCCTCATCCTCCCATCATCCCCAAAGCCCACAGGTGTTCTCCTTGTTGTTCAGCCTGTATCCCAAGCTCACTAAGAGATGTTGAATGGTGTAAATGGAGCAATGATGTGTTCAAAAGAAGGGGAAATAATTGCGTGTTTGATTGCAAAATTTCAGAAGTGCCTTGCATACAAGATGCTATTGGTACACAGATGCTGTATCAACGTGAGAGTCTGAACAAGGCGTCATTGTTTAACTGGAGGCCTCTCTCAACGAGATGTGTGAGGTGCTGTCTCTTTAATCTGGGCAGCTAATAAAATTCAGGGTGGTAAAATTCTTGTAAGTTTTTTTTTTTCCAGGTAGGACTTGGAGTCATGCATCTATGATGCAATTCAAATTTTTTTTATTTGCAATGTAGAATCTTTTCTTTTTTTTTTTTAAGCACAGGAAGAAGCAAACCACGTTTCAATACTCTCATTTTCAAACCTCTTTCAGTAAGGACCCTGACCCCGAAGTCCATCCCCTTAGTTTCTCTCTCAGTCCAATACCAGGGCAGTTCAGATTGAACTGAAGTTTCTTCCTCTGTCCCTTTCTGTGTGCTGTTTCATTGCTTCTGCATGCGAGCGGTTTCTCATCCACTTGAGCTCTCACAAATCAATACACAGCCAAAGCCCTTCTGCCTGAAGCATTCTAATTCCTGAGCTGTCTTGCCTTTTTCTGTGCTTTGGGAGGTAACATGTGCTTAACTGTCTCTTTCAGTCATCTGAAAACCTAATAGTTTTGTCAGGTTTCTGAACTATAATGCAAGGTAAAACCAGGGCACATTTCAAAAATGTATGTGTGGGGGATTTTAGAATACATCCTCTGCAAAATGCAGTAAGTTTTGCACTAAAACAAGCCTGGACAAAAATTAAACTGGCTTCTGAAGAGTTTGTACCGAACTCAGACCATGCTTCTACTGCTTCCCTGTCAAGCCCATGGCTGTTTGCATAGAATCGTAGAAAATGAGGGCTGGAAGGGCCCTCAGGAGGTCACATCTAGACCAATGCCCTGCTCAAAGCAGGACCAGCCTCAACTAGATCATCCCAGCCAAAGCTTTGTCTAGCTGGGTCTTAAAAACCTCCAAGCATGGAGAGTCCACCACCTCTCTGGGTAACTTGTTCCAGTGTTTTACTACCCTCCTAGTGAGAAAATTATTCCTAATATCTCATATAAACTTTTTCCCTTGCTGCAACTAGAGCCCACTGTTCCTTATTCTGTCATCTGCCACCACTGACAACAGTCCAGCTCCAGCCTCTTTGGAGCCACTCTTCAGGGAGCTAAAGGCTGCTATTAAATCCCCCCTCAGTCTTCACTTCTGTAAACTAAATAAGCCCAGTTTCTTCAGCCTCTCCTCATAAATCATACCCCAGAGCCTTCTATTTTTGTTGCCCTTCATTGGATTCTCTCCAATTTGTCTACATCTTTTCTGTAGTGGGAGATCCAAAACTGCGCAAGGTACTCCAGATGTGGCCTCACTAGTGCTGAATTGAAGGGAATAATCACTTCCCTTGATCTCCTGGCAACACTCCTACCAATGCAGCCCAGGGTGCCATTAGTCCTCTTCACAACAAGGGCACACTCGTATTCAGCTGATTGTTCAATGTAACCCCCAGGTCCTTTTCTGCAGAGCTGCTGCCCAGCCTGTCAGTCCCCGGCCTGCACCGGTGCATGGGATTGTTCTGTCCTAACTGCAGGACTTTAAACATGTCCTTGTGGAACCTCATGAGATTTCTTTTGGCCCAATGCTCCAATTTGTCTAAGTCACTCTGAAAATGAGCCCAACTCACACAACAATAAGAAAGTGAAGCTTGTCTCTCAGCAACGGTCCCAGACTCAGCAGGAAGGTGATACAGACATGGCCTTGGAGACCAAATTTAATCACTGAAGTGTGAAAATAAGAGATCCTAATACTCCTTAACTGTACATTTCAACTCAACAACCTTAACTGTGGAGCTGCTACTGGCACCACCACGGAGTGCATAAATGTATGAGCAAGTACTTCTGCATATGTACGTATCACTGGGCATGTCTACATGTTCATTCACGTGCAGTGCCTATTTAGTATGCTTGCACACATTAGTGTAATTGCACACCTTTTTTGTGATGGTTAATGCACAGTAGACTAATACTACTGCGCATTAGTGTAATAACATGTTTTTTGCCGTGTCGCTGTAATGCGCAGTCCATCAGTCTACTGCACATTAAGCATCTCATGTAGATGCACTCACTGTATACAAACTAAATTTCTTGTTGCATCAACACAGCAGAAAATATATTCTGTTCAATGAAACTTCATGTATAAAATAGTCCACATGCAAATATCAGATTCTGGAAAGGAGGGCAATACCAATTCAACAAAAGGAGACAATGTAGAGCATTTCAGACTTGGTATGAATATTTTGCACCACTCTGATAAGTTCTATGAGTTCTATAAGTTCTATGCAGTTGTATTTGCAGTCCTTTGAAGGAAATCCTCTTTCCCTAGCAATGGCATTTGTACACTGATCTCTCGAGTATAACGTTGAGTGACACAGCAGAGAATGCTCAGAGCACCCATGCTACATAATATAAGGGCCAGTTCTTTTCCTTCTGAGCAGGCTTTAGTCATTCAGGGAAGAAATGATAGGGACATGACCAGCAAGTTGTTGGCTGGGTTCTTCCTGTGCTGAAAAATGCATCTTAGTTTAGTTGGATGCAAAAGCTGATGCTAGTCTCACAACAATTTTTCTTTTGGAGCTGAAGGTGAAGCAGAATCGAGAATCTGCTTGTTATGGCATTAGCTTGTTTCCCTATGTTGATCTCAATGGGAATTTTACCCAAAATGATTAGACGGGTGTAATTCTGCCCTTGTGCATTAGTCAACTTATTTTCCAAAAATGAATGTTCAGCCACTTTAATGATAAAATACACTTTAATTTTAACACTGAAAACACTTAGATCACATTGAACCCTTGATATGCTTTAGCACTGCCATTCATATTGCCAAAACGTGTGAGCGTGACAGATACAAAGAGTCAAAACCCAATCAAGCTTTACCTGTGCAAAACAAACAAATCCCAAACAGAATGTGTCAGTGTTACTGAAGTGCATGTTCAGATCTGCTTATTTATACCAAGTAGCACTTTAGTCCTTGAATCAGGCTGTTGAAGTCAATGTGACTTTTCATGGAGCAGTATTCAGCCTGAATGTGTAAGGAGCAAAATCAGGCTCCACATAATTAACTGATAAAAGAAAACACCCTGGAACATCGTAGTCTGAGAAGAGAGGTGTCTGACAGCGCCTGTTATGGCAGAATGCATAACATGCTGGGTTAGATTCTCAGCATCTTAAACCAACAACATTGCACCGCTTCCAGTGTAGTTGTGACAGTTTGCAGAAGCCAATAATCTGGCCCAATTACTATTAGCTGCACTGTGCTGCCTAGGAGTCTTGGGCATGAACCAGGACCCAATTATAGAAAGTCATTACTATTCTCAGACTTTTCTCCTTCCCTTTGCACTGTCCATTGCCTTAGTGG
Source organism: Gavialis gangeticus (assembly GCF_001723915.1). Classification (NCBI taxonomy): domain Eukaryota; kingdom Metazoa; phylum Chordata; order Crocodylia; family Gavialidae; genus Gavialis; species Gavialis gangeticus. The sequence continues at coordinate 58,593,226 of NW_017729029.1, forward strand.
AAAGCTTGAGGGAAGACCATACAGAAGCTGTGTTATGTCAAAAATGCTTTTAACAAGCAAAAATAGCCCAATGTTGAACCATATGTTCCGTTCATATCTATTAGCCATAGTTGGAACTGCAACATGCTCATTATTTTTTTCTAAACTTAGCAGCATATAAAATATCATCAATACCCAGGCTGTCTCTCACACATTGGCCCTCAAGCAGCCATTCACTACTGAGACATTTTATTACTAGCATGCTGAGAATGGAATATGTTCTTGGCTTTTATAGCTTGGCTCTGGACCAGAGAGAACAGCAAGTGCTATTCTCAACATTACAGCTTATCTCACAGTCAGAAGGAAAACAGGATGTGCTGCTTTACCGCACTTCCTTTTAAGACACTAGCTGATGGCCAACAGACTCTTGCAGTCAGACAGATACCTCTGACTTTGAGTGAAAAGGTGAATAAACAATACAGGACCAGATTGTAATTCTACAGTCCATGACATACAGGGGGTAACGTGGTATGCCACTGCCCCACGACCAGTGTATGAGTGGTGATTCAGAGTCACAATTCCTCACCTGCTTTCCTCTTGCCCCAAGTAAAAGCAAATTAATTCCTTTTCATGGAACAAGTGACTCTATCACTACCTGTGTAAGGTGCATGCAGTAACTCCTGCCCATTCCTGCTGGCCAGTGCTGAACTGTAGGAAGAAAGATGACTTCCTTCCCTTCTGAGCTGCCAAATAAAGATCAAGACAATTCAGTCCAAAACGGGATACCAAATATCGAGACAGCAAATGGTTATAAGAAATGAGCACCGCTGTTCAGAGATTATCCACTGTTGGAAACGGGGATTCTGGAAAGGAAGGTGGGACTAGACTGCTGCTTTCCGCCTCTTCTAGGATGCTCTCTGCATTTCAGGTCAGTTTTGCTAGCAATTGTAATCACTTCAGAACAGTGAATTTCCAATTAGCAGGATTACTCAAAAAGGTGCATAGATTCATGTTGTCTGTCTACCTCTCCACTGTCACTCCTCATGGAAACATGAACGTGAGTCGTCAGTGTGATGAAATCATCAGCAAAGCTAACCACACTTTATCATGCATCAGCAGATGTATGACAAATAGATCCAAGGAGGTGATCCTTCCCCTCAATGCAGTATTGGTCAGACCGCAGTAGGAGTACTGCATCCAGTTTTGGGCACCGTACTTCAAGAAGGAAGTTAATAGACTCGAGAGGGTCCAGAGGAGGCGCCTCGTGTGGTCAGGGGTGTACAGGACAAGCCCTACGAGGAGAGACTGAGGGACTTGGGCCTCTTCATCTTCCCCAAGAGAAGGCTAAGAGGTGATCTTGTGGCCACCTACAAATTCATTAGGGGGATGCAGCAAGGGATCGGAGATGCTCTGTTCACCATGGCGCCTCTTGGGGTAACAAGGAACAATGATCACCAATTGACAGAGAGCAGATTTAGGCTAGATATCAGGAAAAACTTTTTCATTGTAATGGTGGCCAAAATTTGGAATGGGCTTCCAAGGGAGGTGGTGCTCTCCCCTCCTTGAGGATCTTTAAGAGAAGGTTGGATAGGCATCTGGCTGGGGTCATCTGACCCAGGCACTCTTTCCTGCCTAGGCAGGGGGTTGGACTCGATGATCTGTTGAGGTCCCTCCAGACCCTATCATCTATGAATCTATGAAAAGTTCATGTCAAATTTCTGAGCGACACTCAGGAAAATGGGTTATCTTTTTTGGTCAAGTCAGGCCTCTACCCTCTACCCTGGCAGACCCTTTTATTGAAACAGGTTATTTCTCTGAAGTCCACAAGCCAGTGCTGACACCTTCAATCACACTGAATAACATCTTTCTCCAAGAGTAGGGTTACTGGCTTTAAAAGAGCTCTCTGGGACCCAGGCATTTCTGCTGAGTAGTAGCAGCAGAATTTGTTCTTTTTGCAGTTTAATTTTTGTAATTTATTCTCTCTCTCTTTTTTGATTCAAATGTTAGACAGGTGGTGGGTAACTGATCCTATTATTAGGATTTACTAATAATAAATAAACTAATCTAAACTAGCATTACCTACCATTGTTTCCAAAGACTTCCTGGGGAAGTACCATGTTAGTGGTCACTATTATCTACCCCTCTGAGCATTGGGGAAAATAGAAAGACATATACAGATATCCCCATTCATGCCAAACTGTACTCAGTTCTATGAGTAGTCTCAGCAGGACTATTTGGAGAGTAAAGTACTATTCACAGGGCACATGTACACAAGATTTTTACTGCACAGTTGACTAATTAGCTATGCAGTAAACATCTTGGCACCTACATGTGTCCCTCTATTAGGCTGGAGTAAATGCATTTACTCTGCAGCAGGATAGTACTTGTAAATACTGGCCACATCAATATGAGATGCTGACTGCTCAGTTGTAACTGCATCGTCATTTAGTAGCTGCATACACAAGTACTAAATGACTGTACAGTAACTGGTGTTACTGCACGGTAGTGTTCCCAAATGGCTTTTTGGCGAGCCGTGCCTGGTACCTCAAGGTATATAGAAAAAGCATTTACAGCTGCGTCTATGTCTGAATTACTGAATCAGCATTGAATCTTCAGATTTGGCCAAATTGAATCAGGGACAATGATCCAAATCAACGAATAGAATCACTGTCCCTGATCCAAATTGATTAGGGCCCATTTCGCACACTCTTACCCGCCAGCCCCTCCACTGCCCCATGCCACCACCTGGAGCCCAGGGCTGAACCCCCAGACCCCATGCCAGCCTGGGGCTACTCCATCCCAACTCAGACTGCTGCAGTCCTGGGTGCATGTGTAAACGTTGTGCCTGGGAGCAGCTGACTCCAGTGTGAAATATGCTGGAGTTTATTGCATTATACTAATGGCATGTGTAGATGCACCCAGAGCAATTAGGGAATGAGAGTATAAATAAATCTGAAGATCCAGTTCTACAAAATACATTGCTAGAAGCAGTGCAAGGGAAAAGAATTTGTTACCAGCATGGTAGATCTGATTTGACTTTGTCCTGTGCCTTGCCTTACTTACACCAAATCAAAATAGTACCATTTCAAATTCTCTCTTTACTGGTATAATTCATAATACAGGGTTCAGAGGAAAGCTGATTTGAGCCCACCTTCTCTGACCCTCCCTCAGAAGCCGTTGTCAGAACAGGATCTGCAGTATAGGGAGAGATAAAAAAAGACTTCTTGTTAGTTCCCATTTATTTAATGACAGCATAAACTCTGGGCTAGCTATTTTGTGTGTCAGAAGGTAATCGTGCATGACCAATTGCTGCTCCTGGAAGAATTTTACCTTGTGGCTACATTCTATTTGAGTTGATTTCAAGGAAGACCTTTATCACCTACAGGCTTTTCAGTGGTTTGCACACTTATTGAAAAAGTAAGGGGGAAAAAGGCAGCAGATTTTATAAATGCATCAATTAACTTTCCAAGAAAGCCACGATTTGTGCAGCACACTTAAGAGGACATGGCAGTTCTCAGAATATTGATACCGTTTTTTAGTGAATGTGATGGGTAGTTTCAAGATGTTCACTATGAGCAAGTGGGTGCTTTTTTATTATGCACTAGTGGAATGATGGATTTATGCCCCAACTTGCAAACATGTGCTTGTAGGTGAAGCCTTATGCATTGCAAATAGAACCAGCGAAGTCAATGACACTATTCACAGCATATGACATTAAGCATGTGTATAAAGTCTTTCTAGGAGAGAAGCCCTAGGCCACACCTACATAGTAAATGTCCAGTATCCTATACAGCTCCAGGCTCTGTAAGCTGGAAGCACTTTAGCTAAATGCACTCTACCTTATATGTGCGGTAATTAGCACTGCAGATTGCCTGCGCTAATTAGCCTTCCCTTATGCTAGTTAACCCACTTAGGGTACTGCATGGAAGCAGTTACCTTGTTCCCAGTTTAGGAGACAGCCCACTGGGAGTAGCTAGGATGCCATCCATGTTCTGCAGTTTGATACATTTACCAGGTAGACATAGCCTTGCTGCAACAGGGATGCCAAATTTTACATTAATGTTACTGACAGTAGACACTGATCACAGGGAAAAATATATAACCTACATGGTATTTCTATGCCTATTTTTGGCTCTATTTCAATTGAGTAAGGGGAGGCTTAATATAAATTGCTAGATTAGCTTCTGGCCCTTGTTTGAATTATAAACATATTGGTATTTCAGTACCTGTTAGATTATGAATCACTAGCCTACTGGTGATCACTAAACTTGAAAAATCTGGGCTACAATCTTAAATTCACATTGCTATTCATCAGGGCTAACTCTGTAGAATAACAGTAACCCTCATTTGCTAGCATAGCTTGGAGTCTCTAACTGCTACTCAGTAAATTACTAATATTTCAATATTAAGCTTTTTGTGAAGTACAGACAGAATTGGAATTGTATTCACACCAGGAAATGCAAAGACACTTAATCAATTGTAGGTCAGCCATGTACCACTCATAAAAAATTGGATTACCCACACACACATGTATGTATGTATGCATGCATGCATGCATGCATGCATGCATACATATGTGATGAAAGTGTGTGTGTGTGTATACACACACACACACACACACACACCTGGACACACACACATAGATCTGTGTGTGTGTTCAGATAGGGGTATGTTTGTATATGCATGTTTATATATATGTGTGTATACACATATATGCACATATACACACACATACATATTTGAATATATACAAATATATATCTGAACACACACACATACACCCGTCCCACACACACACATATATGCTTTCATCATATGCATACCTATATAGTAGGCCTGTGTGATAAAGCGAATATTTGCTTCGGATTCAGATTTGGCTCATTCAGGGGACAATGATTCAAGTTGGTGATCTAATTCGGAGATTTGGCCGCCGTGGAATCGGACAAATCTTCAGATCAAACAGGCCCCATTCCTCACATGTTCTCCCAGCCCCCCCCATGGCTGCCCCGCCCGGCCCCAGTTCTTTACAAAAAAAAAAAAAAGCTCCATACTCACTGGATCCTGCCTGGCGGGGGGTGATCCCCACTGCCCCCCACTGCTCTGCGCTGTATGGGGGGTGGGTTCTGCCATGAGTCCCTAGAAACCCTGACAGCAGTTGCAGCAACTGGTGAGTGAGAGGCTTCAGAAACAAACAAGAAAAAAGCAAGCCAGGACACTGGGGCTGGGTGGGGCAGCCATTGATGGGGTTGGGAGAGTGAGCAGAGGTTGGGGGGGCACTCAGGGGGCTGGGGGAGCATGCTGGGGATGGGGCCTGGCAGTTGTCCCCCTATGGGGCCCCTCCCTCCTCCTCCATCTCTCCCCCCTGCTCCCTACTTTCTGGCACAGAGCCCAGGTCCAGCTCCTGTGGTGGTGAGTAGGGACTGCCCAAATTGCCAAATCTCTGAATCTTTCTCCAAATCTTTTCTGAATCGATTCAGAGGCTTCACATCAATGCGGACCTTTGTATTGGTCTCCCAGTTCAATCTGGATTCGGAGTTTCAGCCACCAAATGAGCCCAAATCCCCTCCAAATTAAATCAGTACACAAAGCTTCGCACAGCCCTAGTATATAGTTACACATATATATGTGTGTCTGTGTGTATCTATATAGGTAGATATGCATTCATCATATGAGCAACTAAAGGCATATATATTTATATAGATGCACACAGTTTGGAATGCATAATTTGTGGGGCCTGAGGTCTGGGGTAAATTGGTTAAAACATTTATTTGAAAGATATCATTTGTTAATCCAGAACTTTTTCATTATACATTTTAATAAAGCTCACTTTACGTGGAGTGCTACTACTTGTGCTTTGCATCATTGCTCAGCTCTCACTTAGAATGTGAACAGCATGTCAGAATGAAAACCATGTTCATTACAATTACAGAAAGATGACCCAACACTTTAAATAATACAGTAAGCACCTAATCTGCACAAGCATCTCAGCAATTACCAAGGACAATTACTAGGGTAGCTCTAAAATGCGGTTTAACTTGATGATAGATAACAATGAAGTAATTATAGCTTTGCTTCTCACCCCAACAGCCAAAAAATAAAATTAGAAAATTAGCATCTGAAATACCAATATGTCTAAAATAAAAGGGGAGACAGAAATATATACTGAATTTATGAATATTTTACCACTGAAGCTAAAATGATAAGCTCAGACCGTGACCTCTTAATTTTCATGACTTGCACTTTATTTCCCTAGTGTCTAAGTGTCCATTAGAACAAGGAGGTGAAAACTTTGGCTGTTTGAAATTGTTCAACTAAAAATATTTTTATCTGAAAAAAGGCTTTATCTTTCCCTTTCCAAGATGAGCGATTTGTTTTAAAATGTTATAAAATATCTCCACATAACTGAAAAATGGCTCCTTGTTGAGACCTGTGTGAATGGAAATGAACCTGAAAATTTCTCTGGAGTGCAGCATTTTCTATTTTTTGAACAACTCTAGTGGGGAAAGCATGAGCTTTCCATGAACATATGTAGCTGGACGTGGTGGTATTGTAACTTCCCAAATTCCTTCTTTTCATTCATTCGCTGGGGTAATTGTCAATCTCTGTGAGTTACACCCAGGTTGAAAGGGGCTTGGCGAGGTAAATACATTCAAGAAATAGGAGCCCAGAGAATGGTTTCTCAAACAGCAGTAAACGTGTCTAACAGTCCTCTTTTACAATTTAATCTTTAATTTAGACATGGGAGCAGCAGAAAAACAAACAAATTGTATGACCCATATTCAATACAGTGGCACAGGGAAAGTTAGTTTTGAAACAGAAACTTCACTTAACTACATGTTTGCAAGAGAATCACGACGATTTCTGGGTTTTTTCACCCTGCCTGTTAGTCTGGCCAGTCACATTTCTCTCCCTACTTGCACCCACCGCCAGTCTGTGAACAGACAGCGAGAGACTGAGTAGAGAGTAAGGGATGGGTGTTGAAAGAAGAAGAAGAAACAAGACAATAACTTGCTCCCTCTTCATCTTGGAACATCACAGGAGGAAAAAGAAATCTCTGAGGGTGTCTATGGAGAGAGGTGGTTGCTGCATTGGCTGATCAGAGTCCTGAGGTCAAAAGTTTCCTTGAAGGATTGGAGTGACCTTTGGGCTGTTCAGGTGACTGAATGTGGCTATGCAGAGCTTCATAATCTGGGGTGGAACAGGTGTATTCTGTCTGAGTAGGAGGCCTTGAGCTTTCCCCACTGCTCCCATTCTCGCGCTCCCTGTCCCCAGTATCCCTGAAACCCAGCAGGAGAGGGTGTTCTCACTGGCTCATTTCTGAGTTTGGGACATGTGCGGCAGGAATGAGGGGTGGTGCTCAGTTGTACTCTTGGGAAGCAGCGTTGCCCTCAGAAGTGTCCCTAGCCAGCACAGTACCCAGCCTAGTAATTAGGCCCCTCTCCTGTGTTGTAGGTGATGCATGTTAAAATAACTTAAGGAAGGAACTGAAGCTAGGTCTTCCTCTAAGTAGCACTGCTGCTTTTTCTTGAAGAAAATGATTGCTACTTCATTATATAAGGAGCCTGATCCTACTAGCACATGTTTCTGGTATGCTTGGAGCAGGGCTTATGAATTCAGCTCTTCCTGGGCCTTAGGCAGAGGGCACCAGTTTGCAGATCCTAACTGGGCTTAGGCAAGAGATGGGCTGGGGCTGGTTTGTGCATTAATATAAGCAGAACTCCAGAGGCTGAAGGAATTGTAAGGGCAGAAATGCAAGACTTGAGGATACCTACTGAGTTAAGGTGTGTCCAGGGGTAGGTGACAGCTGTGTAGAGGTGTTCTGGATTGATCTTTTTTGCATTTAGTTCCACCTATTCATTGGAAAAAAGCCAAAGTGACTCACATAGTGTCAGCCCATGAGCCTGTAGCAGAGCCCTGAACAGCACCCAGTTCAGTACTCACTGTTATCTGGAGCAACTGCTCTTGGGAGTGAAGAAGAATCGCTGTGTTCCTAGCACGTCAACCAAACACTCACCTAGAATAGGCAGAAACAGCACATGTTGTTGTCCTTACCCTTAGATTGAGTCCTTTGTCCATGTTGTACATGCCTGGGGCTGCACATCCATTGCAAACCGTCTTAACTTGTCTTCAACAGCCTCAGGGCTGAAGGTTATAATAGTGTAAGTTCCTCCTCAACTATAATTTAAATGTTTTTGCTTTAAAATCAGCTACCACAACCGTGCAAAGCACCCATAAAGATTAACACTAAACCTACTCTGCCAAAAAATTAAGTGACCCAATGGTGTGAATTCGCACAGGGGAGATGAGTTATTTCTCCTATAAAATTTGGCATTTGGACGGCATCTTGACTGAAGTGGAAGTAAGTGCAACTGTAACTCATGATAACACAGTGCCATCCAATGCGAAATAGCAGACAATGGTCTGAGACTTTGTGGGATATTTGCAAACTTCTGGAAAAGTCTACCCCCATTGGAGATTCAAATTTTGTTACAGGGAAAATCCCCAGATAAAAGTGAGCAAGAGGGAGGGAAGCCTGGTGAGATTGACACTCCCATAAACACTATCAGGCATTATCAGAGCACACTTAATGTACACCTTATCAAGAGCCATCTTAGGATGGCTGGAGGCACTTGGATTCTCTGGGGATGAGGACCATGTAGGTATTTACATAGATGGATAGGGATTGGTGTGAAACAGGGAAAGCCCAGACACACCTCCCTTCTCTATATCAGCAGCAGGAAGAGGTAGTGGAAGAAAGCTATTTCACCAGCCCTCTCCCTCTACATGGAAGTGATCTTCATTTGAAGGGTCTTTGTAACATAAAGTTACCGTGGCACACAGGAGACAGTCCAGAACCTGATGTTTTTATAGATCAGCTAAATACAAGAGTTTAAAGCTGACTTGCACATGTCTAGGGTCTTTTGGTATGCTCTTTCCCATGATACTATAGCAAACCAGATTTTTTTTTCTGAGCCAATCTTCCTTTTTCCTACACCCACAGAAATTAGAAAGGGTAATTATATCTCAGGGGCACCTTAATTGTCCCAATTACTCAACCAGTTTCTGAAGTCAAATCTGATATGGGGGAAGAGATCTAAAATGATCAGACACCATTGCGTACGCTGTATGTATGGGAATACTCAATGCACAGACATAATTAGGTACCATAATCAAATTATTTTCCTTTAAGAGCATACTATAAGTGGCTATTAGTCAAAGTCTCCTTTTCCTAGAATGTTTGTATTTAAGCCAAACACAAGTGCACTTGACAAAAGCTTTTTACTTATGCTAACATAGTCTTGAATTGTAACACTACTTAAACTTCAGTGTAATTCTGAAGAAACAACATTTCTCATACTTCAAGCAAGCACTTTGTAACACATGTAAACTGTATGTAGACTTTGGAATACTATGGTCAAAACAAAGATATGGGGGATGTCAAAAGTAGTTTAGGAAGGGTGCAAAAACATCTTTTAATCTGCTTGTTGACATGTGATGGAATATACATACGTATCCCAGAGCATTCACTTTTGGAACAGACTTCTGATGTGGGGTAACTACTGTGACTCTGCTCTCCGAAGAGGCAATATGCCTTCTTTGATCGAGTGCTTTATTTGTCCTTTAATTATAAACTATTGATTGAGGTTAGATATCCAGAGTTCGGAGCATTTCAGTATTGACCCTCAAAAGTGTTTAATACATGTTGGCCATAGTTCAAGACTCTACTCTAAAAAGATCACAGAGAGAAAAAGCCTCAGTGTATTTTAAGAAATGCTTTAGTTCAGTCAGCTGCCTGAGATGTACAAACATTAGCACTAACTCAATTATAATCAAACTGGATGTAATTAAACTTGGCAAATTCCATTATTCCTCACATTTCATTAAAAATGTAGTTGCATAGTAGATTGTATTAAAGCACATTCTGCAATATTTTATAGATGTAGCTGCTATCGAATAGTATTTTACCTTTTGCTTAATATAATGATTTGGATGAAAATGAAACAATATATTATCATCCTAGATTACTGAAGAGATTCCAACATTTTAATCAATATGAAAAAAATAGTATTCAATGTGTTTCCAAACCATTTCAAAATGGCTGCTTGAGTATGGAAATTCTCTTAGGTATTCTTAGGTGCTAAAATAGCAAAGTCAAGATTTTCAAACTTACAAGTCTAGAGTTAGGCCTCAAATTCCATATTTAGGATTAAGTCACATATGCAGGGCATAAGCATGCCCTTATTCAACAGTGTGCCTTCATTGTCAAGAAGGCTAACTACATACTGGACTGCAGTATTAGAAGTGCTGTTAGCAGATCGAGGGAAGTAATTGTTCCCCTCTATTCAGCACAGGTGAGGCCACATCTTGAGTACTTTGCCCAGTTTTGGACCCCCCACTACAGAAAGGATGTGGACAAGCTGGAGAGAGTCCAGCAGAGGGCAAGAAAAATGGTTTGGGGGTCTGGGACACACGACTTGTAAGGAGAGGCTGAGGGAACTGGGCTTATTTAGTTTGGAGAAGAGAGGACTGAGGTGGGATTTAATAGCAGCCTTCAGGTACCTGAGGGTGGTTGCAAAGAGGATACAGCTGGACCATTCTCAGTGGTGGTGGATGATGGAACAAAGAACAATGGGCTCAAGTTGCAGCAGGAGAAGTTGAGGTTAGAAGTTAGGAAAAAAACTGTCTCACTAGGAGGGTAGTCAAGCACTGGAACAGGTTTTCCAGAGAGGTGGTGGAAGCTCCATCCTCGGAGGTTTTCAAAACGTGGCTAGACAAAGCTTTGATCTAGTTGGGGATGGTCCTGCTTTGAGCAGGTGGTAGGACTAGATGTGACCTCTTGAGTTCCCTTCCAACCCTCATTTTCTATGATTCTGTAAAGGTGCTGAAAAGATGAGAGACATCCCACAACTCCCACTGACTGCAACAGGGAAAGGTTTATGCTCACCACTTCTGGAAATTAGGCAATTTAGCCTAAGTACTGTTTTCAACAGAGATGTTTTCCTCAGCTGGAATCACGTTTAGATGCTACCATATGAATTAAACCCATATGCTTAAACACATTTTCTCTGGAAATTCTGGCAAAAGGAATTTGTTATCTTCATTAGCTTGTAGCAGAAAACTGAAATATCCATTGGTATAATGAAGACAGTTAGAGGAAAGTCATTTTTTCAACTACATGCACTTGGGCTCTGACCATAGCTCATTCAAACATTGCAGTAAATGAGAATGTGATCCTTGTCTTCAATGTGTTCTGAGTTAGGCCCTTGATCAAGGAATATTCCAAGATATAAAGTACTTTCTCTCTTTATGTAAATATATATTACTCATATTTTATTAACTATTCTACATATGGAAACAACTGGCTGAAGATCACTCTCCAAATCATCCAGTAATGAACAGTTCTTATAGTTAAATCTGACAGTTGTACTAAAAGCAGTTGGGTAAACCCCTAATCTGACCCCTTCAGAAGATTCAGCCTCTTCAAGGTAACCTCAGGAGAGACAAACTTCCCTATGCCACACGTATTGCTAAGTCTACACTTTTTATATGGATCTCAACAGAAAAGCATGTCCTGATATGCAGGGGTGTGTTTGCCATGGTACAAATAGCAGTGCAAACTCACGCTGGTTTGCACCCAATAGGGCTGCATGTAGCTTCAGTTGCTGATTTGATTTGGAGATTTGGCCCAATTTGGCAGTCAAATCTCTGAATCTGAACTGAATCAGGAGACCAATATAAAGGTCTGAATCAATCTGAAGCCCCCGAATCAATTTTGAAATGCTTCAGGGAAGATTCAGAGATTCGGTGATTTGGGCAGTCCCTGCTCGCCACCTCAGGGAGATGGACCCGGAATCCGTGCAGGTAAGTAGGGGGTGGGATGTGTGTGTGCTGGAGAAGTGGGGAAGGGACTCTGGGAGGACCCCCACTAGGCTCCTTCCCCTGCCTACTCCCCCAGCCCCTCCTAACTCCTGCCCACTCTCCCAGCCCCATCAATGGCTGCCCTGTCCGGCTCCAGCATCCCAGGACTTAAAAAAATAAAAAACAAAGCCCCGCACTCACTGCCTGCTTCAGTGGCTGTTGGGGCCTCTGGAGGCTCATAGCAAAGCCCGCCCCCATGCAGCAAGGGGCAGTGGGGGGCAGCGAAGATCACCGTACCTACCCCCCCCCCCCCCCTGGCAGGAACTGGG
>NW_017729029.1:58605498-58632966 GCF_001723915.1 Gavialis gangeticus
GCAGCAAGGGGCAGGGGGGGGCAGCGAAGATCCCCGTACCTCCCCCCCCCCCCCGCCTGGCAGGAACTGGTGAGTGCCTGGGTTTAAGTGCCGGGACACTGGGGCCAGGTGGGGCAGCCATTGACAGGCTCGGAGAGTAGGCAGGGGATGGGGCCTGTTCAATTTGGAGATTCAGCCAAGTCAGTGGTGGTTGAATCTCTGAATTAGATTCGGCCGAATTGATTCGGGACAGTGATTCAAATCACCAAATTGAACCACTGTCCCCTGAATCGGCTGAATCTGAATCCAAAGCAAATACTAGCTGCTTTGCACAGGCCTAGTGCACAACTGTCCTGGGTGGGGAAGAGGACTGTGGGGTTAGCACCTGTGCCATCCCCAGCAGCCTTACCTGGGGTCCTGGGGGTCTCCTGGGGCAGCAGCTGCACCTATTCAGCCACACTGAGCCTGGCTGGCAACCGGGGCATGGTTCTGGATGGCTAGGCTGTTTCTGGTGGCACACGCTGCTGCCACACTGCTTTTTTTGTGCTTGTTTTTTTTATAATAGGATCCCCCAGTGACAAATTTTGGCACCACACTGCAAAATAGCAGTACGGTGAACAGTTGTACATACACCATGTGCAGCTTTTGATGCCTCAAACAGCTTTAAGGCGCTGCAAATAGCACATGCACACTCAGGTGCACCTGTTGAGGTGGTCAAGGCCAGACTTAGGCCCAGCATCTGCAATATGAACTTCCATAAATAGCCAAAGTAATTGCCCCAAGTCAAAATATATTTTGTAGGCAAATCAATAGACTCAGAGGACTTCCTACTCAGATATCATCTTATATCAGACTCAGTTCTAAAACTAAGCTCTATTTATTTGTTGACTGTTCAGAGTAAAATTTGATTGCTTATTCCCTCTGATCAGCTTGTAATTGAACCACTTCATGACAAAATGACAAAATGATAAATAAGAGACAGTGGGTTTAGGGTTCAAACTGTTTGATGTATTCTGTCCTGAGGAATTTTTGAAGTTAGTCTCCTTCTTCTCCACAAGGGGAGCCAAACTGGATACTTGGACTTAACATTATAAACTACATTATATTTTTCAACTGCATACGTCTTTTGGTCTCTATGTATAAATTTGATTGAACAAAACCACGCTACTCTTTTAGGAACACTCCACTGTAATTTGTGACTAAGTTGGGACCAGCACCTGCAAAATCCAGCCCACCAGATGTCACAGTGGACAGGTAGAAGCAGTGCTATGCAACTGGAGATTTGTGCAATTGAATCCAATTCTTAGCAAGAATAAAACTGTGATGGAGTTTCACTAGATACAGGAGGGATCATATTGCAAGAAAATACAAGCTTCTAATAACCAGCCACCTAGTGGGTTAAAAATCAGCTCTGCTCCTTGTACCAACTAGATTCCACAATGCTACACAGCTTTATGCTTCTAATCCAGCCTTATTATCAAGATAACCTGCTGTTTTAAGACCTCCGTGTCATTGCTTAGGACTGCAAACATTTCATCCTGCCCAGAGAAACTATGTAATTACTCAGGCCCATTGATCTCATTTTCTGCAGTTGATTAGAATTCATGTCCCTTCTGCTGTCTGTTGAAGACAATGGATCAAATGGGAAGCACATGTGCTTGTGCCAGAACACAAATTCATCCATGCTAATCCCTTACCAGAGATTGAGATTTGCAGTACTTAAATTCTGGAGATGTCAGTGAAGCATAGATCTCTCAGGAGGTGAAACAGCAGGGCCTAGGTGCTACTTCAGTTTTCCTGAGTTCTTGTTTGTTTCCTTCCTGGTATTTTAAAATTTCCAACTGCTGTACTTTCCCAATATGAGAAAAATCTAAGTCATTCATGTATAAATAAAATGAGCTCATAGACTTCTGTACAATTTTAAAACCAGAACTAGAAAACATGTCTGGATAGCTGCTCTTCGATTTATTCCCCTCTTCATAAGTGCTGACTTCTATTTTTTCGGTGGGGGGGGGAGGGGGGACGACCTAAGGTGATGGACATGTCCCGTCCTGCCGGTGTGTGGGGAATGGGGTGGGTGTGTAGGGAAAGCAGAGTGTGGACATAGGCAACACATGGGGGGGCTGGGAGGGGGCATGTGCCCCTGAGATTTCTGTGCCCACAGCAGGGTGCAGGGCTGCAGTGGGGCTGGACCAATTCCAGGCAGGAGCTGCCTCCACAGCCCAGTGTGCAGGACCTGGCATGAGAGGGAATGCCATGCTGCCATGGCTGCCAAGGTGAGGCACCCCCTGCCCACCCAGCAGCAGCAAGAGGTGGGGCATCTCCATGCCATTGCCATTGCTGCATCTCACCTTGGCAGCCATGGTGGTGCAGCACACCCACCCATGCCAGGTCCTGCCCACAGTGCCATAGAGGTGGTTCCTGCCTGAAGTTGTTCCCTGTGCCCCATGCTCTACTGTGGGCACAGAAGTCTTGGGGGGCATGTGCCCCCCCTGCCATATCAACTTGGCCCCACACCTCTCTCCTCTGTGTCGCCTGTGCCTCCCCACTCTGCCCCCATAGACTTACCTGGAGGGAGAAGCAGGAGCTGCTTTTCACTGTTGCTTGGCTGCCATATGCATGTGCACGCACACATGCATGTGGCACCCCTCACCTCCAATTGCCCTCCCCGACCCCCTAGCCCCAAGTAGCCTCTTCAAGCTGGTATTCTGCCAGCCTGCAAGGGGAAACCTGCAGTTTCCCCATGCTTTTCTCTGTAAAAAGAGAAAATCTGCATTTTTCTGCAGTGTCCCAGATCCCTGGCCTCAGTCATCATTCCTAAGAAATATTACATACTTTTCCTTAGATTTGGGCCCTGACATCCCTCTTCCCAAGGTGGGCCAGGGCCCTCCAGCCCCCATGTACTCAGTGCCTTTGGTCCCTTACATGCAAGCAGCTTTTCATATCTTTAGTGCTCCTTCCATGAGGAATGATTCATGGCATCCCAGAGCAGTTATGTCCTGAAATGATTGTAGAGCTAGATTCTGCAACTTGCTGGGCCATTTAACCCAAAGTGCATTTGGACATTGTTGATATTCAGAGCCATGGGTGCCTGCCACAGCCAGCCTACTGGAGATGGAGAGATCATGCTAATGAGCTTTTCTGCTCTGTCCCCTAGGGGAACTCAAAGTCTGATTTGTGTGCTATACATTTCAAAGTTAGAATGGATAGCACATGTCCTAACCTCATGCTTTCAACCATCCTTGGCCCTTGGTTTTCTGACCTATACTAGCCAATGCTGGACAACCCTGACAGCAATGTTTTAAATACTGATTCAACTACAGATATTGCACTGACTTTTATGTTGCATATATGACTTCTAAGATAGACCTGTAACATTCACCATCCATTTGTAAACTGATGAAAACATTGTCAATCTCCTAACGATGAGCAGAGTACAACAGATAAGACAATCTTATTGCGCTAGCAAATTAAACGTTGTTAACGTGACAGAAAATCCAAAAGATAGTATCTTAATAATGTTTGCACCGCATTGCAAATTATGTATGGAAATCCCACAGCATCAGCACATTTTAATCATTAAGAACAAAATTCGCTCTATTCAGCCTATACCAGGTTTATAGACTATCTGTGTGTTACTCAAAATAAAGTTTAAAGAGAGACTTTATTAAGAGAAGAGGAGTGCGTGGTCTGTGTGTACATGTCAGGGTTTGGTTTTAATAAAAGGGACAATTCAAATGCATTTTAAATTTCTGAAAAGGGGTAAATTTTGCCCTGGGGTGTTGAAATTTTTATCATATTTACAGAATTCAGTTATGCATAAAAATGGCAAATTGATTCAAGATGCATTTTAGCAAATAATACCACTGTATCTTCATCTACTATTGCACATTTCATGAAACTAAATCCACAGCTGATTGTGTGTTTTTTATATAAATTGCATCATCACCAGTTGCATGTTTTTATATTTGATGCCAGAAATGTCCCATACATTCTAGTTTTAATTTCAGTTCTACGATAACAGGAGTTTTAAGAAAATCATCCTGGTAGAACCACCCCAACCAAACCATGCCTTCCCAGGTATCTTCTGAGTTGCATAAAGCAATGGCTAAAGTAGAACTCAAAACCTCCATCAAATTGAAATGAGTCTGGATGCTAGTGTATATAAGACCCCAGACCAGGTTCACAGAATTCACCACTTTAAGTTGCAGATGGTCACAAGTCTCCCATCTTCCCCTAAACAGGTACCTTTCCCATGTGGCTGTCTGTGAGGAAAAGCTGGTGACCTGATCTTGAAAGGAATTATGAAGACGGATGGTCATAACTTCAAAGAAACAGAAGCACGACTGTTGCAGCAGAGCAAGCTGCTCTTCCTCTCCTTTCTATAGTGGTATAAGAAGATGAAGAAAAGGTACAGCCAAACCACTGCAAACACTCTTGGGCTTCCCCAGAGGCTTCCAGAGTGAGCACCTTTCCCACAATGCCTCGTGCTATTAAATTGCCTTAAACCAAACAAGAGGAAAGTCATCACGAGAACAGTGCATCTCAACCAGGGTGCTGGGTATCTTGAGGTCCTTTGAAGGGTGCCATAGGATGCCATGCAACATTTGCACTGCTGGGTGTGCAGACATGATTCATAAGATAAACCCCAAATTTTCCAGTAGGAATCCATAGGGCTAAGAACATTTTGACCTGCTTTGGGCCTTCTGAGTTCTCTGCAACATGACTCTATTATTTTTCTGCAGTCAAAAAACAAGTGACAACTGAGACCTGGCATTTTCCGAGGGGTGTCTTGAGTGTAAAAAGGTTGAGGGTCACTGCACTAAAGAATAGGATATTCAGAAATGCTCAGTATTGGGCTAACTCTGCTCCCCATGAAGTCAGCTGGAGATTTGCTATTGACTTCAAGAGGAGCAGCTAGGAGAATGCCAACCAATCATGTAGAGGTAAGAGGCTCACTTTTGCCACTGAGAACATTTGTCTTATGCACCTACTGTGACTCTGGGCATATCAACCCTAAAAATGAATAGTTGAGTTTGACCTTGGGCTCCACACCACCCTCACTGCCAGAGTCCAAAGATAATATATAGAGTAGGGTTGAGTGGCCAAAGCTACTTCGTGAGCACCCTGCTGCTGCATCAAAGCATCACCCTATGTTGTGCAGAGTCCTTGTGATTGCTGGCTACACAGGGTGAATTTCAGGGGATGATTTTTTTATTTTGACAGCGTTCCCTAATTTTGACACTATTAGACCTGCCCACCCCTCAATACTTGTCATTAGTAGCGTGAGTTCATTACAATTAGCACTGCAATAGTGATTGCTTTTGCTTCTTCTCATGGTCATACACTGTAAATACCCAGTCTATAAAAAAAACCTGATCTTTTCCAGCCACCAATTTATCTAACAGGATTTCTCTTTTCATCTCTGCTGCCTAGCTGACAGCTTTTAAAACTCAAGCACTATCAAGCAGCATGACTGCTTTAAGTCTCTTGCTGCTTTCCATATTGACATTATTGCACCTTTAATACTCCCATACTATGTTGAATCTCTATTGCCAATTTGTAGCCATTGATTCCAAACTACATTATATATGTCGCATCAGGTTCTCCAGTTTTAGGGTCACAGAATAACAAGTCTGAAGCATTTTTTTTCAATTGGGTTAATGATTGAGGAAAGCCCTTTCCCCTTCTTTGTCTTAAAGGAAATAATATTTAGATCATAGCCTGGTAACACTTTAGGGGATTAAGTGTGACTTGGTTGCTAGCATACAGTGACTATTCATCGTGATTTTGATCAGCTGAATGTGCTGTTTATCAATCCTCCTTAAGTGTCCAGAATCTCTGAACAGGACTCCCACTGGGCATACAGCTAGATTCCCAACTTAAAAAAATGTGCAACCAATTAGGCTAAAATGTTAAAGGAAAAGAATTCATTAATATGTTTAATGAGATTTTATGTCCATATGGGTATTTAAGCTTCCTTCAAATGTACACTTTAATGAGCTGGTCATGTTGCTTGAATTGGTTTTAATATATCTTCATCATATACCTTATCTCTGAAACACAGTGGATTCCCCTAGGTTATAGGTAATTCTACTATCTTTGCAAATTATACAGTCAACTAGAAACTTCCTTCACTCACGCTTCTGTTGCATTGTTATTGCTTGAAGGAGGAGGGCTTGTCTGATTAGCACAAGACACAAAACTTTTCTTTTTTGCCTGTACTGTCTTTCTCAGCTAATTTTTAAACCATTCCCTGGACACGGTGTCTAACTTTTGGCATCGTCCTCTGGTGACCCATGTTCTCTACTTGTCTCTACCTGTTTTCTGGTGCTTAAGGACACGTGCATGGGTGAACTGGGCAGCTACCCAGGGCCTGGACAGAAAGGGGCCTGAAAATGGTATTTTTTTCCCCTGTTGTCTGATTATTATTATCATTATCGCTGACAAAGGGGAGCCCAATACTAAACGTTCAGGAGTGTGGGTAGGGTACTGGTTAGGGAACTGGGAAAAGTTGAGGTCTAGAAACTCCCACTGTTTACATCCATTTGGGGCACTGGCCAGAGATGGCAAGAAAACAGAAATGTTAGGTTGCATATCTCTCCCTCTTAGCTTGGCATTATCATCATGAACATGGTAGCACCTAGGAGCCCTAGTCACAGACCAGGACCCATTTTGCTAGAGACTGTAATACTGCAGAACAAAGACAATCTTCACCCCTAACGGGTTACAATCTAAGCACAAGACAAGAGACAATAAATGATCACAGACAGAAGTTGGGATACACGCAGATAATGAAAATTGCAGTGACATAGGATATTATCATTTACTGTGGTGACATCTGTGTTTTGGTCCTTCATGGGTCCCAGAAGAAACTGTAGCTTTGGACATCATTTTAGGGTGAAGGACAGCATCTTCAGCTTTTATCTAAAGGAATTCTTACAGTCAAACAAAGGCATCTGGTTTCATATCCATAGACGATAGAGTAACAGAAAACCGGAATGTCCTTGATGATAGCCACCCTACCCCTAGGTGCCTGTTCCACAGGGGCTGGTATAAGTCGACTCCATATTTCTGATCCAAAAATGTAGGTTGACTTATACACCAGGTCTACAAAATTCCTAACTTTTTGGATCGGAAAAAATGGGGTTGACTTATACACCATGTCAACCTATACACCGGGAACTACGGTACTTGACAAAAACATGGCTCTAATGTTCAGAAGCAACAGGTTACCTGAAAGTGACTGCATCTTAAATCAGTCCAAATGCTGTCTCATTAGGTTTTGGCATGACTACAGAAGGATACAGTGAAACAAAATGCAGAAGAACATGAAAAGCAGAAGTGAGAAAAGACCAATGAAAGGGGAAAGCTTTGGCTAATTGTGTTGTTTCCTTTCTAAAGTCTTAGATCTTCTCACTAGTGGCAGCTATCACTCTGCTTGCTTCCATTTCAAGGAAATATTATTTCATCCAGCTTCTATTACTGGCACTTAAAAATGCCTTTAAAAATGTGCCTTTTGATCAGAGGGTGTTTTACCCTTTTTTCCTGACACTGCATGTATATTTTTGCCTTTCTCATTTTCAGAGAGAAACAAAAATGATATTCATGATGTGCCAAATAAATTAAAAACAACACAACTTAACATATACATATGGGGATGAAAGCAGAGGTGATATTTCAGTCTTCCATTTCAATGACATTTACTGCTAGAAAATGTGTTTAATGAAAATTTGGTCTAGGGCCTTATTCTGATCTCTCACCAAATTTGTCTGACTGACTCAACTGAAGTTACTGAAATTATTGAAGTAACTGAGAGCCCTCTATGTGTCAAAAGAATAAAAGATTAACTGTACTGGTAGGTAAGATACTCTTAGGCAGATAAAGGTGGAAACCCCCCCTACTTACATGTCCAAAATGGAAACTAAGGCTCTTTACAATTAAAAAGAAAACCAAGGCGGTAAGTGGGAGAATAGTTCTATAACTTAAGAATGGTATATGATGGTGATTTCCTCATCATATCAAAATGTTTTAGAAAGTGCAGATTTCCATAAGAAAATGGAGTTATCAAGATTAACAAGATTAAGAGCATCCCTTCTGGATCATGGTCTTGGCTAGCCTCTCAGTGAGATTGTTCTTTTCAGAAATATCACCCTGACTTGCTGAAAAAACTGGATATTCAGGAAGCCCTCTTAAACAGCATGGATCTACACATCTTAAAGCTACCAAGTAACATTCATCCACTTTCCTAGAGTTCAGTGTATTCTTCATCAAGAAGCTCTGGCCAGGCAAAGGAGTCAAGGCTTGTGAATCTAAGCCTGACCCTTCCAAGCTTTTGGAAATAAGTCACAAACAACTATACCTGAGTAAGATAGCCAGTGCTTCAAAAAAAAGATCTCTTCTCTTTCTCCTTCAAACATCATAGCGACCCTGAAGATACACACTTTGGACACCCTGCTTCTCACTAACTTACTCTTTGGTGTCAAGACTAACCTATGCGCACAATCTGTTTTCGGGCCAAGAGTTCAAATTGAAATGGCTTTGGTGGCACTGATTGATGATTCCTTCTTGTCAATAGGTAGACAGCTAGCCATCTTTCTAGACATCTTGGCAGCATTCGGCGCTATTGGCCATGAGCTATCCCAGTTTTATTTGAAAGACATGGCAAGAATCCAGGGCTATGGCTAAAATATTATGAGTCCCTTCTGAAGGCAGTCATGATTGAAGAGGAATTACACCTCCTCAGCAAGACCCCTCACCTCTGATGTTCCACCTGGATCAATCCTCTCCACTTCTTTTCAACCTCTACCTACGGCCGTTAGCAGAGCTGGTCAGGTAAGATGGATTCAGGCACCAGAAAGATTTAAGGGTCACAGAGTTCAATCAACCCTTCGCTGTATCTAACCACATTCGTGCCATGTAGGTGGCTTAATGCTTAGTAAGATCAGGTCATGGAGGATGAACAGGTGAGTGATGCTGGTGAACAGGAAGATTCTGCAGCTGTAGGACAGTCTCCTTAGCCATTTGAATGCTATTATAGTATTCCAGGAGTACTCTTGAATTCCTTGTTTATACTAAAATGTTACACAGCAGTATCCACACGTGAAGCTTTCTATTGTCTCTGGTTGCATAGGAGACTGGGTCATCATGGCCACAGTTGTTCAGATTTCCATTGCACCTTGGCTGGTCAACAGCAATGCACTCTACCTAAGCATGAAGGAGGCAGACTTAGAAACTCCAGCTCACGCACAAGGCAGCAACTGCAAATTGATCCTCTGCTTTCTACACTGGCTTCTTGTAGAATTGCATATCAAATTCAAGGCCTTGGTACTTATCTTCAAGGTACTCCATGCCCAAGGACCAGCATATATAAAAGACCTTCTTATACTCCAGGATGAAAAAAGTTTCTTACCATGAAAGGAGCAAAAGCTTTCAGGCACAGAGGGACAAGAAGCACAACTAGTTTTAAGATACAGATTTGGAAAGCTATGGAAAGAAAAATGCAATATGTTTGCTAGTGATGGCAGGGGACTGGACTCCGTGACTCTGGGGATGCTTCTAGTCCATGTTCCTGTTTTCCTAACCACACTCCTCTGGCATAATGGAGTGTGCTTCTGTAAAAGCATTTTGTGCAGGCGGGAGGTAGAGCTCTCACAGCGGCCGGCTTCAAACTGCAGAATTATCTCCCCAGGAAACCAGAACTATCACAAACCTCACCCTCTTCTGTTTCAACTGCAAGGCACATTTCTCCGATTCAGTCTTCTCTAACATAAATATGGAGCAATTGGGGTATAGAAAAAAATCAAACAAACAAACAAAACCCAAAGCCAACAGCCTAACAAACCAAGCCGTTCCACTACACACGCTTCCCCCCCTGGGGAGAGGATGAGAGAACAAATACCACATGACAGATGTTAGTCATTATTGGAAGATGCTCAGATACAAAGGTAATGAGCATGGCAGAACTTATATAAAAGAGAGAGAAAATTGTATTTTTCAGCCAGCTTCTTTAGTCTCCCATGTGTAGGCCTGGGTTGTGTATATTAAAGACCAACAACACTCTGCTGTGATGAGTATATTTTGTTATAAAGTTTTCCTGTATCCTCCCAAGCATCCTCAGAACAATTAACCTGCACATACAAAATAAGTGATGCATGACTGCTCTGCAGAGTGTGTTACTTTAACCTCTACCTTGTGCACTCTGATGCTGAGCCTGCAGACACAGACTCGTCTAGGCCTGATGAATCAGGGCCTCAGTCCTGCAAAGAATTACACATGTACTTATTTAGCTCCATGTGAACCACTGAAACCAGAAAGACAATGTGCAACAGCAAAAGTGAGCACATATGTAAACCTAAGCTGGATCAGGGTGCAGAAAAATACTGATGGGAGGTATAAAGAGAATATATGAATAATCATTTGAAGTTTTGCAGTATTTTTATTTTCCTTCCCACTCTAATCCTAAATTGACTCTCCGTAGGCTTCCAGATAGCACAAGCCTGCAGAGACAGCAATCTCACCACCACCTCCATCTCTCTTGATTTTATAATAATTGCCATTAACGTATAAATTATGCCAAGTAAAATCTCTCAGATGCCTTTATTGGTGTGCAATAATTTTTCCCTTCTCTTCCAGCACCAGAGATTTCCTTAAAATGTATAGACTGCCATGGTGTTGTCTACTAAAGAAAATCTTTTCTTGATGGCTTACCTGTCCTTGCTTTTAAGAGCAGGATGGTTTAGACAAGGATGGTTCTGGGTTGGTTTAAACAAGGATGATTCTGCTTTGAGCAGGGGATTGCTCACTTTTCTATGATTTTCATTATGCTCCTTCAGTGATGAGCACAGATATGTGCATGGGACAGAGGCGGTAGTTAGGCTAATAGTGTCAAAACCACACTCCATTGCTTACAGAATGATTGGTAATGGTAGATAGTATGCTTTGGCCACTGCTTGTTACTAGAGGTGGACAACATTTCTGAGTGGATAGTAAATTCAATAATAAATGCAGCTTGGAGTGAAAATCTGAGTTCAATTTGATAAATGGTTGCAGCCAAATGTAAAAAGAAAATTAAATTTGAAAAGCAAATTTTTTTTTGTTTTGAGAGTTTCAAAAAAGAAAAGTTTCAACTTTTTATTTTGCAAAATGCATTTTAATTTCTAAATTGGCCTACATCTATTAAAAAGCAATTTTAAAAAAGGGTTAAATAATTTGAACATGAAACTAACTGTTCGAGAGGGACATCAACATGAAACTTTTCTCCAATTCTTTGGCTCAGCTCTTGACTGAAAAATCCGTTATTCACATGCTTCTGCTTGTTACATTGACTACAAACACTTCACTGATAAACTGCACTTTGTACTATGCCATTGATCCCACCTGTTGTCTTTTATCCAATTAAAGCAATGGTTGCTTGGGACAGGTTTTATTTCTTTTGGTGTAAATGCTTAACAATTCATGACTGTGCTGCAATAGCACAAATTAATAATAAAAATAATAAGTCATATTTATTCACTCTAATTTATTCATATAAATAATAAACCAACTCCCAAATGCTTGGCTGCTATTCAGAGCTGCTTACATTTTTTTTCTCCAAACTAGATCACATTTTTCTACACTGTAGAAAAAAATATTTTCTTCCTTGACAGTGTATATGCTCACTGTAAATCACTCGCTGGTGAGAGTTATTCTAGGTAGGGTGCACTTAAGAAATCTACTTTACCTCCACTGCCTGATGTGCAAGTCCATGGGGGGTGGTAAACATTTTTCTATTGAGGCTGGGGTTTTTAAGGAAATCTAATCTAAAAGTGTCTGCTTTTGATGGAAAAAAAATCATTAAAATGCTGCCAGAAAACTGGAGAAACTATATTCTGAAATGATACCATTGGGTCTCATGGTACTTCAGCCCCCAAACTCGATTTCCCAGCCAAACGCATTGTCCCTAAGCCATGTGACTAACGTGCTTCACTACACTGCCCCTCCCCAGGAAAAAAGGCTGGTGCGTCACAAGAAATATGGGATGACCAAGAAGCTGGATGTCTAGAAAGGAATAGAAGCACGGTTGCTATATTTCTGAATCAAAGCATTTCTTTTTTGCAGTCGGACTTTTCCAGTCTTTGATTTCTTACTGACAACTTTAAATTGTCCTCAGAAAAAACAACCAGCTCGAATGGTTGTACATAAATAAGCATCAGTGGAGAAAAGATAAATCTGAGTCCTTCTCACCGCGCTGTTCCATATGGAGTTAAACGCTCTTTTTAATTTCCCCATTCTCCAGCCCCAATTATAGTTATTGCCAAGTGTGATAGAGAGGGAAAATTTCTGTACAAGTAAGACAAGAGAGTCCTTGAAAGTGACTCTACTCTCTCACATGGCTAAGTGTCGTATTCACAGGAAAGAGATTTTTTTTCAACATACTGGCCTAAAACACAATGAAGGTTTTTAATAGAGGCAGATTTGTATTCAGGAGACAAAAAAGTATTTCTTTAACCCAGGCACAGAACTTAGTCTCAGGGAACTCCAGTCAGGTTTTCTAATTCACTCCCATACCTGTATATCAATTTTCCTTATATACCATAACATAGAAATAGCCATCAGGAAGAGTGTTGCTGATCAGGATAAGAAAATGCACAGATGTATGCAGAGGAGATGACGACTGACAATACCCACTCAAAAAAGGACGCAAATTAAGAACAGGGGAACAAAATGATGACATGCTAATATAGAAGTAGGTCTTAAGAATATGAAATGATGATTTGCATGGATGGGTGTAGGCACTTGGCCAGTAGTCTATGACTTGGAAGATGCTGCCAGATGGAAATGTTCATCTGCCTTTCCAATTTGTAAACCCCAATGGCATGCCAGGCCTTCTGAAAAATATTTTCCTTGCCCAGTCAAGTGTGCAAACAAATAGAGGTTATCATTAGTATGCAATCTGCACCACCATTGCAAACTCCTTGGGAGGTACCCTAGAGACTTGTCCAGCCTGGTCCTGTCTTGCAGCCAACTTTCATGTGGAATAGCTTGTCCAGATCCAGAAGCTTTTTCAATAGCTCGCATGCTGCAGAAGGCCACATCGTTATTCTGCTGGAGAATGGGAACTCTTGCTTGCCAGTACGCTGTCACTTTATTAAGTAAGAACTTGCAGGAAAGCAGGAGGAATTAATCAGAGGGTCAGACAGCAGTTTGAGTATATCACTAAAGAAGAGCTCCTGCAGGAGTGATGAGTTATTATGATCCCCACCCTGGGGAAATAGCAACATGTGTGTCAAGAAGCTATGTTTACTGTGTAAGAACTGCCCAGGCAATCTACTTGGAAATCTATTTGGGGGAAGGAGGAATTTTCTGTATCTCTCTCTTCCCCAGAGTGCCATTGTCACAGAACAATAACCCGAATGTTTCTGAATGCTCTTCGATGTTTATTTTCCACTCAACTGAAAATCAACAGATAAAAACAGGATACTTCAGTTGTTTATGCCTTTCCCTCAGATAGGAACAAAATGAGGTAAAATGGAAAAGAAGGCTCCATTGACCCAACAGGGAAATTTGGTCTGCAGTTGTGAAACGCTCAAGCTGTTCTGCTCAGCAAGTGGCTGGCTTATGCTTATGTAATGACTGACTGGAGTTGGTATCTGGCATGTAACTATCTCAGCTGGCAAAGTATGCAAGCTAGCTTGAACTGGGTTTTCCGTTTCCCAAGGAAAAACAGAAAAAAAGTAGATTTTCCCTTTTCATAGATTTCATAGACATTAGGGCTGGAAGGGACCTTGCGGGACCATTGGGTCCAGCCCCCTGCCTGAGAGGCAGGAAGTCAGCTGGGGTCAGAGGACCCCAGCAAGATAAGCATCCAAGAGTTTCTTAAAGGTATCCAGAGTGGGTGCTTGCACCACTTCTGGAGGGAGTCTGCTCCAGGCTCTGGAGACTCGGATGGTAAAGAAGTTTTAACTTATGTCCAGTCTAAAACAGTCTTCCAGCAGTTTGTGACTCTTAGACCTTGTCTTCCCTTGGGCTGTCCTGGTGAAGAGGTGTTCTCCCAGTTCCTGATGCACACTAGGGGTTAGGGGTGTGCTAAGTGGGACCTATTTGATTTGGATTTGGCCCAAATCGGGGACAGTAATGCAATTTGTTGATTGGGATCACTTTTCCCTATTCAGTTTGGCTGAATTTGAATCTGAAGATTCAATGCTGATTCAGAGAATCAGCGATTTGGCCATAGACAGAGCTTTAAATGTTTTTTCTACATACCTCAAGGTACCAGCATGGCTCGTGAATGCTGCAATGTTGGGGTGGATGGACCATCCCACAGGAGTACTGTGGGGCGGGGGGACCCCCACATGCTTGGCAGCAAACCCAGAAGTGGACCAGAAGTACTTCTTCCAAGGCCGGGGAGGGACATGGGATGCCCCCCAGAACACTCCCCAGTGGACCCAGAAATGGACTGGAAGTGCTTCTGGTTCACTTCCAGGTCTGCTGCCGAGCATGCTGGGGAGCCCCCTGCACTTCTGTGGGACACCTCATGCACTCCAGCATCACAGCATTCATGAGCCGCTTGCTACCTAAAGGTATGTAGAAAAAACATATAAAGCTGTGCCTTTGTCTAAATTGCTGAGACTTTCCGAATCTCTCCGAATCGATTCGGAGGGTTCTGATTCAGTTTGGAGAGATTAAAGGGTCTCCTGATTTGATTTGGATTCAGAGATTTGACCACCAACTCAGGCAGAATCTTCACCGAATCAAATCAGGGACCAAAACTTTGCACAGCCCTAATGCACATCCCTTATATACGTATAGGCTGCCACCAAGTCACCCCTGAGCCTTCACTTTTCCAGGCTGAACAGTCCCATGCCTCTCAGCCTCCCCTCATAAGGCCTGTTCTCTTGACCTCTAATCATACACATGGCTCTCCTCTGGACTTTTTCAAGCTTCTCCACATCCTTTCTAAAGTGTGGAGCCCAGAACTGGATACAGTACTCCAGCTGCGGCCTCACCAAGGCTGAGTAATGTAGGAAGATGACTTCTTGGGTCTTGCTTGAGATGCATTGGTAGATGCAAGCCAGTTTTATTTGCTTTGCTGGCTGTGTCATTGCAGTGGTGGCTCATGTTCATCTTGTGGTCAATCAAGACCCCCAAGTTTCTTTCGGTTATGATGCTAGTGAGTGTAGCACTGCTGAGCCTATAAATATGATGTGGGTTTTTTCTCCCAAAGTAGAGCACTTTGCATTTTTCTGTTTTGGATGTCATCAGGTTTTGATCTGCCCATCTTGTGAGCCTGTCCAGGTCAACCTGAATTACCAGCCTATCCTCTAGCATGACTGCACTTCCCCATAACAACTATTCACCAGGGTATCCTTGGTGGAAAATTAGGAATAATGGTTACAAACTCCTTGAAGACTGTTTCAGGCTCAACATTAAGAAAAAACTTCTTCACAGCTAGGGTGTCCATACTGTGGAATAAGCTCCTTCCAGAGGTGGTGCAATCGCCTACCCTGGAAATCTTCAAAAGGAGACTGGAAGGTCACCTTGCTGGGGTCACCTGACCTCAGTTGTCTTTTCTGGTTAGTGAAGGGGTCTGGACCCGATGATTTTCCAGGGTCCCTTCCAGCCCTACAATCTATGAATCTATAATTCAGTGCTGTCTGTGAACTTAGCCAGTCTGCTTCTGATACCCAAATCCAGATCATTTATGAATATATTAAAGAGTACTGGTCGACGTACTGAGCCCTGGGGGACACCACTAGTCACCATGCACCATGTTGACTCAGTTGACCATTGACCTTGCACCATTGACTTTCACTCTGTGGATCTGGCCATGGAGCCAGTTCCCAAGCTATCAGACCAGAAACTGGAGAAAGTCCAGCAGAGAGCAATGAAAATGGTGAGGGGGTTGGGGGACATGACTTGTAAGGAGAGGCTGAGGGAACTGGGCTGATTTAGTCTGCAGAAGAGAAGACTGAGAGGGGATTTAATAGCAGCCTTTAAATACCTGAAGGGTGGTTACAAAGAGGATGGAGCTGGACTGTTCTCAGTGGTGGCAGATGACAGAACAAGGAGCAATGGGCTCAAGTTGCAGGAAGGGAAAAGTCTCAAGAAATGACATAACATGAAGATCCCAGGTCTTAACCATAGTATCACAAGTTGTGTTTGCTAAGAACATGCTACCTTGAACATTTTTTTTAAGATAGAATTTTTTTCTAAGACTATTTATTTCTCCTTTCTTTCCTACAAATCTCAGATTTATCTTCTATTATCACATAACAACCAATGGCTCCAAGGTTGAATCATTGCCTCTATAAAACCCAAGGTAGTTCAGAACTGTGCTGCACTCCTCATTTATCAGAGATAGGAAGGTACAGCTATAATTTTAAGTTACAAGAACTTCAGAGTAAATTGAAGCTTTATTTTGTTTTGTTATTGATGTTGCCACATAAGCAACTCGAGTGCAGAATCTTCCGGTAATCATCCTAAGAGAATTTCAAAGTTTATGAATGCTATAATTCCTTGCTGTTTTATCAGGGGTCCGCTGGAGTATATTTCTTATCTTCAAATCTTCCTTCTTATCTTCCTTGCTGCACTGATCAGCAATACCGGCCTAACAATCTGGAATATGAGGCCCAAGAGAAAAGGAAGGTGTTAGCTCCATTTCACGGATGTGCGACTGAGTCATGGAAATGCAAAGGACCAGATATTTGAGGACTAGTTATTTAGGGACCTGAAACTTATTGAAAGCAATAGAAATACCTGATAAAAAGTGGTTTGCTAATGAGGATGTAGGAAGTCTGATAGAGCTAGGAGGCTGAATTAGGTATCTAAAACACCCTAATCACTGGGCTGTCTTTCCTCTTCTATCTCTCCCATAAATCTACAGAGGCAAAGAACATAGAGTAACTCCACTGGCTTTAATGGAACTACTTTCATGCATAAATTATCTTTTATATGAATAAGGTTGGCCTAATGCCTCCAAACTGCATTCAACTGAAAGTATGGAGGGGAACAGGGCAGAATCCCTAATATATTCTCAAATGCCTAACATTTTCTTCACATTGGAAGTATGGAATAATAATTCTCTTTCCCATCAAACTGACTTAGATCCTATATGATGTTCTTGTGCATTAATTTCCTTTAAGCTTCATATCATGTTGATTTATCATTGCAAATAGCTGCTATATGAGGCACTGCTTAGATAGCTCTCATGAACAGTCTAGTTATAATTTCATTATTTCCTTCACTTGAGTGTGCTATCTCACGTAGCATATGTGATAGTCATCTTCATCCCCATCAGAGCTCTAAGCATTCCAGATTTTACTGTAAATTATTAGGTTCCTTGTTTCAGGGATCACACCAGGGAGATTTCCAAAGAAGAAGGGGGAAGCCTCATGCATTCTTCCTACCAGCTCAGTAGAGGACCCCTATGGAAGTGGACATAGTGATTGGTTACAATAAAATGTTACACCAATGGCAGCTTTCAACCCACAGGAACAAAGACTTAAAATCAAAGCTGAAAGTTTTCTATAAATACTTTCACCCATTGCAGCATCACAAATTGTCCAGTTATCAACACTGATTGTAATACCCAGGATCAACAGAATGAGTTAAGGACAGAAAATGAGATTTCACCTTCAATTACCTTGCTTTTGTAACTTTCTTTAGACTTTCAATTTTTACCGTACTGTAGTTTTTGGTCATTTAATTTCATCTTCCATTTTAAAATAGCAGTTTTTACAATGGGGATACTACTATGAGATTGGAGATCTCTTTCAGTCAATCTGAGGTGACTTAAAATGAAGCATCATTGTTACACTATAATGTACTGTGCTTTTTTGTAACCATTATGATGATTTACTCAACAAAAATAAGCAAAGTTCCTGCACTGAAAACATTTAAACTGTGTATCATACTCAGGCAATCCCACTGTTAGCTTCAATAGATATGTTCAATAAGTGCTGTACAGTGCAAATTAGGCTTGCAGAATCTGCCCCCAAATCTTATCCTTAGCAGCCTTTACCAAATCGTACCTTTCACTAATAATTAAAGTTCTCAGAAGTTAGATGGAGAGCAAAAGGTGGCATTTAAAGGGGAGCTGGCCATATGCAAAATCCCTATTGAATGTAATTCTTCTTTGAGGAGGACAATTTTTTTCATTCTCTCTGCTCCTTGTGATTCCTACCTTTGACAACTTATGCAAAGCTCAAAGTTAGACATATTTTGACTAGTAGAAAATCAGGAATACCTTCTGCAAACCGGGAACCCATTGTCTCATTTCAGCTGTACCTGGCAAACAGACAGCCCTCATACAGCTATGCAACCTGCGTTCTTCCACTTCAGTTTGCCACTGAGACTCTTACTAGAAAAAAGCAAGTTGGCAACTGGATGTCATTATTGCTCGTCTTCATAAGACAAGGCCCATTGAAGATAATTGGTACTACAGTAAAACAAACAACCGGGATAATTATCAATAAATACAGGAAACCAAGTTTTCCTTCAAAAATACTGCTCTGGAATTACTGCTTGCAAATAACCAAAGTAATTTAAAGGATACTCTGGTAATAATGTCCTCAGTTAAGGGTGCAAAACATCTCTTTCTATTTTCACATGCTCTTAACTTTCCCAAACATTTATCTTTTACACTGATTTTTTCTGTACTTCATCTTGGTCTAAAGGTGACCTTTTAGGGAAGCTGAACACAATCCATTAAGCTCCCTTTTTGAGTTATGGGAAAGCATAAAAAATGGTCCAGTGTTCATTATGATGACTGCTTTTTACTATTGGGCTATGAGTATTATCATTCTGCGGTTTCTCATGTTTACAAATAATAATAATAAGAAAAAACCCTCCGCATTATTACTGAGGTGTCACAAAAGTAAGGTAAGCCTGGAGAATCCTTCAGATGTATTTCAGAGCTGGGAGAGAGAACTATCCTTGTGCATATTTATGAGAAAAATGAGATGGGACTGGTAGTGGACAGGACCTGAGTAAATCATAAAATATCACAGAAAATGAGGGTGTGAAGGGACCTCAGGAGGTCACATCTAGTCCGACCCCCCTGTTCAAAGCAGGACTAGCCCCAACTACATCATCCCAGCTAAGGCTTTGTCTAGCTGGGTCTTAAAAACCTCCAAGAATGGAGAGTCCACCACCTCTCTAGGTAACGTATTTCAAACTTTACTTATATTTTACAAATTTCAGATATTTAACATTTTAAGCAAAATTGATGAAGTTGATAGCACAATAACAAATAATAGAAAACTGATGATAAAAGACAGGTAGTGGTCAAGTGACTTGTTGTAGCCATGGCAGTCCAGGAATCATGAAGAGGCAAGAGTCTTTGCGGGTGATCTTTTATTGGATTGACTGCATAGCTGGGACAATGTTAGATACATCATTGAATACAAGGCATTCTTCACCAGCTCAGTCTTAATGAAGAACATCTTGTATTCTAAAATGTGTATACCCTTAATAAAAAACTAAAAATTAACATACTAGGTCAAAGACATAATTAGACAAAAATATAGGAAAGTCCATTACAGTTGAGAAATCACTGACAAGGAAAGTGTCTATGAAACAAATTGTGTCTTGTAAGTGGGGGTCAACCTTTATGGCAGCTGTGCCACAAATTAGCCCCATGCCCTCCCTTAGGGTCACTCATATCCCCTTCCCCTGCCCAATCTGCAGCTCTGCCTTCTACTTCCTGCGCTGTGCTCCTTGCCCAATCTGCTGTTCTGCCCACTTCTCCCTGCCCTACCTGCCTCTGTACCACCTGTCCCCTCCCCAGTCTGGCACATGCCATGCACTGAGGCTGCCCATGCCCCTTGTGGCATCCACACCAAAGAATTGCCCTCCCTGCCCTGGACCATGCCTACAATTTACAGTTCTGCCAGCTTTACTCATGCTAAAAATCATATTCCCTAGTTATTTCTGCTGGGCCAGATTGGACCCTGGCCTGGAGCCAGGTGGGATATAATGCATCTCTGGTGCAGTATACATTAGGGCTAGGTACAGACATTCAAAAAGCCTGAGGAGGAATTGATCTAAGTTTTGTGGTTTTCTGTAAGCGGTGTAGGTTAGATCGGTAGCGAACAGAACGCACATTCTCCCTTTGGTGGGGAGGGGACAAATCTTAGACCAGGTTTTGCCATTTTTAAACCAGTCTCTGTGTGCCAAATTTCTGTTCTGTTGCAGGTATGACTGGTTTTGTACACCAAACTTCTGTTCTGTTACTGGTATAGACCGGGTTAGGATCAATTATACTGGTAAAAGTGTAATGTCTGTATCTGGCCTAGAACTTCGAATTGAAGTTTCAGGCTCCCAAGGGAGCACAGTGGTTAGGTCAGTGTAAGAAGTGAGAAAAAGTAGAGGTAAGGAGTAGATAAAGGCATTGCTATATGCCCTGGTGCAGCTGGCTGGATGCTGGGGCAGGGGTAATAACTCTCTATGAAATTATCTTAAAACTGACCTTTTCCTGGTGCAAAAATGGGCATTTCCAGCACAAGGACTGGATCTCTCCAACTAACTCATTGCCACTCTCTCACCAGAGGCTGCAACACAGGGAGCTACTGAAGGGATGAAAATTGGCTAGAGCCCCTCTGAAATCCAGAAGTCCTTGGGGACAACATCCAGATAAAAGTAGTCGTGAAATTCATCTGTTCTCCTTTGGCCCAACTGTTGGGGAACTACAATTGACTCTTCATACTCAGCTAAAACT
Organism: Gavialis gangeticus; assembly: GCF_001723915.1. Taxonomy (NCBI): domain Eukaryota; kingdom Metazoa; phylum Chordata; order Crocodylia; family Gavialidae; genus Gavialis; species Gavialis gangeticus. Next base: position 58,626,176 of record NW_017729029.1, read on the forward strand.
GAGGATCGTGTTCATGCTTTGAAGTGGAAATATACTGACCTTGAATTGATTCAAATATCCCATGCACTTTTCTATCTTGTTTTTGAGGATCCCAGGTGAGGGAAATCTGCAAAGTAACATGATTTCTACCTTTTTTCTCTGAAAAATTAAATGCGTGATCTACTCTACTTAGCACATCCCATCCAAAATTCAGGATAGGTTTTCAGGGTATAATTTTGTGTGAATTTTTAAAATAAGTTTAAGCAGCCCCCTCCACTTTATTGTCTGAATCTATGGGGTAATGAACAAGTCAGAGCACAAAGAATCAGCAGATAATTTTGTATTTAATCACGAATCTATTCATGTAAAATGAATTCTTATCCAATCATAATTTTAGAACTAATCAGAACTATATCTGTCACTATATAATTAGATTGCTTAGTTGTCAAATAACAGAAATCCATTATCCTTATATAAACCTCTGGTTTCCAAGGCAATTTAGGCTCTGAAGCTCTGAAGAGCTGGGACTTAAGTAAGTGTAATTTACTTTTAATTTTAATTTAAAGAAAATGAGAATCAAGAATGAAGAGTGAAAAGAGAGACAGGAGCCTAAAAACAAAATGCAATGAAAACCTAAAGATCTAACATTTTTACAGCCATTCAGTTGGTAGCTGACTGAAGATACAGAGAGATGTAAAGAAAAAGACTGGTATTTTCCAAACATGAATCTTAGCAGGAAAATCCCAAGACTCATTTGGAATCTCGCACTATAAAGGTTAAGCCCAATGCCCATTAAAGTCAATGGATAGCTTCCAACAGATATTTTACTTCCTTTTCCTTAAGCATATAGCCTATTAACCTTAACATGGAAAAATCTACATGAAAAAGCAATGATAAAAATGACCTTGCAGAGGGAATTACTAAAGGCTGTGGGCACACAAACAGACTCCAGATTTATGGTAAGTTAGGGTATGAACTTACAGTGCATCAGCTACACTACATGCATTTTCTTTCCCTGCTTTTACTGACAGCTATGTTACCTCTTGCTTATTGGTAGTTACCTCAGAGAACAGGATGTCCTGGAAGCTTATATTTTGCTCACGTGCCCATGACTGTCTGGGCCTGCTGCAATGCATGGAGGCAGAGATGACTTCCAGCGGCCATGACACCAACAGAGTGATGATTATGCAGCTGCAGTTACGGCTGCTATTTTTCTCCCCAACTCTGCATCTGAGGCTGCTGCCTTGGTCACCCTGTGTGCCTAACTTAAAGGCTGGAAAGTCTGAACATCTAATTTAGGTGGACAAGAGGTGAGCAAACAGAAACTGCTTTTGCTGGCTCTTCTAGGGCTTGAACCAGAACCCATTGAAATCAATTCTTTTTTTTTCAATCAGTATCAATGAGCTTCAGATTAGGCCCTTATGGAGCTGAATGAACCAGACTTTTATCTGGCAACCTGTTGTAAACCTTTAAATATGCCTGGAGTGATACTGATTTTCCATTTGTTTGGGGAACAGGTCTCATTTATTTAAACATAGACATCTGGGTTTGACCAGGTGTACACACAATGAACTGAATATGCTCATACATTAAAATTGACTTTTGACAAGGACCACAGGACTAGAACAGCCTGGATGCCATCTGGTTTAGATGCAGGCTCCAATGTCTTCGTGATTATGGCACACACACAATACAAAGGAGAAGATGGTGACACTGAAATCCACAGCTATTGCTAGCCAGCATTTACCCTCTTATAAATCTGAGACAGAGCAAGATGACTTCAGGGGATTTTATTAAGTGCTTCCAAAGTGGCTATGCACTCAGGGAAGATGCATGCCTTTAAGAGGCTGGCAGGAGTTTGGTAAGAAAGGAAATCAGGAAGGGACTGATGTAGCACTGTCAGCCTCAAGAATCAAGAAAATCAACTCAGACCTGTGCCCAAGATCATGAGATTGTTTCGCCATTGCAGGAATGAATCTAAATGAATGAAGACAGACTAAAATATATCTGTATTTGTTTTAAATCTCCCCATTATTCTTCTGACACCGCAGCTGTGATAAGACAACCTCTACTGAAGATATCATCTCTCTGGTGGTCACATGAAGACTCCGCTTACTCTCCCCTGTACCCAGAGTTAATCATAAATGATGTTGCAATGCCAGCATTGCCCTGGAAAAATTACAGGGAGCTTCTCATAATAGGATCACAAGGGGTCTGGTGGTGGTTTGTGTCCCTGGCCTGCTGGTAGCATCACTGAAGTCTTTTACCTTTGCTCTGCAGTTCTGGCTGTCATGCTGATGTCCCCAGGCAACCACTTGCAACACAATGTTGCTGTAGATTGTAGATGTCCTGGCTTGGCCTAAGTACCTGCTGCACCTTTGCGTCATCCCGGAGTGCGATGAAGTTGATGACCTTTCCCAGTTGCCTGCAATTACCTGCAATTACATTTCATGGATTTGCCCCACTTGGATAGCAGCTGGAGGCCAAAGATCTGAGAGAATTTCCCTCTCCCTGGGTCCCTCAAAGGATAAATGACCTGATTGTGGCTTTGTACCTGGTTTTAAATTGACCAGCACATTTGCCATCTTGTCATAGTGAACATGGAGTAGTCAGGGTTACAGAAGAGAGAACAATATCATCATCTCAAGGAGAGTACAATGCAGAGGATACTGTTTGGAGTATCATCTAAACCAGAGACTGACCACAGATAAATCCACTGATACAAACGTATGGCTACATTTAAAAACAGGGTTAAATTTAACACTAATTGGGCAGAATTACAATGATTTTGAGGCATGTACCATTTTGCTCAAAGGCCTAGTTTCTACTTTACTGAAAGCACTGGGAGGTAGCAATCACCTTGAATAAAACTTTTTTCCATGCACGGACTATAGGGAAACATATGCCATCTTACTGACATGCACAAACATATATAGGAATTGGCAACACTGGCAACACTGCATTTGCAATATAGCCATGAATACATGCAATGACAGCCACTAATATGGCTGTAATGACACAGAAATGTTATAACCAGAATTCATAGGTTATATGTGGATAGGGTCCACATAGCTCAAGGAATGGCTGTACCCTGCCCACTCCCCTTTGAAGTCCTTATCATGGGAATCTGGCTCTACAGGACCTTACAGATACTGCCTCAAGGCATATCCTAGCCATTGAGTTTGTTTTGCTAGTCATACATAGAACAGGCATGTTCTAGTCATACTCCCCGTGGTAATTCCCTGTTTCATAAATGCTGTGCTCTATCATGGATAGCCAAATCCAGTGATTAGGCTCAGGAACTTTAGTTCAGAGCCAGGAGTCAGGACTGTGTTCCAGTCAGGGTTTGAAACTAGTGGCCAAGCCAAAGTCTGGGTGCCAAAAAGCATAGGAATAAGCCAGGTGAAAGGGCCAGAGACAGTAACGAACAAGCCAAACTTAAGAAGCCAGAATCAGAAATCTGCAAGTCAAACTAGGATCAGGAAGCCAGAGTCAGAAACCACAAATCATATGACAAAATCAGGAGCTGAGTCATAAAGGGCATATCTACACGTGAATTTACACGTGCCTAAACTCAATGTGCCTTAGCTCAGGGTGCTTCAAGGCGATTTAGGCATGTGTCTACATGTGCATGCCTTAAGCTGCTTTAGCGTGACTCGCTGTGCAAATGTATTTGCAGCCTGCCCTGGGCAGCACCCTGGACAGCCCCCTCCAGTCCATGGCAGTGTAGCTGGGAGGTGCTGTCCACTGCCGTCTAAGTGGGTGGGAGCCTCCAGGCCCCATGGATGCAATCAGCCAAGCCCCAGCCCCAGCCCTGGCTCTAACCCCCTCCCTGTGTTCCTGCCTCCCCAGGATTGGTTGAGAGTGGGCCAGAACTGAGCTCATAGAGCATGCAGCAGTACCTGTCAGAGTGCCAACCGATGACTGTGGGCGGGAGCACAATGCCTGCCTCTGAGGCACAGTTCCTCTGCTCACCACACAACACAGGGAGTGCATGAGGCTGCCGCTCCTCCCCAGTTTTCCCATGCATGTGCTGGGGCTTGGATTGTTTTGTTTTTTCTGTGCCCCTATACACAGTCATCAGTTGACACAGCAACAGGTACCACCGCTCCAGCTCCAGTGCCTGCACCTTGGAGAATAGCACCCATTGCTTTTTCTTCTTGGCAGCACCTGGCAGCAGTACAGGGCTCCACAAGCTTGGCTTTGGCCCACTCAGTTAACATATGCAGTGTTATGGTGCCTTAAGGCATCTACATGCTTATACAAGTATCAAATTTAGCCTAAAAATCACCATTTTTAAGATGCATTAACGTCATGCATGTGTAGACCTGTGCCTTTAATGAGCCTTAAAAATGGCTAAAGTGCCTTAAATTGTCATGTGTAGATGTGCCCAGAGAGAAGGAAATCAAGCAGAGAGAAGCCAGACACAGATACAAAGCACAAGATAGGTAAACAATCAAAGTGAACTCCCTGAAGTCAGGGAGGTCTACAAGCTCACCATGGCATTCCCGACTTGTTTTATATCTGTGCTTGGAGGAGGGTCAGCTTGCTGCCAGAAGGATGACTCAGGCCAAAAATAACAGTTGCCATATTGAGAAAAAAAGGAGCATTACATCCAATCTTAAGAAAATAATGGGAAAGTCAGTAATAATTACAGTAATACATTATTACACTTTAAAGGTAATGCTGTTCTGACCTCAATTGGTGAAGATGACCCTATGCCCAGAAGCATGACTGATAGCTCTTATTTTCATGCTAGCTAATGTAACTGCAGAGGCTATTCTTAATTATAAATGTCTAATAAGTTTTTAAAATGTATTCTGCTATGTGGCCCAATAACATCCTGCACAAAATTATCTACAAGTTGTGGAGGGGGGAAAAAAAAGCATTTATTCACTCTTTTAAAAATGTCATACCCTTTTGTAACTGTACTTTGGAAAATGGAAGGAGGATCAGAACATCCTGCTGGTTTTGTCTGTGTCATTCTCATACCTCCATTCATTTCTTCTCTTACTTTTCTCATTTCCAAACAAAATAAGCTCAGCCTTTTTACATTTCTTTTATATGGATTCTTCCCATTTCACCAGCTCCAAAGCCTATAATCACTTTTGCTGTTCTTTGAGGGTACTTTCCTTTCTTGACTGTTTTTTCCCCTAGCTAAAGAACTGAATGCATTAATTCAGGACATTCCATCTTTTTGTATAATAGCATTATATTATTTCTGTATTATTCCTCTTTCATCTTTTTAATACAACCTAATACCATCTTTATATTTTTGTCCACTGATGCATACTGAAGAATTACCTTAATTGTTTGCTGTGGTTCTTTGGAAAACCAATAAGCTATCTGGCTTCAAACTATTATGCCATGGCCATCCCTGTACTTGGTCATCCCTTTCACAATTCAGGGAACTGAAATACTGATAGGACTGAGGACAGGAATATGGAAGTCATGCGGTCACTATGGAACAGTGGCATTAATGAGTGCATTCAGGTGTACACGGTCATTTTTTTTGATCAGTTAGCATTCTATTTTTCCTTGTAAATGGGATCATCAGCAGAGTGGTATTTCATTAGATAATGATGCATATGGTACCTTTTTTCCTCATGAGTCACAATTTAAAACAGACTAAGAATTATCCATGTGGCAAACATCTGGATTTACTTAGAGGCCAGTAAATCTAATTTCATCTGACATGGAGGGAGGACTTGTGCCAAATACAGCTCACAACACTAAATTGCAACCTGATGAGGACAAACCAGTCCCCACTACCCTGGCTATCCATCTGGAAGGGACAAACAAGGAAAAGATTAAGAGAATGCATTTGGCTGCCCAATGGCACACAGACAGTCCCTAGCAACTCCACAGAAGCTTATGCCTAATACCATAATAATCTGGTCTTTATTGCTAAGCTTGATTTGGAGGGGAGAGAAAAAAGCAGGAGCTGATAGAGCTTAAAGCGAGAGGTTTGATTTTTGGAAAACTGCTATGTTAAGCATGATACCAATGCTTGTAGGTGCTCTCAGTCCCTTTGGCCTAATGAAATGTGCTCATTGTGAGCATGTCTACATGTGCATTAATGTGCCGTATTACCTGATAGTATAGGTACTAAACTAAATGTGCAGTGACTAACACAATGTGCGGTAACCAATGCTACTGCACAGTAGCACTGGCACATGATTTTTGTGATGCTAATGTGCAGTAGACTAATTCTACTGTGCATTAGCATGGTTTTTGCCTGCCACATTCATGCAGAGTACAATTAATCTACTGTACATTTAGTATCTCATTTAGACACATCCAATATCAAGGTGTGGAAAATGATAAATTGTATTTAGACTTACAAATACCACAGAAGTTTTGATTTATCTGACATGAGTGTAGCAGGCTTACCTTTCAGAGCTTGGGTTGAGTCCCAGGCTTGAGATCCTGCTGTTTTGATTGGTGGAGCCTATCCACCAATCAGGAGGCAGCAGGAGAAATAAAGTCACGCCCCTTTCCTGAGGGGAGGGGGAGAAGAGCTCTCCTGGACCTGATTGAAGACTGTGACACTGTCAGGTCTGGAAGACTTCAGGGGCCGAGCCAAGAAAAGCTGGGGTGCTTGTGGCAGAAAGCCACCTTGGTTTCTCCCCAAAAATCTCTGCCCTGTGATTCTGTGATTTAAATCTCTGTGCTGTGACCATTCAATTAGGATGGGCCCAGCACACAGGGGACCACACCCTCAGCCTGTCTCTTTAGGGAACTTGAGCTGGCTGCATTCCTGAGGGAGGGGGAAACCTGCTCCCTCTGCTTATGTGACTTGCATCACTTAC
>NW_017729029.1:58637966-58644965 GCF_001723915.1 Gavialis gangeticus
CAAGTGCCTGTATTGGGTCGAGTACCCTTAGGACTATTAGGCCTGTGTTTCTCCGAGGATACAGGGCCGAGACAGTCCACTCTTGGGGTGGTGGTGGCACATTACCCCCAGACTAGCGAGTGTGCTCCAAGGAGAGGGGTTGGCTGGACATAAGGCGCCCCTAGGGAGGCATTTGTAGCCTGGAAGGTGGTCGGGCGCAGGGAGGTAGGCGGCTCAATGCAGGAGCACCCCCTACTGGCCCACCTCACGTGTTGGAAATAGTGGTGGGATACGAATACCCAGCTGTTTTCCTGAGGTGGGATCTCTGCACCCGCCACAGTGCTCTCGCCCAGCTGGCAATAGGCTCAAGGCTCTTGAAGCTGCCACTGAAGAGCAGACTTGGGAGTGGTGCAAGACTACTCGGGCTGTTGATGGTGCACAGGGATGGTGCGCAGAGACCCAGCCCTGACAGCAGTGTGAGACTGCTCATGCCCATCACAGTGCACAGTTCAGTGCATGGAGCCCAGACTTTGAGAGCCTCAAGTGGTGGCTTGAGCCTGCAACCCTGACAGGGCCTTGGGGGCCACAGTGAGGTGCCTCAGGCCTCATCTCCCAGCAAGCAGCCAGGTCCAACAGTGCACAGGGTGGTGCATGGGCCCGAGCCTTGGGAGCCAGGGAGCCGCAGAAGCTGCTTGGGTTAGCCACCCAGCGTGAGGATGGCTGGCTGGAGCCTGAATGGCCCAGCCTGTGCTAAAAGAGCCCTCAGTGCCAAGCCAGGGCACAGGGAAATAGTAGTGCTACAGCGTGAGGCTCAGCACCCAGGAGCCAGCAGCAGTGGTGCAGCAGCTGAGAGGAGCTGAGACCTTGGTGCCCAGAGCGCGGTACAGGGTAGAGAGGAGCTCAGTGGTGTGGGAGAGGCCTGGAGAGGCGATCCAGCAGAAGAGACCCCATCAAGCTGCGCCCTGACCACTACCACCTGAGGCAGTGTGAGTCATTGGGCCCTTGGGTCCCACAGGGGAAAGACATTTGGAGCAGGAAAACCCAGAGAACGGGCTGAATGAACAGCCCCCCGCCTAGTCAAGGCCCTAAGGAGAGAGTCCCCTGGTGCTTCCTGGACACCCCACAAGGGACCCCATTGGAAGGAGGACTATCTCTTGCCATGGGTCAGGGACTACATTAAGGAATAGATGTTATTAAGATTTTTCCTGTTTGTGCCTTATATTGTTCAATTGAAATGTTGTATTGTGATTTAGGTAAGTGTTCTCTGTGTGTGTATATATATATATGTGTGTGTGTGTGTATATATATATATATATATATATATGATATTTAGTACCATGTTTATATATATTATAACTTAATACATTGTATATAGTTACAAACTTTGGGCTTGGGTTAACTCTATAGAGGAAAGAGGGCTCTGCTTGAAATTCTGGCATCCTTCTCACAGCACCCCCTCCTGCCTACCCATCCCATTCAATTGAGAATAGGGCACACCCTTGGGTGTATCCTAGTTACACGAGGAATGGTAACATCAAGGGAGCATTTGAGGTGTTACTGAATGAGAGGTCAAGGAGAATGGAGGCTCCTGCATACAAGGAAGAGAGAATTCACCAGTTGTGGGACTTTTATTTAATCACTAGATAGGTGAGAAGTGGCTAGATAAAGAGATTATCTAACAAGCATCAAGTAAAGTGTGTGATCTACATTGTATCTTCATGCTTTCTCTCATGGTACCCTTCATGCTTTGGATGAAGTCCCTGTCTGTTTTTATTTACATATAACCCAGTTAGAAGAAAGGGCCGCCTCTTTGTTATATTCTTGTACAGCACCTAATACAGCAGGATCTGGAGCCAAGACTGAAGCTCCAAGACCCTACCACAAATAATTATAGTTATGCTAATTTTTTTACAGCCTGGATTCTTATCTACCTGCCAGGTAATACCTTAGTATAAATAGTATGTGATGGTGATGTATACTTGTCAAACTGAAGTCATGGGAAAAATTATATCTATCATGCATCATCTTACCTATTCTCTATCTACCAGTCCATGTCACCCCTGCAACTTCTAACAGTGACATAACTACTGGGGTTTAAAATAATCTGCTGTGGAAATTTTTCAATCACTCACTCCAAATTGTGAGAATTAGTTCATATCTGCTCCACTGAGATAAGGTATAGGATCAGCAGAAAACCTGAAAGTAGGCATGTCTACACGTGCAATTACTATGCAATAAATTCTAGCACATAGCACCAGAGTTTATTGCTCCCAGGTGCCATGTTTGAACATGCTCCCAGGACCATGGTATGCTGAGCAAGAGAAGAGAAGCCACAGCAGGCAGAGGGCCCAGAGGATCAGTCTGCCAGCCCATGGCTGCTCTGACCCAGTTCAACGTGCTGTGGAGGGGCTGGTTGGGGCTCCTGTGCAGGACTAGCAGGCAAGCAGCCCCTACACTGAAGCACCCTTGTGCCTGAGCCAGCCCCATCAGCCTTTACACATGCATTGGTGCAGAGTAAAAAACTCTTTCACAGGACAATACTTGTGTTTACAAGTACTAATCTATGGCAGCATTAATTAGTCTACTCTGTCCTAATAGCACTGCATGAGTAGACACTGAGATGTTTACTGTGCAGCTAGTTAGGCAACTCAACAGTAAACATCTTGTGTAGACATGCCCAGTCAGGGTAAGACATGTGAGATGTGAAGGGCATGACAATCTAGCACACACAGGCCATGGGCAAATGTTACATTTCTAGTGCTACAAACATGTCTATAATAATACAGAATGCAATTGTATAGATGTGCACATGGTTTGCAGTTGTATAAAAATGGCAGATCCACAAAAAATTGTCCTCAAAGAGGAACTTTGTGCAGCAAGATGTTTTGTAGAACAAGTACTGTCTATGTACTTACATGGAAAACTACAGGGGGTCTCTCAGACCCCCAGCATCCAATACTCCTCTGTTTGTCTTCCCCCTTCTCCAAGGTTTGCCATTAGAGCAGGGTTGTCCAACATCTGAGGGGCTGGAGCTGCATATAATCAGGCCACATGCTATGTAAGTCACAAACTGCACTTCATGTCACCGATCCCCCCCCTTCTTTCCTGCACTCACCTTTGACATGACCTTTGTAGCTGTCCAGCCAGGGCCAAGGAACATCTCTGCACCCCCACATCATGATAGATGCATCTACACATCACCCTGAGGCAATGTAGCGATGTACTACATCGCCATATGGTGTGCTATGACAACGTTACAATCATGTGGGTCTACATGTGATTGCCAGCTATGTCACCAGTATAGCACGCCACTACAGCAATGTAGCAGTGACATCTACCCATGTGTCACACACATGGTGCAGTAACCCTTCATACTGCACCGTGCTTTAGCACTCCCAAAAGGAAGTACCCAAGCATGGGGTCGTAGCAACATCGTTGCACTATGACATGTAGATGTGCCCTATATTTTTGTAGCACTGCAAAGAGCTAAGGCACTACACAGCACTACAAAAACAGTCTGTCCAAAGCCAAAGAGTGGTCAAGTGGTGCAAAATTCTGAGATGGAAGTATGAAGTAAAATGGATCTTCACCCATAGCAAGATGTTGATTGTACAAAGCGGAATCATGAGCCATTGACCCTGATGAGGCAGGTGTCTGCTGATTTCCATCACCTTGAAGCTAGCCAAACTTTGTTATTTAAAAAGGAAAAAAACTGTTATGATATAAAAGATACTGCTGGTTTTAACAGGGACACATTCTTTTCTAGCAACAATTTTGGGGTTGAGCACATCAGTTCCAAATGCTGAAAGGGTTAATGGGACAATGATGCTTCCATGTCTCTTTGCAGTGCTTTCACAGAATGGCTTATTGATTCTATTTAACTCCTAATCAGCTCACCTTATTAAATTAGCAGCAAGCAGACTAGAAATTACTTTAAATGATCAATCAATACAAAATGAGGTCAAGATTATTAGTGGGAGACTGGATGAACAGATAAATAGATCAATAGGGAGAAATAAAGATAGATTGATCAGAAGTTGAGACTTAGCAGAGAAAGTAGGTCAGCCTCCTTTCTTGTTCTTAATTACATACCCACTGGCTTTTTTTCCTATTGGGACTAGAAATCTGGAAGTCTATTTCTACACAGTGTAATTATATATTTTTTTCCTGATCTGACTGATCATGTCAAATCTTAAAGCAGAACAACAGTGAAAACTAGGCACACTAATGGTTTGAACTATCAAATTATATTAGCAGAGTCAGTGAGGAGTGAAATCTTGTTAGTAACCCCCCCTCCCCCCCCCAAATGAAACAGAGGAAACCTTGCCTCATTTTAGTTCAGTATCATGACATTGGATTCATCTAAATTGGTGCAAGCTTCTCATATAGATGCAGTTAAACTGGTGTAACCCACACTTAAGTTGAACTGTTGTACTAGAAGGTTATCCCAATCTAAGCATGTCTACCTAGGGGAATGTACAGGTTAAAGTAGGTCAGGATTAACTGCAACTTTTGTAATGCAGACCAAACTTAAATTAATCAGACCAGAACACAATACCATTATCCCCTGCACCTCCATGCTAGGGTTTGTTCCTCACCATTGTCTTGTCGTAACAGTGAACGGAGCATTGTACAGTTTATAGTGAAAGTCCTGCTTTCGTGAAAGGCGCTTAAGCATGCAGTGGTTGGATTCAGAATATTTTTCTTACAGGGTGGCCTCATTAGCCAGAAGTAGGTTGGATTCATTTCAGAGCTTCTCTAATGATCACTGGGGATCATTCAGATTCCATGTGAATTAGGACAAGCTATTTCACCTCTCAGCTCTTTTGCAAATGGGGATGATTGATTCTTGAAATATGGTGATCTGTGGATGGAAAGTGCTGTATTAGCAGCCTAAGTATCAGGAAGACTTTTATATCCTATTCATCCCACTGAAATTCTGGCTTTTTTAAAGTACTATTAATGCTGTTATAAGTTTATGCCAGCTTGTTATTTTAGAGAACGATCTCAGTGGTGCTGCCAGTGTTGAACCCAGGAGGAGAGACCTATTGCTGAAGAAACACTGCCTGACTCGAACTTGGCAAAATAGAGCTTGAAAAATGTATGAATGGAATTATATGATATGGTTGTTGTGAAAATAAGGGACTAGATTCGATGAACCAGGAGGCCTAGTCCAGTCCTTTGTTTCTGTGCATACCAAAAGGTCTTATATAAAATACTGTATTTTTCATCAGTCATTTGTCCGTTGGGTTAACCTTCTTCATTTATACTTAATATTGCTACAGGCATGGAAATCTGGACAAATACCTGTTCTAGATTTTCCTTTACTTTTCCTGGTAGGCTACTAAAAGCATCTCTTACTATACAGAATCTTGCTCCTTTTAGTCATCTATTTCTCTGTACCCTGAAATAATTGGTAGTATTCTGCAACAACAGCTGCTCAAAAATGCTAAGAAAAATTGTGGGGAAAAGTCAAAATTCTGCATGAGGGCCCTTTATTGGAAGTTCCTAGTCTCAAAAAATGCTCACCTTTTTCTGTAAAACAACCAATACACCAAGTCAGTAAAGGTGTGGAAAAAGTCAAGAAACATTGTAAGTCATTTTTATTGAAATTGTGCAAATACAGAAATTCCCAACTTGTTCTGCACTGCATTCTTCAGGTTCTCATCTGTCCATGTTGTCACCCAAAGTCCTCCTATAACAATGGCTGTTCACATTAATGCCATCTGCTTTTCTAGACTAGAAACCAATTTTCATTTTAAGCCTACCTAATAAGTACGGTGACTGACTTTCTCTGCTAAGTCTCAACTTCTGGTCAATCCAAAGCCAGAAGAACTAGGACCAGATCAGCATGCTTGGGCTACCTTGGATCCTTCAGCAGTCAATCTGGATTGAAGGTTTTATTTCAGAGGAGCCTAGTACAAGAAGCTGATGAGAGCATAAAAGAACTGATGCCTTTCTGTAGCTGGAATAACCAAGATCCTCTTTGAAATCCCCCAGGAAAAAACATTGCTTATTATCTCCTATTCATTGTTCTGGCTTGCTGCGCCTCAGCTGTTGGTTTAAAATAAGGACAGTCTCCCCTTGATGTTAATACATAAATCACATCTGCATTAATGGGAGCTTTGTGCAGAGGCAGTGAGGGAAAAATACACCTTTTTGTGAACTCAGAAACTTCCAAGAGGCTCTAAAATCCATGTTCAAAGTTCTTGTCCCCTTATACAAGCTATTGAAAAAAAAATAAATCCCAACAAATAACCTGAATAGAGTTCAGGATGTACAAACCTCTATGCAAGTTCATTTCTTCCCTGTTTACTTGGTGTTGTCCTAAACTATCTGTCCTTCTCTTTAAAATAAAAGATTAATTTCTGTAGAGCACCTCATATTTGCAATTCCAGACTGAAATGAGAAATATCACTGACACTGAGGCTTTGCTTAGAAATGGCACATGTCATAATGTTTGCATGCATTTTTATTCGCAGCTGAATTAGTGGCACTGCCCCTCCTCCCCCAAGATATAATGAAATTTTAAAGTGAAGGAAGAAAAAAAAATCCTTGAAAGTGGCTTTGCATTAAAGCACTGTGATTATAATTTACAGAAGGTAGAAAATACATGGCATCGAAGAGAGCATATTGTCTTAGCATAGAGCCAAAGCTACTTTTGAGAGAAAAGGAAAATAAATGTGAGGCAGTTCATCTAAAACTCTTTTCATTAATCAAATCAAAACTTTTACATAGCATAAATTAAAACACCGACACCTGAACTTGAGTCTAATTTGAAGCAAGTTATAGTACTAGTAGCAGACACATGGGCTTATACACATTGTTTAGTCATTCAGAGTATGTGCAGATGTTACACTTAGATTTACCTAACTAGAATTAGGGTTGATGGAAATGGTGATCTTTAGAGATGTTTGGGGAGGTTAGATTGGGCAAATAATAGCTGACCTGATCTAAGTTAGTTCACCTGAGATAAACTAAATTAGATTGGGCAGCCCCATCCCCCCCCCCCAAGTCCAC
>NW_017729029.1:58645027-58646721 GCF_001723915.1 Gavialis gangeticus
CCCCCCCCCCCAAGTCCACCAAACCCCACCCCAGACCTGATAACACCCCCCACCGCAGACCCACGAGCCCTCTCTGATCCCACCAGCCCCTCCCTAAACCCCAGCTTACTTAAATTGCATTCCCGGTGTGGATCCTGGCAGCAGCAAACAGACACACAAGCAAGACCCGATCCATGATCACATGGCTTAAAGCAAGCCATATCGGTTGCGTACAGTGAATGTGTGCAGGTACCCTCAGAATACTTTTGGACTGTAGATTGCTCATCCCAAGGTAATTGGTAGAAGAAACTGTACCTCTAATATTGTCCTGATAGGAGCTCATAAAATGTGCTACTAGCTTCTTACCGCCTATTAAATCCTGGAGTGAGTGTGTTAGCCAAGTCACAGTCTTGCTTTATGCATCATAGTGGGTTCAGTGACTGAAATAAGTTGACTGATGTCATTTTAGGGAAATACCTGCACAGGCAAACATAGAAAGCCAAATGGTAAAGCCTGACATAATCTCAGACAGCCAATGAAAAAGAGGTACTATGTGACCTACAAATTAGTAGGCTGGTTTGAGAGTTTTATAAGGCTAAATGGCTTAGCAAGTAGCAAATAACTCCAGATAACAGATATAGTGTGGGCTAATGGACAAGGTACCAGACTGGGAATCGAGAGAGCTGAATTCTTTTCCTTATTCTGCTCCCAATGAAAGTAAATCATTTACCTTCTCCTGGTCTTTTTATTCCTTCTTCCCACCCTTCCTGCCCTACCCTGCCCCTAGCTTTCCTCTGCTTTGTGCAAAGTGTCATTGAAAGGAACTATCCCCAACCATGCATCTGTCTGGTCCCTGGCAAAAGGGACCTTTATTACATAAATTGCCGAACGCTTAAATCACAAATGAGGCTTTATCAAGGGGGATAAGGCAAAATGCCATGTTTATTGATTACATGAGTTAGACATAGGGGTTCTGATGCACCATCCATACAAACACATACAAATCACCATGCACATCACCACACACAGACATACATACACACAAAACAACCATTCTATGCATACAGACAGACACAGATATAGTTACCAGCAATAGTTGTTCAATGTTAACACGGGGTGGCCAACCCTGTGTTCACTGAGCAGCTGAGAAGTTGAAGCTGATGGTGGTGAAAAGAGAGTAGCTGGAGCGAGGTGAGAAGCAGACGGGTCTGTGCTCCAGAAGGAAGACAGAAGATTTCTCACCCAACTTAGCATCATTTGTGTTCTCTTTATATATGGTTTGCAGTCTCTGTTTCACTTTTTGGGGTTTTTCCATGCTTAGTCTGTGTTTTTAGCAGCTGCTTCACATCCATCTTCTTCTTATCTTACATTGAGGTCACTGGAGTTGTAAAGATGGGTCTGAGCCTGGAAGTTTTCTTGTTGCCCACATGGCAGCATTTCTTCTTCTGTTATTTCCTTTGTGCCCTCAATCTTCAGCCATTTGTTAGTTAGTTACTGGCTGGTAGTTCACACCTCTGGTGCCGTGTTGCTTACATAAACAATTGCATTCTCTCTCCTTTTCTCATGCAAACCCCCATTCACTCTTCACTCACCCCTTGCCCATATCGCTCTCATGCCCAGGGCATACACAGTTCATTCACTTGTGTCAAGCTAGAAGCATTATAGAATAGAGTCAAGCAGCTACCTTTTAAAAGACAGAAATTAAATCATTACAT
>NW_017729029.1:58651721-58652032 GCF_001723915.1 Gavialis gangeticus
AGGATGCAAATATGTCAGGTCACCTGTCTGTGTTAGAAGCACTTAACCTAACATCAAATTAATGATTTGCGACCTCCATCTTCCAAAATAAATACATGCAATACTAGACGGTATTCAAAAAGGGTCACTTCAAGTTCAATGGAAAAATACAAGGCCAATTGCAACACACTGATTCTGAGCTGGGGGCCCCATCCAAGACACGCATCTCCACAATATCATAACGCATGTGTTCAACACCTCGTGTGAGGGTGCCTGAATATAGCTTATAGCTGCATAACACTGCAAAAGGAAACATTGTGTTAATGTGCTTT
>NW_017729029.1:58657032-58657517 GCF_001723915.1 Gavialis gangeticus
TTCCTTTGTGCCCTCAATCTTCAGCCATTTGTTAGTTAGTTACTGGCTGGTAGTTCACACCTCTGGTGCCGTGTTGCTTACATAAACAATTGCATTCTCTCTCCTTTTCTCATGCAAACCCCCATTCACTCTTCACTCACCCCTTGCCCATATCGCTCTCATGCCCAGGGCATACACAGTTCATTCACTTGTGTCAAGCTAGAAGCATTATAGAATAGAGTCAAGCAGCTACCTTTTAAAAGACAGAAATTAAATCATTACATTCATGCTAGATTTAGCTATACTATATAAAAAAGTTTAACCAAATGCTACACCTTGATCTTTGGTGATGCCTCCAACTATTACTGCAAGTCAAGTAGCAGAGCTGTGTCTACATGTTGGTTTGTGTTTAGCTTTGAAGAGAAACTACCTGCCTGTTACGTTTCTGGAGAGCTTGTGCTTTGTGTTAATTACTGTTAGCTACAGAGAAGCAACACTGATTAGCA
>NW_017729029.1:58658099-58684918 GCF_001723915.1 Gavialis gangeticus
CAATGGAAAAATACAAGGCCAATTGCAACACACTGATTCTGAGCTGGGGGCCCCATCCAAGACACGCATCTCCACAATATCATAACGCATGTGTTCAACACCTCGTGTGAGGGTGCCTGAATATAGCTTATAGCTGCATAACACTGCAAAAGGAAACATTGTGTTAATGTGCTTTGGGGGTGATCACGCCAACACCCCAGCACGATTTCCAATTGCTATTCTCAGGCCGAATCCAAAATGTAGCACTGTTTCTGGAAAGTCTTCTGTTGATTTTAATGAGCTTTGAATCAGACCCTTTATCATCATCTTGTTGCTTGTCCCAGGATCATTTTAATTGCATTTGGGTTTGTTTCTAAAGGAGAGACCTTAATCCAGCTTGGTGAAGGACCAGGAATTATATCTGTCTTTAAAAAAGTGCAAATGTGAAAGACTTGCAAAAGTTGGTGCCTGAAGCTATGCTACTAAAAGTTAGGTGCTGTGACAAATACAGAGTGCTAAGCAATGAATACTGATATGTATCCCCAAACGTGATTTATGGATTGGCTGTCTTAAATGGACTGTTAGATTGTCATAGTGGAACAGACAGTTTCAATGCATTTCCTGTGAGGTTGATACAGTCACAAGTGATTGCAAGTCATTAAGGCTGAATGGGTTTCACTGCTGAAGAACGGAGTAAGCATCACAGGGGCATTCTCCTAGAAGGCCTGGCCATCCGACTGGGAAAAACTGGTCGGCTGAAGGAAGACGTCATACCTTGGCCCTGTAATAAAGCCCATTGAACAATATGCTAATTGGGCCAAGTCTCACACAGGGAGTGAGGGCTTCAGAAAACCCAGGAAGAACAGACTGTGGGAGTCAATCTTTGACAGATAAGCTGAAACCAGGCTGTGTTCCAAGAGCTCCTTGCTTGTTCTATGAACATGGCCTACTCCTGCCTAAAAGGAAAGCCTGCCTAACTTAACTGGTAGTGCAGTGGACATGAGATGAGATTAAATATGCACAGCAGATATTTGTTACTTTAAAACCCCTTTTTTAATAATTCTCTGCTAAACAACTATACTTTTTAAAAGAAAAAAAACCCCATGGTTGCTATATCACCAGTCACATCTTCTTGAAAGAAGAAAATGCAGGTAGCTGAAGTGTAGTGATAATGCTCACAGTCTCTGGGCAAAGATCATCATGGCCTGGTCCATGAATGGTGGGATAATGAGGCTCTGCCCTGAAAAAAACAGTATGGGCAAGATGTGGTGAAAAAGCTGCCTTGCTAGACCCCAAAACAATGGTTTTTGAAACTTCACTTCTTGGGACATTTTGAAGAGTCAATGCTGTTTTCTGACTTGGGATGAAAAGGCTGGAATCTCCCACGGAGTGGGAACAGTTCCAGGGGGTGTCCACAGCATAAATGAGCAATGTGATGACCCTTACATTAGCGATGCGGACCTGAGGCACTGAAAGATGACGCAGTTTTCCCAGGGAGCCTATGGCAGAGTGAGAAACTGAACCTAGCTCTCCCCTGTTCCAACTTGGTGCCTTCTCCTGAAGAACCCTCTCCCTTCTCACAGAGCGCACTCTTATTGTAGATATCAGCAACTATTATAGCAAACAAAACCCATGGAAAACAATTCTTAGAATTCAGTTGTGTTAATTATTCGTTCCCTAAGAAAAGACTAAACAGCTCTGAGGAATATGCCACGAGAAGCAATGACTAGAAGCATTGTTTACCCAACGATTAGAAAAAGGGGTGATGGGGAGATAGGAACTGGAGTACAAAGTGAGCTCAATTAAATACACCAGGTATACAAGCTGGTGCAATGAAGTTATATCTGGCACCTTTTAGGTGGCTTCTTGCACAGAAATATAGGAGCCTGGCGCATGATGATCTTCATCACCATTCCCCTGAAGGCACTGATGGATTATAGAATGGACAAGGACTTCCTAGGACTTAAAGACATGTTCAAAACTTTCTTCTCCAGCTGTGAATAATCAGGGCAAAATTTTCAGTGCAGAGCAGGTATGTCCTTTCTGTGTTTTCTTACTGCACTCTGCACACAGTCGCTTGTCCAGGTGATTTGTAGTCTGCTCACCAGCTTGACTGAAACGTGAGAGAATTTCAAATATGGATGAAGACAAATGGTTGCTGCAAGGATATTTTCAACAGTGAGCAATTTCTTTCCATGTAGTTTAAAGGGTATTAAGTCTTAAAAGTTAAAAAAAAAATAATCTTAAAATAGCAGAACTGAAAGGTCACAATACTTAAGAGGCAATTTATGTACCCAATATGTTTAGAAGTCTTTATGTATTTAATTTACTATTCTTTCTTTTCAAATGTGTCCCCAGGAGACAGTTTATCACTTCAAACTTCCTCCGGTCATAAAAAAAAGTTACAGGCAATATTAACAGATGTTTGAACCTGCCACAAAGATAGTACTATTAATGGAGCGATTATTTTTTATAAATAAATGGCAACTCAAGCTACTAACCACTTCAAGTTGGGGCATTTGAGGAGGATGGAGTAGTTATACAGTCCTTTACCTGTGTAACAGAACAAGTATATACCAATACTTGGGACAAAAAGTGACTGCTGTCAATCCAAGGCATGTGGAAACACAAGGAAAGGAGTCTTTATTTACTGCCCATTAGAGGTGTGTGAAATGGGTCCTATTCAATTCAGATTGGCCCAAATCAGGGACGGTAATTAGATTCATTGATTCGGATCACTGTTCCTGATTTGATTCTGCCAAATCCAAACCTGAAGAGTTGATGCTGATTCAGAGAATCAGCGATTCGGACACAGACACAGCTTTAAAAGTTTTTTCTACATATCTTGAAGTAGCAGGCATGGCTTGTTATCACTGCGATGCTGGGGCAGATGGAGCATCCCACAGGAGTGCGGGGGGGGCCATGTGGTTGGCGGCAAACCCAGATGTGGACCATAATACTTCTGGTCCACTTCTGGGTCTGCTGGGGAGCGCACTGGAGGCCCCCCCCCATGCCTCCCTGGCTCGGCGATTAGCTGCAAGGGGACCCCAGGTGCCCTCTCCAGACCCTGGGGGCATCAGTCACTGAGCCAGGGGGCACAGGGGAGCCCTCAGCACGCTCCCCAGTGGACCCGGAAGTGGACTGGAAGTCCTTCTGGTCCACTTCCGGGTCTGCTGGCAAGCATGCTGGGGAGCCCCCCATGCTGCTGTGGGACACTGCATGCACCCCAGCATTGCAGCACTCATTAGCCCCTGCTACCTAGAGGTATGTAGAAAAAACATTTAAAACTGTATCTATGTCCAAATCTCTGAATCTTTCCGAATCTCTCTGAATCTATTTGGAGGGCTCCAATTCGATTCAGAGAGATTAAAGGGTCCTTTGATTCTATTTGGATTTGGAGATTCGGCCACCAAATTGGGCTGAATTTTTACCCAATTGAATCGGGGACTGAAGCTTCACACAGCCCTCCTGCCCATGATGGAAGAAACTCAGGAAAGCAATGCCAAATTATTTGCTGAAGCAAGAAACAATTGTGAACAAAACCAAGAGCTGCCGTATGGGTCAAGTGACAGCAGCATAATTCTCAGGCAAAGTTCAACTTGGCAGAAATCTGATCTTGCTGCAATAGTACCCCTGCAACTGCAGAACCGAAGGTGCTTCACAAAAGGAAGGCAAACGTTATCTTCATGTCGTATATACGGAGAATCTGAGGTGCAGAGAGATGGATGTGGTGAGTGAGTGACTTTCCCAGGGGACGAACCATGAGGTAGGGGAAAAGGAAAAAGCCATCACCAGGGCTGTCGAGTGTCAGGACACTGATGCTCTCAACATGCTGTGATGCTCTGCATGGGTACCCACCCCATCCAGAAACAGAGTTGGCGTATGTATGTGGTGCTATGGACAAGCTACTTAAGCATTGCCGAGCTTCCCACCTCCTCACACGCACATTTCTGTGCATTAGCCTGCTTCTTGCCTTCATCATTTGCTTCAGATAACTATGCCTTCAGCCTTCCTCTTCCTTTGCAAGTGAATGCCAGAACATAGAAAGGAAGGGGCAGCTTTTCTTTCCTCTGTCGTTTAACTTTCATATTGCCCAGGGACCAGGGTAAACTCACAGGGGAAGCAGGTTAAAGTATCTTTCAGCACAATGCTTTCATGTACATATGTTAAAACAATAGTAGTGAAAGTAGTATATAGTATTAAAGCATTCAGCTCTTCCCTCTGAGTTCAGTCATGCCTTCCCTCTGTTCTTCATTTCTGTTCAGTGCTCCCTTGGTGCACAACTCTCAGGGACCTGCCTTGAAGACATAGGCTGGGATTTTCAAAGGAGCCTGATGGAGTTATGTGCTTAACTCCCATCGAGTTGTAATCGGCACCTAACTCCCTTAGAAGCCTTTGAAAATCTCAGCCACAATGTATCCCGTTACTCTGAATGGCTAAAATGCATTAAAAAAATAGATATTAAAGAATGCTCTTGATTTATCAAGATAGACTAAAGAGGCAAGAACTTCTGAAGCGTACAACAGCTGAAAAGGCTACTTACCTTTTATTCCTATTATAGCAGGAGACAATTCAAAAAGCCGTGACAATAAAATATAATGCTTTTTTCTTCAGATTTGTACCGTGGGGTTTTGATACTTCCTACTGACATTGTTCTGATGGAAAGACAAGGGAAAGCCATGTTTCTTTGAAAACAGAACCCAAAGAGAATCAGAAAGTAAATAACATATTTTAGGGCACAGCTGAAAGGAAGCAGTTATTAATAGGTGAATATTAAGTGAAAATAATAGCTAGAGCAGCTTGTGTGGAAAAGACGGTTTACATCGGTGCCGCAATGAATGTTCCATTTCTTTTCCTCGGCTGTTGCAATCTGTGCCACATTTTACTAGCATCCATCTCCGCAGATGTTTAGCTCCTATAGGCATATATTGTAAGCAAACAAAATAGAGATCTAAACTTCCCCTTGGCAAACTCTTGCAAAGACTTCATTATTGTCTGTCAGGAAATCTGCTCCTTTTAAAGGAAGGCATTTTCTGTGAGTTGGCCTGAAAAGCCCCCTTCTGCACCTTGGCAAAGTAGTAAGAGATCCATCTCAATAGCCCAATGTTACGCTTTAAGAAATCTTTTGAGAACAAAGTCTCTGAGTTTACTACTTTCACTACCAATGATGGCAGCAACTCCTTTTTTGTTTAGAGGCTTGTATCTGGGAAGAGAGCAGAGGAACAGGGAGTCAAGTCCAGTCTGTCAAGTTAAAAGCTTTCTGCCTTTTACAAAGAAAAGTCATTTCCTCCTAAAAGACATGTGTTTGGGCAGCCCTATCAGATGTGAATTTATCTTTGTAACAGAGATGTGTTTAATTAGACCTACCCTTAAGGGCTGAAAGACTCAAACTGACAATTGCTCCTCCAGCACTTTTAACCAAGTACAACATACAGAGTTATTCTATGGCCTCATTTATGGGTATCTGTAAAGAACCAAAAGTTAAACAGCCACGAGGGATCCCTGATACAATCCACGTAAAGAAACAGACCAAAAAAATTCCAAGCGTAGGCATTGGCATATGTATCCTCACCTCCATGGGACAAATATCCAATGTATGAAGGCAAAATTACATTTGCATGGGAAGTGTGCATACAAATCCCTAAAAGCCAGTCTCATGTCAGTTATTTTTCACTGAGAGGCTGGTAGACAGCTTATCAGGAAACCTGCTCTGAAATCAGACCCAATGAATATTAAATAGAAGCAGTAGGGGGAACAAATGAATAAGTCTGTTCTGAGATCACTGGGCTGCTGTTTTCCCATTGGCTTTCTAATCTAGGCCTATTCAGTGAAATAAGAGGAAATGTAGGCTGATCCAGCCTGAAACTCTCCCCAGTGATTATTGCATCGGTGTATTAAACTGTTGTGCTTCATTATGTTAGGACATTCAAGGGGGCATGTAGAATTAAGTGCCCACTCAAGTGGAATACTGCAAGGCCTCCAAGCATTCATTGGTAAGCATGTAGAGTCAGGAAGGGAAGCAAGTGGGAGATGCCATGATCTTAAGTGAGCTCTTCAAGCAGGATGGCTTACTCTTATATTTTCCTCCATTGCTGGTCAAGCTCTAAGTCCCTGCAAGCTCCAGAGTCTCATAGGAAAAAAAGAGGGAGACCATATTAGGAGCTGCAAAGACATAATTAGGAGCTGCAGAAGATATTCTGCCCATGGACCATGTCTCCTGGAGTCCCCTATGGTGTCCTGAAACTTTGCATTGCAACTAAAGTGGACTGGTTTCTTCCTGACAAGATTTAGTCCAACATTGTGCATTCAAGGTTAAGATTTTTATGGTGCAAAAGGAAACAGTGGGGGAAGATGGAAGAATGAAGAAAGGAGGAATTAGGTAGGAATGAGAAGGATGTAATTCAGAAGGATCCAGGTGAACATTATGTACTGGATCAGCCACTCATCCCTCTGGAGAGAAAGCTCAGTGCGGTGCCCGCTTTGACTGCAAAAACAAAATTACCCTGGTGTACCCTGACCCTGTTACCTGCAAAAAGCACCCGGATTGCATTGTTGTCAGATTTTACCACAAATCCCACAATATTTGCAGGTTTGTTTACAAAGCTCCACCTCAGTCATCTGGGGAGAATCTCACTTGTTAGTAAAAGTAAATGTCCAGCTTTATGATCAAACAGAAAAGTTTTAAAATTTAAAAAAGTTTGAAAGCACATTCTATTATTATTACTACTATTATTATCCTTACTGTTATCATCATTCATCGTTAAAAGATCTCATTATTTTTAGGCCAACCCCATGAATTATTTGGATTCCATTCATGATTTTTGAAACGGATGGGATGGTTAGTAGGGCTGTGCGAAGCTTTGGTTGCTGATTCAATTCGACAGAGATTCGGCACCATTTGGTGGCCAAATCTCCGAATCCAGATCGAATCAGGAGACCCTTTAATCTCTCTGAATCGAATTAGAACCCTTTGAATTGATTTGGAGAGATTTGGAAAGATTTGGAGATTCGGCCATAGCCACAGCTTTAAATATTTTTTCTACATACCTGAAGGTACCAGGCGGCTTGTGAATGCTGCAATGCTGGGGTGGATGGAGCGTCCCACAGGAGGGTGGGGGATCCCCAATGCACTCGGCAGCAGACCCGGAACTGGATCAGAAGCATTTCCAGTCCACTTCTGGATCTGCTGGGGAGTGCACTGGGGACTCCCTCCATGCCCCTCCCATGCCTCCCCTGCTCAGCAACTGGTGCCTCCTGGGTCTGGGGGGCACCCGGGGTCCCCCTGTGGCTGATCACTGAGCTGGGGGGAATGTGGGAGGGGGAGCCCATGCACTCCCTGATAGACCCAGAAGTGGACCGGAAGTATTTCTGGTCCATTTTCAGGTTCACCACCGATCATGCGGGGGGGAGGGGTGGGCCCTGCACTCCTGTGGGATACTCCATCTGCCCCAGAATTGCAGTATCCATGAGCCACGTACCTTGAGGTATGTAGAAAAAACATTTAAAGCTGTGTCTATGTCCAAATCTCTGATTCTCCAAATCAGCATCCAATTTTCAGATTCGAATTTGTCTGAATCAAATCAGGGACAGTGATCCAAATAGACAAATCAAATCACTGTTCCTGATTCAAGCCAAATCCAAATCTGAATCAAATAGGGCCCATTTTGCACACCCTGAATGGTTAGTCCTCCCTTCTTGAATCCACGGACTGTCATTGTGGCTCTCCATGCTTCCTTCCTATTTGTAGGTTCTTCCTATCCTAAAAAGGGAACTTGTAAGTATTACCCGGGGGTACCTCAGTCAAGTGAAGTTTTGGTTGTAGAGTCAACCCAGCCAAATTGATCAAATCAGGCAGTGCGTCTACCAGTCTCTGCAACCCTGAAGACAATTTTAAATCTTCATAGTTGGTTGCTGAATTGACCTTTTAAAGAAATGTATTTATTTATTTATTTATTTGCAAGCAGCAAAAGGCTTTTAAGTTGACAGGGCCCCTTTCACAGTCAGGACCCTAAGCTAATCCTCTCATGAGAGGGAAGAGTGGAATTAGCCTCCAAGCAACATTTTTCACAGTAAACAGAGGTTTTCTGCATTTGTGGCAGCACACTATAAGCATAGCTTTTTTAGAGAGAGTGAAAGATACTTTGTGCTTGTGAACAAGAAGCTAAACATCAGAATTTCAAATGGCATGTATATTTATTATTATATTTTATTACATTAAGTCTGATACCAATAAGGGGGGAAACAATAAAAAGCTTTATGCATGATGTAAATTATATAAACATGCTGCTACTGGCTCTGTAATAATAATAAGAAAATCACAAAAAAGTCTATTCCCCTGCATTTATGCTAGATGCTACCCATTAATAAATGCAGGGAAAGCAAAGATGACTAGAAAACCCAAACGGCCACAAGGCATGAGGGCAGACTAAATTGGTGGCAGTGTAATTGGAGCTATCTGTATTAGGTAATCTGCAGGAGAAATGTCAACATTATGGAAGCTAGTAAAGAATACTGCAAAACGGAAAGAAAGAAAGAAAAAAAAAAGAGAGATAGGCAAAGGAGCTCTCTGTAGCAAAGGCTTACTCACAAGTACAACATCAAAGTTCATGGCTAGAGGGTCTTGCCACACCACTCAAGGTCAGACCAATTGTCATAGTTGGGGTCAGGAAGGAATTTTAGCCCATGACCAGGTTGAGACAGACTGTGTGGGGTTTGCCTCTCTCTGTAGCAGGGAGCATATTCCTGTCTACCTAGGATATTTTAAGCATATATTAGCAATCTTTTACAGAATCAGGACATTGGCTGCTGCGGTTCCCCTGCTTTGTCTATGGCAGGGTTGATGGTAGTTTTACTAAGAGGTTGGATTATGGATTTGTATAAAATGGTTTGCATAAGGATGATTCTGCCTTAGACAGGGGTTTGGACTGGATGGCCTCAGAGGTCTCTTCCTCTCTCACTTTTCTAGGATTTCTCTATGGGATCCCTGTCTTGAAAGCTGCAAAGACTGCCCTGCTACCGACAGCGGTGCAGTTCTGGTATGGAAGAGAAGGTCAGCTTTGAGGAGACATTGTATATGTGCATGAACTCCTGGTACACAGGAATGTCCTTGTCCAGCAACACAGCATAGACATTTAAGATCAAGGCACAGGTGGATGATAAGAAGGCAGTGCAAGAGAAGAGGGGTTTTGAAATGGTTTCACAAACCAGAGGCAACTATGGCAGAGTTGTGTCCAAGAGTCTTCTGCTGCATATGGTTATTTTAGAAGGAAAAGGACTCACAGTTCCTTGCTGAAGTATTTGAAAGACAAGGAAAAGTGTCATGGCTCTTAGGAAATCACAGGAAGAGAAGATGCATTATGAACCTTTTAATGTCGTCAGGTTAGAGATGACATCATGACTTCCATGACAACAGCAACTGAATGAAACTGCAATGGTTGAGCTTAGTCCCACAGATCCAGCCTAGTATGTGACTTCCTGAACCATGGCTCCATTTGATGTATCTGGATAGTATAATTAAAATATTGGTTTCATCCAGCTATTCCAGTGGCTCTTTCTAACCATAGTTTTGCAGGAGAAAAATTTGATCTATTTATCAACCACAACTTCTCTTAACAAACACACACAGGACAACAATACGAGAACCCTCACCCACATTTCTAGATTAAAAATTAAGATTATGGTGTGGAGGAACTCTACTTTAGGAAAAATCAACATGAACAGGTGCACTGTCATTTTCCCTGGAAAAAAATGGCTTCTTTTTTCAGCCGCCATAAGTTAGCAGAGCAGTTACTAGTTGCATAATTAGCCACTAAGAAAAGTTGTAAAATCCACGATTAGCCTCCAGTTGTCCAGGGTTATTTCTTTTCTGTCCAATATCCTGAATGGTCTTGTGCTAGAGTCCTTTGACAGTTCATTTCTACTTCTTGTACAAATCCTAAGAAATAGAAAGGTGCCTTTTTTAGCACTTTAAAAAGACTTAGCTTTGCCATGAAAGGAAGTGTTGCACTGCATTTCTTTTTGCTCTTCTCCTTTGCTGTTCCTTCCTATTTCATCTGGATGCTTGAAATCATTGGCCTGCCTTCCATTTACTTGGAAATAGCTAAGAAACCAATCAGCTCCTTTAAAACACACACAATTTCCTGAGCTGGCTCAAATAGTTATGATTACAATTCTGTTCCTGTATCCATCTACATATTTCCCCCCAAGTTAAGAGCACTCTTTCTTTCATTGCTACCTCCTTATGGGAAAAAATATACAAAATCCAATACCAAATGGTGACCTTACTATGAATGGTTTTTAACTACCCTGTTGAATTTAGTGGAGGTTTATATTTCTCCTACAGATTTCTGTAGCGTGGGCTAAAGTACGTGTTCAGAGTGTTTTGGGGTGACTTCTCTGGAGCCCTGGGTTTTGGGGGTTTCTCCTGTTATTAATTCTAGAGGTTTCTCCAGGAAAGACTCCAGGATTGATAACTTTGGTACGCAAATCACAGCTTCTTCACTTCAATGGATTTCTCTAACTTGCTTAATCAACTGCATCCATCCCTAAAGCAGTCATTGAGGGCCAAGCACCAGCCTGACTAGGATCCTTTCCGGCTCCTTGGAGCCCAATACAATGCTATAATCAGAGTCCCCATGTTTGTGCCCAACCTCCCACTGCCCCTGTAGGGTGGTGGCAGACAGGGTGCAGGATGCCCCAACAAGGTGGGACTTCTGCTTCTGCAATACCTCAGGCAACCTAGGGCTTTCACAGGGAAGGACAGATGCAGTTTGTACCTTGCAGATAGGATAATGAATCCATAGGGGAACCTTCCAAGTTCTTTGTCACAAGCTATCTTGGTATGAAGAGTTTGTGTGGTAGCACTGAACTAAGCCCATTGCATTATAATCATGGACGCTTCCCTCATTCTCCATCTCCCAAGCCATCTTCATGCAAAATCCACAAACTTATCTGCAGTATGGTTGGACCCTTTGTTTTTACGAGGAAGCAGGAGAGGAAAGATGGTAGTGATCTTTTGTTGCATATGTAGAGGTTGCAATGCTAATTATCTAGTCACCCTGCCAGTCTTACTGCCTGCTTGCTTGGTGAGTTAGCAGCTCAGGCCAATGTTAGCATACTCAGTCTCCCCACTTCAATAGAGCAGTGAGAGTGTGTTGCTGTAGAAGGGTATGACAGTTTTATGTTGTGGGTTTATTATTATTATTATTTTACTTCCTTTCTGACCTATTTTTTTACCTCTTTCAAATTTTCCACTGACATTAATTAAGCTTGTCATCGGCTCACATGCGCAACGCATCTCACCAGACAAGTTATCCAAAGTTAATTTTTAGTATAATATTCATGCATTCATAATTCAATATTCTCATGCTTCAACATGGTTTTTAAAGCAAGGTAAAAAACAGCGAGAGAATTAGATCTGTATTTTTTGATGAATGTCGAAAGAAGGCATCATTGTGGGGATGTGGAAATACTCTTTAATTGCTCCCATCATTGGCATGGGAACATTTGTTTCTGCTTATCCAGCCATATCCATAGCCCATTGAGGTCCTTGGAAGTGTTAGCACTTGCGTGGGCTGTGCGTCAGACCCGAAGAGCTAGCATGACACTATCTGCACGCGAGCCTCGACAGCAGGCTCTCTATCATTACTGAGTCCACTGGAACCGATATCTAGTGGTGACACTAGACAATGCAGATTGTGTGTGGCTGTTTGAGAGCTACAGGTAAGAAACATAGTCCTGTCTGGGTTGATATGCCAGGATAAGGCATTCCCTTTATTTTCATTAAAGTTCATGCCTTTCTCTTTCCTACCTCAAGCACTCTTCAGTGTCCATCAGAAAGCCCATGCTTCGCATGAGAGAATGAAATAAGGGATGCATATGCTGATGCTGACTCTGATTCTGCTCTATTCAAACCCAATTCTATTCAAAAGCCCATTCCACATAAAAGAAAACTGTCATGTTATCTATCTGAGCTTCATGATACAACCATAGCTCTTATCTTCAACTAGAAGTGGATTCTACTAGCAAAAATCACCTGTATAAAGACTGTGGATGGATATTTCTTTGATGCTTGGTTCAACCTATATTACAATAAAAATATAGGAAGCAAGAATGAAAGTTGATTTTCTTTTTTAGCCCAGGGTCCTAGGTTTATTGGGTTCACTGGCTACTGGCGACTTTTACCAGAGATATTGTTATTATTTTAAAGTTTGGAGGCCTTCAAATACAGGTGTTTGAAATGAATTATCATCAGGTATAGTAAATGTCATTATACTACAATGAGAACTGGATTATTAGATCAGTTTGGATTAACTTTTGCTTTTTCCTGCCTAAAATATGGACTAGGATCCTGGTCACCTTTAAAAATCTTTTTCTAGACCTTTACTGGATTTTATATTGACATAAAGCCGCACTTGGGTATCAAAAATCTTTGAACGGGAATTGCAGGAAGGAAGATAAGCCATCAAGAATAAACTGAAAACAAGCATGAGAGGGCATCAGATTTGGTGGCAGCATGGTATAATTGAAAATTAAACTGATAACCTCAAAAGGGTAAGGCACTGAAGTAGCAGAGTGAAAGAACAGATGAGGTCTAAAAAAACCTGCAACAGCAAGAAGTTAGGAGAATCCAGGGAGAAATCAGGAGTTCCTAATAGGGAGGAGAAGGGCGAGGATGTGGCCACTCATACATGCCATGAGACTGTCTTGAAAATGTGGCATATACTCAGCTTACTTTTCCTTGACTTCCTAAGGTGTACTGGAAACCCAGTCATGACTGCCTTGTGCAAAACCTTTTCAAATGTATTTCAGGACTGCCTCTTTCACATGGCATACTAATTGTATCTGAACGAAAATAAAGTTTCAGGCCCATATCTGATTTAGATGAAGAAAGGTAGGAACCAAGGAATACAGGGGGAGCAGGATGAAGTGTTCCTCTTTATGGCTAGTGGCAAAATGTAGACATAGTAAAATCAAACATTTCATCAGAGTTGGCTAATGAATAGAACGTGTTGCCTTTACAGCAGGAACAAGGCATATAGACTTTCTAGAGGAAGGAGGTATTCATTTGCCTTTGAGGACGACCAGAGTACATTCATCAGGAACAAACGTAAGGGCCTACATTCTTACATTTTCTGTAGTTTGGGTTGATTGCTACATTGAAGAGCCAAATCTGAAATCTGTTATGCTTGAGTCCAGGCAAAATAACAAAGGTTTTCCATGGCCATTATGCCTTTGAGATCTGATACATGGGATTTTTAGAGGGTTTTTTCCCTTCCTTTTTTGCATTTATAATTTAGAAGTCTATACCATAACCCTCATTATTTTTTCTTTTGCTATTTTTACCTTTTCTTTCTAACTTGTCAGTAAAGCAAATTATCAAGAACAGCTTAAGTGAAGAAACGCAGCATATTTCCTTGGGAGGTCTTGCTCTTTCAATATAAGTTAATTGGACTGGAGGCTGATTTAGACAGGTTCCTTTCCAAGCTGTTAATGGGTTTGAGGAAACCTTGGATGGCTTGATTCAGGACAAATGTAAACTTTAATAAAAAATTAAAATAAAATAACAACTAAGCTTTGAAATCCAACACACCTGAAACTTCTGAAAATTCAAAGGAAATTAAAAAAAACCCAGATAATACTGCATAGTGAAACTATCTTACTGACCCAAAATATAAGGCTTTGGTAATATCATCCTGAATGGATTGTCTGGAGGAAGAAGCATGGGACCTTTTGATGCTGAGATATAAGCTTCTGGCACCTGAGCCAAATAACCACATCTGTTGGCCTGAACAAAGTAATAAACCCATAAACCTCTTTACACAGGTCAGCCACTAGCAGAGGACAAAGGTGTACTTCACCAGTATCTTTACAAATACAGATCTTGCAAATTTTCATAAATTAAGAGCCTTGCTCATTTGTGGGGTTTTTTTCCCTTGCAGGCTATGGAAAAATTGTGGCAGGGGACTTGAGAGATGAAGCTAAGGACACTTATTAAAGGTAGCATCTCCCATCTGAACCAAACAGCCTGCCGGCCAAATACAAGGTATGCATTTTGAAGCATATGGGGGAGAAAGGGGTGAAGGCACGATGTATAAATGGTGACATGTCATAGAAATTAAGAGCTGGAAGGGACCTCGAAAGATCATTGAGTCCAACCCCCTGCTCCAGTGGCGATGCATAGGGGGTGTATGGGGGTGCACATGCACCCCCTGAGAGCACTGGTGCACCCTCTGACTGGCTCTGCTCACTGCTTAGGTGACAGGTAGGGGGGGCAGGTGGGAGCAACAGTGCCCTCCTCCCCCCCCGCAAGTGCCAGCCGGGGAGTCGAAGTGATCGGCTCAGTGAGATTGGCCATGGGAGGACCCCCCGGTCAACAAAACTGGCTGCAGGGGGACTCTCCGGTCACTGACTGGTTGCTGGGGGGGCACATGCCCCCCCAACTAAGGTGGCACCAGTCACCCATGGCCTCCTCTGAGCAGGAATACTGCTGAGATCAAATGATCCCAGCAAGGTGTCTACCCAGCCTCCTCTTGAAAACTCCCAAGGTTGGGGACTGTAAGGTGGGAGAGGGAAGACATTGGAGGAAAAAGGGGAGCTTGGAGCTTAAAGCCACCTGCCTTATATGCTTGCAGGGCCCAGTGAACAAGGGAGCAAGTGAGGTCACATTCAGTACAGGTATTTTAGACAGGTCTGTTCCATGGATGAACAAAAAAAGAAAGGACCGATTCTTTTTCCACAGGCAGAGACCTTGAGCAACTACTCCCATTTAGCTCTCTGGATGGAGTCACTGATCAGGATCGTTGCTGCGCTCTGTGACTGCGGAAGATTGCTTTGCCAATAATTTAGACAGACACATAAGTGCTCGCGTACCTTGTCAGGATACATCTGCAGAAGGCCTTGATCTGCTGACAGTTTACTTAGGGAGGGTAAGAGAAACACCTCCCACCTCTGCACTTACTTTTAAATAGTAGTTCTTTTCCCCTGCACTACATTGCCTTGGCTATATTACCTGCTCCTTTCTGAGCTTTACTTGGTGCTATAAAACCCTGCAGAGCTAGTTATAGGCAGCTTATTATATAATGGCCAAAGCCATCCTACTCTGATTTCCGCACCCCCCCCGCCCCCATTTTCTTATTCATTATGCTTCAGACTGAACTCTGTGGAAGTCTGGCAGTTGATGGCTGGAGTGGGGAGTGGAGAACATTTAAAAGATACATGTAAAAAAGCAACAGAACATAATAACATAGTCAGGTAGCTTGTGATCTGAAAAAATTACCTTTCAGCCCAGACAATACAGGCAGCAGCTGCCCTTTGTGCAGTGAATAACCTTAGCAAGCAAGAGAAAAAAAAGGCATGGAGGGAGAGAGAGACACTGAAGAGAGTTCATCATGATCTCAACACATGTATCTATTGCAAACCCTTTCACAAAGACAATGAACACAAATACCATGAATGTTTTTATCTTTACTTTTTCACATAAGCCAAGACCGATGTGCTTGGGTACAAGGTCACCATAAAATCATCATACGGGGAAGGTAAAAAAATAAAATGTTCTCAAAATGATTAAAATTCAGCATATATTTCAGGGAAGCTCCAGGTAAGAGTAGTGTTATCTAGGGAAACTCACGGTGACTTGTCTATATGAGCCAAGAGAGGAAGTTCATTGAAAGCAATATTCAGTCTGGGGAAGGCGGGTCTCTGATATGTGTGACTTAGCACTATGTCCTGCTCTGCGCCTGTGGGATTCCTGATAGCTGAGCAGTGACAAAGGTCTGGGAGGAAGTTTGAATGGGGGTGTCCCAGTCAGCAATAAATGACCATTGGCCGGTTCTAAAGGCCCCTGAAGTCAATGGAAAGACACTCACTGACTACAAGAAAGCAGGCCAAGGCTGGCAGCTTATAGACTAACTCATTTAGAGAGGCTTGAGCTTTTGTAGGCTACAGCCCACTTCATCAGATACTATGAATGGCTTTATTCCTTTCTATTTAGTTCTGCCAGTCCATTCGTAGCATCTGACAAAGTAGACTGTAGTCTATGAAAGCTCTCTTTGAATGAATTAGTCTATAAGGTACCCAAGTTAGTCTGTAAGTGTCACCCCGATCTGTTTTCTTCCTAACTTTAGACTAACATGCCTAACTACCTTCTCTACTCATGGATGACTGCAAGAGGTTTTGGATCAGGCATTTAAAACCCAAGAGGGTCAACAAAGGTAGCTCCATGGCATAGGCAGCCTTTGTGAGAAAGAATGTGAGTGAAGTAAGATGCATCTCTTACCACAGGTTAGAGCTAGCTGGAAGATATTTTTCAATGCTATGTTTTGGGGAAAATGCCTCAGAAATGTTCACAACATTTTTTGTTGTTCCAGTTGCAGGAGTAAGAAAAGTTTCAGACAGTTTGAGATTTCAGTAATTTTCCCGCACCAACCCTCTCTCACCCTTTACACATATCATACTCTTTGATAGCAGTGCAATTTAATTTGAAGAAGCAACTTTAGTTTTGCTTGAAGTTTGGTCCACCCCCACCCCCCTTTTTGAATTCCTATACCGTGCTTCGATTTTTAAAATTGCCATATATTTCAGAGGGCTCTTTTGTAACTGAATTGAGTATTGCACAAAATGGAATAGAGAATAGATAATACATGTTTTGTTTTTTTTGACAACTATTCATTTCAGGGAGTGCGTGCCTGTGTGGGCCTGTATAGACAAGACGATTTAAGCAAGCAGTGTTTAAATCAGAACTACAGTTTTAAAAGTTTGATTGACATGACAGTGCCTTATATGACTGTTATGTAAATTAAAAATAGCATCCATTAGAAAACCCAGTGAAGTAAGTGGTACTTTTAGGCATGTAAAATCAGGCATAGAAACATAAATCTTCGAGGATGTCAATATGGAAGATGACCAGGGGTAAAAATTAGACTGAAATACAAATAAATGAAAACAATATTATGTTGATATATCTAAAGGCCAATGTCCTCCTTAAAAGTTACTCATATTGGTTTCAATCCTGTTTCTACACAGACTTCAGTTATTTTCTGTGGGACAATATCCGTGGTAATTCATTACCTAGCAAAGTCCAGACCTGGGAATAAGAGGTGAAGAAAGGAATTCATGAAGAAACATATGGACTGTGCAAGGAAGAAAAAAACATGTCATTTTGAATCAAATGCAATCATTAATGAAGTATTATGGATGCAGAAATACCTTTTGTGAAGTAAAAAGTTAAAGTGTCCAAAGCAATATTAATTGGAGGTGTGGACATAAGTGTCCATCAGCTGTCTACCTGGCTATGGGCTTGTGTACACATGCACTTTAATGCACATTAGTTTGTTTTAATGTGCAGTAAAGTATCACAGGAAACCATGCGCTTTTACTAACGTGCATTAAAATGGGCTAATGTGCCTTTTTCCAGTACCTCACAATGGAGGTTACCAAAAACGCATTAGTGAATGTGTAGCTGCACCCTGCTTGTGCTAATTGCAATAATTTACTCTGAATGAAACAGGTAGTAAAAATTACCAAGCTGAATTTTAGTAACTCCCTCTGCCCCACTTTTTTTCAGTTTGTATAACTATTTCTACACCCGAAGTGGCAGTACAGCAACTTCTGCCGTCTGCAACAGACAAAACTGAGGATGATCAGCACGAAAACATGGGCTTTCTTCACTGCAGGAGTTGGACTGTTATTTTTCATATCAGCCATCAACTGCACGTACTTGCTGTCATACATATGTACTTGTGTCCAGTTGCACATGATAGCTTGTCATCTCAATTACGCAGCTAAATGCGGTTTCTCTTGTTGATTTTTATATCCATACCACCATGAGTCAGCCATACTCATTGCTCCAAGAACTTTCACTTTTGCACTTGTCTTTAAATGACAGCATTTAAATGATGAGTGAGAGATCTCCATGTGGAGGTGGAGTGGGGCTGTGTTTCTGATTGTTTAGCATAGCATGATCTCTTGCAAGGCTCTATAGCAAAGCAGTTTCCATGTCCCAAAAATGTTAAAAAAAACCCTCTTTCCCCAAAGAATACAAGGCTGAGTCAGCTCTTATCCCAAAAAAGACAAGGTTGGCTTCAAGCTAAAATTAGAAAACAATGGGTTCATTTTATCTGCCTTCTAGTATGGGAGGCTACCAAATTCATATTTTTGTGCTTTTACTCACAAACATGAGGCTAAATAATACAAAACAAAACCTCAGATTTTCAGGCAGCAAAATGAAACCAGCACTGTGGTTTTAAGGATAGCCACCAAACATCATGGGTCTTGCAGGAAGATCATGGGAGCTGGCAAACTGCAATAAGGCAGCAGTATATCTGCAGCACAGTGACTGGTCTGCCTTGTCCAAAAGAGATGGAATCTGAGTATTTTAAATTGCAGATTGGGAGTTACACAGCATCATAAACTGGAAAGAGAGCCAGAACCGGCTCTGATTTTTATTCATTGTCCTATTGACCCATGCGTATTAAAATAGAATGACAATGCACCACATCGTGTTCAGATGTCCATCCCATCCCCATTTGTGCAATCATCTGCGTTGTCTAACATTTGCTGTCAATGCACAGAGTCTACCTTGGAGTCAATACGTTCAGATGGCTTTAATATTAAATAAAATGAAAAAGCAAACAGCTGACACTGGAGTATCAGTCTTCTGTGGCAAATATCACAAGTAATGTGTTCTTCCGAGGTACCTTGCTGCAGTGCAGCTGCCTTGTGAGAAGTGACATGTGAGATGAACTGTGGATGGTTCAGGGACTGTTGTGACAGGCACTCTGAAAGCTCAGCATCCAGCTTAGGCATCGTAGAAACAAGCACACAAGAAAATCCTGTAAGAATTTCCTTTTAAACAAACTACCATTCAAGATGCGGGCCTCCAAGGTTTGAGTTTGGTTTAAGCAAACTGGAATAAAGACCTTTTTCCTTGCTAAGTTTTTTTTTTTCCTTTCCCCAAAGGAAGGCCTTCCCCTTCCAGCGAGCTGACTCAACCCTCCTGCATCGCTGCCTCCTCTACCATGGAGCAAGCAATTGCTTCAATGACCTATGTCATGACAGCTAGGCCAGACCCACTACTCTGACAATCTCTGCACCTTCAGGTACACAGCTGTGACCTTTCCTGTGCTCAGAGAAAGTTGCTACCCGCTTGCTGATTCTACACAATCCAGTACAAAGGCTTATATATATCTTCCTTCACACTACCCCCCCATTGCCAACTTTAGGGGGAAGAACATCAAATCAAATGGAACACAACCCTCCCTCGTGGGCATGTCTACAGCTGCTTTTTCCTGAACGAAACACCGGCATGACATATCATTACTAGTTGCTTTATTTGATATCTTTCTCAATTTTCACCAGAGTAATCAGCAGAGGAATCATTTCTCTGCATCGTCCTTCAGTGCCTTAAATATCACCCAGAGCTGCTTTGCTTCAGCTTTCTTATTTCATAAATGAATGAGCTTTTATCCAAAGGGTGTATTTAAGCTGAAAGGAAGGTGTGTGGGGAGTACGTAGGAAGGATACTTGAGACTAACAGGATAGGTCCCAGCTGCATTTGTTTGTCTCTCCTCTCTCTCTTTCTTTTTTAACTTGTTTTTCTGCCCCTTTGGGTTGATGTAATTTTTAGTGCACACATGCTTTCACCGTCTCCACTGTCACTTCC
Organism: Gavialis gangeticus; assembly: GCF_001723915.1. NCBI lineage: Eukaryota > Metazoa > Chordata > Crocodylia > Gavialidae > Gavialis > Gavialis gangeticus. The sequence continues at coordinate 58,677,739 of NW_017729029.1, forward strand.
TCTAAAATGACTGCGACCACTTGACATATTGGAACATCACTTTTGCATAAATTCTTTAAGAGAGATTGCATCACCCAGCTGCAGATTCAGCCAGGGCAGGACTCTGACAGAAGCACAAGACACTCCAATGGCAGTGTGATTCTTGCCCTCACAACTAGTGATTGAGTTTAACAGATGGCTGACATTGTGGGTTGGGGAATTATAACGACAAAGCCATGGACACCAAGAAAAAGACTGACCGTCACATCCTATTCATGATACCAGAGGGGAAATAATGTCATTCAGTTGACTGGGTACAACTAGACATTCATTAATGCACTTTTGCTAATGCACATTAAATTTAGTACCATTGGGAACATATACACAAGTGCAGAGGCTGTTCCGATGCACTGGAACTCCACCGCATCGGAGCAGACTCAATTAATTGTGTATATTAATTGAGTCTGCTGGAGCATGTCATTGCCTTCTGCATCTCATGTATCAGTGTCCCTGCACTTAAAAATAGTGGTGCAGGCACTTGAACTAAAGCTTGGTTGACAAGCATTAGTTCAAGCAACCCCACCACTATTTTTAAGTGTGGGGACGCTGATACAGGAAACACAGAAGCGCTTTAATTAGAGCAGATCTTGGAGCCACTCTAATTAAAACGTTGCCCCCTCCACCACCACACAGCATGTGTAAAAATGCCCTCCATTGTGAGGTACTAGAACAAAGTGCATTAGCCTATTTTAATGCATATTAGCAAAAGCGCGTGCTTTTTGGTGATGCTTTAATGCACATTAAAATAGGCATTGAAGTGCATGTGTAGAAGCGCTCAGTTTAATCATGCTTTTAAAGCATCAGGTCTTTCAAGTTTCAGATTGGCACTTTAAGTTCACTTCATTATGGCTGGAGGTACCTTGAGTAAGGAAAGGCAACATGGATACTCTCAACCCTGTTCTCAAAAGAGTCATTTGAGCGTAGGTGTAGGTGCTATCACCCTCACTCACATGGGGTATACTTCAGTCATTCACTAGCCCCATTTAATATTTCCCCAACAAAACACATTTTGTTTTTCCCAACACTAACCACAAAAGATGGGAGAACAAGACGCAAGATTAAGACTAGTTCTAGTAATGGACTGGACCTTCTGTATGTTAACATGTGAACTTGGATAGAGAGCCACATCTGGCAAATATCTGCTACCACTCAGTGGCCACATCTGCACTAGTGGCAGACTATGAAGTTGTTACCGTGCAGTCATTTAGTACCATCATCATATGTTTTTTTTCCAGATGCCATGCAGTAGCAATGAGCTGGTGTGCAGTAGCTCATTACTACTGTGCAGTAGCGTCGCATCATGGTTAATGCCTGCCAATGCTACTGCGCAGTAGCATCTCATGTAGACGCACGCAGTGACAGATAAAACCCAATAACTCCAGCCCCTCCCACCCCCCAAATGTGGATCGTGAGAGGGGCTGCTTTGAAATGAAATTTCCAGTTTAGGGACTCAGGTTCTTTTTTAGGCAGGTTTTTTTTTCCATGATTTCCAATAAAACATACAGAAATGTCTTTCTTACAAATTACTGTGCAGATGAACAAGCTGTTTCCACATGAAAAACTATGAGAGAAAATACGACCCGATGTAATGTTGCAAAAATATGAAGTAGCAAATCACACATACTGAATACACATATTCAGCCCTCAGCTAGTTCAGCAGTTGAGGAAGGGTGGTTTATACCTCACCAATTCTAGGACTCTCAAGGGCTAGCATTGCCCAAGGTGTTAGGGAGTTAAAGACTGCATTACGTTTTCCAAATAGACCTCTATGGGTTTTCAGCAGACAAATTACAGCCATGGCTCTTCCTACTCCTGTCATGCTTCCCTCCATTCCTCTTGTACCTCTGACGTTTTCTAAGCACCTCTGGCACTCCTAACTACTATTCATTGTCCTGTACCATTAAGATATAACTTACAGCACATAGCTCCATGCAAGCAACATGGTAGATTGTGGGCATCTCCTCTGTGCATTTTAATTCCATTTTCTCACCAAGCTACCAGGACTTGCCACAGACCCAGATGCCAGCTGTGCCCCCACATGAACACAACTTTGACTGTAACATCCAGGGTTCATTCACTTAATTTTATAACTTTTTTATATATTACAGTGCCCTTCCACTCTCAACATTGGACAGACAGATCAATCCCAGTGTGAAAGAATGAATGGATGCCCATTGGCCAACAGTTCCAGAAAAAGGCACAAAATCCTATGACATAACATGTTCACCTTCCCACAGCAGCTGTTCTTAAGCAACTAATCTTTAAAAACCAATTTGTACGAGAAATTGCAGAAAAAGAAATAATCTGCAAACTGGATTGTATTCAGTCTCAACAGAGCTTTTCCCTGTGCTTTCCCCATATCATCGCCATCATTAATGCTTGAATACAGGGGTGGGCAATTGTTTCAGGCAGAGGGCCGCTTACTGAGTTTTGGCAAGCCATTGAGGGCTGCATGACAGGCAGCCAGGGGCAGATAAATACTAATTTTCTAATTTTTTTAGGGGCTCTGCAGGCTGGATAAAATGGCCTGGTGGGCTGCATCTGGCCTGCAGGCCACATTTTGCCCACCCCTGCTTTAATAAGTGGTCGTTCCTTCCTAGTAGAGATGAAAGTAGTAATTGTATCAGTAGCATAAAGGAAATTAACCTATGACTTGGGGACTTTTCCAATGGTCCTATAAAAAGAGAGGGGTTTGGGGATATTGATATAATAGGGTATCTGAAGAGTAAGCCCCAAGAATTTAGCAGGAACCTACCAGGTGAACCAAAGACAAGAAGAATAAATTGCAATCATATTTCTATTCTCCACACGGTCCAGGTAAATTTCATTATAACAGTGGGAGCTCCTGGAGTTCAGAACAAGAAATCCTCAGGCTATCACTTGGTTTAAACTCATCTGCTATACTTTTCATTTTTTTAATTAAACCTCATTTGATTCTTCAGTTTAGCCTCCCATCTGGGGCAGTTCTGAACTGTATTATCATATTCCCAATCTTTATTATTCCACCCAAATGGCTTCTTTAACGTTGTCGGGTTCTTCTAGCAGCTATTTCTTTTATAGTGGAGAATGATACTCTGAGAAGTGTTAAAGATACCCAGGCTAACCTTAGAATAACTGATTCAGGCTGAGAGGCTCATGGGAGCTCAGGGCTTTCTAGACCCCACAAATTCACAGGCCTCTAGTTCAGCTCATGGAAAAAATTGGGGGATAAAAGTGCAGCTTTGTTTTCACATAAATTAAATAATGTTTAACATACATTAATACTGAAATTAAGCACATCTGCTTAAATAAACAGACTTCCTTCATTGCCTGGTGATTTATGTATTAGCCAAGTTGACAGACAATAGCAAACTATTTTAAAAAAATCATGTTTATTAGGATTTAAGCAGGCCAAATAGAGCTTTGCAGCTTGAATTCCCAATCTGCATACAGGTTAGCTTGAGCTTCCAATTTATTCTGAAGTATATGTTCTACCATAGCATGGTTCAGCAAGAGAAATTGCTTGCCACAGTTGAAGTCCCTGATCAACTACAGGCATCTTTAAAATATAGCTCTTCAGTAGAAATAGGACTGCGGCAAGTTAAGTATTCATGTTTGCAAGTTTTACTGACTCCAAAATACTGTCTTCACATGGAAACCCAGTCTGCAAAAACCCTTCCCAGAAAGGCAAGCCAGAATAAAATAAAATAATAGTTGGTCTGGATAACATCTCTTTTGTCTCTTTATATCTGATCTTCACATAATTAGATTACTTTAGGAACTACAACTGTTGTTACTGTCAGTTCCACAAACTTGCTCTCTATGTGATGTTTTATTGATATACATATTCTCTTATGTCCAAATAATAAGGCTTCTGGTTTTTTTTTAGCATCCAGAAGTGTATCCCTGGATGATTTTTTCTCATTATTTGGGTTCATTGAGGCTTGAGAATTACAGTGCATGTTCTGTCTGTTCATAAGCCAGGGTGATGTAGAAAGACAGATGGCAACACGTTTCTCCATATGCTTTGCTAAAAGCTTCTTTTTCAGTTGACATTCACTTCCATTAGCTCTGTGTTCGCTATGGCTAGGCCTGAGGATATAGAAACAATATCTTGGTGAGCAGTGAAAGCAGAAGGAATAGCACTGCATTCCCACTAGAGGGGGTTATCACTACAGCTGCATTAGGAAATGAAACCGGAGTAGCTGTACTCAGGGTTACAACTCAAAGCCAAGTGAGAGATGGCGTGGAGACAGCAGCACAGCACTAGATGATGACAGGTGTCAGAGGAGACATCTGTTCGCCAGACATTAGCACTGAACAGACCCACTGCCCGAGATCCTGAGATGGAGCTTGGAGGTGGGGGGAGAAAAGATTTTCTTATACCCACAACTATTTTGGACATTTTGAACTGTTTTCCTGTTCTGCATCCATAAAAATAAATGCCGGTCAGAGATTTGCATCGGTTATTATTATTAAAAAGCAAAGACAGTCACCTCACCTGTACTGACCAGTGGCCCAGCAGTTTGGGAGATGGGAGTCCCACTTTACCTGATCTGACAAAGCCATCTGAAGCTTGGCCTCCTGCGTCACAGCTATTTGCCTTCATCGGCAAGATAACAGGGGAGATTTCTTCCTTGTGTTTTTTGTAAAGACCTTTGCAAGATTGTGGCTTCATCTTGAAAATATTGTGGTACATGAGAACTATGTGCCCATTTCCCACCCAGCTCTACTATTCTGTTTCAAATATAAGACAAAGCAAAATAAAGAGAAAGATTTGAGCACAGTAAGCTGCACTTAATTTTTTTTTCACATTTCAAAATATGAGTGTAGACAAGTTTATGGGTAGATTTTTTTTTCACGCTTCATCTGCCACTCACATATGGCTCTCACCTCACTGCATTTGCTCGTCATCAAAACCATCCTCTACTTCATTCCCCCTTCCTTCCCTCTACTAGTTTTGCCTGGGATGTGGGAGTTGTAAATTTAATCTCTATATGGGTGCATCCCAACAAGCATTTGTGTGCAGGGGCATGAATGTCTTGTGGGACAAATAGCAGTGGCACATATTTCTGCTGCTGCTATTTGCCCCTTGTCACAGTCCTGCACATGCATCCTGGTGCGTGGCAAAAAGACCCAGGTGCATGGCAAAGTGACCCGGCTACCTGGGCTGGCCCCTGCAGCCTTACCTAGGGTCCTGGGGATTTCTGGGGTAGCAGCAGCACCAAGCTGGCCTTACAGAGCCTGGCCAGCACCCAAGGCATAGCTATAGTGGCCAGGCTCTGTTTCTGAGCGCACACACTGCAGCTGCATGTGCCGCACCATTTTTTTCAGCGGCAATTTTTTTTTGACACCGGGATCTGGCAGTGTCAAGAAACCCCACCACGCTGCAAATTAGTAGCACGGCAAATGGGTGCACAACGTGCTGCATGTGGTTTGTAGTGTCTCAAACTGGTATGAGGCACCGCAAACTGCACGAGCGCACTCATCAGGGAATGCCTTATAGGTTTATTGAGAGGTTTAAATCTGTAACTACATGTATAGGCTGCATCCAGACGAGCATGCACATGCGGTTTGCAGTGCTGCAGACCAGTCAAAAAAACCCCACGGCAGAAAAAAAGCAGTGCAGAGCATATGGTGGCAGCATACAATGCCTAAAACTGGAGCCTGGCCAGCAGGAGCCATGCTCTGACAGACAGCCAGGCTCCGCGTGCCTGGATCACTGCCACTGGTGCCCTGGGAAGCTCCCAGGACCCCAGGTAAGGCTGCCGGGGCCAGCCCAGGTGCTGACCCCAGCCTCCCCTCCCCTACCTAGGGCAACTTGCTGCATGCCAGAGCGCGCATACATGAGCATTCCCTGGGGACAAGTAGCAGTGTGTACTTATCTGGACGTGCCCATCAGGTTTAAAACTTCCTTAGGTAGACTGAAAACTTGTAACAGAAATGCCTGTATTCCAGGTGAGTGCCAGAGATATCAGACAATTAGCTCCTACATGATATGAAGATAATCTGAGGGCCTGAATATAGATTACATATTTTTTGGTATGCTTGAGACAGGGATATACAAACACTTTTCACAGGACAACTGCTCCCTTTCCAACCGCGCAGTCCTCATACTCAAAGGAAATCTACCATACACCTTCAGACAAGCCCAGGGACAAAAACTTATAACCTTACTGGATACAACAGCCATGGACTAAACAGACACAATGGCTTTATGGATCATTACAATCTACCTGTCTCTTGTAATCTCCCTCCCTGTTCTCCACAGGCAATAATTATATTTTCCCCTTCTGAATGGCTTTGTTCTGCCTCACAATTGTTTATTCTGCTTAAATTGTTTTGAAGCTACGCGGGTAATGTCTTTAGGCTCCTGCTTTACAGCCCTCCTCCACTCCTGTAAGAGACCCTTTTCATTTGCATGTGGAGCTCTGCCCAAGGCACTGTTCTACCTGATATTTAGCTTAAACTGGCTGCATCTACATGGGTGGCAGCCTGCAAAGTCAATTAGTACTTGCATAAGCAAGTACTAAACGACAGTGCAGTAACTGGAGTTACTGTGCAGTACTGTCACCGCACAGTTCTTTTTCCCTGACGCTACTGCACAGCGCTGGGTTTCCCTCCCCAGAGAAAGGGTCCCAAGTGTCACGGTGGAAGCCGAACGAACAGGCTGGGTCTAGCGGAGGTGGAGTTCTGAGTGACACGGAAGCTGGATGTCCCTTAATTGAATAGGTTTATTAACTTACGCTTGGTAGAGCGCAGGTACGGAGTGTTCAGTTACAGTTAACAACACACAACGGGGGGGGCTGTTGTCCCATGGGGTTCGCCGACAGGCCCTTGCTTTCTACTCCCGGTGCCGGAGCCCGGGAATAGGTGCGGCTGCCTGTCAGGTAAGTCCCAGGGATGGTCAACAGTTTATGAAGGAAAACAAATAACGAAACAGAACTGTAACGCGTCGGTGTCACCAGTCCACAGAACAGTTGGGTAGCCGAGGTGATTGCTGAAGTCAGGAGCCAGGTAAGTCCCGCCGAGGTTGCAGTCAAAGTCCGTAGGGGTGATCTGGAATCGTGGTCGAAGATGGTTGGAAGCCGAAGATCAGTACAGTTAGCAATACAGAACGCCAGGCGGGGAGAGAGGCCAATAGGCCCAAGGGCCTAACTGG
>NW_017729029.1:58689918-58692703 GCF_001723915.1 Gavialis gangeticus
CTCTGCACTGGCAGCACTCACAGAGCACATTTCCAAGACACACAGCAGCTTATTACTACTGCACAGTAGCATCACATCATGGTTAGTGCCCAGCAATGCTACTGAATGGTAGCAATGGGCTGCGGCGTAGTAGCTTGTTGCTATTGCACTGTAGCATCTCTTGTAGACGTGCCCACTGTGTCTGCTTCTTTCCCACACCTGAGAAAAGGCACTTTTATGCCCCAAATCTCATCTAACATCTCTCCCAGCTATACATTTAGTCCAATAAAAGATATCATCATGAAGGCAGTCATGCTAGCTAATGCCTCTCTGGCTGTGTCTTAGAAGGGGCTTCGCAATGGGGACCTTGACAGAGCTCTGCAACTTGCACAGAAGCCTATAGCTGTTTCAGAGGTAACCATGGCTTGTCCGTGTTTGTGCTCTTTCTTCAGTTCTCAGATTGCTAGTTCATGATTATGAACTTGTTTGCCCATTTTAATCGCTTCTGCCTGAGCGGATACCTCATGTATTCCCACAGCCAATGCTTGTGGAGAAGACTTTCAGATAGTCATACGAGTGCAGAAGCAGGCTGTCTTTGGTGCTACCTGCCAGATGTAGAGGGAGCAACTTTATCACTAACTTTCAAAAAAGGACCAGATTTAAAAACAAGCCGCATAGAAGTTGTATTAAAGACCATGTTGCTCCTTGGAGTTGTTTAGTAATTACCCTACACATCAGCAGTGTCTGGTTAATTCATAAGCAATTATTCCCATTAAAAATAATTTTGTTAAAAACAAGATGAATTGTGTGGAATTGAACTAATTAGCAAATAGTGACTGCCCTAAAAACTGGAAAGCAGCAGTACTCTTGGGACTTATAAATGACTAAGTTGTGCTCTTTGGTGGAAAGGAATTGCATCAAGTTGGTATTTCTGCTATCACTTTAAAGATCCTGCATATAGATTTATTCTTCCGCTGATGCATCCTATACCAAAGCCAATTCTTCAGGAAAGGCAGCTCAGAGACTTCGGCAAACACTCATCTGTGTTAAATCTCAGCAGTTCTATCCTCCAAGCTTAATTGATTACAGTGAAGATTAAAGCAGACATATTTCAACCCTGAGATTTATTGGTTACTATGCCAAAGATAGGTTTCTATCACAGTATGGTCAATAAAGACTTTCTACACTTGCAGGCTGGAAGGAAACATGATATAATTGCACTTCAGAGTTAGATAAGTATCAGGGGGGCGCGGAAAGAACTGTACATATAGGTACTTGGCAGAAAATATGTCAGAGGTTCAAAACTGAACAGTGAACTGAAAGCATTACTTCATGAAAGTGCGTCTAAATCTATAACCTTATTTCTACCACAGAGAAAGCATGGAGCCTATAAAGGCGGGCGGAAAATACTATCTAAAAACAGAATTTAAACGGTTCTGCTGTTGGCTTAGCACTTGACATAGCATGCCATTGAAATGATAATTCATGTAATAATTCAGCACATGCTAAATAATGTAGATGACTCTTAGAAAGTGCAGCAATTTTGGGGGTGTCTGTGTTCACTGAGTATTTTGCACTGTATTTGCAACAAGGAGGCAACTTCATTCAGCAATGGAGCTGCTGTCAGGGAAGCCGACCAAAAGGCTGTCTTGCAGGAGCGGATTATTAAGTTATTGCTTTGTCAATTTGCTGGATAGGTCTGCACACCCATTACCCAGTTCTTTCCTTTGCAGTGTATGTGACAGTTGGAGGAATCTGTCTGTGTTTAACTTGTGGATCCAGGTTGAGGTTATACTACTGTTGTAACATGCTATACCTCAGCATCTCTGGACTCTCTCTTCTGCTGTCAGCACTTATTTTTCAACCCAAGGACAATGGAGAGTTATTAAAATAAGAGCACTTTAGAACAAGGGGAGGACTGAAACCAAGCCTGTCTGCAGGGCTGAGGTTTAGACCAGTGGGATTTCATCTAGGGGAACAAAAAGAAAGATGATGATGCTTTTAAACCACAAACTGAATGGGTCCAAGTAAAAGGCGGAGACTCAGAGGAAGAACATGTTGGGAGAAGAAAGGAGTTTGCTGTTTGAATAGAGGGAGGGATTCTGGTTAACTGTGGGACCCGCTGAAGAAGGAGGAAATCAGCTACTCCGTGAGGTGTGTAGGAGCAGAGAGAAAGGTAGAGAGAGAAAGAAGTAGAGTCAATGACTTGAAGGACAAAATATATGTCTCTGCATGCTGCGGGGCCCCCATGCTCATGTATCCTGTGCCTGTCCTCTCCCTGGCTGGCTGGGGCGCAGCGTGCCTCAACATAGGGGCTAGCTAGCCCTGTGCTAGCCCCCCTTGCAGCGGTGGGACAATGTGCCCTGCTGCAAAGTGCATGAGCAAGGGCATGCGCTGCAGCACAAAGAAGCAGCACAAATTTGTGCTGCTGCAAACATATGTCCTTGTTTATGTGGATATGCCCAGATTGGCCAAGGGAAGGGGCAGCTTGTTCACACCAGAGACATGTGTAAGTACAAATATTTTGCCCATTGGAATACAAATATAGGAGCCTTGTGATTGTCCAAATGAAGGCAGCTTGATTAAGTTGATGTGACACAGTGGGAGTGTCTACATGAGACACTAATGTGCAGTAGCTTAAAAACATGTGCAGTAGCTTAAAAAAGATGTGGGAGGATGTGGGCACGCTAGAAGGGAGGAATAGGCTTTCATTTCATTTGCATGTGGAGTTCTGCCGGCAGTGTGGGGACGCAGTCAGGAAGGCCAACCGCACCTTGTCATGCATCCACAGATGCATCTCGAGCAG
>NW_017729029.1:58697703-58711652 GCF_001723915.1 Gavialis gangeticus
CTGAGGGGGGATCTTGTGGCCTGTTACAAAGTAGTTAGGGGGGATCAGCAGGCATTGGGGGAGTCACTGTTCCCCTGAGCACTGCCAGGAGTGACCAGGAATAATGGTCACAAGCTGGCAGAGGGTAGATTTAGGCTAGATATCAGGAGGTACGACTTCACGGTCAGGGCGGCTAGGGTCTGGAACCAACTTCCAAGAGAGGTGGTGCAGGCTCCTACCCTGAGGGTCTTTAAGAGGAGGTTAGATGAACACCTTGCTGGGGTCGTTTGACCCCAGTAGTTTTTCCTGCCGTGGCAGGGGGTCGGACTAGATGATCTACTCAGGTCCCTTCCGACCCTAGAAACTATGAAACTATGAAACACTGTGCAGTAGCACGTCACTGCACAGACAAATGCTAATAGGCTATTGCACAGTATTATTAGGCTACTGCACAGCAGTGTCACCAAAAGATGTTTGCTGGCACTATTGTGCAGTAACTCTAGTTACTGCACATTTAGTTAGTACTTTATTAAGCAAGTACTCAATTGAATGCACAGTAACTACTGTGCATTAATGAATGTGCAGATGCACCCAGTGCTTCCTCACTGGGCCTCTGAATTCAGCTGCTACCTGGATGGTCTTGAAGCTAGGATGTGGAGCTAGGACCCAGGATATAGGTGTGGAGCTCCTGACTGCAACACAGCCCTCTTGTGTGCCTTCAGGAGCTGCTTTCTGCTTCCTGTAAATAAAATATTCATAATAGTCCCTACCTCCCAGAGCTATTGTGAGGATAACTAAATCGATATTTATGACGCCCTTGGATGACATAAATACCTTATCAACCCAGAGTGAAAGAGAGGTAGGCCATTTCAACCAAACACCCCATCATTTCCAGGGGAACAGAGGGCTGAAAATTTCTACTTAACTCGGTAGAGGTAGTTCAGGAATCACAAGACCTGCCCTTCCCCCACCTCCATAGCTGAATGTCCGGGATACATAATGGTTCTCCCTTTTGCTTTCTCTTCTTATAGGGATCTTGCTTACTTAGCTGCATGCCGGAACAACTTTAACCAAAGCAGACAATGGTGCCACCACCCAGTCCAGTCTACTGCTTTCTGCTTAGGGGCATTCTCCAGAGAAATAGGGATGTGCGATTTTAATTCCCTCAAACTCTAAAGGATAAAACCCAACCCTGTCATTCCCACTGCTCTATCTATCCACTAGGATTTTGTCTAGAAGAGTGCCTTCACTGGGTAGCATGTAGCACAAGATCATCCCTACAACAGGCATTTATGAATATCATGCCCGTAGAGAACAATGTATCAGTGCATTTTATTTTTACCTAAGGGGCTGATCCTGCTGTCATTGAATTCCAGGTCTAGGCCTTACAGGCCACACAAACACACACTGTATTACCATTATCCATGCATTCATTTTCTACTGGTGAAACTTTGTACAGTAGAAATCACTGCATGCTATACATACATAAGCCTGCAGAAATAACAGATAAAAATCACCTCACTACTTAGATTGCAAATCTGATTACATACCCTCAATAAGTGGAGCTGATTCATTTGCATATAAAGGTAAGCAATGCATTGTTCTAAATTCTTACTGATATTTCTTCTCCATTTCCTAGAAACACAAATACTAATGAATGTTTTGAAAATGTTTTAACATTATGTACTGGGAGAAATAAAAGAGAAGATGCTATGCTCTGTTAACTGTGTATAGAGGCAAAAAGTTGTCTAGTTTTCACTGATAAAAATGCATGAGGTATAAATATGGAAAACAAATTATGATTAATATCTTTGAGGAGTTAATTAGGAATCTGGAGAGGGTTGCGGATTTTGCTCTTTTGAAAATATTTCTAATTATATGCATTCACAATTCCTAATGATACAGCAACTACACTATTGATTAGATTGTTTAAAGAATATTAAGATCTACAGGCTTTTTCCCTGCATATTACAGGATACGTTTGAAAATGCAAATGATGTTAAGGAACCTAAAGAGTGTTCCATAAATTGCTTTTTTGTGATCTCGTTTCACTGTGTTTCATTCTGGTTGTTTCTAATCCTTGAATGTCTAGCTTACATTGGAAGTGTTTGGTTGCTATTGATAAACCATAAGAATAGCTATATGTACACTAGGGCTGTGCAAAACTTCAGTCCCTGATTTGATTCAGTGGAGATTCGGCCTGATTCGGTGGCCAATTCTCTGAATCCGAGTTGAATGAGAGGACCCTTTGATCTCTCCAAATCAAATTGGAACCCTCTGAATTGATGCACAGGGATTCAGAAAGATTCAGCAATTCAGACATAGACTCAGCTTTATATGTTTTTTCTACATACCTCTAGGTAGCAGGCAGCTCATGAATACTGCAATGGTGGGGCAGATGGAGCATCCCACAGAAGCACAGGGGCGGGGGGGGCTCTCCAGTGTGCTCGGCAGCAGACCCAGAAGTGGACCAGAAGCACTTCCAGTTCATTTCCGGGTCTACCAGGAAGCATGCAGGAGGGGCCCCTGAGTCCCTCCCACTCGATGACTAGTGCCTCCTCGGTCTGGGGGGAACCTGGGGTCCCCCCATGGCCAATCACCAAGCCAATCACTGGGGAGACACAGGGGGCCCCCCAGTGTTCTTCCCAGCAGACCCAGAAGTGGACCAGAAGTATTGCTGGTCCACTTCCTGGTTTGCCGCCAAGCACATGGAAGGCCCCCCCACACTTCTGTGGGATACTCCATGTGTCCCAGCATCACAGTGATCACAAGCCATGCCTGCTATCTCAAGGTATGTAGAAAAAACTTTTAAAGTTGTGTCTATGTCTGAATCAGCATCAAATCCTCAAATTTGGATTTGGGCAAATCAAATCAGGGACAGTCATTATTGACTCCAAGATGAACCTGCACCACTAATGACAGACCACAGCCAGCAAGGCCAGCCATACCTTGTCATGCATCCCAAGGTGCATCTCAAGCCGGTTCAGAAAGGTGATATTCCCCCTCTATGTGACTTTGTTCAGGCTGCAATTGGAGTTACTGTGTCCAGTACTGGACGCTGCACTTCAAAAGGGATGTGGCCAGCCTGGAGAGGGTTCAGAGGGGGGCCACCTGCTTGGTGAGAGGGCAGCAGGACAGGCCCTATGAGGAGAGACTGAGGGACCTGAACCTGTTCAGCCTCAGCAAGAGGAGGCTGAAGGGGAACCTGGTGGCTGCCTACAAGCTCATCAGGGGAAATCAACAGCAATTAGGTAGACCCCTTTTCTCCCCAGAACCACCTGGGGTGACAAGGCACAATGGTAATAAGCTGATAGAGAATAGGTTTAGGTCAGAGATCAGGAGACAATATTTTACAATTAGGGTGGCCAAAATCTGGAACCAACTTCCCAGGGAAGTGTCCCTCGCCCCTACCTTGGGCAAATTCAAGAGGAGGTTGGATGATCACCTGTCTGGGGTCTTATGAACCCAGCACTCATTCCTGCCTGTGGCAGTGGGTCAGGCTAGATGATCTGTTCAGGTCCCTGCTGACCCTAGCTACTATGAAACTATGAAACTATGACAGTGATCTGAATCAGTGAATGGAATCACTGTCCCTGATTTGGGCCGAATCCAAATCCAAATCAAATAGGGCCCACTTCACACACCCGTAATGTACAGCATATTTACTGTAGTAGCTGACTTGATGATATACATTATAGACCTGCTTTAGGAAAGGTTAAACATTCAGAATGCTAATAGAACATTTCAGAAGATGTGTATAACATATCTAGTGGGAAATCCAGGAGCTAGAGCATCTAAAAAGACTAGGTACTTCAGAAAATATTGGAAGAACAACTATCTTCTCCTCCCTGCTATCCTAGAATATCCATATGGCTTTCTAGGTGTACCCTTAAGTTGCACACACCAGTCATGTGTCTGAGTTGTTTGTATTGAATGGAGTATTTGCATGTTACCTTCCACTACTGCTTCTACTGACCTTCTGTTCTGAGACTGTATTCCAAAGACTTAAAAGATTGAAGTCATATCAGTACACAGTGGCATAGAGAAAACAATATGCAATAGCTCATCTTCATGTTACTTTGTTTTATAATACCTTGGTGCCATCATATTTGCAATTGCCATTTATATTCAAGCTCCTGCCTTTAAGTAGATGAATCAAGGCAGGAGTTGGAGCATTTGACAACTTGCCGGATTTTAAGAATGCAAGTGACTATCTCTGAAGTGACAGATTACAGAAGACAAAGGCACTACGCTTGTTTTGGAGTTCAGACGTGTAGCTTACACAGCGAAGTGCTAGGATGAACTCCTAATGAGACAGAAATATGTCAGGTACTCCTTTTGGGAAATAAAAGAAGCCCATGTTCTTTTACTACAGAAGGCATGAATCTTAAGATATTTAAAAGCTGTTTCTTCTCTAATTGCTTATGTATTTCCAAGAAGGTATTCGTGACATTTCTGGGCAGATGCGTCATTAATAACTAAAAGCATTTGGTCATGGAATCATAGGAAAGTAGGGTTGGAAGGGCTTCATGAGGTCATCAAGTCTAGCCCCCTGTTCAAGGCAGGATCACCTCCGACTAAAGTGTTATTTTATATGAAAGGAAATATGATAGAATGGTTTAATTTTGCCTGCATTCGCCTGCATTTTCCCAGGTATGAAAAGAAAAGCTTAGCTTTGTAAAACTCAGCTTACAACTCTTTCACAGAGGAGGAGACTACCAAAATTTAGCTTTCTTTTGCCGTAGAGTAAGAGCAGCACACGACAGCTATCATTGGGCCTCTAATATGCATTAACCCTTATGTCTCTTTTAACTTGCTCAAATGTGCTTGCCTGTGCTTTTTGAGAGCTTGCATTTTTCATTAATTGCTTAAAACCAAAGCTCAACTATCATTTGCCTAATTCAGCCATGGAATCAGCCATTTGGTGTGATTGCAATTTTTTTCACTTTTTTTTCCCCAAAATAAATTATACTAAACAAAAATTGCAACTCCCCTAGCAGCAAGCATTAACCTTTACAACCATGACACTCTCCTGAAGAATAAAAATAATGAATTTGGAGTTTAGAGAAAGTTGAAATAGATATTAAAGTGAAAATATCAGATAAAAGTCAAATGTGCTTACCTAAGGCTGTAAGGCAGTGGGATTATTAAATATTCCTAACTTTAATTATGTAAATGTCTTCTAGATAATTCCTAATGCTTATCTTCACTTCTGCTTACCTATTCTAGTTTGACTGAAGGGTGGCAAAGCCTTTTAAGTAAGAATTAAGCTAAGTACAGGCATTCAAAAGGTCTGAGGCAGAATCGATCTGATCTACGTGGTATTCTCTAAACTGTAGATTGAATCAGAAGTGAACATTTGCCCTTCCATGGGGGAGGAAGGCAGATGCCTTCACTGGCCAAGCCCAAAAGGCAGGGGGAGCTCCCATATGCTTCCCAGCAGACCAGAGAGGTAGGAGTTTTCATTTCCTCTCTCTGGCTCCCGCCTTGTGGCTGACAGATGTGGGGGGCTGTGGAGAGAAGCCAGGAGGGCCAGGCAGTGGGGAAAGCCCTCACCATGTGCCCTCCTACCCCTCAGCTATGCTGTCTGGGGATGGTGGGGAGTTCCAGGGTCTCTTCTCCCTCCCTGTTTGGCCCAGCTGATAGAATCAGGCAGGATGCAGGGATGGGGAGCAGAGGCTTCAACTGTCACATCCCAGGGGGTGGGAGCAGCCTAGTCCTCAGCCAGAGTAGATAAACATGGGCTGAGGCTACCATGCCTTCCCTGAGAAGAGCGGTTAGCAGGGGACCTGCAAAGTCACCTGGGATGCCAGGAGACTATGACCTAACTTGAGTCGGGAGGGGAACTGGTGAAGAAGTTGGATAGACCTGTCTAAACTAAACCAATTAAATCTGATGCTACATCCATCAGGTTTATCTTAGACTGGTTTCTGCCATTTTTAAATCAGTCTATGTGCACTGAACTTCTGCTCTGTTACAGGTTTAGATCAGCTTCTGACCATCTAAACAGGAAAAAGTCTAATGCCTGCACTTGGCGTAAGCTTATAGCAAGTGCCACAAGTAGGAAGCAACAATTTTGCATGTTCTTAAACTTTCCTCTTCATAGGAGATCTTCTACATATGTAGCAAGGATTAAGGGAGGTATTTCAAATCACTATCATGTCAGTCCATAGTTACCTGCCCTTTTGCTCTGTAAAACATGTTTGTAGATCCAAATCCTGGTCTTAATCTTAATCAACAGGAAAAGCCTCATTATTCAAATAGAAACACACTGGCCTTTAGAGTAAAATCAATAGGAAACAGTTTGCGAATATTTCTTTCCCTGGAAGCTCTTCCATTTTCCCTTGCAGGTGCACTTCTCGACTCCTCCAGTTCTTTCTATCCAACTTGTCCTCTGTGAACATTCATTGTTGTACCGCCCCTCATCTTCAAAGTGAACAGGTTGGTGCCTGTCAATATTAATGAGTCAAGCTGACTCTTAGAAAAATAGATGATGCAAAAAAGAAAAATTGCTGGCAAGCCAGAAAGACAAAACAATAAAATAAAGTAACATGAAAATCACTCCACATTCCTACAAGAAAAATCTATAAATTCTTTATCTTTGTAAACAGCTGCAGTATCCTCAGGGTATTTTCCATTGTGCCTATTCACACATATAGATATAAGGCTTTCAATTCCTCTATCAAACAAAGATTTTTATCTAACTATCCAATTAGAGGGACTGGGGAGGGGGTACTTTATCTAGTTCACTGTATTTGCCTTGAGGACACTTCAGGAACAGCATGCACTTTCAGTATGTACGTAAGTGGCATGAAAGGAAAAATAGTAAACACATTGAGGTTTTTTTTGTATTTGCATCCAACATACCTATACATTCCTATTTCACATCTGCTTCTTTTGCTGTTTCAATGCACTTTTGCTTGTTCCACAAGCTCTTTCTTAACATAAGTATTTTTAACCTTTCGCCAGCATTTGTAGTGTGTACTACTTTAAAGAGCTCTAAAACTTCCATTGAGTTTAGTGGGAATACAAATAGCTCAGTGCTGAATGCTTTTGACAACAGACCCAGACTATGTACAGAACAAATAATTCCTGGATATAATTTGTACTGTTCACGTGTTACTTTTCACCTCAGTTCAAGGAATTTCTTTTTGGAGAAACACTTGTCGAAAGCTGCATGCATTTTATTGAAAGATTAGACCAATATTCAAATTTGTTTACATTTGATCTAATTAATAACTAAACAGTCTAGTTCTATAAATCGTTGTGGCACAGGATAGTAGTTCCATAAGCAACAAATAGTTTTAATTAAAATCAGGGGGTGATCCAGGAAGGTGCACCAGTGCACTTGCTATCTGCTTTAATTTCTTATCCATCCAAAGTTTAAAACCAACGGCCTAGTTGTGGCAGCAGCACTTGTATTCAGGCAGCAGTGACAAAGTCAATTGATTTAATGGCTTATTATAATGTGTTTGATTCCTTCTAAATTCTTCATTCCATGGGTATTAACCAGCCTAGTGCTCAGCCAGAGCAGCTAAACATGGGCTGAGGCTCATCTACCTTCCCTGAGAAAGGGGGTTAGCAGGGGACCGCCAAAGGCACCTAGGATGCTGGGAGACTATGACCTAACTTGAGTCATGAGGAGATCTTCAACAGAAATGCTATAGACTGGTCTAACCTAAACCAATTAAATCTGATGCTACATCCATCAGGTCTATCTTATAGACTGGTTTCTGCCATTTTCAAGCCAGTCTATGTGCACTGAACTTCTGTTACGTTACAGGTATAGACCGTTTTATAACCGGCTAAACAGGAAAAGGTGTAATGTCTGCACCTGGCCTAAGCTCATAGCAAGTACCACAAGTAGGAAGCAACAATTTCGCATGTTCTTAAATTTTCCTCTTCATAGGAGCTCTTCCACATATGTAGGAAAGACTAAGGAAGGCACTCAAATCACTACCAAGTCAGTCCATAGTTACCTGCCCTTCTGCTCTGTAAAACGTGCTTGTAGGTCCAAATCCTGGCCCTAATCTTAATCAACAGGAAGAATCTCATTATTCAAATAGAAACCCAGTGGCCTTTAGAATAAAATCAATAGTAAACAGTTTGTGGATATTTCTTTCCCTGGAAAGAAATTTAAATTGTCTTTAATAGCTCTACTACTCCAGCTATCCTTACTTTGCAGTGCTACTGTCCCGTAGCTGTTCCTGGTCAAGTAGCTCCCATTTCACTCCTAAAGACTGTTTTTTAACTCTAGTTAAAAACAGTAGCTCAGATGTGGAAATATTAACTCAGGTGAACATTAGTTCAGGTGTAGAAATAGTTTTCAATGAAGCATTGGAGGCACTGTCCAGATGCTCAGGAAGGCTTACTTTTGTTTTAGGAATCTGAAAAGAGATGTATGTTTAACTAGAATGACTCAAGGCCTAATGAAACAACATCTTTGGATATTTTTTGTCTAGTTTGTTGTGCTTTTATAAATAATATATGATATACCAAATTATTGTACGTACCAATAGTTTTTTCTTCAATCTTAAATGGCATACTATAGCCCTAGGTTCCTACTTATTAGTGAAGACCCTAGGTTTTTCTTAACTGCTGAAAAATAGCTGTTGAGTTATAAGTGATGAGACACCACTCTATCGGCACTCCCCTTTTCAAAATCCTAGATTCACCCCCATGAGAATTATCATGTAAGTGTTGTATAATACAACTAAAAGTACATACCACATGTCAGCTGCAGAGCCCAAACCAGAGACAATGCAAGTCCATTAGAGACCAAGCGGAGGAATGTGACCAAAAAGCTGTACCAGCCATTGTTTTTACTTCTTTGGGTCACTGATTCAGTCCTTGGTGTGCCAGCTACGTTGACAATTGTCAGACTATGGCAGCAAATCCTTGATAGGAACCAGAAAAACATTGCGCTATTCAATTTCACTATCCTGGATGAATACAGGAATAGTTATAATGACTTATTTCAAGACCATTTAATTGCCCCAAAAAACCTTGAGAAAAATGTACAGCTTAATATAGACACAGTTTGATGTACCAAGGTGGGCAATAAAAGCAAGATAGTGCAACAATGGCACACTTACCCCATTTAGTGAGGTGCCAATATAACATTGAACAATGACAGCAGATGACAATGAATGCAGATACTCTTCAAGCAATGTGGAACAGGCGTCTGAAAGAAACACATTGCAGATTTCGTTCATTGACTGGAATAGATTTTCTGGCTCAGGAATGACTTGATGGAAGCTTTTTTTCTTACTAGAAAAGCAATATTTTGAAGCAACACCCAAACAGTCAAAATGAGAAGGAATATAAAACCTGCTTTTGGCTTTCAGAACATACTATACTAGCATCAGGACATCAAAACTTTGCCAAAGAACACAAGTTAAGTGTATAACATTGAATTCCTAGAGCAAAATTATGAACCTCAATGAAAACTGTATATTAGTGCCTAATCTAGCAAACCCTTCAGGCAAATCAATCAATTTTTCTGTTTCTCAGTTAGTGCACCTAGAAAATGGGAACGGTGATATTTATGGTGAGACAATAACTCTGTGACTTTTAAAAGCCCAGTTTAAACTAGTTTGGTGCCTACATTCTGCCATATTGTATAGGCGTTTCTGTCTGGATATATAATCATAATCAGCTCACTGTATTTTAACATTAGGTGGTTATATATAAGAAAACTGAATTAGTTTGATCAAGATGTATTTTTGATCTAAGGACTCTATTTTGAGCCTTAGGCAATATGCTCACACGAATAAGTTAGGATACAAACAGGAAAGGTGGAACATCCCATAGCACATAGAATAAAATTTAATGAACCTGAGCATGGACTGCTACAGGAACTGTTGTGCCAGGTTAATGGTGCTTTGCTACAAAAGCCAATTACTCTAGGCTACAATTATATACTGTTCTAATAGTTGCAAGTCAGGGTTGCACAAAGATTTCTGTCTCTTTAGAATTACTAGCTGGGAAGTGGGTGAGGGTAATAAGAAAAGTGTCACTGATAATATAAGGCATGGAACAGGGAAAGAGGATGAAAACAAAGATGCAGTTGGAGCAACTGGCATATCATCTGCTGCTAGGAGGAGGTGCTTTTACTATGATAAAGCCCTCTTCCATAGCAGGTGATGGAGAGAATATAAGATTTAAAGGGCACTTTAGCCAAACAACTAAATATAGCAAATTTGCAAAATAATATGCCTCATTTCAGGATTGCTAGGGTTTTTTTTTCCCTATGTGAAAATTGTCCTCTTCCTTATTATCTGATTGTTTTGGAAGGATAGATTTCCTTTTCCCACAGCCAGTCTAAGGAAATGAATTTTGTTTTATCAACACATCCTCTTTCTTCAAAAAGAAATAGTAAGAAATAAGGCACATTGTTCATTGAATGAAAGTAGGTTAAAATCACAGAAAATATACTCAATAATCCATTTCTCACCTACTACATAGCAACACAACCTTGAGGTCCTCAAAACAACACTGAAAGAGGAAAATCTGTTTAATTATATTCTTCAGCAGGGAGATACACAAAGAAGGAAAAGATTTCATTTAAGGGAGCACAATGACAGAAACAAAACAAATCAAAACACATCACAGTCTGATCTCTTTTTATATCTCCTGTTCTTCCAAGAGATGCCTAAGCTTACCCAAAATGAACAAAAAAATATGTATTTTCTATTTTTTCTGCCTCGTTTAAGTTTGTGCACTTGCCTGTAGGGCTGTGCGAATCTTCAGGTGCCGATTTGATTCAGAGGCAATTTGGCTCGATTCGGTGGCCAAGTCTCCAAATCCAAATTGAATCAGGGGACCAATTAAAAGCCTGAAGTGATTTGAAGCTCTCTGAATTGATTCAGAAAAGATTCCCCTTCCAGGTCCCATCCCCTACCTGCTCCTCTAGCCCCCCCTCAAGTGCCCCTGACCCTTGCCCCCCCCAGCTCTTGACTCTTTAAATAAAAGCCCCCACACACCAGCTCATGCCAAGCAGTCAGGTGATTTTTGCTGCCCCTCACTGATCCACGCCATGTGGGGAGCTCTGCCATAAGCCCCCCACATCCACCCTCTCTCCTCCCCCCCATGGCTGCCCTGCTTGGCCCAGCTCCCAGTCCTTAAAAAAAACAACTCCTCCCCAGACTCACTGGCTGCTGAAGTGGCCTTGGGGCTTCTGGGAACTCATGGAAGAGCCCCCCATGCAGTGTGGGGCAATGGGGGGCAGCGGGGAGCACCCTCCCACCTGGCTTGAGCTGGTGAGTGCGGGCTTTTTTTTTTCAACACCAGAAGCCAGAGCCAGGCGGGGCTGGGAGATTGGGCAGGGGATGGGGCCTGTGTGATTCAGAGATTCGACTGATTTGGCAGCAGCTGAATTGATTTGAGACAATGATTCAAATAACTGGATTGAATCACTGTCCCCCAAATCAGCCAAATCCAAAGGGAATATTGGCCACTTCATGCAGGCGTACTTGACAACTCTGTGGCTACAGTTTCAGTGGTTGCCTAGTGCAAATGGGTATTTGCACAGGTCTTTGAACCAGAAACAATAGAAGGAAACACATTTTCAAGAGTGTGGATTATTTTGTGTCTTTAAATTACAAGTAGCTTCAGGCACCACATCTACTGCTGATGCCACATTGTGTTTTTAAAGTACCGGTAATTTGACTTCTATTGTGCCTTTTAAGGAAAACTTATTTTATATGAATCCTGAATTAGACTATAATTTCCATAATGTGTCCATGGCATGAAGAGATGTAGCTGAATGCAGTACCCAAGTTTTTTCTAGTAGAAAACAATAATATAAAATGCTCAAGAAGTAAAATCCTGACCTCACTGAAGGCAATATGCATTCTGCCATTGATTGCAGTGAGTTAGGATTTCATCTTGTGTATTTTAATGGGAATAAATAGAGAATTCACGGGTCAAGTTATTTTTAAATATTCATGTAAACCAATGAGTTCATTACTGAACTTTGGTTATTTCCTGGGAATATCAGTGTACTTCAGAAAATATAGCAACTGAAGTATACATCACCGTTCCTCCAGCTTACATGACTGCCTAATATAGCTAATATTCTGCATTCTACCCTCTCTCCAAAAGTTTTGGGAAGGCACAGAAACATGCAGAGATATTGGCCATACCTTTAAAAAGATTATTTATTCCATTATTTAATACAGCACCCAAACGTCCAGTAAGCTCTAAAATTGGAATGAAGAGCTGCTCACTTTCTAGCTATTTGTTAGATTCTGTATTCAAGACTTTATAGAGGGTGGTTTGAAAAAAAAAAAAAGAAATTTATGTGTGTATTTTCTCATGAAAGGAAGTGAATTATTTGCAGTGCTCTCTGACATATGTCAAACTAGAAAGTGTTTGCTCTCTTTCTCTTTTGAATGATTATACCCATGTGAATATTACTTTCATAGGCAATTCCTTGTCTAAAAATAAAAGCAAGCAAAAAAAAAATTAAGTCCACATATTCCATAATTTACTAAATTGCTTTTGGAAAAAACTTGTCTTCTCTTCACTTTAGAGGACAATGACCAAAGCTCCAAATGTGCTACTTACAGTTATTTTCAATAAATAAATAAGAAAGGATCCCATCCTCAGTAAAAGAGAATCTCTTCTAGGGGTGTGCAAAACAGGCCCTATTCAATTCAGATTCAGATTTGGCCTAAATCGGGAAAGTGATTTTATTTGTTGATTCAGATCCCTGTCCCCAGTTCAAGTCAGCCAAATCCAAATCTGAAGATTCAATTCTGATTCAGAGAATTAGCCATTTGGCCATAGACACAGCTTTAAATGTTTTTTCTACATACCTCGAGGTACCAGAGCGCCTTGTGAACACTACAATGGTGGGGCAGATGGAGCGTCCCACAGGAGTGTCTGTGTGTGTGTTGGGGGGGGGGGATGCATGCTCAGCGGGAAACCTGGAAACAGACCAGAAGTGCTTCTAGTCCACTTCCAGGTCTGCTGCTGAGCACGCTGGGGACACCCCTGCGCTCCTGTGGGAACCTCCATCCACCCCAGCATCTCAGCATTCACAACTTACCTGGTACCTTGAGGTACGTAGAAAAAAAATTTAAAGCTGTGTCTATGGCCGAATCATCAAATCTTTCTGAATCTCTCCGAATCAATTCAGAGGGTTCTGATCCAATTCAGAGAGATTAAGCCATCTTCTGATTGAATTGGGATTTAGAGTTTTGGCCACTGAATTGGGTCAAATCAAATCAGTGTCTGAAGCTTCTCACATCCCAAATATCTTCTGTGTCCTGTCTTTGGAAAAACTGATACTATGAAGCAATCATCAACATAACACATACACAACGAGAGCAACCAAAGTTCTTGATTATGTTGCAGAATGAGCCCAGAGCACTGCAGGAGAACCAAGTGCTACAAAAATGTCAGCTTGCTTTCTTCATTTTTATCCTCTGGAATGGTATCTGCTTCAGATACTCAGGTTGTCTTTCTCTGCTTGCAAAACAAGAGCTGAACTGACCAGTATTGCAATATGGGTTTTTTGCAATTAAATACTAATTAGCTCATACAATCATTGTAGGAGCTTGGCAAAGAAAGGTAAATATCATTAATCCCTCTCTCCCTTCCCCGTTTTACATCTAGGGACATACAGACATATTGGCCTGAATAAATGAAGGTATGTCTGTCCTGCAGACTGATGTGTAAGGCAAAGATACCCAAAGCTAATTCTGAATGAGCTGATATGGTGCTGCAGTCTAGTCACAGCAACCCAGACCTATGGGTGGTATTCATAGATTCATAGATTCATAGATTCATAGATTAAGGGTCGGAAGGGACCTAGTAGATCTTCTAGCCCGACCCCCCGCCAGGGCGGGAGAACAACAACAAAAAAAACCCAAAAAGAGAAACGGGACTCAAATGAGTCCAGCCAGGTAGGCATCCAGCCTCTTCTTAAAGACCCCCAGGGTAGGGGCCAGCACCACTTCCCT